>NW_027204715.1:5297500-5897500 GCF_024711535.1 Dipodomys merriami | reverse complement strand
ATTTTACTTCCAGGGCTAGATGATAGGGTAGCTTTCTAAAACAAGACTTATTCTCTGAAAATAGTCCCTACATGAAAATAACTTTCATAGTAGGAGGTTAGAAGTGTATGCAGCGGGAACTCCTATTTGCGTCTCAGGATCCGTATCCCCCTTTAACTTAGCAATAAGGCCCCAATTTTTCTCTTGTCCCTTCACTACTAAGACAAATGACTGCTTGTGTCCAAAAAGCTATGCAGGGCCATGAGCTCTGGCCAGAGAAATACAAGCAGGTGTGTTTGGAGTATAGCTCAGGAGAGTCTCTGAGAGGAGACGGACCACTTCTTTCTCCCCAGCCTGTGGCTGTGAGGAGTGGAACCCTCCTGTCCTCCCTGCCTTTCAGGGTCATGAGGACATATTCTGAGGATAGCAGAGTAGGAGCTGAACAAATTCTGTGCCCTACAGATTTAGCGGGACAAGCCCTATGTGCCTCCAGTGCCTGCCTCTGGGTGGTTTTATAGGCAAGAAGACAAATATATTTGTCTCTGTTGTGTAACAACTGCCCGTGTGGGCTTCGCAGTGTGTGCAGCTGAACCTAATCCTAACTGCTACATTGCAGAAAATGGCATTACCATTATTTATTAGATGACTCTGTCAAGCTCTAACTTTCCATGGCTACAGGGAAGAAAACAATCTGTCTGGTCTTTATCACACGCTCCTTCTCCCCATCTGCTCTGACAAATAGTCCCCTGCCTGCTGTCTACCAGACATGAACACACGTTCCCCCGGGGGACATGCAGTCATGAACCAGGGGAGAACTTGCAGTTGATAGCAGAGTCTCACTCTTCCAGAGCTGGCTGCGTAGGAAGTGTGGGGTGAACAGGAACGTCATCAAGGTGGTCTCCAGCTTGTGAAATCATCTTCTCCCTAATCCCTTGGCACTGTGGTACAGTTAGTCTCTGATCATTGCTCACTCCGGATTTGGAGCAGCCACAGAACAGACTGCCTAAATGGGAACAGGTGACATCCTCTGACGTACTTCTGTATGCTCTACCTGAGCCTCTGTCCTCAGAACGAGGAGCTGCCAGGTTTTGAGACATGCACACAGGTAAGCTAACAAACTACAAACGGACCTTATATTCCTATATAACTTAGGCAGGGAACTTGTGTCTTGTGGACGTGCTTTCTCATCCAGAGCAGGTAGGGAAAGCAAAGCCCCGCAGCTCTCTCACCCAGGCTGTGAGCAGAGTGGGCAGCAAGGAGTGCACAGAGGCCAATCATCGATCTCTCCAGGCACTCTTGGAGTCATCTGATCTGAGCAATATACAGTTCTGGGCACATTTGTGCCACACAACAAAATTTGTGCAAACATGGACAGCAGATATTTGTATTTTTCTATGTGAAAACTTACTTCTGAAGCAGTATTTTAGGACAAAAATATTTTACTAACACCACTACTTCACTATGTAATCATATGTGAATGCAAATTTGGTTGAAGGGTTTTCTGGGAAGCATGTTAGTGTTTCTCATCCTTAAATCCCAAGTGATGTTTCCTTGGAATTTTTTCTCTTCTCCTTTGTTTACATTCACCCAAATAAGGAGGTCAATGGCTTGCTGTTGGTCTAAAATCTACCAAGTTTGGTAATGCCACGTGGTACATGTACTATGTCATAATATCAGTCATGGCAAATGAGTGACCCTTTATTCAATACACTTCTCAGAAATCCACCCACTTATATAATTTCAAGTGGTGTCCAGTTGTTTTGCCAAATGACAATTTTCCAGAATGACTTCTGTGAAAGTCAGATGGAAAACTGCTTATCCAGAAGGATGCTTCTTGAATCAGAAGCGAAGAAGAGGACAAAAGGCCACCTGGTAGCTGACAAGCTCTAAGGAAGCAAAAGGAGGTAGAGCAAAAAGAACTGAGATGGACAACCCAAGTATCAAGGATCACGTGTGTCATCCCAGCTACTTGGGAGGCCAAGAGGATTGTGGTTTGAGGCCAGACCTGGGAAAATGCTTGAGAGTCCATTTCACACACTGTACACCCATCATCCCAGCAATGTGGGAAATAGAAATATGAGAATCATGGTCCAGGCTGACCTGGGGGAAAAAGGAAGACTCTCTTTGAAAATGAATGAAAGTGAAAAGGGCTGGACTTGGGGCCCAAAGTGGTAGAGAACCCATCCAGCAAGTACAAGACCCTGAGTTCAAACCCTAGGGTGAGCCAAAAAGAGCAGTGAGGAGTTATAGGGCCGTGAAGAACTGGACTGTGGAAGCAATGGGAGAATAGAGTCCCTGGCATCCTGGTAGTGAAGGGAAGACAATGGCTAAGTTGGAAGGGGAGAAATGTGGCAAAGCAGGCATCTGACACAAATCATTTATAACCTCTGTTATTAAAAAATGATATGTCTTTCTCTTTGTCCCTTATTTGGCTGTGTTGCTTTGCATCAAAGCATCCCCTAATGAATATGGGTTTCATTTATTAAACATAAAAAGGAAGCTGACTGCTGGTAGCTCATGCCTGTAATCCTAGTTACTCAGGAGGCTGAGATCTGAGGATCTCGGTTCAAAACCAGCTCGGGCAGGAGAGTCTATGAGATCCTTATCTCTAATAAACCACCAGAAAACCAGAAGTGGCACCTAGCTCAAGTGGTAGAGTGCCTGCTTTGAGCTGAAGAGCTGAGGGACAGCACCCAGGCCCAGAGTTCAAGGCCCATCACTGACAAAAATTAATAAAGATAATAAAAATAAATAAAACTAAAAAGGATATAGTGAGCTCCTGGCAGCCGACTCAGACTGAAACCATTCACTGAGTCAACGAAGTGAGTTGGGCAATACGTGTTTGTGCATTCGTACATTTGACTTCTGGGTGGTTGCCTGAGGATCACCTCTGTATCACTCTGTGTAACACACACACTGTTTAGACACTCTGGAAAGATCTGTGGGATGTAGTGAATTGGGTAAGGCCAGGTTCACTGACAAGTGCTTCTCATCTGAGAAATGCCCTATGAGGAGCAGGCAGACACATGATGTTATCCAAACATGAAGATCACATTTATGCTACAAGCCCGGGTAATGTCACAAATAGGATGGCTGCAGCATTGAAAAACGCCAGAAAAACCCCTTCACATATGTTAATCTCTAAACTATCATTAATGATTGCAAGGACATAATTCTAACATTCTCCAAGTATTGGAAATTTTTAAAATTTTTATAATTTTATTGTTATTATTAAGGTGTTTCACAGAGAAGCTCCCATTCCACAACTCAGGTAACATGTACATTGCTCCTTTGGACAATGTCATCCCTTCCTTCACTTCCCCACAGTCTCTGCCTTCCATTCCTGCCCACAAGTTAGCTTTTCCACATAGGGTATACTGAATACCAAGCACTGGAAATTTTAACTACAATCTTTACACTTTCTTTTATGAGTATATCCAATGGACTATAAATTCTACGGTGACTTTTTTCCACCATCAACTATATTTAAACTTCTTTTACAGAAGTTTTACTTCTACCCGTTAGATTTGCATTTCCATTATCCTTTTCTACAGTATAAATATGAGCATGTATTTAAATATGATTTTCTGAAATATCGTGATATTTTAAATACCATGCTCTATATTTTGAATAATTACTTCTGGATTTAGTTATCATCAAAATAATTACCATTGCATAGTAGAGCAAAAATGAAAATGTCTCACAAATTTTGATAACTTTATTGGGAAAAAGATAAGTCCTTATTGAGATGAATGACTTTTTCTCTACTTTTTCTTTTCCTTTATTCATTATTCGTTTTTTCTAAGCTCATATGTCCTTGGATTAATATTACTTATTGCTAAAGTGACAAGGGATTCAACATCAATTCCATCCCTGATCTTAAGTTCCTAAGTTCAAGCACTTAGAAAATTCATTCACATAAACAAATGGAAATCCAATCACAATATACTAACTGTGTCATTCAATTCTTGGACCTCCTCCAAAAGAAGATCTAGAAATCATCCTCTCACCTAGCATCAAAACTTATTTGTAATGTTCTAGCAATAACTGGTGGCTCATGCCTGTAATCCTAGCTATTCAGGAGGCTGAAACCTGAGGATTGTGGTTCAAAGCCAGCTGGAGCAAGAAAGTCTGTGAGACTCTTATCTACAATTAACCAACAGAAAACCGAAAGTGGTGCTGTGGCTCAAGTGGAGGTGACATTGTGGTATGATGACTCTGGCTGGCCAATAGAGAACTAAGCCCGTCCTGAGGACACAGAGAGTGACACAGATGCGTCTGGTAGAGGAATGAAGAATTAGCTTGATTGTCCTTTACAAAGTCCTTCACAACTTCACAATAAAAACAAAAGGTAATGAAGTCTTTTACGTAGACAGAAAAAAATCAAATGAAACTTTAAGCTGGACATCTAGTAGGAGAATAGTAATATTTATGGATGGATGCATAAAATAATGAAACATTATCTGGATTATTTACTAGGGAATGTTTCTGGGGTCACTGTATTGAATGTATGAATGGTATATCAGAGGAGAGGTTTGTGCTTTGCTTGATAATTTTGCTTGTTCTCAACCTCCAAATGCAGTTATAGACTGAGACTCTCCAAGTGGGCCCAGGAGCATTAAATCAATATTAATTAGCCAGTGTTACACAACAATGCTTGGAGAACTAGCATACAAATTATTCGTGTAAAAAGATGAAGTCAGAATATTAATAATTCAGGGCTGTCTATAGAAGTTTCACCCTGAATCAGGAAGTAGAATTGATGTAACAGGGGCTTAAGTAGTCCAGTGTTCTAAACTATGTCATCAGAAGGCTAGAAAGCACATTGGTACACAAGGTATTTGTGGCAGAAAGAGCCAACTATCCACCCAATGTGGTCCCTTCCTCCTGCACCACAGAGGTGTTTCAGTGGGCTACATGTTCCAGTTCAACTTAATACCCAGGTCTGACCAAACACTAGTTCTTTCCATGAGGTATGGGTGCCAGAGACTCACATCATGTCCAAGATGAGAGTTTAGGAAGCGCATGAACCTTCCCCGCTGTCTGTGGTTGTTCCACTGTGGACTAGAAATGGATGCCATCGATGTTCTCTAGCATCCAGGCACTAGTAGAGCCATAGATGGAATTAGGATCTTTGAATACTGACAAGTAAATACCCATTGATCTGTTGCATCAACAGCAACAACCCAAACCCATTGTATTCTACAACCAGAATGTTGAGCTAGTTACAATATTATCCTACCAGGGCAGAGGTATATCCTGAAAATACATACAGTCAAAGTTCATAGAAAACAATGAACAAAATATGAGTTCATATTTTACTCTTAAGGAAGTATAGAGGGTTTATAGTTAAGAAAACCTAAAGAATATGTATAGTAAAATGTTCCTTTCCACTCCAAGGGAGTTTGATATAGTGCTTTTCCTGTCCAGAAAAAAAAGCATAGATTCAAGTTACTCATAGATTTTAGCTCATGGATTCTACCTTTGCAACACTTGTGATTCAAAATACATGAAACACACAAGAAACGGGCATCTAACACCTCATGGATAATTCTTTGGAAAGTGTTTTCATTGTAGCATGTGTCTGCAGAAAACGGAGCCTATGGCATGACTGGAATAAGTCAGCCTGAGCAGGAACGAGCTTTCGTGAGCATGCCAGGCAAAGGCCTGGCTGGGGTGAGAGGTGGGACACCTGCTCTGGCCATCCCATTTGTTAGTTGCCCCAGGCAAAGATGGCCACAACCGACAGCAGAGAACTGATTGGCCTGGGCCCACCACTCATCGGTCTTCATTCATCCTTCCTTCCCAAAGGCCAGGGTTACTGATGCTCCAATGAGTGCACTGACAGGCTGCCTCCCACTGCAGTTCAGAGCCCGCTGATCACAGATACAGCAGCTTTCCAGGCCACTTGTACAAATGGCTTTGAATATATGAGCGTTAATGAGGACTTAAAAAAACCCAAAGGAATCTGTTGAACTGTTAATATTTGTGTGTGTGTGTGTGGGGGGGAGGTTAAAAAGAGCACTAGAACAAAGAATATTGTTCTGTCAAACCCTTTCTCAAATTACCTTATACAAAGTAGGAAAGAAATCAAATCACGTTTGAATCAGTTATGGCTAAGCATTCCACTCTAAATGTATAGATATTCGGTTGACACAACCTGTGAATTTTGCTTTGCTTTTGATTGCTCCCTGAGAAAGTAATATGCAGCATGCCTTTGAGCAATGGGAGTCCAGGTAAATTCAAATTGCTAGATATTCCTAAGTGCAAAAGCCTTAAGAATCCTTCTAAACATGATTAAAGTCAGATAATACTGGGGCAGGTTAGTGTGTGTCTCCATCTGCAACGCAGATGTTTTGTTTCCTTGTGGCTAATACTCATCTGTCAGATTCTTAAAGCTTTGATGAACACTTTGGCCATACTGAGCTGATATGTTGAGGCACGGCATTTCCTGACCTCAGTGATCAGCTACAAAAAGAGATGGGAAATTCCAGGATCTGTCCAATTTCACCCTCTCTTGCTGCAGTAACAGATGATTCCATATCTCTGCCTTATTTCCTAATCTACAATCTGTGATACCTGCAGACTGGCTTTATGTGTCCTCATTCCAAAGCTAAAGGAGCAGCCCCTTCTTGGGCCATGCTTTGATCATGACAAAGACATGAGATTGACAAACAAAGAAGGGTAAAATGCCTGTTCAGAATCAGCTTGGTACTTACAGGATCAAGTCTAATGACATGGATGGGGACAAAGGAGTGATAACCCTCTTCCAAGAATGGGAGTGCACAATTGGGCAATAACTGAAGCTATCCCAAGACATCACCTTGGCCACAAGTATTGGTTTGCTCCCTCTGTGTGCAATGTCCCTCCTTCTCTTGCTCAGATACTGTCAAATTCCAGCTGTGTGTGTGTGTGTGTGTGTGTGTGTGTGTGTGTGTGTGAACAGTCTATCTGGTCTATACACAATTGCTATAGTCTAGAGATCTACAAATACCAGGCAGACGCCATTTGACAGAAGTTAGCTTTGGAGAGAGGTGATACAAAGAACGCTCTGTCAAGGCAAAAGATGGGAAGAGGCAGCCCAGGCTTGTGGACAACATAGCCACAAAGTCTCTCACTCCTAGCAGAGAGACTTTTTTTGGTCAGTCACAGGTCTTGAACTCTGGGCCTGGACTCTGTCCCTCAACCCTTCAGCTCAAAGCTAGCGCTCTACCACTCGAGCCACAGTGCCACTTCCAGCTTTTTCTGTTTATGTGGTGCTGAGGAATCGAACCCAGGGCCTCATGCATGCGAGGCAAGCACTTACCACTGAGCCACCTTCCCAGCCCAGCAGGGGGACTTTTATTTTATGAGACTGAACCTCTGTGTCACTCTTCTCTTGGTTGTTGGGACATGGACAAGTTCTTTAGCAAGTGTGTTACAGTTGTTTTTCAAAACTCTGAGTTTGCCTTTAAGATGATTCCAAAGCAGAGGCTGGGGACAGAATCATGAAGATCTTCTTGTCTTCGGGGGGGGGGGGGGAGGATAGTGTGAGGAGGAAGAGTGTCATGAGAATCTTTTTGCCTTGTGGCTGGGGATGGAATAATGAAGATCTTGTCTTGTTAATATTGTGACTGATACAGAAGCCCAAAGGGTGACCTATGTTGCATAACAAAAATAAACAATCACAAGTAAGGATGAATGGTTTTTGCTTTTGCTTAATATTTTTCCATCTCAAAGACACTCTCTAGTGTCTTTCCCTTTCCACGAACATACTGATGGACAGGATGGGGTGGGGGTAGGGGGTGGCA
Source organism: Dipodomys merriami (assembly GCF_024711535.1). NCBI lineage: Eukaryota > Metazoa > Chordata > Mammalia > Rodentia > Heteromyidae > Dipodomys > Dipodomys merriami. The sequence goes on along the minus strand of NW_027204715.1, from coordinate 5,889,731 downwards.
GGGGAAGTGGTCCATACCATTGGGGAAACAGTGAAATTCATGACCATCAAATGGAGATAGAATTTTACAGATAATATTGGAAAATGAAGGATTGGGCTGGATGAACTCTTTTTTTTTTTACTTCTATGTAATTTTTTTAAATTTATTTTTTTTTTACTGTGAAAATATCATATAGAGGGGTTACAATTACATGGGCAAGATAATGGATAATGATACATTTCTGCATTGTTGCCTCTTCCTTTGTTTCCCCTTCCCATCTTTCCCATTTCCACCCCCCACTCCTCCCGCCCCCCCTCCCCCCAGCCAAAGTTGTAAAGTTCGTTTTTCCACATAACAGCTTGCACATCTCATTATTGCAATGGGTCCACCTGTATCCCTATTTAAATGATTTGCTTTTTCCCTTCCCCTCCACAAATTATACCAACATCAAATACAGTGAAAGCAGGGGTTATACTGTGGGGGAGGGACATACAAAGCAACAAAGAAATAATCTTATAAATGTGTTAGAAACAATCGCATGAAAGAAAAAAAATTTGAATACATATCTTAGGATTCATTTCCCTAACATCAACTTATCTGACCTTTTCTGCTTGACTCATACATATACTAGTTATTGCAAATGAGGGAAGCCATGGGACCTATGTTTCTTTGGGCCTGGCTTACTTCACTTAATATAATTTTTTCCAAGTCTTTCCATTTCCTAACAAATGGGGCAATGTCATTCTTTCTGATGGAGGCATAGAATTCCATTGTGTATACATACCACATTTTCTTGTTCCATTCATCTACTGAGGGGCATCTGGATTGGTTTCATATCTTAGCTATGGTAAATAATGCTGCAATAAACATAGTTATGCTGGTAGCTTTAGTGTGGTCTTGTTTGTGATCATTTGGGTAAATGCCCAAAAGTGGGATTGCTAGGTCATAGGGGAGCTCTACGTGGAGTCTTTTGAGGAACCTCCATACTACTTTCCAAAGTGGTTGAACAAGTTTATACTCCCACCAACAATACAGTAAGGTTCCCTTCTGTCCACATCCCCTCTAGCATCTGTTGTTATTAGTTCTTGATTCTAGCCATTCTAACAGGGGTGAGGTGGTATCTCAATGTTGTTTTGATTTGCATTTCTCTTATGGCTAGGGAGGTTGAACATTTCTTCATGTGTCTATTGGCCATCTTTCCTTCCTCTTCAGAGAAGTTTCTCTTTAAGTCTTTAGCCCACTTATTTATTGGGCAGTTGTTTCTTTGAAGATTTGTTGTTGGGGGATTTTATTTTTGAGCTCCAGGTATATTTTAGATATGAGACCCTTGTCCATTGTATGGCTAATGAAGATCTTCTCCCAATCTGTGGGCTTTCTATTGATCTTGCTAGCTATTTCCTTTTATGTGCCGCATTTTCTCGATCCATTCATCTACTGAGGGGCATCTGGGTTGGCTCCATATCTTAGCTATGGTATATAATGCTGCAATAAACATAGTTATGCTGGTAGCTTTAGTATGGTCTTGTTGGTTAAATGCCCAAAAGTGGGATTGCTGGGTCATAGGGGACCTCTATGTGGAGTCTTTTGAGGAACCTCCATACTGCTTTCCAAAGTGGTTGAACAAGTTTACACTCCCACCAACAATGTAGTATGGTTCCCTTCTGGATGAACCCTTTTATTTATATTCTTTTCTGGTTTGTTTTTTTTCTGCCAACTTCTTTCTGTTATCTTATCTTGCTCCAGCAGGCAGCCATTAGAAAGCACATAGTCAGATATAATATTGGTTCAGAACCGAAATACTGAAAACAACACAAGGTTAAGTATTTTATATATATATATATATATATATATATATATATATATATATGTATACACACACACACACACATATAAATATAATACAGAACTTTCTCAGATGTAAGATGAAAGGCAGAAGTACCACAAAATGAGAGTTTTGGAAGAAACCTTTCAGGCTTTCTCAGGTTCTGAAGCTTTAAATAATCACAGACAGTCGAAAGGTGAAGAATTGACTGGAGTCAGACATAAGTCATCAACCTTATGTCACAAGGTTCCAAATCCAGGCTTCTTAACTAGACTTAGATGACCATTCTGGGCACCAGAGACTCTGGGGAAGTGAGGACATTGACTTTGGTGCATCCCCTTACTTAGCCCCGCCTCTTTGCGCCCTCGGGCAATTTCTCTTTAGGAAGAGACCATCTTCGTTTCCCAGATGTCTCTTCTCTCCCAGAGCACTCCATCAGCCCCAGTCCTCCCTGACAATTCCTGAGTAAATCATCTGAAGGCCAATCATTCTCTTGCTGGACAATCAGAGTGAGAACCACAAGAGAATTTTTTGATAAATGACAGTGGCAACTGATGACAGCTTTTACAAAATCAACAAAAACGTTGCCCATTCTTGTACTCAGCCACTCTTTCTAACTTTTGTTGTTCATGGTTTTAGATGGTATAGATGACATTTAAAAAAAACACGCTTATCTTGGTCTATGGTCTTATGTTAATTTGCCCTCAGTGTTATTAATGTTAAAACCTTGCAATGTTTGCATTTTAAAGTAGTCCTGTGCCACTCTGTTATTTAAGAATTACATTTAAGCAGAGACATATTAGGTAGGTCACCTACCCACCCATCCACCCACCCATCAATCTACCCATCCATCCACCCATCCACCCACTCATCCACCCACCCACTCACCCACCCAACCACTCATCCATCCTTCTACCCATTCACCCATCCACCCACCCACCCATTCATCCATCCATCCATTCATCCATCCACCCACCCACCCTTCCAACAAATATCATTGAGCACTAAATATGGGTGTTACCATTTCCATGGAAAAAAACTGACGAAAAAAATCCCTGTCTTTTTAGAGTTCTCTTATTAGTGACTAAAGATTGACAACAGTCACAAGAGACGTTAAAAAAAATCCCCCAAACTACATCCAGGTGGTCCCTAGGATTAATGACTCAACTTTTTCTAGATAAGACTGAATGTTCATTCAGTAATTCATCCATACTTGAAGTTTTGAGTTTAGATCTTCTCCCTTAATGTTGGCGAGTGGCTGGGAGCTGCAGTCCCTCCCTCACCCCAAGTCAGCCACACAAAATAACAAGTATTCTGCATTTCTGCTGTGTGGCGGAGCAAGGAGGCTCCATAGTTGGGGTATATTAAATGCATTTGTCACTTAACCCCTGGGGTGTAACTTCTTCTTAAATCAAACTGTATCTGTAGTTTGTTAGAAGGAAAGTCATGTTCTGGAAAAAAAAATACAGTTCAGTCAGGGAGCTGGGCTTCTGGGAGAGGGGATGAACATGTTTACATCAAATAGGTAGGCATCCCAAAGACAGTGATGGGGGATAGACTTGAAGGATGTCGAATGTATGGACAAGTCTGTTTCCGCTTCTGATGCTGAGCCGCTGACAGCTGCCAACTCAACTTCCTTCTCTCCTTCTGCCCACATGAAACATGAATGGTAAAATTATACTTTGTGTTTTCGCATGATTTCCAGTCATCTACAGCTTTTGACATTTTGCATTCAATTCTATTTTGAAAAATCAAAAAAATGAAATCAGTTTATTAAATGTTGTAGAAGTGATCTATTTTTTCTTTTTTCATGATTAATATTTTAAATTGAAGCCAGGAGAAAACTCCATGTGTGTGGGGTGCGGGGAGGAGAGTGTGGGTGTGTGGGTGTGTACCATTTTAGATATAATTTCAATGTACTATAACCTGCTCCTCTAAATTGAAGGCTTAGATTGATAAGTGCACAAGTATTATTCTAAAAATATTCTGGTAAAAAGCAACCAATTTGTGTCACAGGCACGCATTGCCCAAGGTCCATGTAGCTTGGCTCAGCATGCCTTCCAGAGCAGGGTAGTCAGTTAACTATAAAAAACTATTTTTCATCTAGATTGTGGTACCTTAGGTATAATGAAATATAAAAGTGATTTTTATGAAAATAAAAAATGTTAACTATTAGCAGCTTGATCTAGATCAACCTAGAAAATTCAAGGTGAGGAATGGTGAAATAGCTAGCCAGGGAAATGACCTAGAAAGAGATGGTTTTAAACAAAGAAAATATATACTTATTTTTATATATGTAAATGTTTGTTTATGCATTATTTATATATTTACATATTATTATCTTATATATTATTTATACATGTGTATACACACACATATAGAAGAAACCTAAGAGGAACAATTGAGTGGATGTCCCAACCATTAGTGGGGTTTTCCCAAGCCTGAAGCTAACTGTCTCAGATTCCTCTTTGGCAGTGAGCCCCCTGAGCTAGCCCTGGCCCTGGGAGCTTACATGGAAAGAGAAAGCTTCCATCCACTTGGGCATCTCTCCCAATCTGTGCCTCAGGGATAATGGGAGTTATAATTCCGAGACCATGGAAATGTAATTGGTGAAGATGATATAAGCATAACTGTGTGTTCTTGTTCCACACACAGAGAGGGCACAGGTTCAATGTCAAAATTTTACAAATAAGGAGAGCCCTCATTTAGAATGTGATAATCACTCTTCTCTGTATACAGTAGCAAATAAGTATATACAGTAGGATTTAAGTGGCTCTATTGTAGCTATGCAATGGATAAGATAAAATGTATTTTGTATTGAAACCCTTATAGCTATTTCATATTTTTCAAAACCCTTACAGTTTTATTTTTTAAATTAATTTGGAGTAAAATAGTATGCACATATTGAACTAGTACTACTTCTCTTCATAAGTTTGCATAAGCTTACCTTTACAAATGAAAGGTAAAACGTGTGTTTGATCATGTTTGTCAGTTTGGTAGAGGAAGCAATGACCCATTGTTATTTTATTTCTAAGCAAAGTCGATTTTTATGTCGGATATTGGTTTCCCTTCTTTCGGGAATTGTCATTCTTTCATGTCTTATTTGGGAGTTTCTTTCTTTCAAATGTTCTGAATATTTAGCACCATCCAGATGGTTCATATCTTGGAAATGTAAAGGAAAATTACGGGATCTGATTTCTGGGAATTAGCTCACTACTACAAAGCATCTTCTGTAAATTACTTCTGAAAGACCTTAGCAGAGTCCTTCACATCAACCTCCACCTCAGTTAGAGAGCTCCTCTACCTCTGCTGCCCACCTTCCCCTGTCTGGTTCCGTCTGGCTCTGTCTGGCTCCAACTTTCCATGTCTGCTATCAGGAAAAAGAGTGGGAAGCCACATTGCTGCTACTACCCACCAGGAACACTGACTCTGTCAACAGAGAAACCTATGATCCCTTGTTTAGGAAGAGTGGTGCCCATACTCTGAGCTCTGTGATATGCAGAGTGGTGACCATACCATAAGCTTCTTAAGGGACATTCTTAGGTGTAAGAATTTTCCAGGATTACAAAAAAAGAAGTGTTCTCTTTGCTGTTATTTTCTGCCCTGTGTTCTTCTCTGATCTTCTCTGTAAGGCCACAGAGAAAACCCCTCTCCTGATGTTGATGAGTTCCATAAAGTCTCCAATGAACAGTCCTTCAAATACTGGTCTCTTGCCTAAAGCACAGGGCAAAAAAATTGAGACCATTTTCTCTGGCCTTTGCTCTATACGAGCTTCTCATTCTTTGTCACTAGCAACTAAGCTTAGCAGAGGATAAAATTTCATCACTGGAATTTGCTTGACAGAGTTATTAATATTGGAAGGGGAAATCTTATTGATTAGGTTAATATTAATTTGGATGTAAGGAAATGCAGATCTGACATAATCCAGTGAGGGATAATCAAAAGACAGTATAAGACTACTGTGAAGGCTGGGGTAAGGAATATTCTAGGAATTCCCTATTGGCTGTTGCACTAATACTCTAGTAAAAGGCATTAAGAAATAAACAGATTATCTACACTGCAGTTATACATATATATAATATGATAAACATTAAAATGATATAGATAGTTATTTTCATAGTGAAACAAAGACTGCTCATCTTCCAGAGTTGGCTTCCCTATTTTTGTAACAATAAAATCCCTCATCTGGGCATGATGCCATTCTAAGAAATGAAATTCTGAGTGATGAGACTGAACAGAAGTGATGGGTGACGCCTCCAAGTTGTTCCTAAACAAAGGCATGCAAACACTTTGCTTCTCTTCCTGCATGCCTGAAAGCAGGTGTGGTGGCAAGAAATATAAAATGCAAAGTCCTGGAAATCACCAAGACATGGAAAAATAAAAAAAGAAACTTGAGTATCTGATGACCTTGTGCAGGGCAGTCACCAATTTCATCATCCAGTTAAGAAAGGAACTTCTTTTGTAGACTCCACTGTAAATTCAGATCTACATATATACTACAGAATATACTACATATATAGAAGCTATACACCATACGTACAGAAAACACAGCAGTATATTCCCCTATCTTTGTAGCAGAATATGGTATCTGGAGATAGAATACTTCACATAATCTTTATAAGAAACCAGCTGACTATATTGATATTGTCCACTTAGATGAAGCATTTGGACATCGGCAACAAAGGCACAGATTCAGGTGGGTAAAGACAGGTAACCTTTCTCATTCAGAAGGAAGCATTTGATGGCACTGTCACTGGAGTTTCCTGGGAGGTATAGCATATTCCCTGACCAACATAAGAAGAAACGGTCACAAAGCTGAGAAGGTTGATGTGTTTTGACTGATACTTGCTCAAGGAAATATTGGAAGTTGGGTGCTTTCCAAAGGAACTTATGAACCACTCAGTCATCTTTAGGTAACTAAGAGTCCTGCTGGGACTTAGTCAAGTCACACCCTGAACTGAAACCAAGGTAAAGAAAGGGGTGACTCAGAGGAAACCGAAAGGGCATGAGACAGGGAGAGGAGCTCACTCTTCTCAAATGAAAGTTGGTAAAGAAAACCAACAAGTTGAGGCCAGAGTGTCTCATTACACAGTGGAATGTACTATAAAATTTGTTAAATAGAATAAGCAAATACACATGGACATCCAATAAATATTGGGCCATGTTCCATATGACCCCATGATCTTAGAAATGTGATAGAGATTTTGGGTACATTTGACAAAGAAAACAATGTTTAACTGGTCCACTTTCCTGCGCTTGCACCTTCAATAAAATATCATCCATATGTTATCATTACCCACGTGGATCTCCATAAAATCATTCTGTCAGGACTTTTTACCTAATTGGTAATTTATATTTCTCATTTCTAAAATGGAACACTACATGGTTGCTTTCCCTGCAGATGGTGGATTGTAGGTTTTACTCTCATGATCACATTAGCCAATTTGTATAATCAATCTATTCTTAGGCCCATGAATATATATATATATATATATATATATATATATATATATATATGTTTATATATGCACTATTCTATTTTATGGAGAATCCTAATGAATACATGTTATATAGTAATTGATTAAAATAAATAAGTGATCATATCATTGTTTCTGATGGTGGTTTTGACATGCTATTGATTGGTCTCTTCTATTCAATATGCTTTGTCATATATGGCCTTTATTTACTTGAAGTGTAATTCTTCTATCCCTCTTATCATGAAAGTATGTTGGATTTTGTGAGAGGTTTTCTGCATCTGTTAAAATGACTTTGTGGTTATTGTCCTTGCTTTTATTTATATATGGATTTGTATTTATTGATTTGCATACATGAAACTATCCTTGCATTCCTGAGATGATGCTGAATTGATCATGATATATTATCTTTTTAATAGGTTGTTGAATTTGGATTACAAAGATTTTATTGAGGATTTTTGCTCTAGGATTATAAAAAGAAATTGGAGTATAATTTTCTATTGTGTTTGTCTTTATCAGTTTTGGTATCAGAAAAATATTGGTTTCCTAGAATGAGTTTCATTGTATTATTCCTTCTTTTCCATTTTATGGAGTAGTTTGAGGACTAGGGTGTTAGTTCTCCTCTAATGGTCTTGTAGAATTCACCAGTGAGATTACTAGGGTTTTTTTTTTTTTTTTTTTTGCCAGTGATTTATCTGTTAGGAGTTCGATATCTAGAATGAGAGAATTCCTACCAAGATTGCTTTTCTGAACAGTTCTCAAGGGAATTCTATTAACTTGACTTTTGGTTCAAATAGCAGTTGCATGCTAAGTTTTTGAGAAAATTGTGTGTTCTAAGAAACCAGGTGGCAAAGCCTAAGCCAGCAACCAAATAGGTTCATCGTGCAATGATGAACATAGCAAAAGCTACCCATACCCGAGGGGTCTCAAAGTCTAATGGATCCCCAAAGCAAATCTCATGGGCAAGCGAGAGGTCACAGAAGTCAACAAACAAGAATCTCCTTCCAGAGTGCTCTGCTGAGATCCACTTGACTGAGAGAGAAAGGGACTAACTGAATGCACCCTGGGGCAGGGCTCTTCAGAAAGGTTGTTAACCGGTAAGGATATGAGATCCCCTGGGAGAGGACTCAAATCCCCTGTACTGGAGATTAACACCAACAAGGATTTCCTGCACACTAGGCAAGTACTCTATTGCTTGAGCCATGTCTCCTCCATTTTTCAATTGAAGTTTCTATTTCTATCCCATTGGCTTTCATAGGTCCACTGAACATTTCTTTCAGTCTCTGGTGGCAAGCCTGCCTTATGGAGGACTGGGCATCCTGTGTGGAGTTCACTTGAAAGCAGAACCAATTTGAGACAGGACTCATCTCTCTTGGGCAGGAGTCCCAGTTCTTGATGTAACAACAATGGTTGGTACAGATATTTGGATGACCAGACAGTCAACTAAGGCTGACATATCTATCTGACTCTCATGACCATTCTTTCTTCTAAAGTATACAACATACAGTATGTTTAGGTGGGCCCATGGTTACCGGGAACCTAAGTCTAATCATTTAAGTAAGTTCTGACCAAGGAAATATGTGTGCAATTTCTGAGGCATGTCTTTTTGGTCAAAGTATCTACTTCTCTTCTTTTTTCCCCATTCTCTTTCCTTCTGCTTGGGATTTGTTGTTGTTGTTAACTATGTTGGACCATGATGGTAAAGTAGCCCAGTGGGAATGGCAGATTGCCAGATGGAAGGATTCAGGCTCCTAAATTCACCATGAGAGAGCGCTGGGTTTTTATTTCCCTCTGTGTGTTTCTTTCTCCTTCCTTCCCTCCCTTCTCCTTCTCTCTGTCCCTCTCTCCCCGTCCCTCTCCCTTCTTCCTTTTCCCTCCCTCTCCTTCCTTCTCCCTATTCCCCTGCCCCCATATACATTTGAAGGTGAAGCAGGGCAGGACACAGTAGAGCTCCCCTGAGTTTGGAATTAATGCAGACGGTGGAGCCAGAATACAGTGGAAGGACTGGTTCATGTAGCAGGAGACCCTGGGTCCCCAACTGCTGTGTTGGGCCACATTCCCACCCCAGCCTGCGTGTCCTCATTCGTGCGATGAAATAGGGGAGCAAGAGTCTTCCAATCCACTCCAGCTTTCACATCCCCTCTTATCATTCACAGAAGCATATTAATGTTGCAGTTTATTATCTGCAATTATACATTTTCAACTTCAACTCCATCTGCTTACTGACCCGGAATGTAAGCCATTAAACTTGGAATAAAAGCATCCAGAAGTTAAGTTTACGTTTGTTGTTGTGGAATAAAATGCAAGCCTGGGATGTCTTGTCAGTTCAAAAGAACAGTTGGGCACTGGAGACAGGGATGCGTGGGTAAGGCAGGCTGGGTGGGGGCCCCCTCGGCTGTGCTCATTTCTTTCCAGAGTTAGGCAAAAAGAAAAGTCACACTTCCAAACCCAATGAGGTTTTCTTTGGCTAATTCAAAATACTTTGGAAAATATTTTAATTTCACACCCGTTTTCCTAAATAAAGGGAACCCTAGGTGCTTGGTATCGTGTGGCTCAGCCATAGAGAGACTTCTAAGTGACCTCATCTTAGCTGTGCATTTGGCCTTTTAGCTTGAGAGGAAACCAGCCAAAGGTGGCAGCTTCTTCCCAACTTATTTGTAGATGTGTCCTGGAGTTTGATCTAGCCTTTAAGCCCTGTGTTCTCATGTCTAGCAGTGTCTTCTCTGAAACCCTAAAACCATCTACTTCATTCCTTCCTCATGTCTGTGGAACCATCTTCTGACAGCAAGGATTTCTTTTGCACAATCCTAACTCAGGGCGGGCTCCATTTAATGTGACACAGATATATCTTGGGACTGTCTTCAAAATGCAGATTTTTTTTAAACATGTCAACTGGGGGAAAAATGAGCTTCTGTACAATACCAATGAGTTTCTCATGCTGGGCAATGTCATTCTCTGAGTTAGAGCAATTTAACCAAATCCTTAGTATTTTTGTCACATTTTAAAACAGTTGGAAACAATGTAACCTAGCAATCTAGTCATTCATTTTATTTTCATGCCACAAGCAAATCTTTTTGAGAACCAAGAGCCTTCTGGAAGCCACAGTCCCAAGAAGACCAAAAGAGGGCTCTCTCCATAGAACAGATATCAGCTATGGCCATATTCTAGTGCTGGTACCTCAAGACTATGTGGGATGCTGAGGGGGCTGGGGATGGGTAGAGTGAAGAATGGCAAGAGCTTATATTACTGTTATCATTCAGCACAGGCAGTCTGTGTGTGGTACTGTCCTGTGGTTAGTGGTTCTCAAAGTGTGGTTCCTGGGCGCATCAGCATCTCCTCCAGACAGACAAAAGGACAAGACTTACTTACAAGTTGTGGGACAGCAGCCTGATTCGCATAGCCCTCCCCAAGACTTTAAAGCATGCTCTAGCCTCTGAGTTTTAGAACCACTGTCCTACAGCCAAGATGGGCACATTGTTATCTGGAGTAAATCTGGCCTGTTTTTGTAAATAAATTGTGACTGGAACACAATTCATTTACATGCTGTATAGAGTCCAGCTGCCTCACAGAGCTTTATGGGAAACATTTGCCATCTTGGACCCCGTGTACAGGAGGTCATGTGGAAGAACCAGTCTCGAAATCCTCAGAGCTTGTCTATATCGCCTACGTGTTCAGAGGTAAGGAGTCACTGGACCTGTCTGGGTCCTCTTTAATTGTCAATAAAGCGGTGGCAACAATGGTCATCAGACGGGGAACGTGGGAGATATTAAGCCTTTTATATCAAAGCCTGGGCAGCAGGAAATACTCATACACATTAGTTGCCAATCTATAAAAAGAACTGCATGGAATCTGGTACAGGAAGCTTGGGACAGCAGAGAGAGCATAAAATTTGGAGTTGTTACCAAGATACTTGTGGTGATTAGCTTATGATTTACTTTATGGGGTCTATTCTCTCTGAACAACATTATTCAAAATTACGAAATGGTTTTGCTCATGTTACATTGCTTCATTTATAAAAATTCCTCTTGAAGACCTTAATACCAATAATGGTCGCACAGCTGAGGTGCAGATCTTCTGATCTAAGCCCCATTGGTCCTCACCCTTAACAAGCATTACTGCTCCTCCTTAGTTCCATTATTATGGACATACTGTATCACTTGAAACCATTCTCAGACCCCATCTCTTCCTCTAGTCCATTAATACCATTATCAGTATCACCCTGTAAGCTTACTCTGAATGACCATCTGAAAAAAATCACTTGTTGGGCCAGGTATGATGACATGTACCTGTAATTCCAACTACATTACTGGTGGAGATAGGAAGATCTCATTTTGAAGCTGGTCAGAAGCCTCATGGAAAAACCCTACCTGGAAAAACAAACCAAAGCAACATAGTAGAGGTCTGCTGCTTTGTCTAGCAAGCCTGAGGTTCCAAGTTTGAACCCCAGCACAACCAAAGCAAAACATGAACAAAAACATTGCAAATTTGCAACCAATTTGCTCAATATTTTGCTCCTCCCCTCCTGGTGTCTGGGGAAACTACTCTGTGTCCAAGCTGCTGAATGATGCTGGAGAGAACCCCACAGAGGGGCAAGTTTTGGGACGCTGGTCAGGAGCCTCACTCCTCTTTCTGTGCAGCATGGAGATTGTAGTTTGCTTCCGCAGGAAGTGCCTTGAATGGGATTCCACTCTGTCCACTCATCATTCTCATCTCAGTTCTAAGGATCCTACCCAGCCCTAACTCCTCACCAGGTTTAAGAAAAAGTTCTCCAGGGAGCAAGTGTCCATCTTCACCAGCAAACATCCTTCCTTGCCTGTGCCTGTTCCCTCTGCTCCTCCCTCATAGGACAATTCAGGAGGGGCCAGCTCTCTCCAAAACACAGTTCTATTGCCTCGTGTCTTTCCAGGGCCTTTGTTCCTGGGATTATGTGGTTTCTGTTCTGCACAGAGACAAGTTCATCCCCACCATGGAGGTTTTCTAACCAACACACAAACATGCACTGAATGACCCACTTTAAAATGTAGCCCTCTGTGCACGTACCCCTCCAGCTGTGACCAGTTTGTTTCTCTTCAGGATGAAACCACTCTACTGAGCTTCCTCCGTGACTATCTGTACTTCCTTATTTCCCATGAACCTCTTAATTGAATTATGAAATCTTTTGAGTATACAGAAAAGGATAATAATCTAATGAGTGCTTACCACCTCTGTTTGATCTTAGAATATTTTGATGTTTGCTTCATATATTTTTTCATTTTCCTGTTAAAACAGATCACAGATAAAAGTTGATGGTCCTTGTTTATTTCTCTACAATCTGCCTTCTCCCTTTCCTCCTCATAGACAGAAACCATGCATTTATTGTGTGCCATTTCTGGGCTATTTGACAACTGTGTATGTATCCCTAACTCACAGGGATAAGGTACTTTGGTTTATAAAATTTCTATCACCTGGCAGTATTTTACATGTGTCTCTGCAACCTTGTCCTGTGAACTTAGGAAATGTTCATCTCACATATTGCAAGAGTGATTTAAATACCTTGCCAAGTGATTGTCCCCATTTATATCTCCAGGCTGGAAGTAAGGCTCAAGTGGTAGATAACCTGCCTAGTTAGCAAGAGGCCCTGAGCTCAAACTCCAGTACTACCCAAATGAATAATAGTTATATTTGTTCTTCTAAAGTTCTTGAGACTATTTACAGATAGTTTATATTGTCTGACTTTTCATTGTTAATCTAATTTTTGTATATAAAGAAAAACACACACACTCACAAAAGAAAAACACCTGTTTATATTTGGACATTTTCCTATTGTTTCTACCTTTTCAGTGGGTTAGTAAGATTTGGAGAATACACACTAGCTGCTATTTTTTGATACTTGTATGATAAAAACTCCCTCTGGCTACAGTTTGCTTTTAAGCTGTATATCATTATATAGAAGTTCTAAACTTTTAATGTGGTTTTGCTGTATTGATTTTTGTTTTCTTTATGGCTGGTCTTTGTATCTTATTTTAAGAACTGCTTCCCTACCTGGAGGTCATAGGCAGCTCCTTACCCGTTCTCATAACTGTTTTAATGTTTTATTTCTCACTTTGGCCTTAATCTACTTTGAAGTTACTTGTATGAATGGTTTGAAGGAGACACCCGATTCCATTACTCTGCATTTGGTTAATCAATTGTCTCAGCACCACTTATTGAGTCCCCATTGTTCCGAGTGAGCCATAGGTCACCTTTATTACAAGCCTGTGTGGGGTGTTCATGGACTCTTATTTTTTGCCTGGTCCTCCGTCAATATCTAAAAGTCTTTCTTCCTGTACCTTTATACATAATATTGACATTACTTCTACTGGCCTTGCTCATAGTCAACAGAAATTTTCTTGTTGTTCAAAGAATTCTGTGCTTGATTTGTACCTATGTTTTAGTTCTACAAAATGGTGGCTGGTGATTTCTTTGCATTGTATTACAGGATAAAGTTAGGGAGCATGTGAGATATATACTGAGTCACTTCATCTATCAACTTATTTAGGACATACGTATTTAGGGTCATCAGCTTTTGTTTTGTGGATTTGTCATGAAAATCTTTCATGTGGGGCTGCTGAATTCTTGTTAATTGAAGATCATTCACTATAACACCTGCAATTAAAACATGTTCATTTTTCTATCTTCTGTCATAATTTCCATGCTGAAACAAAGTTTTCATGAGAAAGACATATGTCTCAATCTTCTTTGAATTAAATTCTTCTGAGCTTTTGGTGATTTTGTGGCAGTCTATCAAATTAGGTAAATTCCCTTCTGTCTTTAAAGCCATGAGATATTTTAAAATGACAAATACATGTATAATTTGAACAAAGCATACTGCAGCTGTTGAGATCATTTTATTTTTTTTTCTTCTTTAATCTTTTGATTATGTGATTTACATTAGCAAACTTTTAATGGCAGAACATTCTGGAATTTTTGGCCCAAGATTTTCCTATTCACCATTTCATAAAATAAGCATTAATCATGCATCAAGTACTTCTGAAGAAATCATCCACACCTGCTTGTTTCCCTGTTTTTACTTGCTACTTACTAGCCAGTTTCTTTAATGGCTGTACATTACAAGTTTACATGGTATATTCTCAACCAATCAGAATGCTGGTAGAAATATGGGCAATGAAGATCTTTCTAATACGGTTCAAGAAAGGAGGAAGGAGACACTGAAACAGTAAGAAAGACTACTCATATGCCCAAGTAGCGAACAGCTGGCTGATCGCATTTGTGTCCTGTGCCTCCTGGGAATTAAGAGTTTCAGGACAACAAATTAGGGTATTTAGCATAAGAACGCTCTCAATAAAAGCTCTCTTCATGGTTTAGGGAAGAGAGAAAAATTAAAGATGGAATTTGTTATCCAAAAGGAAGCAGATCTTAAAAGAGTTGGAAATTCCACAGCCATGCCAGGTTGTAAAGAGAAAGTATGACGTCTAGTCTGTGGTCCAGTGGGAAAGCCAGGTGGTATTTGTTAAGACAAGGGACAATGACTCTGAGGACATTTCAGAGATGTCTGCAGCTGCTCCCCCAATCACAGGCTCTGCACCACACTCTGAGAGCAGAAGATGGCACGGGAGGGCCCAAGGCCTCTATGGGAATATGGCGCTGGCTTCATGGGGTTTGCTCAGGGCTCTCTGCCTCCATACCAAGCACAGCATACCTCTGCAGCCCCAGATTTGGCTGAAGTAGATTGAAACATGGCCTGGGTTGCCTTTTAGGGTAGGACAAGCCTCAGTGTTTCTAATTCAGTAGGTGCACACCACGAGCTGTGGAAACCTGTCTATCTTTGAAATCACCTTGATTTCCAACGATTCTCAGAAATCACTGGGCCCAGGTACAGAGCTGTCACAGAGGTAGGACTGCTGCTCATCCATCAGGGCAGTGCCTGGGGTAGGTCAACCTCTGATGTCCCAAACCAGTAGAGCTACCAGTGTGGAATGCTAACTCTCAAGAGCTGCAGTATGGGCCGTGCCCAGCTCATCTACTGGGAAGAAATGTCAGCGGTCCATCATGGTGGGGAGGTATTGAAGAATAGAGCATTTCATATCAGGAGCCAGGAAGCAGGGGGAGGAAAGTAGGGAAGGGGAATGGGAAGAAGAGAGACAGAGAAAACAAATACTTTCACAAGTTACCCTTTTATCCTGTCAAGGCTCCTATATTTAGTGTAGCTTTTACTCTTTGTTAATTCTCCATCATTAACCTCAGAGACAGCCTCAGAAATCTGCTTTGTACATATCACTCTTACCAAGTGGACATGATCACAAGACTGCCGGAGTCACTAGCATTTAGATGCTTTTCCAGTACCATCCTTTGCTCCTGGCTTACATTCTCAAAGCGACCTGAAGAGTACAAGATGGTGCCTGGAATTTCAACTATCCGATCAGGCTCCAGGAAGAATCTAGAGGCAGAAAAAAAGGGACAAAGCAGATCAGACCTCATTAGTTACACGCTGTCATGGAATCCCACCCAACTTAAATCTCATTCATCATAACTAGATTTCATAGCTTCATCTAGCCACAAACAAGGTTTTGTTTGTTTTAAAGCCAAGTCGTTTGCAACTCCAATAAAATCAGTTCTGTGTTATCCAGGGAGATGTGTGTTAGTATGGGTGATGGTGTTTGGGGAATGATCAAGGCCAATGTGCTGGAGGAGGTGTTGTTGTTTAGAGAGAAGCTGTCAAATTGGATTAAGGCCGGGTCTGAAGTGCGATTTGACAGAGGAGCCAGGGACCCTTGATGACCCTTTGTACTACTGCTCTGTTTCAACTGACATTTTACCTATTGCTTTAATTCACAAGTATTCTTTTTATGGAATTCAAGGTTATTATGGGTAAACTTCCCTGCTAAGTGATGAAATAAACTCAGGCAGCCTCACTGGAGATCCTAATTTTAAGCAGACTGGATATTACTTCTGACGATATAATTCCTACAATACTCACTTCCCCCTCAAAGACAGAGGGACAGAATAGTGATCAGTAAGTACTGAGCATATATTTAATGAGTACAGCCTTGAGGCTAGCTTGGAAAAAAGTTTCTGAGACCTCTCAACCAATACTGGATGCAGTGGTCCCCACTTGTCATCCCAGCTACATAGGAAGAAAAATAAATAGGAGGATAACAGTCAGGCCAACCTTGGCAAAAAAGTGAGACTATTTAAAAACTAAAGCAAAAAGGGCTAGGGAGCATAGCTCAAGTGGTAGAGTATTTATTAAGCCCAAGGCCCTGAGTTCAAACCTCAATACAACCAAAACAGTAACAAAATCATTGAATTATTTTAAAAGAACAGTAACTCTTGAAAACTGCCCTTTCCCCTAGCTACTGTGAGTGAGCATGTCTTGTAACATCCTTGAGCTATTTACTCCGGAGGCCCATGGACTTAACCAACACGTTCCTGTGGATGTGGCCTCACCTGAGGAATGGATTTGAGAGAGGACACAGGTAAGAACTCACTGGGGTGAAGGCGGGTCATTCTGTGACAACCTCCTTGGAACGCTGAGTGTCAGCACATTGCTCTGACCAGCCCTGAGAAGAGGGAGGCAGACGCTGATGGAGAGGAGGGTAAGAACAGGGCTTTCCAATGCACAAGTGGCAGAACCGAATCGCCCACACTCTCACCTTGAAGGGTCAGGAACCTGAGTTTTGTACCATAATCATTTATGCTCATTCTCTTATGGACTTTCTACCTATGCCTCTCTAGAGAATAAATAAATCTGACCTTCGTGGTCAGGCCCTGTGGAACACACCTGTAATCCCAGCTACTAGAGCAGTGGAGGTAGGGGTATCATAGTTGGAGGCTAGCCTGGACAAATAGATTCTATTTTTGTTTTTGTCTGAGATTAGGAGTTGAACTTGGTAACTGGTGCTTTTGTTCATTGGTTGGCACTCTAACTTGAGCCTGACTCCAATCCAAAGACTCTATTTCAAAGAACAAGCCAGGTGTCATGGTGCATGCCTATAACCCTGTTACATAGGAGGCAGAAGTGGGAGGATTACCCCATCAGGGTCCTGCGCAAGACCCTATCTGAAAACCTACCTATCTGTGCCCGGGGAGTAGGCTCCCACTGCAGGGGAATGAGGGCTTCTTGGGCCTTAAAGGGCCGGATGGGGCTTTGCTGACGCTTTGGAGATAGAAGTTGAGGCTGAAAGTTCCTGAAATCTTCACTTCAAGACCATTTATCTGTAAAAACTATATCACAGTGTCACCTTCAGCCACAATTATAGATCTCCCAAGTAATACAAAGCATCCCTGTGCAAATTTACAGGCGAGGGCAAAAAGGAAAAGCTGGGCATGAAGGAAGGGTGGCATTGTCCAAAGAGAAATGTACTCATTACCTGACTTATAAATGGTAACCTCTCTGTACAGCATCTTTATAATAACAATAAAAAATTTCCTGTGCAATATTGACTGAGAATCAAACTACTATGTGCCAATGTTTACATTTGTTAAAAAACCATTGATGGGGTCAATCTGACAATCTAGCAGCCTTTGCATTTCTTAAATGGGGGTCAAGAGGGAAGCCCATGAGCATTGGGTGTAAAGTGGCCCAGCCCATGGATGCTGTATGTGGCCCAACTCATAGGTGATGGATATAATGTGGCTCAGCCCAGGGGTACTAGCTTTACATCCACTTTTTGGTGGTTAACACAGGTAAAAGTCTCACAGAATTTCCTGCTTGGGCTGGCTTTGAGGCACAGTGCTTAGATCTCATCTCCTGAGCGTCTAGAGGATCACAGGCATGAGAAACAGGCAGCTGTTGCTCTAATTCCATCTGAAAGACCACAGGTGTCCAGGCTTCCTTGAAGAGCACCTGCGGTCCACAGAAGCATCTTCACTGGCCCAGGTGATGCTCTCTTCAGCTTCTTCTTCTCCACTTTTCTTGGTTGCCTCTGAGCTTTCTGGCTGGAATTGGAGGCTAGGGAGGGATGTAAAAACATGACAGTACTGGTTAGGTAGTTCACAAACATAAGCTATGTTTCATATTTCTGCACAGGAACGTAGGTGAATCAGGAAATGGATGGCATTTTTCAAGTCACATGAATCAGTGCCCCAAAATTCATCATTTCCACCAAGTGTCTGCCCACTTTAGTCGTTCCTGTACCTTACCATGCACGGCTTGGAGGAAGCAGTGTGGGGAGAGGCGCACACACAATATTTTTCTTTGAAGACAATGACATATTTTGGTTTCAAAATGATCGTCGGCAGCTTAAGTCTTGCTCAATGAGCGAGGAGAGAAAAAAAGAATTTTAACAGAAAACTCATGGGACTACTTCCCTAGGTGCTGTAGCCTGGGTATTTTTTACTTGTATCGCCTTCCTTCTCTCTTAGGATTTACCACTGGATTCTCTGCAAGGGCAGATTAAGTTCCAGACGATGAGATTAGCTTGGAAAACCTAACTTTCAAAGGCAAAATCATTAAATTAAGCATGCACTTTTAATAGTAATTTTGGCTTTTCCCTTATTAGCAATTTGTTTCTAATTCATTATAACACATGTCACTTAGCAATGGTTCATGATTGAATATAGCAAAAACTGCCTCTCGCTAGCAGATACACAAGACCTTAATTTATGTAGGTAACGGGGAGGCTATCGGTGCTCCGGAATTATGGTACAGAAAGGTTTTTCTTTCCCCTGCTTAGTTCTCTGTATGTTAAGAGATTAAAAGTATATAGATGCTATTAAAAGGTTTTTAAATGTTGACTGCGTTCAACTGAAATATTGGGAAGCCAGGAAAAGGATTAGGTGAATATCTGCAGGTGGTAAAGTGAGGGCCACGGGGTTCGCAGGAGCTTGGAGGCAGAGGCCCCCCTGTGTCTCCACTCTGGAGCCTTTCCACACTGGCTGGCTTCCTCCCGAGAGGCTCCTAAGCTTTGGTGCCACGTAGGCCAGAGAGGCAAGTGGAATGTTGGGAAAGGAGCCAGTCCCCACCTCCTCCCAAGCACAGAGGGGTCCTAGCCTGAAGCCAGAAGCTGCCGCCTGTGGGTGGGAAGCCAGGCCCACCGCTCAGGGAGGAAGGCTTCTCCAAGGAGGAAGGCTTTTCCCCCAGGACACGTCCTCCCGGTGCCTTCTAGGCAATCAGGAAATCCGAGAGACACTTCCTCCGGATGACTTTCGGGAAATCCCAGGGGGGCCTCAAGGACCCCGGTTTCCTGCTGCTCCCGCAGCGGGGGTGGAACGAGCGTCCCGGGAGGTTTCTGGAATGGGTTCATTTAATTCTTTTACTTTTTAAATGGTAAGAACAAAGACGCATGGACAGCAGTTGGTATTTGGACTGTCCTGCCCGTGGATCTCCGTGGTCCTGACACACTGCAGCGAGTGTTGGTGCGCGGGCCCGCCCTGGGCCCCGGGGCCCGGGTGCGGAGACCCCCCCCCCGCGAGGGGATCCGCGGCCTCCCGGCTTGACGGGCCTCGGGGGCCTCGGTGCACGTCCTTACCAAGGCCAGGGCCCGGAAAGCCTCTGCCAGGCCCAGGGAGGAGACAAAAAGGAGGCCGAGGCCACCCCCTCCTCCCCCCCCCCCCGGCCCGAGGCGAGGGTCGTCGGGGCCACTCCGCCGCCGCACCCCGGAAGAGCGGGACGGCGGATCCGAAGTCCGGGCCGAACTTGGTGTCCGCGTGTTTACTCAGCCAGGCCTAAAGTACTCGGCCCAACTTGCAGAAGTCGGCTTGGGCTCCCCGCGGCCCGGGCGGGGGGGTCGGGATGCACCCCGGCCCGCGGGGTGGCCCGCCGTCCCGACCTCATCCCGCGACCCTGCCCCGGGCACGCGCGGGGCTCTGCCGTCCGGGGGAGCACCACGAGGAGGCCCCCGAGCCGAGCCTCGAACCCCGGGTCCCCGAGGACCCGCCCGCGCCCCGCGCCCCGGGCCCGCCCGCCCGCCCGCCCGCCCGCGCACCTACCTGCAGCCGCCGCCCGGGGCCCGCCGCGCCACGTCTCCAGCCGCGGCCCCCTCCCCCTTTATACCGACCCCCCCCCCCCGTGCAGCCCCGTCTGAGTGGCTGGACGGAGGGGGGGAGGGACGGACGCCCCAGGGGGGCGGGGTGCCCCGAAGGCGTCTGAAAGCGAGGGAGGGCAGTCCCCCCAAAAGTCATCATTTCGGCCGAAGTTGCACTTGGGAGGCAGTAGTGGGACTTCTGGGGTGCACGGGGGCGCCCCCCGGCGCGGGGCTGGGGTCCTATCCCGCGGGGGGCGGGGCCAGAGGAGGGGCCCGGGTGGGAGTCTCGGGTTTCAACCCGGCCTGGAGGGAGGGCGGGGGCGTGGCCCTGGGACAAGGGGCGTGGCTTTCGAGGCGATGGGCGTGACTGAGCGGCCTGGGGGCGGGGCGAGGGCGGGACAGGGGCGGGGCGAGGCGGCCGCGCTCTCCCTCTCCGCGCGCTGCCGGCCCGCGCTGCCTGCGCTGCTCTACTCGCCGGGAAGGCGGCGCCTGCGGCGGCTGCTTCTCGCTGCTCTCGCGCCCGCGTCCGCTGCGCTGTCCTCCCCGCCGCGGGTGGGCTCCGCGGCCCCCCGGCCCGCACGGGGGCCCCAGCTTCCACCTGCCCTCGGCCGGGGTGTCCATCGCGGGGTGCTGCCTTAAAGTCCTTCCCCTCGCCGCTCCCCCGCGGGGCGCGAACCTGGGGACTCGAGCGCCGGTGGCGCGCGGGGAGGAGCGGGCGGCGCAGGGGCCGTGGCGGCTGCTGCCTCAGTTGCCCCCGCCGGCGCTGAGAAGGACCCTCGGGGCGCCGCGGGGTCGGGGCGCCGGGTGCCCCTCACGGGCAGCGCGCCGCGCGCCGCGTGAGCCTGCTCCGCCCGCGGTGCCCGCGAGGCCGGGGCCGGGGCCGGGGTCGGCGCGGGTCGGTCAGCGCGGGACCTGGGCGGCGGCGGCGGCGGCGGGCGGCTGCCCGCGAGTCGGAACCACCGACCACCGGAGCCAGCGCGGGCTGAAGTTTGCGTCCTCGCCGGCCGGACGGCGCTGCGAGGTGAGCAGCCCAGGGTCCCGGGCGAGCTGGGGGTGGGCGGCGGCGAGCCCGGCCTGGGACGGGGGCGCGGCGGGGGTCCTCCGGGCCGGGCTCCTCGATCGGGCGCGGGGCCCGGGGGTCCTGGGGCGCCTGCCCCGCTCCCCGCCAGCGCGGGCCGGTGTGTGGCCGTTGTTCCCGGGCGGGTGCGCACGGGAAGCCCGGAGGCGGTGGGACTCCAGCTCCCGAGTGGAGGAGGGAAACTGAGGCAGGGTGCCGCGACCCGGGAAGCGCGCGTGGGCCAGGTGGGCTGCGGGGGCCTGCGGCCCGATGGGCTTCGCGGACCCCGGCTCGAGTGTCCGCACTGGGGCATGTGGAGGTGCAGCTCGTGCCCGTGTGCGGCGGAGCTGTGCCCGGGCCGGGACGCCGCCCCCCCGCCGTCCCCGGGGGTTCCCGGGGGTCCCCGGGGCCGGGCCTGACGCGCTCCCATCCCCGCCTCCGGGGCTTTGGCGGGAACCGCGCTCCCCCCTTTATCTCTCGGTGGCTTTGTACCTCTGGACGCGGCTGCCAGGAGTTGGGGTTTAACTTTGCGTCGCGGGGATCCCGGCAGGGGGCGCTGGGAGCGAGCGCCGGGCGCGGGCGCGGGGAGGCGGCGGCGCGCGGGGCTCGGGGCTCGGGTCCCGCACTCCGGCGCGGGCGCGGGGGAGGTGGTCCCGGCCCGGGCCCGCACGTGGGGCCGGACACGCCGACCTGGCGGCGATCGCCCGGCGGAGGGCAGAGGACCGTCCGCGGTGCCAGAGGGCTGGGAAACTCCACTAGAAAGTTCTCTGCCGGAGACAGACGCGGTCCTCCGAACTCCTCCGGGCTACACCTCTGCCATTCTCCTCGCGACTGTGGTGTTCTCCCATCGAGTGGAAATGGAGTGAAAATAGACCACGGAGCTAAAGCGCAAGGTGTGGCATGCAGTCGTTCGCAGCTTTACCTAAGGAACACAAGTGTGGGTCCCAGCTTGACCCAGAAGAGCTGTCAGAATGACAGTTTGCACATAGCAGATGTGTTATTAATTACAGAATTAGTCTTTCATGGGAGACACACGCACAGACACACACAGACCAAACCAGACTTTAATAGCAAAGATTTTTCAATCCCTAATGAGAATTGCTGAAATAATTGCTAAGTGATACCATCACTCAAGTTTATCATCCGTTCCCAACTTCAGAAGAAGCAGATCGTAGCTTAAGTTAGATATAACTGGAGTCACTTCTCTTATCCTTGTCAGTGTTTACCTCAAGGCAACCAGATGGATTTAATCCTCCCCCCTCAGATTTGTTCTGGGTGTTTGCTTCCCATGAAAAACAAACCTAAAAGGAATTGTTTGGTTCACTTGGAGCACAGATTGCTGTTTCCTTGAGGTTTTGTTTTTGTGTTTGTTTTTGTTTTTCCTATGTAAAAGCTTTTGAGGTAGCTGCTCATCCCTGGTACTGCTGGCAGTCATTTTTTCTTTTTCCCTCATGGTACCATGGGGTGGATGAACTGGTACCTACTTTTATATGCTTTTAGCCAACACATACTTTTTTTAACAGAAGATGGATGGTGCTAATCATTTTATGCCTTTTAAGAATTACTCTAACTTACTTAGTTGTTTTAATGGCAAACAGCTGCAAGATCCCTGCCGAGCACAAAGGCTTTGGTCTCCTGGGTGGGAAAGCTTGTCTCTGTCCAAAGGAAGTTTTTGAGATCTTCAGAGTCTGGAAAAAATAAACCTGTGTTCTTCACTGGTGGGGTTTCTTGCAAACGGTTTCTTCACTGTGTCTGGAGAGAATGAAACAGGGCAACAGTGCAGAAGTTTTGGAGATGAGATTCAAATGAATGCATGTATTCCTCCTAAAGTTGTGTAAGCCGTAGAGGGCTTTGCAGGCCACCTGAACCCCAGCCATAAATTTGTTGTAAGAATTTTTTTTTTTTTTACCAGAGTCATTCCAGCCTCCTGCTGGGGGACAAATGTTAAACCCAGCAAGCTTTTTCTCTGTGTTGTGTGCTTGTGGCTCAAAATAGATGCCAGCTCCTTGGGAACATGTGCTGCCCTCTTCATGTCAGAGAGAACTGCCTATCTGAACAGTGACAAAGTTTTCATTAAGTGGGCAATTAATTTTAAAGATCCTAAATATCCTTTCTTTTTAGTCTTAAAGTCATCGGAATTGTGGCTTTTCCTCTGATACACATACAGAAAAATGGATGTGGGGGTAACAGAACTTTGCTTAATGCACAGCCAAAGATATGAAGGCATTCCATCAGCATACAAACGGTCATGAACTCGAGAGTTCACCGAGCTCAGAAATCCCAAGGAAGGGGTCCTGATGACAAATCGTATAATGTGGAAGACAGCACCAGCTAATTAGTTTAGAACAAATCCCGGTAAACAACTCATTTTTCAGGTTTTAAAAATAACTTATTAAACATAAGCACGAGCAGCCCATTTTTGTAGTGCTATAAGTACAATTATTAGAGAAGAAGCATTCTTCTATCAGACCCTCTGTAATTCTTGATATTAAAAGTACATTCTAAAAGTATGTTTGAATAAACTTCTGAAGTTGTTGCTATAGTTACACAAATTAAGATGTACTACTAAGGTGACAAGATTTTATATTTAGTGTTCAGTGATGTTTAAAATATAATTTTCTGGGTTTAATAAGTTGCAAAAAAGAAAAAAAATCTATTAGGGAGGTTTGGTATATCTCTGCCCTTTCTATGTACTGTGCATTTATATTTTTTAAAGTTGTGGGTTGTGTTTTGAGTGATAGGGTCAATGTTGAACACAACAAACATTCAACAGCCTTTTTAGTGTGAGATGCAGGTGTCTAGTAGAAACTCGTTGGTCTTTATAACTCATTGCCTTGCAACAATGATGTATGAAAGCTAGAAGCCATCTCTTTCTCATTCCCCCTCTTGCGTAGTGTCCTGTCCTGCAGGTCCAGGTAACAGGTGTGCACTAGCTTATTGGGAAGCAAAATGAAGATGTGTCCATTGCTGTGCTTGGAAATACATTTATTTCTTTGACAAAATTTCCATGTACTGGTCATCTAGATACACAAAATCAATTTGGTGATTCATAAAGAAAATTATTAATGTAATCTAGAGTACATGGAGTTTTACTCTTATGGCACTTATAATTTAGCTATACAGCAAAGCAAATGAAAAATTTTTAAAAAAACAACCTTGATCCAAAAGAAGATACTGGATAAGTAACTAATCTTAATATATGGCTGTTGACATGATTAATCTTTACTTTCCAAAAGCTCCTATAACTCAGGAGCTAGGACTCTTCATTTCAGGGGGTATTTTGAAGCCAGGCAACCTCAAAGGTGAGTAGTATTTCACTTGCAGCAAGGCATTTAAAACAGGAATAATGCAAAGTGGGTTCCTATAAGCAGAATACTTCCCAGAAGAATTGCTGTCCTTTTTTTCCTTTTCCTTTTTTTTGTTTGTCCAAGATTAATGGTTGTTTGACAAGAGCAAAGAAGATTCTGTCATTCTTGACACTCCCCTCCCCATTTTTTATGTTTAAAAAAGCATTGCAGGCTAGAAATGTAGCCTAGTGATAGAATGCTTGCTTGGCATACATGAAGCCCTGGGTTTGATTCCTCAGTACAGAAAAAGCCATGACACTGTGGTTCAACTGGTAGAATGCTCACCTTGAGCAAAAAATGTTCAGGGACAGTGTCCAGGCCCTGAGTTCAAGCCCCAGGACTGGTAAGAAAAGAAAAACAACAACAACAACAAAAAACAATTCCAAACCAAAAAATAAATCCAAAACACATTGCCAGCTGGTGATGGTGGCTTACACCTATAATCCTAGCTACCCAGAAGGCTGAGATATGAGGGTTGAAAGCCAACTGGGGCAGGAAAGTCTCTGAGATTGTTATCTCTAGTTAATCACAGAAAAAACCCAGAAGTGGCACTGTGGCACTGTGGTAGAGCACAACTTGCTCAGGGACAGCGCTCAAGCCCAAAGTGTAAGTTCCAGGACTGGGGCAGGGAGCAGCAAAAAACCCTGTATTACTATACACATACTGCTTCAAGTGGAAAAAGTACAAATGACTTTATTTTTACTCTTTTGCCGTGTGTACCTGAACTGACTTTCTGATTATTTTAAAAAGCAAATAGCTTCTTTTCCTTTTCTTTTTTAAAGGGGATGAATTCTTTTTATTTTTGGTTCTGGGCCCTCTAATCTTTTATCTTTCTGTCTTCTATTCACATTTCCCACTGTGTTTCTGTGGAATTGGCTGACCTTGAGTTCATGCCAAATGATGAGAAGCATACAGTAGAACAATTTTTGTTTTATGTTGCATTTTTATGTACATTTGAGAGTGAATCTCATTACTGCAATAGGTAATTCAATTACAGATATGTGTGATAAATAACGGGGCAGGTGATACTATCAGAAGGCAAGTGTACTGGAGAAATAATACTGTTGGCTGAGATGTGAGATAAATGAGTGATAAGCAGGTGACAGTCAGATTGTACAGGACAGGTTTGTTCACAGGCTGTAGAGCTCTCAGCATTTGGCAGTGATATATATAGAAAATAAGAGTTCTACTAAGCAGCTTCCTGTAGTTCGCAAAATCTCAGGTTGGCTACTGTGGCACTGAAAGTTCTGTTCTGAATCAGAGATGTGTGCTTCACAGGTGGACTCCAGGTAGTTTTGTACAAATAAACACACAACAAAAACCTGGAGCATGTGGGAAGAGGGCTTCCCAAGCTGTTCTCCACATGGAGGATGCAGACATGAGGCGTTTATGGTTGGAGATCTTGGAACCAAATGGATTTTAGAAACTGAACTGGTTTGTGTGATCATCTGGTGTGTAGGATCAAGAATTAGATTTGCTGTAAAACTTTACCAATGAAAAATCAGAGCATATTGTAACTGGAGGCCTCAAGGCAAAAATAGTTGTCCACCATGTTAATGTCTTTTGTCCAACAGACAGTATAATGAAGTCATTGTTTGGCCTGGTTGACATAGAAAAGTAACCTAAATAAGGATTTGCTTCTAAGGTTTCTTGTTAATTTGAATTTAAGGTTTCTTGTGTGTTCTAGCCATATATTTGACTTTGTAAGTTAGGATTCTAGGAGAGCAGGATGGAAGAATTACTGAAGGCTTGTGGTTTAGTAAAGATGCTTTCCTGGTTGGCCAGGGCAGTTGGCATGCCCTCCACCTTGAATGAGAGGTTTATAGGTACCCAGGGGGCCCTGAAAGAACAGATCACCACCACGCTGCAGACAGGTCAGTGGTGGTGGACAGATTTGTGTCCCGAGAGGTGGGAAGTTGGAAGGGGATGGTGGAGTGGGAGCGGAGACGGTGATGCTCCTGCCCGTTGTGACTTACGGAGTTAAATAATCTGTGAGGACACTGGCTGGGCCATCCAGATGGACTTGAGGTGGTTGACAGCTGTCGTGGGTTTGCAAGTCCTATAGAACCTGCTGGATAGAAGCGAAGCTGATTCAAAGGAAAATGGCAGTGGGGTGGGGAGCAAGGGAGGACTTCTCTGGAGGAGCAGCCAGGTGTGTGCTGACCAAGAAACCAAAACAGAAAGGTTAATGCAAAATGCATCACTAAAAATGACTCATGTGAAGACTCAGATGAGAGAAAAAGATGGAGGTCTGTGCATTTGGGGGTAGAGAAAGAACTGAGTAAGTATCGATGGCTATTTGCACACAGTGGGTCTACTACCAGCCACTTTTTAAAAAAAATTAATTTTTTACAGAGAGGTTATAATTACATAAGTCAGGAAATAGCATTTCTTTTTGAACAGTGTTATCCTCTCCTCCCTCATTTTCTCCCACTTTTTCCTCTCCTGATCACTCTTTCCCCACAGTTGTAAAGTTCATTTCCACTATCTACTGAGTATCACTGTTGAATTGGTTCACCCTTTTCCCTGCCATTTCGGTGATTCTCCTTCCCTTCCCCAAATCAGATAAACTTATATACAAGACAAAGAGTACAGAAATAACAAACAGTGACAACAGGGAATAAACTAAAGGGAAAAAAAGAAGAAAAAAGAAATAACTGCATATAGTACAATTGAAAAACCCCTCTTGTTTCCATTTCTTGGAGTTCATTTTGATGAGCGTCATTTTATACAGTCATATGCATATAGCTATTGAGCTATTGTGGTCCTCTCCTAAGAATATCCTAGACATATACTAATCATTACAAATGAAGGAAACCCTGCAGCTTATGTTTCTTTGGGTCTGACTTACTTCGCTTAGTGTAAGTCTTTCCAGGTCTTTACATTTCCTTATGAATGGGGCAATGTTATTCTGTCTGATGGAAGGATAGATTCCATTTTATATATATATATATATATATATATATATATATATAATATATATATTCCATTATATATATTATATATATTCCATTATATATATATTATATATATCACATTTTCTCGATCATTTCATCCACTGAGGAGCATCTGGGTTGATTCCATATCTTAGCTATGGTAAGTAATGCTTGCCGGCTGCATTTCTGCAGGATCTCAGGCCTGGGATCTGCAGTGGGGGTGAAATTGTTTTCCTGAGGTGCACATGAAGTTGAGTAACAGAGTGTGATCATGGGTCTGTGGCCACTTGAGCGCAGCCACTGCCCCTCCCAATTCTAGCTCCAAACTCCTCTTGGCCTTGGGATGTCGTTCGCTCTTGCTGCTTGCAGTGCTTTCCCTCCATTTTCCTGGTAGGTGCATTTCTACCTCTGGCTGCCTGGAATCTTTAGTCTTCAGAAGCATCTCTAGATCCCCCAGTCTGAAACCTGTTTTCTTCTTCCTTTTTTTTTTGCCCTTCGCCTTGGATTTTGTACCACTCCACCTGAATGTAATTCTGGAAGTCTCTCACTCATAACAGAGTGTGTGCTTAGGAGAGAGAGGAGACGGTGGCTCTTGGCTGTGACCCCCGCGTGCCTGGGATGGTGTCTGGCAAGGATGAGGCTCAGGCTCCACGGAATCAGTGAGAGAATGGATAAGTAACACATAACAAGAGTGTTTAGATCATATAAATGTACCATACTCTGCAATAGAATAACCTCCTTAAAAGATTCTGGCTTCAGTGAGAGTTCTTGCAGCTAGACATGGGTACTGAGCTCTCTTTATAGTCCTTATATGGACAAAAATGTTTTAAAAACCTCTATATTGATTTATTAGCAGTCTGGAAATACAAATGCAGCAGAAAGTTGCAGACGGGGGACTGTGTCCTTCTACCCTAATGTCAGCTTTGTACAGGATGTGGATGCTTAGTAAACAACTTGATGATCATGCTTGACTTGGAAGTTTTCATAAAGCAGTTTTATTCAAATATTAAATTTAGGGAGGCTGTTAACTAATTTCCAATAGCTTCCTATCCACCAAGAAAAAATTTGTTCCAGGGGAACAAATTGTGTTCTTACTACATCTTTTCACACATTACAGGTTTTCTCTAGAATATTTTAGAAATGTCAGCAGTGTGTCTTATTTCTCTTCTGAGAAAGATCTGTAACCCTTTTCACTTAGTTGGGCTTATAGATTTAATAATCTGAAACAGGTAAATGGATAAAGACAAGGTGATATGTCCAGACAATGCATTACTTTTCAACAGTGGAGCCAAATGCATTCTTGATGTTGTATGTGTGAACCTCAGAATATGACACTAATGGAAAGAAGCCAGCCACAAAAGGCCATGTATTTTATGATTGACTCAATTTATAGAAATATCCAGAAAACCTATAAAGACAGAAAGCTGGTAAGCAATTGCCTAGGGCTAGCCATGGGAACCGGAAGTGACACAAATGGACAGGCAGCATCTTTTGGAGGTTGACATTGTCTACAACTTGATTGTGCAGGTGACCACTTCCACTGTAAGTCTACTAGGCACCACTGAATTGTCCATGTACGATGAGTAAATCTTACAGTATGTAAATAAAGCTCTCAAAGCAGAGAAATATGGGATATAATGAAACCACCAGTGGCTTAAACATAAATCCTGTTGTATTTACTGGGAATTCTATCCTGTATTTCCACTCTTCTCACAAAGCTCGTGTCATGGTGTCTCTGATGTCAGTCTATCAGAGCTGAGAGCTTGGGTAGGAACACAAGCACGCTTGGTTGTTTCCACAGACCCACATTCAATCCATTAATTAAAGTCATCAGCCAGCCGGACTATGACAAGGTCATTGTAGGCCCTGACTCCCAAACTTGTTAGAGAATATAGGGCCTTCACACTGGTTCTGGTTTTTATAGGCTTAGCTCAGCAGGGGTATCTCTGACAACAGTTTTGTGGTCTCATTATAGTACAAGGTTTGCAACTCTCAGGGTAGAGCTGATGATGCAGGTAACTTGTGATCTCAGACACAGTGGAAGAATGCAAGGTTTTATTTTGTTTGTCTCTTGCTTTTATCTCTCTCCTCCTCCTCCTCCTCCTCCTCCTCCTCCTCCTCCTCCTCCTCCTCCTCCTCCTCCTCCTCCTCCTCCTCCTCCTCCTCCTCCTTCTCCTCCTCCTCCTCCTTTTTTTTCTTTTTGCTATGAGGTGCAATCTGGTCTCATTCTTTTCCCATCTCACTTTTCTGAGTAAATGGGAAAATAAGACTATAGGTGACAACTCCCAGGCTTGTCTAGAGTGCAGGCATTGGACACCCTGAAGCTGAGCAGTTAAAAGCAAGTCTGCATTTTTTTCCTCTTTAGAAAGAATTATAGAACTGCTTCTCTCTCAGTTATGCTTTGGCACATTTTGCAGGTAAAGTACAAAGCTGGAAATAGGTTATGGGGTAGAGATAGGTGGGAATTGCCTGTAATTTCCTTGCTCCTCGATTGTTGTCTCTCAGTGGAAGTGAGTGTCTTTAGCTCTTCCCTCTTGTTTATTGGGACCTCTGTCTCTTTACTGCCTTAAAATCCACTCTGCCTCCTGCACAGGGCTTGTGCAGCTGTCCCGTGGGCACCTTGCTTTCCCCACCCGGTGGCTTCCACATGAGGACTTTCCATGGGAGTTTTTACTCTGGCACAAGCTGTCCCTGCTTTACAAACATGCTGCCTGGCTTTCAGAATCTGGCCAAGGTCTGCTGGCCTTTGGCATTTACAGACATCACTCAGTAGTAAAGTATTTTTATCCATCTCTGTGATATTACAGGCAAACATTTTCATGCTACTTCATTTCTTTAGTCCTTATGGGGAAAAATGGAGATTGACAGACTTTGAGCTGCCAGAGCGATAGTTTTATTGACGTTTTCTGAGTGTTATTCTGATGGGCTCATTCTGTATTTGCCTCTCCCAAACAAGCTGCCTCATCTAGAAGCAAATTAAGAATAACATTAATAAAACAACTGTGCTTTTCTACTGCTGATCCTAAATCACTACTTACCGTGGTGAGTGGTAGGGAGTTATTTATGATCCTGCCACAACACTGCCTCCTGCTTATTAGATGGCCATGGATGGGCGATGGCCACAGATGATTATTTCTGTTGGTCAATAAGACAGTGTTCAGCAGATTCCATTTTTCTTTTTTGGTTTGGTTTTCTTTCATTTCCAAAGTGCTAATGTTCTCCAGATTTTTCAAAGGTAACTAATGTGCTTTCTTCCTAAAACAAATTGGCTGTTTACACGACTAGAGAGATTTCCTTCCATGTTATCAGGACAAATATTTAGTCCCAAAGCAGAAGGGATAAGAAGATGCAATTTTCTCTTGTTTTAAAATCTCCTCTAGAGTAATTGATGACTTGTACTAGTTCTGATTGCTTGAGTTGATCATAATTGAAGTAACACTAGGATTATGTGCAGAATTAGGTGGAGACATTATATTGAATAGAGAGAATGTAGTAGCCAGTTACTTTAGATGATTTTTACTTTTTTTCTAGCTATTTCCTTTTCTAAAAAGCATCCAATATTGATTTTGGACACTGGGAGATGCACAGGATCTTGAGTTTATTCTGGCAGGTTGGAGCTTTGAGAAGGACCTTCAATGCCAGCCTTGACATTCACAGCCTGAATGAGTTCATTGCCTTGTATTGATGGCCACTGCTTTTCCTTCCTGTCTTTGTTCTGAAGGTTCTGACATGATGCAGAGAAGAAAAACTCCTTTTAGAGTTTGATCTCAGAATTAAAGGGAGACATTTTAAAATTTAGGTCTGATAGTAAATTATATGAATGTAGAAGGCAAATCATGTTCTACAGAGCAGTTCAATTCCCAGAAGTTAGTTTTTGCCCAGATCAGTGTGACTGCATGTCTTAAAGGATTTCTTAATGCTGTTTCTTGTCCTTTTTGACAGGACTAGTCCCCAAACATTCTTTCAAGGCTTTTATTCCTCTTTATCAGTGTCCTCCTTTGAAGTTTCTTTGGTAATCTTGTGGTCTTTTAATTATTATGTTCCCTACCAAGAAGGTTTGGGCTAAGCACTTCTCCATGCCTCTGTCTGCCCCTGCTTTGTAGAAGGTGATTTGTCAAGTTTTGTGCCCTGTGTGTGACTTTGTCTGGCATGGGTAGTATCTGATTCCTTGGCTGTAGGTCCAGAGCTGTTACCAATATAGGGGAGGGATTGGGACTGGCCTGTTCTTTTGTCTACCGTCCTGTTCCTGGGCTGCATTTTATTGATTCAGATGGACCAGATCTGATCTAAGTCCGTTAGGAACCTGACACGAATGTTATGCCTTCTCAGTCACAGCTCTGTCCTGTGGGAGCTGGAGGAGGCCTCGTCTGCAAGGGGGGGCTCACACCTGCAAGTGGGGGGGGAGTGTGGCTGGGAAGGGCAGTGGAAACTTTCTCCCTTCCTCAGTTTTACTTTTTAGAGGAAGAGCTCTGAATCCCGGGCTGGACTCCCTGTCCCTCCTCTTTCCCCCTCAGTCTATCTCACTTCTTTTGCTCCTGGTCACTCCTCAAAGGTGAGTGAGTGTTGGACAGGTGAGAAAATCTGAATCAAGGAGGTCATGTTGAAAGCTTTTTTTCTCTGCCTATCCACCCCGTTTATTATTACCATTTATTATTATTTTTATAACGCACACCTTAAACCAGTGTTTTTCTCAGGCATTCCGTACCTCAAGTGTAGGTTGTGTGGGGGTCATAGAGGTGGGCTGCAGGGTAGAGATGCCACCTCACAGAGGAGGTGAGGAGGACTCTGACTAGGACCGAGCGTGTCTGCAATGTATTTTGGTTGTCACAGCTTCCAGGCTGAATCAGGCTTCATGCCAGATTTACTTTCTGTCTGCCAGCAGTGGTGGAATTCCTGGGTCCCATCACCAGCCGGTTGGGGGCGGGGGAGGGGAAATCATTCAGGAAACTGCAAGCTGGCAATAAGAGTCGCCAAGATTCATTCACTTGAAAGCTTATCCCTGCCTGCAAATGTTATTTAACTTCGGGCAATTTCTCAGAGCCCACCTGAGGAGTTTCCATCTCCTGGAGGTTTATTTTGGAATGGAGGGAAGCCAATGAAGGGCAAACTTACAGTGGGGAGCTTACAGGATACATCTTGAGAGGTGGGAGCTGCACCTCCTTTGTCTCCTTGATCCAAGAATCTGTGCAAACAGGTCATCTTCTGGATCATGATGAGTTCATTTTCCATGACTATAATGACATACCTAAGGCCAGTTATCTATATAAAGGAAAAAGACGCTTATTTTAGCTCATAGTTCTGGATGCTCAGGGCATGGGAATGGCATGGCTAGGCTCTGGCAAGGATTTCATGGTGGAAAGGATTTCATGGCACCAGCAAGCAGAAGCACTTGTGAGTGGACACATGGCAATACAAGAAGTAGTGCAACCCGGGCTTGGCCCTACCTTTTAAAGGGCCCACTAACCTCAGCTCCACCCCGCTGACACCTGAGCTTCCTTCATCAGCCCTGGAGGTTCAAACTACATCCACATCATAGTGAAATCCAGATGTGTGGACTTAAGTTCCCTAAGGCATAAACAGGACAAACTAGGCTATCAGTCAGTCTCCACCGCTTCTCAACCTCAAGGAAATGTGTGCTTTGAACTTGGACTGTGGCTACAGGGAAAATCCACTGTCCACTATGGGGGAAGGCTATACAGAGAATAACATACCCTGAGCTTGTGATGGGAAGAGGGCAGTAACCAGTGTCCACGTGCTACTTAAAAGGGACCGCTTTCTTGTATGGAGAAATTAGAAAATACTACACTCCAGGCCCAAACTCAGTGGACTCAGTTGACTTGTTAGTTTGCCCTGGAAAATGGAATGAGTCTAGGAAACAGAGGACCTGATGCACGTTCTTCACTTGATTTCTGTGACCCAGAAAATCTTTCAGAAAACCTTAGTTTTTTCTCTTAGTGGCTAATTATTGTAATTACTTTTTTTCTTTTCCTCCAGAGGCGAAAGATTCATCCTGAGGGCTTTGCCCCAGCCAGCGGTTTTAGATCAGAGAAAAACTGTGGGGAGCAGATAGAGTTGTGTAATTATGATTCTCCAGCCTGTTCCCCTCCACACTGGGGTTCTTTTCCTCTTTCCTTGTGCCTGGTAGCTTGCTGGGTGGTTGGAGTCCTTGTGAGAAGGGAGTGGGCGAGGTAAGATCCCCCCAGATCAGACATGGCCCTCCTGAGCCGTTTACATGCCATCGGTGATGGCTTCTCTGTCTTTCTGCTCCTGTGGTGGCAATCATTTCCGCAAAAGTGATGCTGGCTCTGATCCCTCTTGTCCCCACTGGACCGGTGATCTACCCCCAAAGCCAGCAAGTGCTGTCCTCTTTGGCCTGGACGTATGGGATGTGGGCAGCTTCTCAGATCAGGCTCCTTTGTGGCCTTTAAACGTGGGTTACAGGTTCACCTCCAGTCTGTAATCAAGAGCTCCTTTAATTAGTGCTTGTAATATATATACATTTTAAAGCAGTTTTAGATTTGCTGTTAAGGGTCTTTCAATAACCTCCTAATTTTAGTTTTTTTTTTTTAATTAAAAGTACAGAGTCCTACAGAAGGGGCTTCTGGGTTCACACTTCTGTCTCGAAGTGGAGGAGGCCCTCAGTGGGAGTGATCAGGGTGAGATTTGGAGGTGGGACCAATCATCATTATGATCAGGACAATGGGCGCAATTAGTGAATTGCTGTTGGTAGGGACTCATGTGGGAGGCCCTTGGGGCCTAGTGGCCTTTGTGGATTTTTCCTTAATTGCACTTTTGGATGAACACAGAGTTGGCTACTGGGTTTAATTAAGCCTGTAGGGGCCAAACTTATGAAAACAAATCAAAAGCTGTTTGGGAAGGCTGCTCTCTTCAAAGCTGACAGGGCTGCTCACAATTACCTTTGTTCCTCTTCAAGTAAGAGCTAGTCTGTCTCCTTAAACCCAGTTTTTGGGTTTGACCTAGACCCCAGTCAGCCATTTGGCCTGCTAATTGAAGTGTAATCCAAATACGTTATACTTCATACCAAATATTAAAAACAAAGCAAAACAAAATCAGAATGAAGTAGGCATCAGTGCCAGCTAAATCTGTCTTTCATAATTTGGATGTACTCCGTAAGAAGAAAAAATACATAGATGAATTTATTAAAGAGTGACAGATTTTTCATAACTGATTGGAAGCTAAAGGAAATCTGAATGGAGACATAATGAAAGACATGAAACTTGTCAAGTATATATGTTTGAAATACTTTGCTTTTCTGGACAATTGGGATTCCATTTATTTTCTTTCCCTTAACTTCCAAATGAATAATGGGATTTCTTTAATTGCATGTTCAACATTTCAATGACTGGAGTTTCACAGAGCATTATGAAATAGTATCAGTTATTTATAGTTAATGTTTTAAGAGGATATCTTTTTAAATTTATTTTATTTTTTATTTTTTTAGGAGGATATCTTATACCTAACTATATATAATATAACCTGCTTGTAATTAAGGAAAAGACATTAATTCCTGTATTAATAATTTACCATTTAACCTTTAATTCTAAAGAAAAAAATCTAAATTGATAGGAAAATCTTACGTACAACTTTAAATAGTCTATGCCACTAAATTCTACTCCTTTCCTACATCCCAGTGGAACAAACCAATTTTATAACCGAGGCATGTCTCTGTTGATACCACAGTAAGCTGAAATGTTTGGAAGGGTAGCTGTGCTATTTTTATCAGTTTCAAATGTGTCCTGTGGTGGGTGGCTTCCAGTGATCCAAAATTAGTCATGGTATATTGGACAATACAGAATGAAGGACTCCAACAACTCAGTATGTTCAACATCTTCTAATTGTCTCCTGAAATCCAATACTGGGATGAATAGTTTTGGTTATTTTCTGGAGAAAACGCAAGGTTCAACTCTAGCTGTGAATCAAGACATCAGGAGCTTTAGCAGTGTGTAAGATTGTAAGCTTGGGCCCATGTTGAGGGTATTATGGAAGCCAGTTTCTTTGTGTGAAGACTGTTCAGTACCCCATAGGGACATTTTATTATATTGGTAGGGAGTATAATGAGAAGCTGACATTTGTTTTTTTTCTTCTGTTTTGTTTTTATGTGAAAAATGGTCACAGGAGGAGATGGGGTGGGGACAGAAAGGGCTTGGCTGTCCCAGCTGCTTTTCATCTATGGCAGAAGAAAGGGGTGCAGTTTCCCTCTGAGAAAAGGCCTGTGGTTGCACACGCTGCTATCATCCCAGAGGCAAATGCCCATTTCTTTTTGCAAACATCGAGTTTACCTTTCCCCATGTCTAGTGATGGGTGCCACCAGCCCTAGAATACCCTGAATACAGCTGTCCTCTGCACCGTCAGTCAGTCATGCTTTTCCCTAAGGGGTTTGGCCTTGTGAAGCAATCCATAGTTTACAAAAGGATGGGATAATTTTAATAGCTTTATTTTGATAAACATTTCAGTTGCCTTAATTTAAATTGGCATGATTGACCCATAAATGTGAGCTGAAGGAAGGAAAATGCACTTGATTTGAAGTATTCTTATGTCTAATTCACTGGATGGTGTCTGCCACCTAGTTGATATCAGTATTTTACAGAATCCTAGAACTCTGAGAACTCTGTTGAAGCTGTGTAGCTTGCTTTTCTTTGTGACTAGGCAGTGTGATGAGTTATGTTCTTAAAGACATGCTTACTTTGGTATCATTATCACTCAGACTCTTGGTTTGCTCTCCCTAAAGTCCACTCCAGCAAAGACACCAGGTTAAAGGAAGCATTTGTTCAACAGGAAGTGCTCACTAGGCACTTGTTCTAAACCAGAACCAATGCCTTGCTCGTGTTCTGGGAATGCTGAGAGAGAGAGGTCGTGTGTGTGTGTGTGTGTGTGTGTGTGTGTGTGTGTGTGTGTGTGTGTGTGTGTGTGTGTGTAAGTGTACTTAACTCTTTCTGCACCTGTGTGTGTGTGTGTGTGTGTGTGTGTGTGTGTGTGTGTGTAAGTGTACTTAACTCTTTCTGCACCTGTTTTCCAGGCCCTGGCATAGATGTTACTTATCTTTGGTTTTCCTTGAGAACCTAAATTCCAGCTTCAGCCAAACATTGGAGTCACTGGTAAACCTTAAGCAAGGGTCACAGTGAGAGGAAGAGGGAAGAAGAGTTGACTGTGGCAGCAGAGAAGGATGGACACATCTTCAGTATCTTTATGCCATACTAACAATTGTTAGGGCTAAGGGGCACTGCAGGGATTTGGAGGAACCCCAGCTGGCAGTTTCTGCCCAAGATTCCAGGGAAGAATTCGCAGCTTAGGGTCAATGCAGAAGTCTTCAGTATCCTGATATCTGCTCTGCCTGACAGTGCTGGTGATTAGGATATTTTGTCTGTAGACATAGCTCTCCAGCAGAGGTCTGAAATCAGTCATGGTTTCAAGATCTCTGAACATATCTGGGCCGAGTCACAGATGTTCTTTCCGGGATCCCAGGGAAGTTGGGAGCCTGCCCCCTTTCTGTGGATGGCTCTGGCTATCTTTTATCCTTAGAGTGCTGGGCCTCACAGGACTTCAGATATGCAAGAGATTTCCTGGGGTTTTTTGAGGACAAAACCCACATAATCGACTTTCATTGCAGGATGTTCTTTTCCAGTGTGTAATAAACTTAGCAGTCAGGATAAGGGAGGGGAAGATGGCCTTTCCAGAAATGGAAGAGCCTTAGGATATAAAAAGGAAAATTGGAGTTGGAGCTAAGCTGCTTATAACTCACTTCTGCTGAGCCTCCCTGCAGAGAACCACATGTCCATCATCTGGCCCTGTTTCCACTTCCTTTAGTATGGACTCAGTTACTAGAATGATTCTCTTCAAAGTGACTTCAGTGGTTGATTAAAGTTCCCTCATTAGACCTTGCACTGTGGAGACCAATCATTTTTGCCTTTTCTGAGCCTTCTGAGCCTTCTGACCCTGTGAGGGTCTTATGGGCTGCTTTAGTGTGAATCAGTGATCAGTAGGACCCAAGGCATGAGAATATCAAAGGGCACTTGTAGGCAAATGTAATTGATTAGTCATTTCTCATTATATAAGACCAAAAGAATGAACTTCATTGCACTTTTATATAAACCTAAATGAGAAATATTTATTTTGGGGTAAATTTTGGAAAATATTTTAAAAATAAAGAACCTACTTTTTCTCTGCCTCCCTCCCTCCTTCCCTCCCTCCCTCCCTCCCTCCCTCCCTCCCTCCCTCCCTCCCTCTGTCCATCCCTCCCTCCCTCCCTCCCTCCCTCCCTCCCTCCCTCCCTCTCTCCCTCCGTCCCTCCCTCCCTCTGTCCATCCCTCCCTCCCTCCCTCCCTTCCTCCCTCCCTTCCTCCTTTCCTCCCTCCTGCCTTTCCTTCCTTCCTTCTTTGCCAGATTGTTGTTTGAGATTTGAATTTATCATTTATATGTTTGGTTTGTTTTTGGGTGTTTATTTTGGGTGGATACATATGTATATTTATGTTGTAATTATTGAACAAATTAAATTTGATCTTGAGAGATTGCAAGTACATGCATGTTAGTCTAGGTGGGAATATCTGAATTCTTCCATCATCACTAGCAGCCAGGTTTTAATATGATTATTTTCACTTTTTAACACATGGTCTGTCCCTTGATCGTACAAACCAACTCAGCGAGGACTGTTGAGTTCTCCTGTAATGCACATCTCTGGAAGTCCTTACTGAGCAGTAAAGAGGCTTCCAAAGGTAGAGAGCAAGCACAGTTGGGGAATTAGGAACAAGTGCCTCGTCTGAACAAAGGCCTCCGCCCCTGTCTCTAGCTGTTTCTCTTTCTCTCCAGATCTCCTGTACCTTGCCCTTGCTTCAGAGGGGACACTGGCTGGATACTGAGCTTTGTTTCCCAGTAGCTATTAAGTCTATCTGAAGGTGACACATTCTGGATTGCATGGGTCTTGGGTTTCAGA
Organism: Dipodomys merriami; assembly: GCF_024711535.1. Taxonomy (NCBI): domain Eukaryota; kingdom Metazoa; phylum Chordata; class Mammalia; order Rodentia; family Heteromyidae; genus Dipodomys; species Dipodomys merriami. The sequence continues at coordinate 5,851,224 of NW_027204715.1, read as the reverse complement.
TAACCATTCAGAAGGCTTCAGTCCTAGCCCATTTTCTGTTACAGCTGAACACCTGCAGCTGGGTTTGTTCATAGAGGAAATAACTTGGTCATGGTTCTTAAGCCCAAGAGCATGATGTTAGCCTGGTGAGTCAACTCAAGGTGGAACAAAAAGGGAGAGAGAGGGGTCCAGACACATGTAGCAGTGTTCTCTTATGTAGACCTTTATTAATCCTTCCTACAAAATCCCTGAAAGCCTTTCACATTTCAGTACTATGACATTGAAAATGTAAGTTTAGCCTGCTAGGGGTAAACCACACCCAAACCATAGTTCCAAATGATGCTGGGGAGGACGAAAAGGAGAATCTGGGTATTCATTAGAAAGAGAACCTAGCAAATATCCCTGGCTGCCAAAAAGGACCTTCATTACATAATCCTCTCCCTCACCCCCAGCCTGTTGAAGACCTCTGAACAGAATAGATGAATGAGTAATCAAAAGCTGAGTTCACGGTTACTTTGAAATGTACTGTGGAATTTTGTAAAGGTTATTGTGCCAGGATGAAGACGGTATATGAAGGCATGTTAATAGTTTGTTAGGTTAAAAAATTTTTCTGGCTCCAGTTCAGTAGATATCTTGGTACTAATAGCAGAGACCTTGAGGTCTGAAATCTGGCTGACGTACAGAGTCTCTGTGTTTTATTTTGTTTTAATTGAAATGTACCAATAAATTCAGTTCTATATCTCAGCATGAAATTAAGGCCACAGTTAGATATCCTGAAGCTGCTGGAGGAGTTGGTGGGTCTTGGTGAGTAACCGGACAAGAGGTGGGCATGCTTGTGTCTTTCCAGGACAGCAGACTGCCCAGCAGGTGGCCAAGTGGCATCCTGAACTCTTGAAAGGTGCCGACAAGGCTGGCAGCCAGGAAGAAGGCTTTGGGCTTTTGCTCTGGTAATGTAGGACGGAAACAGTATAAGGCAGAGTTGGCAGGCCGAGGTGGGCAGCCCTTCACACCCAAGGCCTGGCCACCCTCCCTGGAGCACGTGGGCACCGTAGGAGGTGGTTCCCAAAACCAGGATGTGGCTGACAGCTGGGTGTGTTTTCAGAACTGGAAGGAGTGACTTCAGTAATAACTGCAACCATCTGGACAGTGCTACAACAAACTCGAAACGCAGTGGATTTCCCTTCAGTACCAAATCCTGCAAATAAGGATGGTCATTTTCTAAGAACTCCATAATCCTAAAGTCTTGCCTGAAATCATGGGAGTTAGTTTTTCCTGAAATCTCCTGTGGACTCCTGCTTTCTAGGTAAAATTGCTTTTTCCACTTGGGAATGTAGACACACAGTATTTCATTGTTTCTAGCTGAAGGGCCTTACTATTTTTTCAGTTTTCCCCAAAGGAAAAAATGCAATCAATACATTTGTTTGCTTCTGGGATCTATTGCTATGCAGAAAATTAATCCATAGCTTAGTGTCTTAAAACCATAATTTGCCACTGCGCCTCACAGTCCTGTGAGGGACCTGGGCTCAGCTGGGTGAATCCTTGGATCTCCTACAGCTGCTGTCACATGGTGGCTGGAAGTGGAGCCCTCAGGGCTCCCAGAGCTGGAAGGGAGCAGGAGATACTTTGATTTACACATCTGGTGCTGAAGTTTTCCACCGGATGGCCGGGCCTCCACATGCAGGCGTGGGCATTAAGAGGCAGGAAATGGACATCTCACGTCATTAAAAAGGTTCTGCTCAGAAACTGCAAAGGGCTGCTTCTGTATTCTGTTGGCCAGAGAAGTCTTAGGGATTTCCCACATCTTCAGGATTGTAGAAATCACGTGCCTCCCAAGGCTGGAGAGGAACCGGTGGGTGGGGATTGTATGGAGGCCATCTGTACAAAACACCATCTGCTCCCCCATTCCTCACGCTCAGTGTGTAGGAGCTGACAAGATAAATGTGTAAGTTCTGGCTTAAGTCAGTCCCTCTCCCCTTCACTGGCTTCAAGACAGGATTTGGGTGTGGACTCATGGACACTTAAGCAAATACATCTTGCAAATGCCAAGCTAACAAACTACAAAATATGTGATCCTTTTCATTAGCATGGGCTTTTTTTTTTTTTTTGTTTCCATCAAGAGTTGTTGAAGGATTTCTTTAAATATCAAGATGTTCTAGACCTTTGCAGTGTCAGGATGAGGTAATTTAAGTGTGGTTATGAAGAGTAGATTTGTGATCCGGTTTGCTGTACTTACAGTTCAGTCTTACCTCGACGTGATGTGAGAACCTGTCTCTCAGTTCATAACGGCTTCAGGCCCTGCGTGCCTGTGTTGCTCGCCTGTAATTTTAGCTACATAGGAGGCTGAGATCTGAGGATTGTGGTTTGAAGCCAGTTCGTGCAGGAAAGTGTGTGAGACTCTTATCTCTAATTACACCAAAAAGACAACCAAAAAGCTGTGGCTCAAGTGGTTGAGTGCTGGTCTTGAACACAAAAGCCCAGGGACAGTGCTCAGGCCCTGAGTTCAAGTCCTAGGACTGGCACAAAACCAAACAACAACAACAAATGTCTCAGTAGTGCCTAGCTCACACACAAAAAAAAATTGTGAAAACATGCTTACCAACTAGCCTCTTTTAGAGTGAACATCTGTGATATTAGTAGGTCTGGCTTTTATGATGAGTCAATGAACAGAAATTCTTATAACAGGCTGATGTGTGGCAAGACAGTCTGAATTCAGAAGCACTTTACACATTACAGCTGGATTGCCTCCTCTGGTAGGTCCCGGCTCAGACGTACCCACACACAGAGAGGGAAGGAAGGTGGGAGGAAAAGCAGCAACATTTGTAAATACAAAGCCAAGGATAGGACTTGATGCTCCATGTGCCATTAAAGCCAACTTCTACTGATCTCGGGAAGCGAGTCAGTTGGGGTTTGTTTCCTCTCTGTTTGCACTAAGTGTTTTCTGCTTGTCCTGCCAGACCCTCTGCAGTGCGTCCAGTTCTTGCTTCTCTCAGTTTCTGCTTGACTTCTGCTCCTGGGAGCCTTGGAGAGGAAAGGAGGGAGCAGAGCTGGAGTCCTGACTCCCCAGGCCTGCGGAGGCTAGATGCATGCTCCACCTGAGGTGGCAGTGCTCTCTAGGACCTGCTCTAGCTCTGTCAGCTGTCTGGTGACAGCTGAGCCCTGTGGCCCCGGCCCTGGACATCCACGAGTCCTGTATTTCCCCAGCACTTCCAATATTTCCTGCGTTACATTCTCCACAGCCTACTAACATGGTCCCACTGGACCCTGATGATGCCCCATCTCCACAAGGACTAGTGATCATGTGGATGGACCCTGGATTCATGTGAGTTAGTGCTGCAGTACGAGGGGAGGAACAAGAAGCTCACAGCCCCAGTGTGTGTCCGGAGGCTGGAAGTGCTCTAGGTCACAGCCGCCTGGAGCAGCAGCTGGGTGGATGCTCTGGGGCTTTGTGGGCCCACCAGTCCATGATGGCTCTCGAGTCCATTACTGCATCGGAACAGGGCCAACGCGCTTCATTACAGTCTTCAGGTCAGCTGTACCATGGGAGTCAGTCTCCTTAAGCTGTAGTCTATCCAAAGATGTACAGATGGCTTACATAATAGGAGGCATTTGTGAATTAGTTTTTTTTCTTGTCGATTGTGGGACTTGAACTCTGGGCTTAGGTGCTATCCCTGAGTCAGCTCTTCAGCTCAAGGCGAGCGCTGTACCGCTTAAGTCACAACGCCACTTCCAGTTTTCTAGTGGTTTATTGGAGATAAGAGTCTCATGGACTTTCCTACCTGGGATGGCTTTGAACTGTGATCCTCAGATCTCAGCCTCCTGAGTAACTAGGATTATAGGCGTGAGCCACCAGTGCCCAGCAATGTGAATTAGTTTTGATAGAATAATCAGTATACTGTCTTACCTGGGGACAGCCCTCACCAATGTAGTCTAAGATATATTTAATCTTGCATGTATAAATATACAAGTATCTATTTAGATACTAGTTTATGCACATGTATCTCACTTGGCTTTCTAGTGAATCCTAAACGTACCAGTTTGTTACCACTTTTTAATATGCTTTTGGATAATTAAAATGAAAAGAGTAAGGGGAAGTTCTCTGGGTTCAGGCAAATTCTCTTCTACCATCCACATAAATGCACTCATTCTGGGAAGCTTTTGGTAGTGAGGTCCTTCAGTTTGCTTGATGTATACTACAGGCTTTAGTGGTGGTCCAGTTTCCTATGGCCTGTGTGCCTTACTGGCACAGAATAAAAACTTTCTTGATTACTTCTTTGAAAACAATGTAAAGTGATCCCAAGTTTTCTGGAACTGTGTATTTCTTTAAAATAATTGCTGTAATCTGTATGTGTTCTTCATGCTACAAACAATAAAGGGCCAGAGATTCCACATGATACAGTTGTGGCTCTCGCTGATTTCACACCTATTAGAAATTAATCTTTCTCATATTCTATCTTGATTCTCAGTCAATGCTCAAGGAATTCTGACCTGTCTGAAAACATTTCTCATTCATGCCACGTTCCGTGCAGTGCCGGGGTGAGGTATTTGGGGGTGAGAGAAGGGCTTGCATAACCATAGCTTCCCACTGTCACCTGTGAAGGCTCCTTGCTTCTTCTTAGCAGGAGCTGTTGCTTTGCAAGGTTTCTCTCCATCAGATCCCACTGCTGCTAAGTACCAGGTTATTTCCGAGCAGAGAATCCTGGGTGAAGGGCTGCATTTACACTTGTCTCATCCGCTCTTGAATTTCCATTGTCTTATAGTTGCTTCCAGTCATTTGAAAGAAATATGTTCTACCAGGAAGGTTTTAAGCTTTCAGAGATGGATGGTCTCTCATATCTAAGCAGTCATTGGCAGTATGCATACATTTGGGTATGGCTGTGTGCCAGTAAAACTTTATTCACACAAACAGGCTGAGGGCCAGATTTGGCTCACTAGCCATAGGTTTTAACTCTTAATGCAAGCCATTGATAAAGCTGGTTTTGTAGTTCAAAAGTGGTCAGCTGTTGAGCATATAGTATAACCCAGATAATGCATGGCTGCTTTGTTGACATGTCATTACCATCTGAAATGTATGCATCATGTCTATACTGACACATCTCAATCTTCCTTCCTCTTATCTTGTTTGCTTGTTTTAGCCTCCCATGGTGTATAAGCCAAAGCTTACTTTTAATAATTGGGATATCCTAAACATTTATGTTTGTGGTACATAATTGATAGTAAAACCCTGAGCTCAAATCCCTGTATAAGAAGGAAACTTCATTAAATATTTACTGTTACCCTAAAAAGTTAATTTATTTATAACTATGTTGGTAGTGGTTGAGTCTACTGGATGCTCAAAGGAGACTTTCATTGTTTTTGTTGTGGACATTGTTGCAATCGGTCTCTGTCTGTTTTTCCTCTTAAATCTAATGTAGCAAATTATTGCACATTTGGTTCCCCTGCTTTTTTTCTTTTTTTTTTCTTAAGCCTCAGAGATTAATTATCTCATCTTGGAGGCAAGAAATCTAAGTATCAAAATCTTGACAGGTTGCTTTCATGTAGAACAGCTACAAACCTCTCACTACCCCTTTGTGGGCCTCTAACTCTTCCAGCGTTTGTTACCACCTCTTCTTGTTGTCAGGTGAATCATCCCAGAAGCCACATTTTGAAATAGAGAACATTGGAGTCTTTATTATACAGTTAACAGGCTGCAGGCCACCAGTTGTTACAAAGTCCTGCAGCACGCAGATCACACAGCACAGCTAGGAAACATGCTAAAGAGGAAAGAAAGCACAAAAACAATACCAACAAGCCAATTCAGCTCCAATGGAGAGTTGAATTGGGACGCCATGATGACTGGAGAGGAGCCAGGAGACAGGACACAGGAGATGATCATGGAGACACAAGTAGCATGGCGTAATGGTGGCTGGGCTGATCCGGGACTAAATAGGTTGGTGTGGGGGGGCGGATCCTCAGGAAATTCCCAGTCTCAGGCACTGGACTGACAGATTCAGTAGCCTATCAGCCCAGTGCCTGCCCCTGTCTTCAGGGATCCGAGCATGCCCATTACCTGGGAGGCAGGTGATGGGCAGGGGCTTTTCTTCCCCCAGCATGAAGACAAGATGCCAGACCCTACAATCCACCATGTGGCCAATATGGCGCTGACCAGACCTGACCTCCTTACTTCTTTCTCAGGCCTGTCTGTCCTGGGCTCCAGGGGTTGTCATCCTGGCTGTGCCTTGGCTTTCCTGGAATGGCCTCTGTGCTCACTTGGAGTTCTCCATGTGGTTTGTCTTCCTATGGCTGTATAAGCTTCTGATTTAGCCAATTAATCTCAAATCCATGTGCATGTGGATTTGGGGGGACACTGGTTGAACCTCATACTCCCAGTGTCTGCAGCTGGAGGAGGCTCGGACCAGCATTATTTGACGGCAGCTGCTCTGAGCCTTTCTTGGCCTTCAGTATCCTCCTGATTTCTTGCCCTCGACTTCATACAGTGAAAAAAAAGTTTTTTACTTTTTTGTGCCTGTCCTGGGGCTTGAGCTCAAGGCCTGGGTGCTGTTACATAGCGTTACATACCATGAAGACGGCGTTGCTCAGAAGTGAGAAGTTTAGGTTTACCCTCTCTCCATTTGCACTACAAAACATGCGTATTCCCCACTGGCTGTTCTGGCTAACATTGTCTTTCCAACTACAAGGACAGATGCTTGGTTGTTCTCAATGACTGTTGGCTATGAAATGATGATGTCACTTGGGCCACTTGTTCCAATGTCTGCCACTTTGTTCACTGGAGGGCTTGTCTGGGTGGTACCTGGACTTCTGACTCAGCTTGGAGAAAATGGCTCCTCCCACAGATGGAGGAGGATACTTCCACCATCACAGAGCTGCAGAGAAGCAGGTCATGATGGAATGCAGATCTGCTCTTTTTATCCTCATCAGCATAAAAAAAACAGCAAGAAAAAAACAGATTATTCTTGACATGATACACTTATTTCCACAGCTTGCAGTGTGAAGGACTTTTGCCTAACAGCATTCTTTTGAATTTGTTTTAAACTTGCTTGTGTTTAAACTTAGAATTTGAGCTCAAAATTAAACGATAAAATTATGAAAAAATAATCTCATGAATTTTTTTTTTTGGCCTGGAGAGGCTTTGAGCCATGATCATCAAACCTCAGCTTTCTGAGTAGCTAAGATTATCTATAGGTGTGAGTCACTCATACTCAGATTTCTCTCTCTCTCTCTTGCTCTTTTTTATACATTTTTTATTGTAAAAATACTGTACAGGGGGTTACAGTTACATGAGCAAGGTAATGAGTACATTTCCTATCGAGCATTGTTGCCTCCTCCTTTGTTTTTCCCCTACCATCCCTTCCCTCCCACCCCCACAACTACCCTCTCTATCTCTTTTTAAACAAAATAAACTTTAAAAAAATTTTGTGGCAGTTTGAGGTGTACAACCAAGTGGCCTGTCTTCCTTTACTCACATACCCCAAGAGCTACCACCTCGCTTCAATCGTGGTTGTCCATTGCTGACTTCTGGTTGTGAATAAAATCGACCCTTTATTCAGTCGCTTCAATGTCCTTCTGTCCCATGGGCCCATCCCAGGGGAGCCAGAATGAACTTGTAGTGCTTGGCTTTTTCTGTCAGTGTCATGTGGAGAATTGTGGGGTTTAGTGACACTCTTATTTCCCTCTAGCAGTCTTCCTGGCGGTTGGAAGTTTTGGTTAGGATAAGAGTCTTGATGCTTCTTTGCTGAATGAAGCCCATGGTGTGGGCTAGAGTGGTCCAGTGCACAATTCCAACAAAGCAGCTGTGCTGGTGTGAGCCAGGGCTAAGCTGTCTTGGCCTCGCTTGGCTTTCGCGCTTCATTGTGTGGATTTTGTAATAGTTTATAGTTCTACATTTCATATTCTTGGCTTCAGTACATGCATGGTGATTAGAAACATATCTGAGGAATTTTTCCTTCTACTTAAGACGCAGCGTGCTCAGCGGCAAGCCCCATAAAAGACTTCCTTCAGCATTAATTACGTGGTTAGAGAAAATAAATGAGCAAATTAGAGAATTAGCACCAAATTAAAATCAAGTTGGAATGGACATAGCAGCTAGTGCGGATGGCTTTTGCATTTTGGTGTTGAGATGGTTCCTCTTACTTTGTAAACCCAGAACTGGATGAGAAAAATGTGCAGCAATCTCCTGTTGTAACATACTAACATAATGTTAGTATGTATTATACTTAATATGTGTATGTTATTTTGGTCAGTTGAGTAACAGAGAATTATGTGAAGGACGAGGTCAAGAATTACTTATGAAAAGGTTTTTGGAAGTAGGTTTAGATTTATGTGTGTGTGTGTGTGTGTGTGTGTGTGTATGTGTCTGCACAGGAGCATGTGCTGGTACTTAGGCCTTGAGCCTTAGCTTGGCCTTTCTGTTCAAGAGTGATGCTCTACTGCTTGAGACACATCTCCACTTTCAGCTTTTTGCTGGTTAGTTGGAGATAGGAGTCTCACAGACTTTTCTGCTTGGGCTGACCTCGACCTGTGATCCTCAGATCTCAGCCTCCTGAATAGCTAGGATCGTAGGCATGAGTCACCTGTGCCCAGAATATATTTAGATTTTAATTGAATGCATAGCATTCACTTTGCAAAGAGGTGCCCATTTATGTGACTTCCTGTCCTATCCACTTAGGTCAGGAGAGGATGGAAGAATACTCACCAGCCATGTGCACAGTCAGATAAGAACTCACATTAATGTGTTGGGAGTGGAGCTTGAAATTATGTTTATGGCTTGCAATATGCCCAAGTTATTATGCAGCCTTGAGAATGGCAATTCAGGCTTCAGGTGTCCCCAGAGGAAGCTTCATTTACCTCGCTTCAGAAATATTTTCTGCTCTGGTGTGAAATGAAAAATAGGCAAAAGATAAACATGTCATTTAAACTGTAACAGCATTGTAGAGACTGGCACTTCTGATCATTCCTTGCTCCTGTCTGTTGTGATTCAGTATCTTCCCTGTTTTTGTTGTTGTTTGTGGTAGCTCCTTCTTTACTTCTGGAGGATCTGCTGTTCTGCTTTTCTGGTCACCGCATTGTGCTTTTCCCCCCTTGTTGTGCCACAGTGCCATCTTCTTTCTGCACATTGTTACAAAGGCTCATCCTTTTTTTTTCCCGGAATACCCTTCTTAACAAGGGTGAAATGACATCTAATTGTTGTTTTAAAATATATTTATTAGCATAAATTAATTATACAGTGAAGTTTCCATGTGATGTTTACAACATGCATACATTGTCCTTTGATCATGCTCATTCCGCCAATGTTGTTTCTCAACCCTCATCACTTTTCCTTCCTTCCTTCCGTCCTTCCTTCCTTCCTTCCTTCCTTCCTTCCTTCCTTCCTTCCTTCCTTCCTTCCCCCCTCCTCCCTCCCTTCCCTTCCTTCCTTCCTTCCTTCCTTCCTTCCTTCCTTCCTTCCTTCCTTCCCCCCTCCTCCCTCCCTTCCCTTCCTTCCTTCTTTCCTTCCTTCCTTCCTTCCTTCCTTCCTTCCTTCCTTCCTTCCTTCCTTCCTTCCTTCCTTCCTTCCTTCCTTCCTTCCCCCCTCCTCCCTCCCTTCCCTTCCTTCCTTCCTTCCTTCCTTCCTTCCTTCCTTCCTTCCTTCCTTCCCCCCTCCTCCCTCCCTTCCCTTCCTTCCTTCCTTCCTTCCTTCCTTCCTTCCCCCCTCCTCCCTCCCTTCCCTTCCTTCCTTCCTTCCTTCCTTCCTTCCTTCCTTCCTTCCTTCCCCCCTCCTCCCTCCCTTCCCTTCCTTCCTTCCTTCCTTCCTTCCTTCCTTCCTTCCTTCCTTCCTTCCTTCCCCCCTCCTCCCTCCCTTCCCTTCCTTCCTTCCTTCCTTCCTTCCTTCCTTCCTTCCTTCCTTCCTTCCTTCCTTCCCCCCCCTCCTCCTTCCCTTCCCTTCCTTCCTTCCTTCCTTCCTTCCTTCCTTCCTTCCTTCCTTCCTTCCTTCCTTCCTTCCTTCCCCCCTCCTCCTTCCCTTCCCTTCCTTCCTTCCTTCCTTCCTTCCTTCCTTCCTTCCTTCCTTCCTTCCTTCCTTCCTTCCCCCCTCCTCCCTTCCTTCCTTCCTTCCCTCCTCCCTTCCTTCCTCCTTCCCTCCCTCCTTCCCTCCTTCCTCCTTCCCTCTTTCCCTCCCTCCCTTCCCTCCTTCCTTTTTTTTTTTTTGGTGCTGGTACTAGGGCTTAACTTTAGGGCCTTGTATTGTTGCTTGGCCTTTTCTGCTCCAGGCTGACAGGCTATATAACCACTTGAGACATGCCTCCACTTTCAGCATTTGTGCCGGTCAATTGGAAGTAAGAGTCTCTTGGATTTGTCTGCCCAGGCTGGCTTTGAACTTTGGTCCTCAAATATTGGCCTGCTGAGTAGCTAGGATTACAGAAATAAGGCAATAATTTACTTCCTATGGGCTTCCACTAGACTTCAAGAAGCAGATAGTTTTTGAAAAAGTGAGTAAAAATGAGTACATAGCAAGGAAGAGATGTGATGGATAGGTAAATAGCAGCAGTTTGGGTGAAGTCCAGAGGCAGAAGCCCCTGGGAGAAAAGTAGCTTATGCCCTGGGGTTGGATTCAAATCCCTGGGCAGCACATAGGCTACCATTATCACCTGAAGTCTTCCTGCTTTATTTTCTCTGCAAGTCATCTGTACATGTATATTGATCTTTGCTTAGGTAATCTAGAGGGCCATCTGAGTTCACACATAATAGCTGGGCTTCATTCATCTTTCCTAAATGTAAGTGAAATATTTTAGAGATCACATTCATTTACCTCCCAAACTAGGTGCCTTCACCCAAAGACTTAGCTAACCAAAGAGTATATGAAAATGTAAATGGAGATTGAGTCGCATCTATGTAACAAAAAACATACAGTGAAGCGATTCTGAAGCAAGTTAAGTTATCCGTGGAAAGGATTGGCTTCTGGTTAACTGTTTTGCAGGTGAAATAGAGTTGCTAAGCACTCTGCATACAGCAAATGGTTTTTGATGTTTTGTCTGTTTCCCTACTTAGTACTTACATTTTTAGAAGAAACAGTGAATGTTTCTTTTTAGGTCATGTTGCAAGTCATTGCTTCTCTTGGCCTTTCTCACCTGTTGATTCCAGAAATCACTGGCAGAAGGGGAAAAAATCCTTTAGATTAGTTTGCTGCTGCTGCTGGTGTGTGTGTGTGTGTGTGTGTGTGTGTGTGTGTGTGTGTGTGTGTGTGTGCTGGTGTGTGTGTGTGTGTGTGTGTGTGTGTGTGTGTGCTGGTGTGTGTGTGTGTGTGTGTGCTGGTGTGTGTGTGTGTGTGTGTGTGTGTTCTAAATCCTGAAGCTGAGTTGCTTAAGTTATAGGAAAGCTGGTTCGAGGGAGGCAGCTAATGGCTAAGGTGAAGTCCTTAGGTTTTCTTTTTTCACATTTTCTTTAGAATGAAAGTGAAAATAGTTTTCGTAAATTTAATAAATATGGTGATCTTGCAGATTAAGTAGACTAAAAACCTTTGTGCTGGCTAGGATGTCCAAGCCATCCTTGTCTTTATTAAAATATAGACATTTATTATAGTCAATGGTTTAGGAAAAGCAGCCGCAACAAGTAGCGTTTGGGGTCTCATTTGCACTTTGTTTTGTTTCCTGCTTCTCCCGCCTTGAGGTCCAGAGCTGCTGGGGAGGCTGGGAAGATGGCATTGGGCTGGAGCCTGATAGCGCTCTTGCTGGCTGGCCCTGTGACCTTGGATGGTCCCAGAAGTATGTGGGTAGATCGTTTTGCAAATACCATGATTATGTAATAATACATAATAAGGTGGATCTCTTTTTTTTTTCCTAGAGAAGAAGTTTTGCTCCTGAGCAACAAAGTCCTTTACACATGGGTTGATCTCTCTCTCTCCCACACCAGGCAGCCACCTTTGCTCTTCACAATAGCTCAGTCTGTGTGTTTGTGTGTGTGTGTGTGTGTGTGTGTGTGTGGTGTCTGTGTATATGTGTCACATGTATGTTTGCACATGTATATCTGTGTGCAAGATATACATGTATGTATATGACTCATGCATGTCTGTGTCTTATGTGTTATTGTATATGTGGACCTGTGTGGTTAATGCATGCATGTATGTGAGCATGTTAATCACACCCATGTCACATATGTGTTTGTATGTGTATCTATGTACACAATGTATATTTGAATGTTATTTGCTTGTCTGTGTGGCTGGTAACTGTGTGCATGTCTGTACTCAAGGGAGTGTGTGTGTGTGTGTGTGCGTGTGTGTGTGTATACCTGTGTCAGGGTTGAAGTTAAATTCAATTCTGCATGCACAAAGGAAATATAAAGCACAACTACACACGGTGTGTGCTGTAAATTTGTTCAGCTAAATTGAATCGACTGTATTAGGATTGAAAAGAGATTGTTTTCATATTGATTTCACAATGTCAAGTAACTGCATGCAAAAGTGAGCTAATGATTTAACAAGAGAAAGGAGTTCCATCTTTGTGCAGTTCTTAGTCTGAGATAATAATAAAAAGAGAGGGGCTGTGGCCCAGGTTTGTGGGAGGGGAAGGGAATGGGAGGAAAGCACGGAGTGTTTTGAAGATGCTCTGCTCCTGGCTTTGAGGCTGCAAAGAAGCCACTCGATATAAGGGACCCGGGGATGCAGCTTGATGCTGAAAAGACCAGGGCACAGATCCTCTCCCAGATCCTCTGGGGGGAGCCTGGCCCTGCCAGTGTCCTTGTTCTCAGGAAAACCCATTTCAGGTTGTAGATGTAGACCTCCTAACATACTTGCGTTGTCTTAAGCCAGGCTTATGAGGCTTCTTCACAGTGTCATTCTGTTACCCTTGTACCCCTCTCCAATATCTTGCTAGTTAGCTTTTGGCCTAAGGGTGCTGAGTTTTTTTAAAAAATGGGATTAATATTCACCAAATGTATAATGAGCTCATGTGAAGCTGTAATAGCCACAATGTCAAATGGAGGAGAATGAAAACACAAAACAAATTCTGTTGTGGCCTCTGGGGTATAGGTTGCTTAGGGAAGCTTTAGAAGTACAGAAAACCCAGGGATTCTTGACTTTCTTTGCTTTTTATGACACAGTTCTGTGCTGTAGCACCCTTTTTCTGCAGGGAGCTCCGACAGCCACAATACTGGACAATCGATGATGGTAAATTTTGCTGAATTGGTTGTGGCCCCCTCTCCTGCCTTTCCTTTCCTCCCAAGCACAAATATATGCTTCCAGTTGCTGACCACTCAGTAGGCTGTGCGTATTTTCTGATCTTACAAAAAGCTATATACCTTGTGGAAAGGAAAAAAAGAAGGTTTTTCTTTCTGAGAAAATTTGAAAGAATGTGGAGGGTTTGAAGCTGTTTTCGAGAAAAGGCAGTGGAAGAATTCTCCACTGGTTACCTTTTCACCCTGAGGATAGTAAGACCCTCCAGTTTATGGATGTTGGTTACACGAGTGAATCATTAAAACACTTGAGTTGCCAGGACACTGCTGTAACACATGCCACTGTGAATTAGAAAAATAAAATCTTGATGTGGGAAGTTTACTTTGCCTAACACATTGTCGTGGAAGAAGCCACATCATTGTCACTGAACTTACTAGAATCTGCATTTGGAATACTTTTTCCATCTCTTTCCCATGGAACAAGGCAGAATATTTTTTACTACTTGAATTTGGCTTCATTTTATTCTCCGTTTTCATTAATGCTTGTCTTGCTTTGGCTTACATCACTGTTTGATGTACAACATTCCAGGGGGAAAAAGCTTAATTACCAAAAACTTTGACTGGAATCCAGCAAGAACATGCAGGAGGAACATTTTTGTTCAGGTTAGGTTTGTATGACTTTCCAAATTAGATAAAAATCATCAGTAGCTCATCCAAATCACTGCTGCCATCGAAAGGACTTGGTTGTCAGTGGACAGAGCGAGACGCTGTCTAAGGCTTGCTTTCATTTCAGATGCCTTACAAGGAAAAGCAGGAGAAGAATAGTGCTTTGGCTGGCATGGGACCAGGTTCTTCTTGAGTTTTTTCCCCCAGATTATTCCACACAGTGAAGTGGAATTGAACCCAAATATTGACTTTTAAAACCATTCTGTGTGTTCAGTTACTAAAAATGAAAAAAAAAAAAAAAGAAACAATAGTAATACTGCATTAGGAGTTAGTGGACCAGAGTTTCTGCTGCAGGATTTCACACTTTCTACCTATATCGTTTGAGATGATTTGCATAACACACTGGGCTTTAGTTTCTTCATTTGCAAAACTGTCACATCTTCCTTACTTCCCACCCAAAGGAGGATTTAAAGATGAAGTATATTGAAACAGTAAGAAGAATATGTTACATAGAAAGGAAATGCTTAATTATTAAACGATCATTTCTGGAATTATAGAATGTCAAGCTTCTTACACTCTCATTTTACTGTACAAGTAATCACAACTTAAAAATTGTTACCCTTGAAGTCGCCTCTAGAATTAGCTGGATAAAAAGGTTAAAATGTATTGTTAAAGCAAGTTTGGCATGAAGGGTTGATTTATTTCTGAAGATGATGATGACTAAGGCTTGTGTAGGAAGAGCAAGATGTTGGCATCCAAATAAACTTCAGAGCTAATCAATCGTACCATGCCAGATATCATATTTCTTCTGAGATTTGCTCACTCCTCCTCGTTCTGAGGACTATTTAGCATGGATTTTGTACCAGATCCTCTGGATAGTTAACCTGAAAGTGACAAGATATTGAAGGCATAGAATTGATACTTTGGGGCAGTGGTCAGAATGCAGTCTCTTCCTTTTGTGTGTAATCAAGTGCTCCTTTATTATATCAGTAAAACATGATTAAATCTACTTGTGATCGAACAGACCCATACAATTTACTGAGATTATTTTATTCTGAGTGGAATAGCACCTAAGATACCTTCCTAATTTCGCTCTTTTCTAATAAGAATAAATATTGTTCTATGAGGAATTGACATTCATTTGATTTTATATTGGTCATGGCAAACTTAAGATCACCTTTCAACAAAGACCAATGATTTGATTTGAAATGTTGCCTTGGTACAAGCTCAGGCCGGTGGATAGGAATGGAGAAGTCTTCCCATGACAGTCACAAGGATCCTGGAAGACCTTTAGAGGCTGAGTACCTGATTTCAATGTGGTTGTGAACTCATGGAAATTGATGTTGATTTTTTTCCCAGGACCTAATAACTGGGGTTCTGTTCTATGCTATAACACACTTTTGGCTTTGACTTTTTAAAAGGCTGTTTTTGATGGATTCGTCTACCTTCTCAATGTGTCTACTCACCCTTTTTATATGCAATCAGTAACTACTTAGCACAGACACAGGGAGCTTCCCACCTCTGCGAACCTCTCACCTTTATTTTGATGGTTCAAGAGAACCAGAGCCTTGCCTTCTGACCCTGTGCTGTGGGTAAGCACCAAGCTGCACATTAAATATAGCTGCTTCCTGACAGGAGCTCTCCTGGTAGCATTCTCTCTAACAGTTGGACTGTTTAAAACTCTGCAGAGTTATTTGCAACCTAAACTAAAAAGTTCCCCCAAATGCTCATTTTACTGTTAATTATTTTTAAAAAATAATTTGGAAGTCAGCCTGAACATTAGAATGTTTTACTGACTACGGGAACCTGAAACAAATATGATGACATGTTGTAGCAGCTAATGGTAGATATGAATAAAGTAAAAGATCTGATGATTGTAGCAACTCTTAACCAATAGTTTGAAGTTACAGCAATCTGTAGTCTTTTAATAGAATGTCTCCATTGTAAGTAATATAAAATTGAGCTTCTGTGACTAAATCAGCCCTCATCTAATGCTAAATCAGTCTTGAAATTCATCCTCCTTTTAGGAGGATGAATTCCCTTCTATTTTTTTTTTTGTCTGTCTACAGCTATCATGTAGATTGTTCTGGCTGGATGTGTTAATTTAATTATACTTGAAATTTTGGGTGAGATTGAATCCTGGTAGACCAGGCATTATGCCATTCTTCATTCTTCTTGGTTTTATTTTGGGCATATTTTACTTGCCTGTGGTCTTAGAGCACATGGAAAATATCTGCTTGAGTGACAGTTAATCTACCAGGGCAAATTTCTTATTGCTCACTTTGAGACTATTTTTAATATTGATCACTAAAACTACAAAGCATGAAGGCACACAGTGAAGAGACACTGCCACCAGATCTCTGAGCTGACACCTCTCCTCCTGGTAGCAGTTGGAGGTAAATCACTGTCTGAGTCTTAGCAAGATGGTCTCTCTCTCTCTCTCTCTCTCTCTCTCTCTCTCTCTCTCTCTTTCTCTCTTGGGAAGAGGGACTGGAAGAGATGTTCTGGCTACATTTTCAAGGCTCTTCTTTCCTAACATCCTTAGGTTCCAAGGACTGGGGTGATTTATGGTGGTCATTGGGACTCTGCTTGCTCTTCTGGCTGGGAGAGAATGAAGTAACTCTCCTCTAAGTGCTTCCGAGAAGTTAGATCTAGGACTCAAGAAGGTGTAAAGCTCTCTACCGTGTAATCATAAAAAGCTCTGACTGTCTGTGAACCTAACCCCAAGAGAATTACATGACTATAATTCAGCTGGCTAATTCCAGTTCTCCAAAGAGTGAGGAAGAATCTGAGCTCATCCACTAGCAATTAGTGAAAATAACTGTTGAAATGTGGGTGTAGGTTGAATGTTTGAGTCATAGACATATGAAGCATGATATATATATATATGTATGTATATATATATACATACATATATATATATATATATATATGTATATATATATGTGGATTTCTTCACTGGGTAAACCACTCCTGAAGGATCTTTCTGTTGAAAGCAAAATGCTTTTGACTTTTGTCCTTCATGAATAAATAAAAGATGTACTAGATCCAGGAAGGAGAAGGAAACTAGCCATGACTTTTTTTTTTTTATCACTTTCATGTAAAGTCTGTCAATCATTAGTCATTAGTATGACATGTCCTTCAAACTATTTTCTGCCCAAATAGAAAATTTATTTAGGATTCTGGTCAGGAGAAATTGCTTGATGGGAATTCCTGTTTCAGTCAAAAAATATGGGTGTGAGCTGGGCACTGGTGGCTTAAACCTGTAATCCTAGCTACTTAAGAAGCTGAGGATTGCAGGCCCCAAGTTCAAGCTCCAATACCAGCATAAAACCAAACCAGACCACATCTGGGTGTCAAAAAGCTGGCAGTCACTGGAAATTGTTTACACCAGGAATAGAGCAAGTGGAAACTTTTAGAAGTGATGTGTGAGCTTCTAGGAGTGACAGCTTGAAAAAATGAGGATAGGTTATAAAATGACCTGAGCAAGTTGCTCCTCATCATTTAGGCGACATCGTGACAATGTTCTGATGTCATCACTGCCAGTGGGGACTTGCTGCTCTGAGGTGGTGTCACATGACTTAACTTGGTTCCTTCATTGCTTCCCTTCTGGAAACATCCTTTCTCACTGTCTCCGGGCAGTGATTGGCCAGTCTCTCCCTTCAGTGTGTTTCTGTTCTGAACAGCACCTGCCTCCCCCCACCCACTACATGGTGGAGCTCTGTACTTTTACCAGCTCCACCTCTGTCCCTTGTGGACACATTTCTGGAGAGTGTGAACTTTGTCCTGCTCTCTCTTTCATCCTGGGAGTTGGCAGCAATTTCTAGCAATCAACAGATGCTCACTACTTGTTGAATACTTTAATGGAAAGAATTTACACTTTGTGGGGAGTGTATTTGGAAAAATAAACATTTATGTTTCCTTGGTTTTATGACATTACAAAGAGACGATTGTAAGTGATCATTTATAAACAGTGAAAAATTATTTAGTAATATTGAAAGGGAATGGTTGATGTCGGGTGTACTTTATTGAACCTGTCCTGTTTGTGTACCAGGTATGATTCTGGACACTTTAGGCTTTTTTATTTATTTATTTTTATTTTTTTTTTATGGTTTCCCTGCCCTCCCCACCCAATCCTCCCCCCCCCCAAAGTTGTAAAGTTTGTTTTCAACATGACAACTTGTACTTCTCATTGCTGCAACGGGTCCACCTGTATCCTTATTTAAACGACTTGTTTTTCCCCTTCCCCTCCACAAATTATACCGACATCAAATACAGTGAAAGCAGGGGTTATACTGTGGGGGAGGGACATACAAAGCAACAAAGAAATAATCTTATAAATGTGTTAGAAACAAATGTATGAAAGAAAAAACATTTAAATACATATCTTAGGGTTCTTTCCTAACATCACTTTATCTGACCTTTTCTGCTTGACTTATACATATACTAGATATTGCAAATAAGGGAAACCATGGGACCTATGTTTCTTTGGGCTTGGCTTACTTCATTTAATATAATTTATTCCAAGTCTTTCCATTTCCTAACAAATGGGGCAATGTCATTCTTTCTGATAGAGGCATAGAATTCCATTGTGTATATATACCACATTTTCTTGATCCATTCATCTACTGAGGGGCATCTGGGTTGGTTCCATATCTCAGCTATGGTAAATAATGCTGCAATAAACATTGTTGTGCTGGTAGCTTTAGTGTGGTCTTGTTTGTAAACATTTGGGTAAATGCCTAAAAGTGGGATTGCTGGGTCATAGGGGAGCTCTATGTGGAGTCTTTTGAGGAACCTCCATACTAGTTTCCAAAGTGGTTGAACAAGTTTACACTCCCACCAACAATGAAGTAAGGTTCCCTTCTGTCCACATCCCCTCCAGCATCTGTTGTTATTAGAGTTCTTGATTTTTGCCATTCTAACTGGTGTGAGGTAGTATCTCAATGTTGTTTTGATTTGCATTTCTTTTATGGCTAGGGAGGTTGAGCATTTCTTCATGTGTCTATTGGCCATCCTTCTTTCTTCTTCAGAGAAGTTTCTCTTTAAGTCTTTAGCCCACTTATTTATTGGGCAGTTGTTTCTTTGAAGATTTGTTGTTGGGGGCTTTAATTTTTTGAGTTCCAAGTATATTTTAGATGTGAGACCCTTGTCCGTTGTATGGCTAGTGAAGATCTTCTCCCAATCCATAGGCTTTCTATTGATCTTGCTAGCTATGTCCTTTGCCATGCAGAAGCTCTGCAACTTCATGCAATCCCATTTGTCCAACCTTTCTTTGATTTGTTGTGTTTCTGGGTCTCTATTAAGAAAATTTCATCCTGTGCCAAGGAGACCTAGGGTTTCTCCTATTCCATCCTGTAATATTTTCAGAGTGTCTGCTTTGACTCCGAGGTCTTTGATCCATTTGGAGTTGATTCTGGTGCAGGGTGATATATAAGGATCTAGCTTTAGTTTTCTACAAGTAGTTAACCAATTTTGCCAGCACCATTTACTGAAGAGGCTGTCTTTCTTCCATTCTGTTTTTTTAGCTCCCTTATCGAAGATTAGATGGCTATAGGTCTGTAGGTTCATTTCTGGGTTTTCAATTCTATTCCATTGGTCCTGAGGTCTGTTCTTGTGCCAGTACCAAGCCGTTTTGATTACTATGGCTTTGTAGTAGAGTTTGAAATTTGGTATTGATATTTCTCCAGCAGCGTTCTTTCCGTTGAGGAGCGTTTTTGCTATTCGGGGTCTTTTATTGTTCCATATGAATTTTTAGATTGCCTCTTCTATTTCCTTGAAGAATGAAGTTGGAATTTTGATAGGTATCACATTGAATTTGTAGAAAGCCTTGGGAAGTATTGCCATTTTCATGATGTTAATCTTTCCAATCCAGGAGCATGGGAGTTCTTGCCATTTTCTAAGTTCTGTTTTGATTTCCTTTTTCAAGTTTTTAAAGTTTTCATCATAGAGGTCCTTTGCTTCTTTGGTTAATTCCTAGGTATTTTATTTTTTGTGGGACTATTACAAATGGAGTTGCTTTCCTAATTTCAGCCACACTTTTCTCATTGTTGGCATACAGAAAAGCCATTGAATTTGGGGGGTTAATTTTATACCCTGCTACTTTGCCAAAGTTTTGAATCAGCTTGAGTAATTTGGGAGTGGAGTCTATGGGATTCTTTAAATACAAGATCATGTCATCTGCAAAGAGGGAGAGTTTTATTTCTTCTTTCCCTATTTGGATCCCCTTTATGTTTGCATCTTGTCTTATTGTTGTAGCTAGGCATTCTAATACTAGATTGAAGAGAAGTGGAGAGAGTGGACATCCTCGTCTTGTTCCTGAGTTAAGAGGGAATGGCTTTAGTTTTTCACCATTAAGTATAATGCTGGCTGTAGGTTTGTCATATACAGCCTTTATTGTATTGAGGAATGTTCCATGGATTCCTAATTTTTCCAAAACCTTCATCATAAAGGGGTGTTGGATCTTGTCGGATGCTTTTTCTGCATCTATTGAGATAACCTTGTGGTTCTTATCCTTGCTCCTGTTGATGTGATGAATAATATTAATTGACTTGCGTATATTGAACCAGCTTTGTATCCTGAAATAAATCCTGTTTGATCATGGTGTATGATTTTTTGGATGAATTGTTGAAGTCGATTGGCCAAAATTTTGTTGAGAAGTTTTGCATCAATGTTCATCAAAGAAATGGGTCTATAGTTCTCTTTCTTTGATGAGTCCCTGCCTGGTTTTGTGATGAGGGTTATGATGGCTTCATAGAATGTGTTCGGTAGTGAACTTTCTCTTTCAATTTCATTGAAGAGTTGGAGGAGTATTGGTGTGAGCTCTGCTTTGAAGGCCTTGTAAAATTCCACTGTAAAACCATCTGGTCCTGGACTTTTCTTAGCTGGGAGGTCTCTTATTGCTGTTTCAATTTCAATGCTTGTTATGGGCCTGTTAAGCTAGTTTAACTCATCTTGGTTTAGTTTTGGCATGTCAATATTTGCTAGGAAAAGGTCCATTTCTGCCAAGTTCTCAAACTTATTAGCATAAAGTTTTGAGAGGTATTCCCTTAAAATGTTCTGAATCTTGTTGTTTCCGTGGTGATGTTTCCATTTTCATCTCTGAGTTTATTAATTTGGGTGTGTTCTCTTCTTTTTCTGATAAGATTTGCTAAGGGTCTGTCAATTTTGTTAATTTTTTCGAAGAACCAACTCTTTGTTTTGTTGATTCTTTCTATAGTTTTTTGGATTCTAATTCATTTAATTCTGATTTAATTTTAATTATTTCTTTCCATCTATTGGATTGGGGTTTATCTTGTTGCTCTTTTTCAAGGAAGTTCAGATGTCTCATTAAATTGTTGGTTTCAGATCTCTCCAATTTGTTGATGTAGGAACTCAGAGCTATAAACTTGCCTCTGAGTACTGCCTTTGCTGTGTCCCCCAGGAGCTGGTAATTTGTGTGCTCATTTTTGTTGAATAGCATGAACATTTGAATTTCCTTTCTAATCTCTTCCATGACCCACTCGTGATTCAGCAGAGTGTTGTTCAACCTCCATGTGTTACCGGACTTTCTTTGGTGGCTTTTGGTGTTGAGTTCTAATTTTATTCCCTTGTGGTCTGAGAGAATGCAAGGTATAAGTTCAGTGTTTCTGAATTTGGACAAGTTTGCTTTGTGGCCTAAAATGTGGTCTATTTCAGAAAATGTTCCATGTGCTGCTGAGAAAAACGTGTATTCTGATGCTGCTGGGTGAAATATTCGGTAGATGTCTGTTAAATGTAGTTGATCTATGCAGTTGTTTAGATCTGCGATTTCTCTGTTGAGTTTTTGCGGAGTTGGTCTATCTAATGGGGAAAGTCGTGTGTTAAAATCCCCTACAATTAATATCTTTGGATCTATGTGGGATTTGAGGGAAAGTAGTGTTTCTTTGATAAATTTGGGTGCTCCATTGTTTGGCGAATAGATATTTAGAATTGTAATATCCTCCTGAAGGAGAGATCCCTTAATTAGTATGTAGTGACCTTCTTTATCTCTTCTCACAAATTTTAATTTGAAGTCTATTTTATCTGATATTATGATTGCAACTCCTGCCTGTTTATGGTTGCCGTTTGCTTGGTAGATTTTGTTCCAGCCTTTAACATTGAAAATGTGTTTGTTTTTACAGGCAAGATGTGATTCCTGAAGGCAGCAGATAGAAGGATCTTGTTTTTTAATCCAACTAGACAGTCTATATCGCTTAATTGGAGAGTTAATTCCGTTAATGTTGAGAGATAGAACTGAGAGGTATTTGGGAGTTCCTGCCATATTGTCCTCCTTTGGGTTGCGAAAACTGGGTTCTTCCTATGGTTCTTGGATTCTTAGTTTGCTTACAGTTTCTTGGCCTTTATTGTGGTCTTGTTGGTTTCCTACACTTTAGGCTTTTTAAAGAAATCTGTGACTTTAATTTGTGTCTCATTACAACTGTTTATTATGTGTCTGGAGTTTGTGGAAGTGGTTTTCTCTATCCTAAGGGACAAGAGTGATATGTCATGTTAAGAGTGGCTGGCCTTTATCTGTCAGTAAGTGTCCAGTGTTGTTTGAACACCCACCACTTTTGGGTGCTGTTGGAATACCCAGACATGGCCCTGTATGACCCTCCAGCCATTTGGAGGCTGGAAGGTCACATACACACAATGGCCCACTATAGGGACATCGTACACAGTAGTAGATAGTAGTGGACTACATATAGGTGCTGTGGCACAGGACCCCTGTTTGGCTCAGAAACCCATTTTTTAGGAGCTTTTCATGGCCTTTAAGGATGCCAGCTCTGAGGTGTAGACTAGGCTTTGTCCACCAGCCATCTATGGCTGGCTGGGGACCTGTGGGCCCTTATGGCTTCTCTTTGCTGTAGCCCTCACTTCTGCCTTAAGTCACATTCCATGTTCACGTGAAAACTACCTTCTTGTGGGGAGTGGAGAACCTCCCAGCCATTCCTGGGCCGGTGGGTGTGAGGGTTAGTGTGTATTTTACAATACTCTCTTGCTACTTATTTTGCTTAATTAAGTGCTGGAGAAGCCAGAGCTCTGGGTCCTTTCATTGACGGCTTTATTCTACCTGTTTGTATGTTCCCCGCATTGCCATTATTTGGGCATGCACTGTATACTCTGCCATGCAAAATGGTCAAGGAAAAGTATTCTCTAAAATAAGAACCGTGTAACTCCGGTTGCACCAGGTCTGGTGTCCTAGTGGCCTTTGGAAAGCATCCAGGGAACCAAGAAAATACCATCTGTTGGCCCTCCCACTTGTCTGCTCTGCTTTGCCCCCTTCTGCCTTTCCTCTGTTCTCTTTGAGTTGAGGGTGTTGTACCTACGGTGTAGCCTCTGGTTTTGCAGGCAGGCTTCTCATCTGGTCTGAGGCGTGTTAAAGGCCTTGCAGTCCTTGAAGTTGAGGGAGTGCCCTGTGAGGACCTCCCATCAGGGCTGCCCCCTTGGCTTCCCCTGGAGGCCTGCCAAGCCACAAGTGACCAGTGCCGCACGTGTTTCCTTGGGCAGGCTAGACGGGTGAACACTCAAGGAGGCTCATGGAGTCTGTGAGCCTGGTGTGGGGGGCGTTTAAAGATATCCTGCCCGAGAGAGACTCCAGGCCAGCCTGTCTCTGGCAGGCTGGATGCTGTCAATCTGGCCATGTGTATCAGTTGCTCCAAATCACATGTGCACCAATTGTTGCTGGCAAGGCCCACAGTCTAATTCGGGGCCAAGCGGTCCTTCTGATGTGCAGATACAGCAGTGAGGCAGTTTCTCAACGCTAAGGGTTGCTGGCTGGTTCTTCCTGCTTTTATTTGAATTCCAACGGTGCATGGACTTATTCCTATCGCTAACTGATGCATGACAATGAACTCTACCTTTAAGGAAACACAATTCTTGCTGAATGTAGAGATACGTTGTATTTCCTCAGTTCATAACTTGTGTCCTTTAGCTGTTACCCCAGGACTGCCGTTTTTATTTAAAAAGTATTTGTGGAGGAAGAGTGAGAATTGAGCCAGAATGCTCATAATTAGATACCTGTCTATATTTTTGCAACTTTGATCACATTAAATATAGTCTCTGTGCCGTA
Organism: Dipodomys merriami; assembly: GCF_024711535.1. Lineage (NCBI taxonomy): Eukaryota > Metazoa > Chordata > Mammalia > Rodentia > Heteromyidae > Dipodomys > Dipodomys merriami. The sequence goes on along the minus strand of NW_027204715.1, from coordinate 5,827,373 downwards.
AACAAAAACCATGCAAACAGCTCTACTTGCTGTGCAACCATCTATACATTGAATAAGTTATATTTTCTATATGAGATGAATAGACAGTTTCCTTTGCATTTTGTAACATTGAGAAAAAAAACCATTTAGTTGTATTCATCTAAAAATTGAAAATTGAAGTCGGAGGAAATTAGTCCGGTAAGATCTATGTCCATGCTGGGCTTCAGGAAACTTTTCTTTTTGCTGTGGCATCATTGCATGTGCCTTTTGTCTTCATATTTGGTTGTTAAGAGAGTGGAAGTCAGCTGTCCCAGCTCCATCCCACCAGTATCCCAACAGGAAGAGAGGAAGGGCAGCAGACAAAGGGGTGTGGAAAGGGGATCTTCTTTTCCTTAGGGACAAGGGTCACAGCAACAGGTTCTGTACATGTTTCTCTGAACTCTTCAAATTTTTGTCATCGTTTTGATGCTCACCTACACCTGCCTACTCATCATCTTTTATAATTCCCTTGAATAAGAAAGAACTCTGAAGAATTTTTGATTGATGGTGTATGTACATATGCTTAACTGAGTACTTTACACGGGTGCACGTACGTATACACACAACACTCACACATTCTTATGTATGTTTTTTATTTGTCTTCAAAGTAAAGATAATTTATGGCCAATTTAGATTCTTTCTTCTTTGCCTTCTAGATGTTAAAAGGTATAAATATGCATAGATTCCTATTTACTCTTTCCAATAAGAAGCTAGGGACTCAGTTGTGTTAACAACAGTGTTGACATAATCATATGAAGCTGTTATGATTCAAGCAGTTTGGTCTTATTCACAATTTTGTTGATTTTCTTTCATAGTGTTTATAGGAAATCATTATAAATTGCAAGAAAACCAGTGTAGCAAAATGGTAGTCTCATGAGGTGACTATTAATGTGTGTGTGTGTGTGTGTGTGTGTGTGTGTGTGTGTGTGTGTGTGCGTGTGCGCTTATATAGGCAGGAATAATTCTCTCACTGCGGTATTAATTTAGTTTGATCTTTAATTAACAGTTTAGCTTCTGAAGATATTGATGGAAGATGGGTCTCACAGGCCTAACTTAGAAGGGATGTGTTGGCAAGCTTCAGGAAGGCAGCAAGAAGCTCAGTGGGGAATATAGTGTGTTTGGTACTCTTGTAAACATTTTCTTCACAAACAAATACAGACTGGGCAGGGTCCAGATGGAGACCACAGCCCAACGCTCTGCCAGAGTTAGTGTTCTTTAGTGTAAGCATGCCCCAAATACTGCATGGGTTATAGTGATCCAAAGAGATCAGTCATTTATTTACCATTTAGGCAGAACTGGAGTCTTGTATTTTATCGGGCTCCCTATCTCAGGATACCCTGCTGTGGATCATCCTCATCTATCCTAGCAGCTCAGAGCAACCCCTGACATGGAGGAAAGATGCCTGGATTATTTGGGAGAGAATGAGCATCTTGGTTGTATTGCCAGACTCATGTTTATTACACATGCAGAGATAATGTGCTGAAAACCTTGAAAAGGTGGTGTTATATCAGATGGCTCTTGTGTCTTAGGTACAGTTTTCTTGACCTTTGTGAAGACTAGCACTTCCCAGGCCTCCTGATCAGTATGTGGGGATTTTACAAATGAATGAGCCTAAACCTTGTGCATCATTTAATAATGCATTATAATAACATGGAACGAACTAAAGGTTAAGCAAAACTTTATTAACTATGGCTAAATTGACTTAGGATTTACATCTGCTCTGTGTGATTGTCCAATTGGCCGTAACTCATACCCATAGCTGCATAGTCGTTTCTTCTTAATTGCACATGCGGTGCTTGAGGTTGATACAGACGATATATTAAAACATGAGTAAACAGATGAATGCCTGCTATTGGAGGTTCTCTTTCCATATTTTTATTTATTTATAAACTGCTGTGAAATAGAAATCTTATTTTTTTAAGGGCATACTGGCTTTAGACGGGTCGTTCTTCATTTTCCTTGTACTTTCCTTTCCCAGTAACTCAGTTTCTCCCTGTCATATCACTGTGTGTTTGGAAGAATTTCGCTGTTCTGCAGTCCATGTGGACTTTGGTTTTGAGGTTAGTGCAAAGCTAATGGTATGCAACAGAATTGAACCTCATTGCTGGTAATGACAATGCTTGTATATTGAGGAGTGTGCTTGCTGTGTATCTGCCAGAACTATCCTTTCCTTATCTTTAGTGAGAACAAAATATAACACGCAAGAGCATCCAAGTGTCCATTTCTGAACCTTGAGTGAAGATGGTGAATTGCAAGCTCTGTGCTTCTCCATCAGCTTCTGCATGGAGCTGGCTGTCCTCAGAGCTCGTTGCCTGGTGTGCAGAGAAAGAAGCAATTTCTGTGGTTTCCAACGGTTTGCAATTCAAAGAGGAAGAAGATGTAAGCCATTGTTGGGTCAGTGAGGCCTTCTTCATGTCCCCTAGGAAAGGGGACTCCTTTGTGCCATTGCTGCAATGTCATTCTTGTGATCTGGCTGTGAACTAAACTCCTACTACACCTGCTATTTGTATCTATTCCCTACGTTTCCCTTTTATTGGCATTTGAACAGTCACAATGCAAGGCAATTAATCTTGGGTAAAGGTAGAAGAAGGAAGAAAAAAGAAAAAGACATTATTTGATTTTCCTTAAAATTACTGTTTTCGAAATGTCAGGTGAATGTTGTGAAGTTTGAATAGCATAAAGCTTTGGTTGCCCTGATGTGCAGAGCGCAGTCCTGTTTCTTCGCATCCAAAGCTCCATCTCACCTGGCTCCACCAGGTGGCACCACCAAAGCACCAGCACTTCCTCCCTAGGACCTGGGGGCATAGCATCTTTCTGTGTTGATATGTAGCCCCTCCGCTTTACATCTGCTCATTTACTTGCATTAGTGTAATTGCTGCATGCATATATCTTAATGACCTTCCTTCTATCTTGCATTAAATAGGCTTTCTGATAAAGTGAATTCTATAATTGCCAACCATCCACACCAAAGAAATAAAAAAAAAGCACAGATGAAAATATATACTAATCATTCCAGACACAAGCCAGCACAAGCCGTGCTTAAAATGTTTCTTATTATGTTAATGGATCATGTGAATCTCCAGGTTCTAGTCTAGTCATGCTGGCCCCAAGAGAGACAGGGTTAGTGGGTCAGAGTTGGTGGTTGCAGTCCTTGGATGACACATCTATGGGAAACAAGCAACTGCAGAGAGTGCCTACCAGTGACTTTTGATAGGAGTCTCCTCTACCCCTTGACAGCATTTTACTTCCTGCTACCCTCCTGTGGACGGGGAAGAAGGACCCGTGCACCCATACTGATGGTCTTAATGACCATAACACATAGTCTGAGTGAGTTGAAGAATACTTATTAGCCAGGTATGGTGGTAGATGCCTGTAAGCACTGTGCTTGGAAGGCTGAGGTGGTCAGGAACATTTCAAGTTCAAGATCAACCAAAACTATAAAGTGAAAACTGATAAATACTTCCAACATCGTCTTTTAAAGCCGTCGCTCCATGAAATTTGAATTAAAACTTCCAAAATTCATTCCTGAACTGAAACATAAATATTACAAAATTTGATATAATTTCCTCCCCAGAGCTGGATGGGTGGCGAATGCTTTGCCTCACAGAGGCATTGGTATGCTTTAGCCTTTTTGTGTGTATTTGTGATAACAATGCTCTCACATCTTTTTATAGATGTGCTGTGATTCTGGGAAGTCTTTTGCTCTGTAGGTATCAAATGCATGCTTGAGCATAGGCCCCAAATTTGTACTCCGTGGGTAGAGATTGTACACAATTTCAAGAATGATTTCTCAAGTCCAGATGAATGGATAAGGTATTTCCTCAGGGTCGATTTCATACTCCCAGCTGTCAGATGCGCTGGATGATAAGGTGAGGTGAGCATCACTGAAGTTGCTTTTCAGAGCTTTCATCATCTGCTAGGTTCTGGAGGGAACTCAGAGCCCAATATCAGGCCAAGCAGGACTTAATACTAGTGAGGCCTTCACTCCCTACCATCCCAGCTCAGCCTCCAGTCTGCTGTCCTTGGTCCCCGCCTTTCCTCTCCTCCCACCCCCACCCTCATTCTACAAGCAGATTTCTTTGGAAGAATGAGATTTACTGAGCCAAGGACTCAATCACAAATCATGTCAAGCTTTTCCCTTCACCCATTTGCCGGTAGAGAGGCACCCCTTGTAAAACACACCTCTTGCTGTTGAAGAAAAGCCAACCTGGCTTGGGGATAAAATCACTCTAGAAAACAAGAAAGATAAGATGGGAGCCCAGGCTTTGGTGGGGGATGGGTGCGGGCAGGGGAGCACGCTAGCAGCTCCTCAATGTCTAGGACTTTTCTGGATCAGAATGGACACCAGGCCTCTCAGACAGGCTGTTGGTGGCCACCCCATTCTGGAGAGAGTGTGAGAGACAGGGAGGGGAGAGAGAGAGAGAGAAAGAAAGAGAGAGAGAGAGAGAGAGAGAGAGTGAGAGAGAGAGAGAGAGAGAGAGAGAGAGAGAGAGAGAGAGAGAGAGAGAGAGAGAGAGAGAGAGAGAGAGAGAGAGAGAGAGAACATACAAGTGCAAGGTCATTGCTGAGCAGATTAACATTGGCGGTGGGAGGAGGCCATGCCAGTACCAGCCTGTACCCCTTATCTGTTATCTCTGTCTGGCTCCACAGTCTCCTGAGTGAGGACTGGGGCAGAAGCATGTGTGGGAGCCCTTGGTGCATCCAAGGCAACTGCAAATCACCTAGAACAACACAGTGCCTAACACATGAATTATACTAGCCTCACATTGGCTTGAGAAATAATAGCAGTAGAAATAGGCAATAGAAACAACACAGGAATGGCACAGTGGTCGTTTTCAGTTCTACAGTTTTCAAATCAGCTGTCTTCTTTCAGTTGAAGAGAATAAAAGGGGCATTTCAATGGCTACTTTGGTCTGGGATTGGAATGTCGTCTAGGGTTTTGTATGCTTTCCTGAGCTGGGCAGTGAGGCACGGGAGAGGCTCAGGAAACACAGCTGACTACGCTCTAGAAGAAGAGCCACTCATGCAGAGCCATGAGAGGAAGAAGCCAGGTGGTCGGGAGGCAGAAGACAGGAGAGTGTGTGGAGGGTCATGTTTCCATGGGAACAGCAATGCGGGCGGAGGGAAACAGCCGGGATTGGCTAGTGAGAATAATTTGACAGGCTGTGGGTGGGCTGTGGAATGGGCATGACTTGCCTGGACCTGGATGATAAAGGCAGAGGAACGTTATTCTCTGCTATATGAAACCATACAGAAGAGACGGGCTCTGCGTGACTTCGCATATCATAGACCTACTGCAGTGTGGGCCCTTTGTTGTGTTTTTAAAAATTGGCTCCCTCAGAGAGGGGCAGTCTCTGTGAACCAGCAAGGTTTATAAGATGTCAAAACATCCTGATAAATCGGGTCATAAAATATGTTTACAAGCCACCCTTACATGCAAGGTCAGACGGACGACACCGGGTTCACAGGGGTGGTGTGTACATCTCTGTGGACAGCTTGCCTGTCTTTAAGTCACTCTGCAGAATGTACCAATTGAGAAAACCATAAAATGTCCCTCCCTCTGGGCACCAGCCGAAGTCATAGCCGATCAACAGGTGACTGGGAGCAGAGACAGACAGAAAACTTGCAGCTCTAGTGAGAAGTCAGGGCAGGCGCCTCAGCCGGACGCATGTGAGGAAGACCTTCCTGCCAGGCCGGTGCTCAGATCGGAGTCTCTGCTCACCCCATGTTCCCCACCTGAAAGCAAGGACAGCATAAGCTATGGGCTGGAAGGTGTTTTTGCAGAAGATGTTAGGAGTCCTTCCCTTGCCTTTTCATGCGGACAGTAGTTCTCTTAGATCTGTGCTGTCCTCTCCTTGTGAGGAGGAGGGTAGGAGGCTTCCGCAACATGAATGGTGGATATTTTTACTGGGACTCAGTATTTCCCTCCATTAGATTGTGTGGTCCCTGCATTTCACTGTCTCTGTAGAAGGCCTCAAGATCGAATACTTGACAGGAATTAGATCCATTGTGTGAGTCCAGCCTCAAAATACTTTCTTCTGCTTTTAATGTTGCAAGGGGCAAGACAGCGCGAGGCTGGGAAGTCTTCAGGTGGAATTTACTTTTAATCCAGTAATAGATTTGTTTTTGTGAGATGAAACAACCTTATGTATCTTGTTTTCATATTTTTCCCTCAACACTCCTACTAGATGTGTTTATGATTTATCAGCTGCGCTTAGCGATGGGACATGATGTTGGTGAGAAGATAGGAGAAGATTGGGAGGTGACACCTTTAGATTACACTGCAGGCCCCACTTTGGATCAGGTGACCCACAGAGCCTGTGTGGTGCATGGTATGTCCTGACCCCTGAGCATACTGAGGTCAACCACTGCCCTTACCTCTACATTCTTTCTTAAAGACTTGAATAGGCATGGGTTTGTGCATCAGCATAATTTTGTTAAGCTAGGAAGTACCAGGGAACTGTAATGCTCTCTGTTAAAATTTTTGGAATTTCTTAGGAAGCTCCAACTACTTTTTAAGTTAGGTGCGCTCTCTCTCTCTCTCTCTCTCTCTCTCTCTCTCTCTCTCTCTCTCTCTCTCTCTCTCTCTCTCTCTCTCTCTCTCTCTCTCTCTCTCTCTCTCTCTTACTCTCTCCCTTTTTTTTTTTGTTCCCATACTGGGGCTTCAACCCAGGACCTGGGCGCTGTCCCTGAGCTTTTGTGCTCAAGGCTTCGTGCTCTACCACTTGAGCCACAGCTCCCCTTGTGGCTTTTTTTGGTGTTTAATTGGAGATAAGAGTCTCATGGACTTTCCTACCTAGGCTGGCTTCAAACTACAATCCTTAGATCTCAGTAGCTAGGTTTATAGGCGTGAGTCACTGGCACCCGGCTGACAAGTCTCTTCATATCAAACTTTGTTTCTCCAACCTGGACAGATTCTGCTGCTTTAAAATCATGGTGCTCTTAAATATGAATGGACACATGTGAAGAATGCATCTAAAGCCAGTTTTATAGCTGTAACCTTTTGGTTTGAAAACCCAGAATGTTTTACGAACACTTACTTTATTTATTTTTAAGTTTCAATAGGAATGTGTCAGATTTCATATGAATACCATGTAAATGAATTCCAGTGTGTTTTGTCTCCTAGATTTACCATTCAGAGCCATTTTTCTCTCATCTGTCCCTGCTATTCCTGTGCCCAGAAGAAGAAAGAAATCCTGCTTTTCTTCTCTCTCAGCAGGCCCAGTTCCTCTTGCATAGAAATAATTCCTTTGTATCTTCATTTTTTCTCTCTTTTGAATAATTTTACATCCCCTGAAAACAATTTTGTATCTTCATTTTTTCTCTCTTTCGAATAATTTTACATCCCCTGAAAACATTCTATCTTAAAATTCTTTACTAAATTCAAGTAAAATGAAAGCTTCAAGCATATTAGAAAGTCTAGTGGCTGGAGAGCTAACCTGGGTTAGAATATAAATATTCTCAGCCATTCAGGTCACATACACATAGAGAGGAGGCATGTGTCCTATTCTTTTGCATAGTTCCTAAGAATGGAAAATTGTAGATTAGAAACAGTCACTAACTGTCCATAACTGAAGGAGTTGAGATTTCATCCCACTCAAAAGTTAATCCTATAGATGCTGGCAGAAGACCCAAAACTACTGGTCTGGATACAAAGAACATTGTTACTTACAATAGAGCAAACAGCATGAGCTTCGTGCTTGCCTGGGACATTCATCGGTTCCTAAGCACCCACAGGGACATAGGTGAGCAGTGAGTGTGGAGTGGATTTTACAATAGCCAATGGAGGAACCCTCAAGAAACTCAGGTCCTTTGTGATGGCTACAAATGATCTCACCCAGTTCCCCCTGGAATAAGACATTATCTTCATCCTTCACATTGTAGACAGGCTCCATATCTGTCTTCTAAAATGACATCCTTGAAAACATCGTCCAGGATGCTGCATGTGCTTGGAGAATTCCCTACAAACACTTGCCTGGATTATTGGTGTCTGATTGGAAGCTTGAAAATTTCTGTGATTGTATCTACTTTTACCCTTACCCTTCTGATTATTTCTACTTCATTTCACAAGTTGTTTATCTCTGCTCTCCTCACATACTTCTGATTTCCTTCCTTCCTTCCTTCCTTCCTTCCTTCCTTCCTTCCTTCCTTCCTTCCTTCCTTCCTTCCTTCCTTTCTCTCTCTCTTTCTCTCTCTCTCTCTCACTCTCTCTCTCTCTTTTTGGTTGGTTGTAGGGCTTGAACTCTGGGCCTGGGTGCTGTCCCTCAGCTCTTCAGCTCAAGGCTAGCGCTCTACCAATTGCGTCACAGTGCCACTTCCAGTTTTCTGGTGGTTTATTGGAAATAAGAGTCTCACAGACTTTGCTGCCTGGGCTGGCTTTGAACCATGATCCTCAAATCTCAGCCTCCTGAGTAGCTAGGATTACAGGCGTGAGCCACCAGCACCCAGCTACAGTTCTGATTCTCTTCTTGTTTAATTATATTCACAACATCTGATGTATTTGCCTCTTGGCCTGCACAAATCCCAAGGACATTCATGTTACAACTTAGCAGTTTCCTAAGGAGAAGTGTTGGTTGAATGAGCTGATGAATAAGTGCATTTTTTTATTAGTGAAAAAGAAAAATGTGTAGTACTGACTAGTTGTGCTGTTAATTCAGTGGATAAATAAAGGAGGAGTAGCAGAAAGTGTTCCTAAAATGCAAGTATATTTTTGTTGATCCTGTGGCTTGAACTCAGAGCCTGCCCTTGTGCTCTTTTGCTCAAGACTAGTGCTTTACCACAGTGAGCCACAGTACCACTTCTGGTTTTCTGGTGGTCAATTGGAAATAAGAGTCTCATGTTTCTTGCCAGGCTGGCTTTGAACTGTGTTCCTCATCTCAGTCACATGAGTAGCTAGGACTATAGACATGAGACTCCAGCACCCAGCTAAATGTAAGCACATTTGCAAATTTATTTCAGTTGCAAATGTTAGCCAGACCTTGTGAAGTTGAACAAATGGTTAGATTTCCACTTTCTTAAAACGCATCCCACATTGGAGCTAGCAGATGGTTTTGCCACCCCAGGGGAGTATGTTCCCTGACTCCCGACCTTCATCCGTTTGGTGCTGGTGGTGTCCTGCTGGAGGTGTTGGGTGTGAGGGCGCTGCCACCAGGCGCTTGGGATAACTGATCGTATCCAACATGTGAAATCAAACACTTTCGGTGGTATTTCTGCAATGACTGGCTTATTTTTTGATCCTACATGAGCTGGACACAGGCCACATACTTTCCTGCTAATTCATCACCTGCCTCTATACTTAACATTTCAAGTGCGTTTCTCTTTCCTTTACTGTGAGAACAAATTCTCAGGTAAAAACACACGTAAATTACATCTTTGCAACAAAAATCTGTAATATTCCTTTTGGACTGGCAAGTCAGAAAATTTTAGTAAGAAATTGTGTCTCTCTTACTTGAAGAATAGAGAGACTATATTCAGAAATTGAAGCTAATCTGTTAAAGTTTATTTCACAGTTTTTTCCATGGTTAGTTCAGGTAAGGTCAATAGCTAAACTGGGGAAAATGAGTAAAATTCATATAAATGGGATACATGTGGCCATCCACTTTCAAATGTCAAAAGTAACAAAAGCAAAGCAAAGCAAAAAAGTTTGCTCTTCTAGGCACTGTTCTGCAACTTCATTCTCTCTTTAGAATGGCTGATCTTGAGCGGTTGCCTTGGATCTCTCCTCACCCCTAGGACGGCACATCCTGTTGGGTGTGCCGGTGTCCTTGGAAGGCTGGCTGTTGGGGTGTGAACTCCCATCCCCTTAAGTTCAGCCTTGCCCCTTCCTGTGTTAGTGCTTACCACAGGGACTGGTCCTTAGGAGGGGCTCAGCACATGTATATTTAATGATGAGATCTTCAGACTCTATTTCTAGATACGGTATTTACTGCAGGCAAAAGGTATAATCTTTTTGCCTTGGGGGATTATAAAGTGAGGGGTTAAGGAGCTGCCTGTAAGAGTCAGCTTCTCCACCTCAGAACGTGCTAGCTTCATTTCCTGTATGCCTAGAGTACTCTCCCTTGAGCAGGTGACTCCTGTATTTGCATCGGCTTGCTCCCTGCACTCACTCACTGGTGGGTTATTCCTGACCAGGTGGGGCTCATCTAGCTCAGATTTTGGTCACATTAAGAATTTTCACAACCATTAAGCAGGAAAGACATAATTTAAGATATCCTATGAATACTTTGATGTTGAAGTAGACATGTACAAATATTTTTCTTGACATTTTTAGATTTAACTTCAGAATAATTTTCTTTTTCCTTGATGGTACCAGGGCTTGAACTCAGGACCTAGGCACTGTCTTTTAGCTTTTTCTGTCAAGGCAGATGCTTTATTACTTGAGCCATATCTTATATCACTTATGGCTTTTTGGTGGTTAATTGGAGATATGCATCTCATGAACTTCCCTGCCCAGGCTGGCTTCAAACTGTGTTCCTCAGATTTGAGCATCCTCAGTGGCTACAGTCACAGGCCTGAACTACCTGAACCTGGCTTTAACTTTAGGATAAATATTTTAATATATATGATGCTTAATAATTTTGTGATTAAAATGTCAAAGGATACATACACACACACATATACATATATATATACATATATATATATATATATATATATATATATATATATATATATATATATGCAAGAACTCTGCACATTTTTGCCATGTATTTTTGGAAGCAGAATTGTTTTGTATGTGACTTGAAGCCAGTAACATATGTGGGTCTATATAACAAATTACTTGCTTGGGATATACTTGTTTGCTTGATATTGTAGTTAACCTGTGGCACTTACTATTTCCTAGCTGCAAACAGGAACATGTTTTGTCATCTAAAAGATGATGCTTATGACATTGTACAGAACTTAAAGTAAGAAGATCAAGGACAGGGGCTGGGAAGGTGGCTCAGTGGTAGAGTGCTTGCCTTGCATGCCTGAGGCCCTGGGTTCGATTCCTCAGCACCACATAAGCAAAAAGAAAAAAAAGCTGGAAGTGGCGCTGTGGCTCAAGTGGTAGAGTGCTAGCCTTGAGCTGAAGAGCTGAGGGACAGCGCCTAGGCCCAGATTTCAGGCACTACGACCGGACCCCCCCCCTCAAAAAAAAAAAAAAAAGAAGATCAAGGACAGATCATAAAGTCTGAAGTGCTGTGCATATCTGAGGTTGGTAGATGGATTTGAAGAAGTGGGGATAAACCTAGTCATCATGATGTACCACACCGATCAGGGCAGGGGATGCCTGGGTTGGATAGAAGGCATTAGGTGAGCAGCCATCTGGGGAACCACTGGCCTAGTGTCACCAATGAGTCCTGAACAGACGTTCTCTCAAAGGCTGAATCTTTGAAGTTCACTTAGGAAGCAGAGATTATGTTTTTAGAAAGAGCGGTAAATCCATTTTGTTGATTGTATACTTCATTGTAGAACAAATACTAATTTGCCTTGAAATTGCATTTCTGTGGTCTTGAGTTTGAAATTAAAACTGACCTTGTCTCCTTTCTGCCTTTCCTTGGACTCCATAAGTAAGCTCTGTGATGTCAGGATTGCATGTTGAACATGGCTAATTTGCTATTCTCATAACACCTGATTAATTATACTGAGGAAAAAAGCACAATGGATTGTTGTTGATTTAGCTTGGTTTTGTTTAAAAAGGGAAAATTAAGATCAATTTTATGAAAAATATTTGAATATATAGGCACAGAAAAGAACATAATCCAGTCATATGAACCTGTATTAAAATAACTACAAATAGGCACTATACTGAACACAAGCAAAAAGTAGAAGGTTATTGTAACCTTGATCTCTTAAACCATCCAAGATGCTTTGAACTTGGATATTTTAAGAGATGAAACCAAACAGATAATTTGTGCTCAGAAAAATACTTTCAAAAATTTCCATTTCTAGAAAGATCCATTCTGAGTGTGTCACTTTATATATAAAACTGCAACCTGCTGATAATGCATCAAAAGACTTAATACCCTAGGTCCTCTGAATCCACAGCATCTACCTGTTAGACATTGAAAACACTTGGGAATTTTTCTTTTTTTCTTTTATTTTTTTGGTGGGGGGTCCGGTTGTGGGGCCTGAACTCTGGGCCTGGGCGCTGTCCCTCAGCTCTTCAGCTCAAGGCTAGAGCTCTACCACTTGAGCCACAGCGCCACTTCCGGCTTTTTCTTTTCTTTTTGCTTATGTGGTGCTGAGGAATGGAACCCAGGGCCTCAGGCATACAAAGCAAGCTCTCTACCACTGAGCCACCTTCCCAGCCCCATACTTGGGAATTTTTTTTTTCTCTTATCAGTGTTTCCTAAACAACACATTATAACAATTGGTTTCACAGTATTTCTCACTGTGTGAGGGAGAGGAATGCTGGTTCTTGGCTGATGCTATGACATTGTATGTAAGGAACTTGAACATCTGTAGATCCTGGCATTCAAGGGGGTCTCTAACCGCCCTTCCCCTATGGTACTGAAGGATACCTGAGTTGCCTATTAGTCATAGACAGCATAATGTTGGAAAACTCACCTTCAGGGCTGTAGCACAGCTTTCTTAGGGGGAAAACACAACACTATCTGTTTGCTTATTTGTAGTCAGGAGGAAAAGAACTTTAATCCCATTATCAAGGGATGTCAGGCCCTAATTAGCTTTTTCTTTTCTAGTTCCCTAGCCCCATGGCTTTCAATTCTGTTTTATAAATAGAAAGACTACACTGACATTCTCCTCAAAGAAATAATAATTTACTAATTAATAATTAATGTTGCTAGAGCTCCATTCTTGAGCAAAGTAGGCACGTAGTGGGGTAAGACAGAAGAAGCCATTTTGGGAAAAAAGTTGATGGTTCTGTAACTTTGAATGCCCTTGAATGCGTGGGATGGTGATAGTATCCCTTTCTTTAATATATTTATATATTAACATGTTTTGTTTCTGGGAGCAGGTTTAGATTCATAGCTCCATCGAGGAAAGAGTATAGAGATTTCTCTTGCCCTCTTTCCTGAATGCAAGACCTCTCCCATTCCTAGTATCCCTGTCATCAGGGTGCATTTGTTACAACTGGTCTGTCTACGTTAACACATCCCTGTTAATGTGGTTTGTAATTATGTATAGGCTGTGGTTTTGGATTAACGCATCATGATACAACTCCACCATTAGAGTAGCGTATAGAACAGTTCACTGCTCCAGAAATCCTCTGTTTTCCACCTCTGTATCCCCTTTGCATCTATGCCTGAATATCACTCATCTTTTTATTGGCCTTTTCCAGAATGTCATAGTTGGAATCGGATGGCATATGACCTTTTCAGACTGGCTTCCTTCACTTAGTAATATGCACTTAAAGTTACTTTATGTCTTTTCAGATCGGGTTCTTTTTTTTTTCAGTGCTGAATAGTACTCCATTATCTGGATGGACTACATTTTATCCATTCCCTTACTGAAGGATATCTTGGTCTTATTTTGGTATTTGTGAATAAAGGTGGAATCAAGAGAAGTTTCTTTTGTGCTATTTTTCTTTTAAGTAAATTTTTTTGTGAAAGCAGATGGAACCAGGCTGTTGCATACTGAAGGAGGAGCTAGGGTATTGGGGGGTTAGCAGGCGGTAGATATGCTACTTGGGTCTCCTGGGTTACCCTTTGCTCCAGCTGCATGGGATGGACGGCTGACACAGCAGGGGGGGGATCTCTCTGTATTGCACAAGTGCTTAATCATGAAAAGGCTGACAGATATACTCATGGAATCCCTGTCTTAGCATTTCCCATTTGTGTAAATTTAAGCAAATTTCTTAGTCTCTCTGACCTTCATTTTTCTCTTCTAGAGGAGGACTTGATAATACCTATCAGTCATGCATGCCCCTAGAAGTCATCAGCTAGTGATTGTAGTGATTATCCATGGAACTTAGGGCTGTTCTATTATCATCACATTTAATCATGAATGTTATTGCTTTTCTCCCCCCCTAAAAATAGGATCCCTGCCATAGATGCTTATTTTACTTGTTTACTGATGGATCCCCAGAGCTTATAGAATACAGTAGACACTTTGTAAGTGGCTGCTGAATGGACAGTTTTCCAAATGACCTAATTGGCCTTCTATCCTGTTCCATGGAAACAGAGTACCAGCCTCTGTGTGTGTGTGTGTGTGTGTGTGTGTGTGTGTGTGTGTGTGTGTGTGTGTGTGTGTGTGTGTGTGTGTGTGTGTGTGCGCGCGCACTCATGCATGAGTGCACACCAGTGGGTGCCAGTACTGGGGCTTGAATGTTCAGGGGAGAACATTCTTGTTGTCTTTGTGCTCCAGGCTTGTGCTCTTCCACATTAGCCTTGCCTCCACTTTTGGCTGTGTGGTTGATAGGCTTTTTTCTTTTGCTTGTGCCTTTTGTTTTTTGCTTGTGCCCACTTTGAACTGAGATTCTCAGATCTCAGCCTCCTGAATTGATAGGATTACACACACCTGCCATCAACACCTGGGAGAGAGAGTAGTGGCACTTTAGAGGAGACCTGATTAGAACAAAACTTTAAGTGATGGTAGAAGCTTACACCTGCCTTTGACGTGACTTTGACTTAAACCTGAACTTGTCCAGAGCTTGGACTCCTGTACTGACTTCAGTGTTGTACCAGCATGTATGTGTTTCAGGCCTCAGATTGTATGCAATTGTTTGTGCAATGAAATTATGTAAGTATAAAATGGCCTCAAAGCTGCTGGGCTCGGACTTATGGCTGGAACAAACAAGAGTTTTGGGTTGAGGCTGGTGCTGAGCTGCACATGGCCTGAACTTGCAGGTGGAGCCCAGTGAGAGAAACTGAGGCACAGAAGTCCTGAACGATGTCAGCACAGGCCGTGATCTTCAGTGGCTGACTCCTCATGGGAGGGTGGGGAAGCCTCGTTTCTATCCTGTTCATCTGTCACTGGGTTTGGACAGCTCTGGCTTTTCAGCTGCCCCATGAGGCTGGAAATGGGGACTAGGCAAAGTCTACTGTCAACTCTATTTCTCTAGAAGAAGATTGAAGGAAAGGCAAGCTGGTGTACAAGCGAGGACAGTGTCAACAGTGGCCACCTGCCGGCTGTCCCTTATTGGCTCTGAGAGGGAATTTGAATGAAAGAAGTCAGGTTCAGTGCTTGCCTGAAGTGCCTGGTTCTTGTCAGAGACACTGTCCCCTGGGAAGACCCCTTTACAAACCTCTGACCGGATTTACTCCATTGTGGAGCAGGGAGATCCCCAGAAAGAGCCCCACTTCATGGTGAGCCTGGGATTAGACCATGCCATCTGAGCTGTCCATGTGGGTCACTTTGAGAGTAGCATGTGACCCTCCACACTAGCCCTGTGAGAAGGATCTGGATACTAGCCTAAAGGGACTGTGCTCTTTTATTAATAACTGTGCATAAATATCATGTATCTGCTTTAACACATGGCATTTGAAAGGTTCGGTGAAAGGAGACTGCCACATGGTTCAGGCAGAAAGAGTTTATTGGGGAGGAGATTATTGGGGAGGAGAGCAAATTGCCAGCCTGCGTGAGATGGAGACATTCAGAGAGAGAAGAGAAGAAAGAAGAGGGAGAGAAGGGAGGAAAGCGGGAGTTGACTGTGGGTGAGTGGAATTATATAGGGAAAGGTGGGGGGTGTGACCACAGTGGAAGTGATCTCAGAGCCTGTTGGAAGGAGGCATTACCCAGGTGGCTCAGAAAGTGACCTCAGCAGATGAGGAAGTGACCTCAGAGTCTGGGATCCTTTCCTCATTCAGTCAAGTGATTGACAGTCAGGGGATTACTGGTTTCAGGCAGGTGAAGAGGAAGGGGGGAAGGGACAGTTCTCCTGGGCAGACTGAACAGCTTTGATATCACATGAAATCAAAGGATGTCCACGTCATACTTTTTTGCCTAAAATTATTTTATAAAATTCTTTTGCCAATACAGACAAAAATAATGGGGCATGTAAAATAAGCAAATGGTCTTCTATTTTCATTCTTATTCCCGACAGTTTGACTTACAGTGTCTAAAAGCTACAAGGTAAGAATTGGCTGTGTTGGAATGAAGCTTGTGGCAGTTTAAACAAGATGTCCTACCTTTATGTCTGGTTCTCTTTGCTTCATGAGGCCTTTTGTGAATTCAGATTAAAGCGTTTTTACTGAACCCCCTGCAAACAGCAGTAATAGCTGGTGGCTCAGGCATGTGATCCTAGCTACTTGGGAGGATGAGATCTGAAGGTCACAGTTTGAAGCTAGCCTGGGTAGGAAATTTTTATGAGACTCTTATCTCCAATTTATCAGCAAAAAGCCAGAAGTGGAGGTGTGGCTCCAGAGGTAGAGTGCTAGCCTTGAGCTACAAAGCTAAGGGACAGTATCCAGGTCCTGACTTCAAGCCCTAGTATCAGCACAAAACAAACAAAACAACAGTAAAAACAAATCCCTCTAATTCCCAGAATGTCCCTCAAAACATGTGGTTGAGGCCTCCTAGAGAAGAAATGTACTTATTCCCTTACTCATGTAACTGTAACCTCTCTGTACAGTATCTTTACAATAAAAAAAATTAAATAGTCCTTAACTGTGAAGACTTTTTTCTTTTTTTTTAAGTGAGTAGAAGGAAATTGATAATATGACATGTTAATTGAAATTATTTTGAGGCTATTAGTCCAGACACTTTATATACTTTTGACTATCTTACTTACAGTCTTCCTAAGGAATTCAGGCTGTTTGAACAATAGATGAGATTTATTCCCTCTTCTAATTATAAATCCCTGAAATATCAGTTTCAAAGTGGCTATTGATTGGATCACTTATGTATATTAGGGATCACATAACAAGGAAGAATAAACGAGAGAAAACAAACCATGAGAAAACAAACCATTATCAACAGACTGGAGCCACAGGTGTATTCGAGAAAGTGCTAAAGAAAATTCAATACCACATAGCTAAAAAGAAGAAATTTGGAGTGGTGCTTAAAATGGTACACTTGAAACAAATCTTTACTCAGGCAGCCTATTAGAAGGGGATTTGCACTTTCGATGACAATGTTAGGAATGATACTCCCGTCACTATGCACTTTGTAACAGCCATCGCTCTGGGAGCTGTCCCTCGCCTCCTCTGAACTCCACTCCAAGAACTCTTTCGATTTTTTAAGTGGCAAATACCTACTTCAGTTTCTAAGATTCTATTTGAATCTTTTGGA
The DNA here is from genome assembly GCF_024711535.1 of Dipodomys merriami. NCBI lineage: Eukaryota > Metazoa > Chordata > Mammalia > Rodentia > Heteromyidae > Dipodomys > Dipodomys merriami. Next base: position 5,810,180 of record NW_027204715.1, on the reverse strand, counting down.
CTATGTTATTTGGTTTTCCTGAAAGATGAGCTTTTCTCAATATTTCTGATGTTTAAAGTGAATATTGTTGATCTTCAACGTAATTCGCACTGTCTGGCAGCTCTGTCTGGCTGGGCAGAGTTTGTTTCCATCTCTGTGAATTTCTTGGGCTCCTCCTTGCCTCACAGAGGTTTCCAGAAGCATTTTGAAGTACATGTTTTTGTGGGATTGTTTTTCCTTTTGCCTAGTTTTACTTAAAAGATAAGAAGCTTTTGTATCCAGGACCAGCATAGCACCTGATATTTGTCATCATTACCAAAACAGGCTTTATGAAAAAGCTAAAATTTTGTTCTCTTTTGAACAACTTTCACTAAAACTCAAGGAATCCATGGGTAGCTCAGTTCTACCTTGAAGTCTGGATTCTTCCATTTGGACTGGAGCTGATGAAAAGTGCTCTTTGGATGTCATGGCTATGTGTTACCTACTTTCTGCAGGTCAGTACAAGCTTGCAGAACATGGTGGGTAAGGCCTACCATGCTTTTAGGTTGTTTCAGGAGGCCTAGTAGTAACAAAAACCCTAACCACTTCTCCCCTAGAGCTTACCACAAGGTAAGCAGCAACAGACCAAATGAGTCAAACCAACCAATCATAGCAAATTGGGAGAACAGACATTATTGACCATATGCTAGTGATGGGACTCTATTTAGGGGAATAGGGGAAGGAGAGAGGGAAAGAGATGAAATGGGAATAATTTTGAAATAAATTGCAACTGTGTTTGAAGATGGTGTAGGAGTCTAATGAAAACTATTGATGAATAGAGTTTGTGGGGGCAGGGAAAGAGAAAGCCAAGAGAGGGTTATTCTGATTCAATACTGTATACGCATCTGAAATATATAAATTGTTTGGCTCAATGAATGAACAGTTCTGTTGGAATCGTGGGCACCAGAAGGAGGGGGAGGGCTACTGAAGAGAGTGAATGAACTGAATATGAGAGAACAAGTTCATCTGTGTCTATGAGAACAGAACTGTGAAATCTATTGGTAATGTTTTTAAAGGGGGGAGTTGGGGAAGGGAAAGGGCAAGAGGGGGTGAGTGTGATCAGGATGCATTGCATGCTTGTATGGAAATGTCACGATGCCCCTCCTCTGCCCCTTCTGCAATGAATATGTCCTGCTAAAATCATTACAAAAAGACTGTTTACTTAAACACAATAAAAGCACAAGAAAATAGTTCCTATTAAAATTCATTTTAGAAAGAACCTTACAATCTCAACCTTTTTAACAAATAGCAGATTTTGAATGGTCACACGTCTTTTTGTTTTCAGAAAAGACATTATGGGCAAATTTTATTCTAGAACTTAACATAATAAGTACTTGTGACACACACATACTGTGTGAGAGAGCACAGAACACATGTATTTAGGAATTGGTTCACTTTGGACAGGTCTTACATACGTGTGACATTCATATGCCTAATACTGAAGCCAGTGTTCAGCATGTTTGAAATTAGTCATTGGTTTTTCTAACCTGAGGGCAGTACTGGCTAATTTGGCCACAGACAGAAAGTAGAAGAAGGTAGCATTGGAATATGAAATATCAAAATGACACTCTGGAGTTCTTTACACACCAGTGCAAACCACATACTTATCATCTGCGGTCATGTTTTCAGTGTCACATATCACAGGAGATGCACAATGTCCAGTGACATGATCTAGGAGAGGGCCCAGTTTTCTGTCATCGCATCTGATATGATATGGATTTATGTACCTCCACAGATTTTGCCTGTCTCAGGGAGCGTGAAGCCTTGGTTAACTCCACATGAGACTGGAGAAGGTTCAACGGGGTTTCAGCAGGTTATCAGGCAGTCATTTGCTGTTCTCTGCTTTTTCTGCTGTCCTCCTGTCACAGATCATAATCCCCCAGCAATTCGAATCACACAGGACAACCAAATTCCTTCCACTGAAGATGAGAAGGCCTGTTATCCCACTGTTAACCTCTACTGGAGGTCACCATCAGTGCAGCTGGATAAAACAAATGAGATAAAGAATTGAATATTCAAATGTTGTCATCTTCTAGCTTGTGAGCTTGACTGTTTTTGTTTCACAATTTGACCTATGGAGATTGTGTGTGTGTGTGTGTGTGTGTGTGTGTGTGTGTGTGTGTGTGTGTGTGTTTGTGTGTGTGTGCGTGTGTGTGTGTGTGTGTGTGTGTGTGTGTGTGTGTGTGTGTGTGTGTGTGTGTGTGTGTGTGTAGGTGTGCTGGTCCTGAAGCTCTGCCCTTTTTTTTTTTTTTTTTTTTTGCTTAAGGCTAGCACTTTACCACCTGAACCACAGCTCCCGTAGTTAATTTGAGATAGGAGTTGTTAGCCCAATGAGCTTAGCATGCTCCTTCTCCCCTTCCACAGTTGGTATGCTCCCTTCCTAGGCAACACGAGGGCCATTTACTAAAGGCAGTGAATAATCAGCAAACAGCCCACCTTTGCCTTGAGATGTCACTGGGGCAGCTACCACCCTAGAAGGCAGCAAGAGTCCCTTAGAGTGACCTTCACGTCTGGGCAGCTGCAGAGCCCTTATGTACTACTTGGGCAGCAGCCATAAATCCTTGTCTGCCATGATGTGATGAGCCCTGGTCCTCATGTCCACACCAGGGTCTCCACTGCCTAGCCCCATCTAGTCCCTCCTAACACTTCTAGGTTATATACATGACCTTAGACAATGGCCGGCGCTTCTTCTCACTCCTCTCTTGTGGGAAGGGGTCTTGCCGGTCCCTTTGCTGGCAATAAACCTTCCTTTGTTCTTTGTACCTGGATGTCTGCGTGGTTTTCAGGCAAAAATCTGATTTACACTATCAAGAGTCTCACGGACTTTCCTGTGCTCCTATCTAAGGCTGGTTTCTCTATTCAGGTGAACCGATCTCTGTCTTTCAAGGATTCCACAATATTTCTGGATCATATGGCACTTTCTCTGTGTCTCCTAACACTTCCACAAACCTTTTCTTCCTCACAGTTCCATCCCTCCTATCTTTTTCAGGTGGAAAAAGAGCCTGCCATTGTTCAGTTGGCCAATGTAGTCCCTTCCTGGGCAAATACTGAACTGGAACAGGGTCCCAAAAGGTACTCACTGCCACCTGGTAAAATGTAGTGCTCTTAGCTAGTTTTGTAATTCCAATAAACCATAGCGAATTGTGTTGCTATAAATCGGATTTGTATTATGCTAAAAACTTTCTGTGAAGTTTATGTTTAACTTAAAAAAACAAAGCCCGTTGTTTATCTGGAGTTCAGATTCGGTTGCAAATTCTGTGTTTCTATTTGCTGTAAATCTGGCAGCGATACCCAGGGCATCTGTGGAACAGAAGCTGTGCTGACTCCAGAGGCCCGTGCTTAGTGGGGATGGGGACAGAGGAGAGGAGGACCTGCAATGTGCCGACACAGCAGCTCCATTGGCGTCACCCATCTGGGAACTGGAGTAAATGAAATCCCAGTTAAATTGACGCTGATTTACCTGATCGCAATTTGTTTCTTTCTTAATGACAGCTTTAGAGTCAAGCATATGAACAGCTCAAATAATATTGCTGTATGAATTACTTTCTAATGATAGATACATTGATATGTCATAATGGATAACACATCTAATGCCATAAAGTCTACTGAGTTGTTCCTAGTACTTTGCTTGGAACGTAAAGTAATTCTTCTGTGGCATTATTAAAACATGCTCTTTAATTACACATTTGCATTTAGTGTCATTAACATCGTCAAAGATGCTGAATGCTGACTGTGATAGCTAGCAAGCTCTCTGTTTGCTTACAGCATTTCAGTGCCATGCTAAATAAGAAATGGTGATTTAAAATAAAGAGATCACATAAGGGACTTTTATATGGTCCTAACTGTGGGAGGCCAGTGAAATAATGGCAACAGCTAATTATTGTTGACATATTTGTCAAATGTTTGTAAGAGCTGTAAACACAGCTTTCCTTTTCCTTAATGGAGGAACAAGGAACACATCCTTTGCTTTAATATTTAGGAAGAAAGTCTTCTCAAAGTTGCCAAGTTGGAAATCTGTGGTTGTAACAGTTTGTTTTCTTTTCTGGTTATTGTCAGGTGACATGATTTGATTTGGGTCTCCCTGTGGCCCTGCCTTGTAGAATGTATGGTTCTATAAGTTAAGAATTTTCTCCTAGGAGTTTTCATGTCTGGAGACATAGTACTTCCTCTGGTTTAAGCACATTTTACCTGTGCAAGGCAAAGTAAAGCAAATGACCCTGCTGTATCTATGTATTTAAAAATGGCATCTGATCATTGTCCATATTTTTGAAGTAGTATAATTCGATCTTTGTGCAATGTTTCAAGATCAGCAGATGTCAAACAGCATTTCTACCTCCTTGCTCATTTATTATCAACTTGGGAGCCTTCAGAATTCCCTATTGTAGTTCTTTTTTTTTTTTTTTTTTGGTCAGTCGTGGGGCTTGAACTCTGGGCCTGGACTCTGTTTCTGAGCTCTTCAGCTCAAGGCTAGCGCTCTACCACTTGGGCCACAATGCCACTTTCGATTTTCTTTGATTAATTGGAGTTAAGAATTTCATCCTACCTGGGTTGGCTTTGAACTATCATCCTCAAATCTCAGCCTCCTGAGTAGCTAAGATTACAGGCGTGAGCCACCGGTGCCTGGCTTATTGTAGTTCTTAACAAATGTGTAAGGAATCGCTATGAATTATAGCCATGCTACTGAGCTGTAGATCAGTAGGACTTACGTCTTTGGCATAACTGTATTTTGGTACCTGTTATCAGAGCTCTCTTCATTTCTCCTTTCCTGTACTCTTCCAGGTAGGAGTAACCACCATTCTTTAAATTTCCACAGATGAGTGAGATCATGTGATAATTGTCTTTCTGCGCATGTCGTATTTCACTTAACCTAAGATTCTCCAGTTCCATCCATATTGCTTTAAGCAAAAGGTTTTCATTTTTCCTTATGTCTGAGAACAATAGAAGAGGTGACATAGATCAAGATGCATTGAGCTCATAAATTGATATGTTGAGTTTAATCCCCTTTGTACAACTACTTAAAGATGATGATGATGATGATGATGATGATGATGATGATGATGATGATGATGATGATGATAAAATTTGACTCCTGATCTCCAAGGAGGCTGAGGTAGATGTATCTGGCGTTAGCCTTTCTTTCATGTTTGTTCTGAGTCCTGTGTTGAGATGCTGATGAGTCAATGACAAGGGACTTCTTTTTTTCCTCCTTTTCTCTATTAAAAAAAAATTATTGTCAAGGTGATGTACAGAAGGTTACAGTTATATAAGTAAGATAGTGAGTACATTTCTTGTCAAACTTGTTTCTCCCTCATTTTTCTCCCCCTTTTCCTCCCCACTCCCCCCCCCCCAGTTGTACAGATCATTTCCAACATGTTGTGTTTTGAGTACCACTGTTGCATTGGTCCCCAATTTGTCCTTTGTCTCACCATTTTGTTGTTCCTCATCCCTTCCCTAATTCAGAAAAATGTATGTGCAATACCCAGGGTACCCAAATCAAATATAGTGACAACAGGAGATAAACCGTAGGGGGAAATGAAAAAGAAGCAAAAATCACGTAGTACATTAAAAACAACAACAAAGAATGTCATCTTCCCATTTGTAAGGAAATGGAAAGACTTGGATAAAATCCTATTAAATGAAGTAAGCCAGACCCAACGAAATATAGGTCCCATGGTTTCCCTTATTTGTAATAATTAGTATACGTCTAGGATAATCCTAGCAGATGAGCAGAATAGCTCAATAGCTATGTACATATGCCCACGTAAGATGATGTTAAGCAAAATGAACCCCAGCACAGGGATGTCTTTTTTTTTTTCTTTTTGTCAGTCATGGGGCTTGAATGTAGGGCCTGGGCGCTGTCCCTGAGCTCTTTTGCTCAAGGCTAGTGCTTTAGCATTTTGAGCCACAGAGCCACTTCTGGTTTTCTAGTGGTTAATTGGAGAGAATGAGCCTCATGTCCTTTGTTACCCAGGCTGGCTTTGAACCATCATCCTCAGATGTCAGCCTTCTGAGTAGCTAGTATTATAGATGTGAACCACCAGTGCCCAGCTTACCAAGGGACTTTTTATTAGACACTTGTCTACCATCTTTCAGTGAGCTTGTCTCAGTGTCTGGTTATTGTTAGGCTTACAGATTGAAGAGACCTCTAACTATTACAAAACCTGGCTTTCCAATAAATGAGTTGAACCCAAAAAGGAAAAAGGAGAAAAGAAGTGAAATGTAGGCTATGAATGGAAGAACTAAGGCCCTAGGTGAATAAAAAAAATTAAAAGAGAAGAAATATCTTTGGTAGCTTAGGTAGCTATATGCAAAATTTTTAGTGGCTCATCCCCCAATGAGAAGAACTCAGTAGGCTCAGATATCCTTGTTGCCTTTGTCTCCTCCTATTTGGCTGTCACACTCTGTAGAGCTTAGGATCCACTCTCTGTTCATCACCAGAAGGTGACAGGAATGCCTAAACTGTGTACCAGATAGGTCCACATCAGGAATCTGCAAAACACTCAGCTGCAAAGTCCAAACAGGAGTGAGCTTGTGTTTGCTACCAGGGATGTGTCTTCTACAGTGTCTAGTTCTCAGTGGCTGTGATGAGATTGGTCATCACTAATCACTAACCACAGTGGGTTGTCCTTCCACATGGCAGTGGTTTCAGCATTTCACCTGGAATACCTCCACTCTGCCTGATCCTGGGTTGAGGGTGGAAAATGAGAAAGGAGGGGATCAGTGAAGACTGAAACCTAAGGTCTAATTTACAGGCCTCTCCGCACACCCAGCTGTTGCAGACCAGGCGAGTGAGGTACGAGCTTGCTGCTCACCCGCCCGGGTCCCCCCGTCAGGCTCAAGGACCACTTGTTCTGCACATCTTCCAGCTGAAGGGCAATAACAGCAGATTTGTGATACACAATTTTCCTGATTAATTGAAGAACACACATGGCTTATTCATACTCCCCAAAGCTGGGTTGCCACCAAAACAAATCTAATTGGCCAAATAAATAACTTGCAGGTTTTGTGCCTTGCAGCCTTCCCTCTTACTGAATTATTAATGCTGTGTCCCTCTGGATCAGCCACAGCTAATGACTGGTTTGCCTCAAGCGGCGAATATTCTCCAATCAGTTGTAAATTGTCCCCATGACTCAGTTTGCTAACTTACAGCTTATATTATTATCTCTGTGTTCAAAACAGCTTTGGATTGAAGAGCATTGTAAAAATTAAGCTATTTCCATTGCTGTGGTTTTGTTTCCCTAAAATATATTTTGTCATTTTTCTAGTAGTCTAAAGTACGGATTTTTACCTGGGGTAATTTTGCTCCCAAGGGATATATGACAATATCCAGGAGACATTCGTAGTTGTCATAACTTGTAGGTGGGTTTGCTATTGTGGTCCTATCACTAAAGACTAGGATGCTACTAAATATCCTATAAAACACTCTTCCCCAGCAGAGAACTGTCTGGTTCCCAATGTCATATATGCTTTGGTTCTGAACCAATGTACATCCTATGAAATTAAGAAGCGTGAGGGGAGGGGGAATAGGGAGGGATGGGTGAAAATGTTGAAAGGGATGACATTGATCAAGGCATTGTATTCATAAGCTGCTTTGTTGAATAACAACTTCTTTGTAAGACTATTTAAAGATAATAAAAAGAAAAAAGTAGCTTGTGAAGGAGAGGGAAAAATAATGTTCATCAGAGCTTCTTATGTGATCCTTTCATTTATTCTGAAGCATCCGTTATCCACCATAGGAGACGGTGTAGTGAGCATTTCTTCACAACTCTGTTTGGTGGAGGCGGTGCTGATGATGGAATATACACATGCAGGGTACCTCCAGTGGGAGGTGACACTCAATCAGTAGACTGCAGCCATCGCTCATAGCTGGGGAATGGAGCAAAGGCAGGTCATGCATCTTTCTCCTAAGGGCCTGGGATGACAAATGATTGGGATTGGGCAATATTAATGCATATTGTGATAATGAAATATATTTGAGATGGGATCCAGTCTAAATATGCAGTTGGCATAGACTATGTATATTTATATACATACAAACATAGAGATAGATGTGGGTATGGATGTACATATGGTTCTGGAGTTTTTGGCTGGGACCTTGGCATCTTAGGTTGGGTCTGCTTGTGCCATTAAGCTTTTAACATTTTGGAGTTTTGGATTATGGGGATTTACAACACGTACTTGAAGAAGGATTTTACACCTTAGTCTGAATGGCTAACATCATGTTGCCAACAATAGCAGCTTCCATTTTTGATTCATATCAATGTGCTTGGTGCCTGACATAGAAGTTTCTAACTACACAACATTCATACAAGGATGATGTTGTTAAATTTGAGGAGACCGAAGCTGGGAAGTGCAAGCCATGTGCTTAACGTGGTCCCATTATGCTTGGCTTAGCGTGTTCTCTATTCCTTGTAGAGTAAGTGTGCTTTTTCTAATGATAATGAGTGTTTTTATGGTACCTTATTAAAAGTATGTTAAAGAATGATGGAGAATAATAGCAGTCGAGGTGATTAGTGCATATTTAAAAATAATAAATTCTTGTTAGTCACTCTTAGCCTTGAGGAATACTGGCCATGAGTTGGGCCAGTATGGCTGGAGAGGTGGTGGCTATGTGGCTTTGGGTCAGTGTAACATCATAGAGCTTCCCTTTCCCTTTTTTTTTTAACTCTGGGCCTGGGTGCTGTCCCTCAGCTCTTCAGCTCAAGGCTAGCACTCTACCACTTGAGCCACGGCTTTTTTTTTTTGCTAACGTGGTGCTGGGGAATCGAACCCAGGGCCTCATGCATGCAAGGCAAGCACTCTACCACTGAGCCACCTTCCCAGCCCCTTTCCTTTCCATTTAATGCCTGTCATTCTCCATTAGCCATTACCAAGAAATACAGAAGGCAGCGAGCAGTAGGAAAAGTCATCCAGCCTCCTTCAAAGGTAAAGAAATGTAAATCATCAACTAGTTTTCGCCTGTCAGTTTGGCAAAGATTAAAACTTTTAAGAAAGGCATTTGCTTGTACGTGAAAGTATCTATATGTCTCTCAACAGCAATTTGAAGGTTCACATGTCTCTGAATATTGGCTGAATGATTCCACTTCTAGAAATTACCCTGGGCCTATAACCATGTTATTATGGGATAGTAGATGTTCATTTCTTTAAAAAAAATTGGATCTGTAAGTCCTGTAAGTAAGAATTGACATATCTTTACAAAGAATGGATTGTCTACTTTTGAAATGGAAACATTGACAGCGTATTGAGTAAACAATGCATGTTATCAAGTAGTGACATCTTCTGTGTAAAATATTTGTGGCTGTAAATGTATGGAGGTCATCAGAAAGAATGCCTCTTCTGACTGGCTGCTGATAGTAAGTCAGATTGGAGTAAAGGAAAGGGAATTTTATGTTACATAATTCTGTGCTTTTCAAGATAGTTTGTGTATACTGATTTAAAATAGATAAACACCTTTTTGAATGGAAAGCTCACGTATTAAACACCCATTAATTGCGAGGTAATCTGCTCACCACTGATAATATACACAGAAATAGGACATTTTCAACGATAGACGAGGAAGTCCTTAACAATACTCACTGACTAATTTACTCCAGGACCACTGGGCTAAAATGAAAGTGATATCATATGGTCGTAAGGAGGTGAATTAGTGTAGTACATTTCTAAAACCATTTAAAATTATGACATGGAGGATAAATGTTATTTTAACAGCTGTGCTCTTCACTAAAACTTATTTATTGCTGGGCACTGGTGGTCCATGCCTGTAATCCTAGCTACTCAGGAGAGTGAAATCTGAGGATCCTGGTTTGAACCCAGGCTGTGCAGGGAAAGCCTGTGAGACTCTTATCTCCAATTAACCACTAACAAAGCTGGAAGTAGAGCAGTGGCTCATGTGGTAAAGCGCTAGCCTTGAACAAAAAGGTCAGGGACAGCTCCCAGGGCTTGAGTTCAAGCCTTAGGTTCAGCACAAAAAAAACTCCCTAATCCCCAAACAAACAAAAAAACCCCTTATTCGTTGTGTGTCTTAATGTGAAATATTCTTTTTTTTGGGGGGGGAGGTCCAGTCGTGGGGCCTGAACTCTGGGCCTGGGCGCTGTCCCTCAGCTCTTCAGCTCAAGGCTAGTGCTCTACCACTCTTGAGCCACAGCACCACTTCCAGCTTTTTTCTTTTTTGCTTATGTGGTGCTGAGGAATTGAACCCAGGGCCTCAGGCATGCAAGGCAAGTGCTCTACCACTGAGCCACCTTCCCAGCCCATTAATGTGAAATATTCTTACTGAAGAATGCATTCCTGAAGGCAAAGGAGACAGGAGATTCTCATAGTGCTGTCTACAAAGGCGTGTCTCGGGACATGCACATTAAAAGTGAACACCAAGAATGTGCCAAAGATTCTAGAACAGGGATGCGTTTCAGCATGTGGAGGCCCATAAGTGTCTTGAGTGAGGGGTGAAGGCAGGGGAGGCGGGCGGGACTGGCAGTGGGTGGCTGAGTGGATCCGAGGAAGTCTGTCTGCTGCTAGAGTGGAAGGAGCCATTTCCCCTCTACTGATAGAAGCCGTTCTAAGCTGATGGTGAAATGCAGTTCACTTTGACGTAGGAGAAGGTGAATGTGATTGCAGCTTGCACCCAGTTTCTTAGAAAGTGGGTATCTTTAAAACATGTGTAGACTCTTTCTAGTGAAACTTTGGGTTTCCTCAAAATTGGAAAAAAAAAAAAGCTTCTAGGATGTGCTCATTTTCTCCTTGGTCTTGTCCCTCGAGGCCTGCTTCTTGGGGGGAAGGCTGGGTCTTTTCCTCTGATTTATGTCTGTCACAGCAGGACTCCTAGAGTGTGCATCTGGCCTCTCCTCTGACACCCCGCTTACCCAGCAGATGTTTTGGTTTAGGCTTGGCTTCACACTCAGCTGACTCTGCATGTGTGAGCAAATGGCTTCAGCCAGGGTGCAGGGCGCCTTTCTTATGATGCTCTCAAGTCTCTTCCACTTGCTGACTTGTCTAATCTTTGGGATCCAACCCTAAGGGACCAATCTTCACCTGGAGAAATCCTCTTTCAGGGCCCGCTGAACATTAGCACCTCCTTCATCACTCCTTCCACCACGTTTTGAGTCTTCAAATTCTGGACCACTTTTTATCAGGTGGAGATGTCTGTGATATATATACCTTGCATGTATGTAATAAATATGGCCTATTGTGGGAGCAGGCAAGGGATTCCTTTTTATTCAGTGCCCTAGCTTTTCAACATCTTTGGACTCTGGTGAGCTGTGACCCTGTCTTCGATTGTTGATTCTCAACAGTGGTCTCCTAGGTTTTGAGCCTCTGGACTACTGCCCTGTTTATCTGCTTCCTTTTCCAGCTGGTGAGAGTATATTGATTCTTAGCACATTGATTTCCCAGCACGCATGTGGTCCTTCTATGCCAGCCTATAGACAGAATGAGTTTGCCAGGCAGACACCCAGGCCATACACATTGCTGGTTCCCAGGCCATTTCTGGGGGCAGGGTCTTCCTTGAATTTTCACTTCCTTTTCCTCCCTGGCCTTTTTCTTCTGCTCCTTCTTTCTTCTCCTCTTCATTCTTCTTACCTCTCCTCTTCTATATCCTTCTTTTGGCTAGTATCCCACCACTTGAGTCACACATTTAGTCCTTGCATACTTTAGGTATTTTTTCACATAGGGTCTCAAGGTTTTTGCCTCGTGCTGGCCTCAGACCATGATCCTTCTACCTGCAGTCTCCCGAGTATAAGGATCACAGACATGTGACCCTGCTGGCCTTGAATCATGATCCTCCTGATAAACTCCTCCCAGTAGAAAGATTATAGGCATAAGCTATTTTCTATGTGTTTTATGTACATCTTTCTAAAAGTATCTCTGAATAGATATTAGATAGGAAACAAATGCACCAAAATGATGATGATTACCTCTAGGTGGAATGATTAACTTCTTTTAAAAATATTTTTCCAGTTTTTTCACATGTACATATGCAGGTTATACAATGAAGCAACGTAGACTTAAGTCACAGCAAGAATAGTTGGATGTGAACAAACTGTTACTATTCAGGTGTTGCTTCACCATCAGCTCCAGCCCTCAGGATCCCTGGGGATCTGTGGCTTCATCTCATTGACTGCTGTCTGTTCTTGACTTGCATTGTCTGTTCTTCAGCTACCTTTGTCTGTGACTGTCCAGTGGTGCAGGGAGGAAGAAGACTGTAGCCTCCTCGTGTTCTTTGAGCACAGGGCTGGACTTTTCATCGCATAACGCATCCTCACAACTCAGAATCGATTTCCATCATCACACAAGGGGCTGGGCCGAGCTGTGAAAGGAAATAAAAACCAAAAGACTTCCAGAGCACTAGACACAGCCCTTTCTATGCCCCCAGGTGTCAAGAGGCAAATAGAAGGAAAGCAGATGCAAAAAGAAAACCAGACACTACCAAGCTTTTTACAGAAAAAGTGGAGGAACATTTCCCTTAGGATGCATGCCTTTAGGAAACGCAGGGCTGGGGCCAAGGTGGTGTTTTCAGACATAAAGCAATGAGTTGATAGCTTTGTAAAATTGAAAAATGTATAGCCCTGTTCTTAATAATGTGCATTATGAATTTTACACTGTAAAGAAGATCCAATCGTTTTGTATTTTTGTACTGTTCTTTATTCTTGCTTGAAGCTAAATTGGAAATAGAAACATACCACAGAGCAGTTAATTTTCAGTAAATGAGTTTGCTTGTATCTGTATCGTCCAGAAGGTAGTTAATGAATCTTGTTAAAGTGGTTGCATACAGACTTACTTCTGTAGAAGATGACTAATAATGACAGTTATTTAACAATGCAAATATTGACTTTCAAAACTTAGTTTTTGATGCCTGTTTTGGATATTAAGCAAAGTCTTTCTTGCTTTTCTAATTGAACCAATAACTAGTCACTTTGGCTACAATTGCTTTGAATTTTCAGTGGCATGTCTCACTATAAATGAGGGATTCTTATCACACTGATTTTAGAGACCTTGTAGTCTTTCTGCTGAGCTCTGGCTAGTGGGAATGGCCATTCTCTCTTGTTAATCAAAGCTGCATAGACCAAGGAGCGGAAGGAGGAGTATGCTGGACAGCACAAAGCCTATTCTAATTGCAGGTGTTAAGGGGTGAGTTCTCTGAGGGTGCTCACTTGGGCAATACTACAGGGAAACCCACAGGCAGGTCCTAGAGGCCAAGGAACCAGCCCTGTCTGCTTAGAGCTTACTGCTTGCTATCTGTGGCATTTGTAGCACCTTTCCTGTGGAGCTGGATGAGGTTAAGGGCAGTGCACAGAGAATTGGCTTCTCCTGATTCCTGAGCCAGACTTAGTTTCCCTGAGCTCCAGCTTTACCCAAGAAGAAAGCAGTCAGCTTCCAGTCGGACGCTTTGGTTTCTTTACAGTCAATTTTCGATACCTTTCTCTTTGGCTACCTACTTTAGTTGAGAACATCTTCAAAAATAATGATAATGGTTAGTGTTTGGGTAAAAGACTGGGAGCATTTTCAAAAGTTCTTCTGGGCTGGGAAGGTGGCTCAGTGGTAGAGCGCTTGCCTTGCATGCATGAGGCCCTGGGTTCGATTCCTCACCACCACATAAGCAAAAAAAAAGAAAGAAAAAGCTGGAAGTGGCGCTGTGGCTCAAGTGGTAGAGTACTAGCCTTGAGCTGAAGAGCTGAGGGACAGCGCCCAGGCCCAGAGTTCAGGCCCCACGACTGGATCCCCTCCCTCAAAAAAAGTTCTTCTGAACTAGACTGATGAATTACTTAAGATATCAGTATTAGTCCCAGTGGGTTAGCCACAAATAACCAACCTCCAGATCTCCCTGGCCTTAAACCACAGATGCCTCCATTTATGCAGTACTTGTTGGAGAGGTAGCTCGGAGAGATCCATGCCCACAGGGTAACTTCTCAGACCACAGTCACTTGGAGCCTGGGAAGATAGCCAAGATTCCTGGCCATCAGCTCAGAAGACAGTGAATGCTTCTACCCAGAGGGGTGCAGATTCCTTCCAGTTACATATCATTAGCTCTAGAAATCATGTGACCAAGGCCACCTGCAAAAAGGTGAGCAGGTGGAAGAAGAGTGCTTGAAATCACCACAACTGTACTTGTGTGTGTGTGTGTGTGTGTGTGTGTGTGTGTATGTGCATGCACACGCGTATGTATGTATGTGTGCACACGTGTGGGTGTTGTGACCTGCTGGGTTGACTTTACTTCTAACAGTAAAGAGGAACTACCTGGGCTGACCTTGGTTTTATGCAAGTGGCTCCCATTGGGGGATTAAGTGATGCACCTGGAAGCCAGTTTTGTCAGCTTCCTCTGAGCAAAATCTGTTGAGGTCTGCAGGGTATTGCAGCATGATTCCTTTTGTGGCAAGGACAAGACTTTGCCAGTCCTGCACCGTCTCTTTTCCTTCCTTTGTGGGTGACACAGCCTGGGGAAATGTGCAGACCTTCCTCCCAGCGCTATAATTTGCTGGGTGTGGAAGGTGGATTCCATTTCTACTTCCCTCTGAGTCAGATACCTCTGCTACACCCTTAGTCCCTTGTTTGATAGTGCTGATTTTTCTGAACATGCTGGTTCTAAGGGTTGCTGATCTTTGATAATTCACCATGAACAGACATTGGGTTCCTTCCCTGTTTGTGCTTGCCATCTCCTATTCCCCTCCTTCCCACAAGAGGACTAGTGCCTGCTCAGAGTTACGTTCTAATAACTTAAGTTGCACAGTCAGGATGAAAAGCTACATCTGTCTCCCTTCAAGCTTGCCATCTGTAGCTCCGGGTTTAAAGCACTCAACTACTCCTGCTCCCTACCAAGTGCTCTCAGTGCAAGCCCTGAGTGTTTGCTGCAGGGTGAACTTTCCTGTAGATCTTACATCCAAGGCTTGTCTTCCTTTCGTGCTTTGGAGGAGGTGATAACTGGTGAGGGAAAGGGGCCTTGTGATCCTGGTGCCCAGCATTCCCTGTGTGCTGAGATCTTCTTGTCTATCCCAGTGGGGTGCAGCAGACAGCCCAGCATTGGCAGCTTGGCCCTCTGCTTTTAGGAACCACAACCTCCGGCATTTCAGAGAATCTCCCTGAGCCACAGGAGTTGGTTTTAGTACTTGTTCTTAGGGTTTGATGTGGGTGATGTTTTCCCAAAGGCTCATGTGGCAGGGTGCAATTTATAGGATGGCATTACTGAGCCGCACTGTGGGTATTTAGATGAAGCCCCTAACTAAAACTTTGAACTAAAACTTACGTTTCTATCCATGAAGGGAGTTGTGGTCCCAGATGCCTGCACTTCTCTCTATAATTCCCTTCCTCCCTCTCTTTCTTCCTCTAGTTCTTGGCTGTTTCATGAAAAGTTCAAAGTAGTGGGGTCACTGAAAGTGGAACATCCAGACTGTTGAACCAAAGTTACCTTTTTCTTATTATAGATGAATTGACTCAGGTATTTTGCTATGGTATCATGGCACCAATTGAAACTGTTGTTAATGAATACTGGTAGCAGTCTCTATTTTCTGCAAGACCTCCTCATCTTCCCCAAGGAAATATTCTAGATAACTGAAATTTATGCTCTTTGTAAACATTGCTTTGTGCCAAATGCCTAGTCACAAACAATAATCCAGTGCTGCTCTTAAGCCTTGGCTATATAGAAATGTTGGAGGGGTTACAAAATTAATTTCTTAAAGCAGATCAAAGTGGAAATTGATGGAATATTCTGCAGAACAATGTGGAAGTATGTATGAAGGGCTTTAAATATGCATAAGCCCAATGATTCAGTGATTCTTCTTCTAAAACAATTGCCCTAAGGAAATAACCAGAAAGATTTATGAGGAAGGATGTTTGGCACTAGGGCAGTAATTGGAAACCAGTGGATATCCAGTAGCTCGAGACTGGCGGAGTAAGTGGATACCACCACAGGATGGATTTTTATGCAGCCACATGGACTAGATTTTTGAACACTATTCATGGATATGGGCAAAATAGACTAGCTTGAATTTTATATACTAGAAATATGTCTACATGCATAAAATTTACAGGAAGTCAGTCACAGTAAACTGAAATCACTTAAATCCCCAACCGAACCATGATTCACAACTATTTTCCTTTTACTTCTTTGTATAATTCTAAATATTTTATGAGAAATATTCAGCAAATGTAATAATTTATTTAAAGGAAGACACTCCCTCACCCTCTAAGTGTTCATGTCATTCTGGAAAGGTGTAGCGTGTAGGTGCGGCTGTCAGAGAGATGCCCCGAAGGGCTGCCTCACCTCTGCCTGTGATTTACCAGGCATTCCAGGAAACAAAGTTACCCCTCAATGTCTCAAGTCAGGCCTTTCTTGTCTTCTTCGCTCACAAGTTCCGTTTTGGCCAATGAAAGACTCTTGGCCTGATCCTGCCAATGTTTAAGAGCTGTCACTCTAGGAAGGGGTGGCCAGCAAGTATAGGAAATGACGGAAGTGGTAACCACCGGGATGTGAGGAGAGGGCACGCGTTGATCGGGATACACTGTATGCCTGCAGAGAAACAGCACAATGCAGCCTTTCTTTGCACATGTGACATAAGCTATGGAAAAAATAAGAAAAGAAGATGTGACTTACTCTGATCTTCCTGTGTCTCAGCAAAACTTCTTAACCTGTCTTTGCTCTGTGGAAGATGCCGATTATTATACCTACTTGACACCTGCCTCACCCTGGTGGGGTGAAAACACATTTTGCTGGTGGGGTGAAAACAGACTTTTGCTGGTCAAAGGGCTTTTTAGTTTGCGTGCTCTGGCTGGTGTGATTGCTACCGTGCCTGTAAAACCATCGGCACTGTTTCCCTGTTTGTTGAATTCAGTAATTCCTCAGGAGGAACCAGCCTCCCCCAGGCAAGGTGCCAGACGCAGGCTGTGCCTGGACGGGCTGAGGCCTGCCTCCACCCCTCCACTCACGCCAGCTTCCACCTCCAGGCACGGATCTGCTGCTGCCTGTCCCAGCTTGACTTCGGCTGAGTAGCTTCTGAGGTTTATTTACCATGTTCTGTCAAGGCAGAAAGCCTTCCACTCTGGGCCAGAAAGCATTCGTTTTCCATGTAGGCCTGTTGTGGAGGTCCTCACGGTGAGGCAGCTGTACAGAATCTTGGAGTTCTGTGGATTACCAAAGCCCCTGTTTGCGCTGGTGGCCTGGGACCAGAGTCAATTACCTGGGATGTACAAAGGCTCAAAGGCTTGTTGGGCCTCTGAAACTGTACGCGACTAATAGTTATAGTTGAGATTCACATCTGGATACTTTTGCTCCTATGATTGGAAGGACTGAAACTTTGTATCTGAGGAAGAAGATCGATGTAGGAAAGAAGATTGATTTGGACAATCATTTGAGGATACCCTTTGTTGTCTTAAGGTTCTTACTAAGAGTAATGAATATCATCTTTACTGTCACCAAACCCTTTTCTTCTTTTCCTCATGTCTGTTATTTCCTGTTACAAATCTGAGACATAAGTCACAGTGATTTCAAGATTTAGTCTGCTCTTGGCCATGTTTTTTTTTTTTAAATTTTATTTTATTTTATTTGTGAACATACTGTACAGAGGAGTTATAATTGCATGGGCAGGATAATGCGTACATTTCTTACCAAGCACTGCAGCCTCCTCCTTTGTTTACCCTTCACATCACTTCCCAGCCTCCCCTCTCCCCCCCAATCCCTATCCTTCTCCCCCCCCCCCCCCCCCCCGCACAGACATTGTAAAGCTCATTTTGGACATGACAACTTGTACTTCTCATTGTTGCAACAGGTCCACCTGTATCCTTAAACAACTGATTTTTCCCCATCTCTTCCACAAGTTATACTGACATCGAATATAGTGAAAGCAGGGGTTATACTATGGGGGGGGGACATACAAACCAACAAAGAGATAATCTTATAGCTGCATTAGAAACACATGCATGAAAGAAAAAAACATTAAAATACATATCTAAGGGTTCATTTTCCTGACATCACATTATCTGACCTTTTTTGCTTGACTCATACATATACTAGATATTGCAAATAAGGGAAACCATGGGACCTATGTTTCTTTGGTTGGCCATGTTTTTGAAGATTATCTTAGAAATGTTCTTTTGGAGTAGATGCCAATTATTTATTGCTGAATGGGAAGAGGAAGAATGGGAAAAATCAGAATAGAGACCCGGAAACACAACAAATCAAAGAAAGGTTGGACAAATGGGATTGCATAAAGTTGCAGAGCTTCTGCAGGGCAAATGACATAGCTAGCAAGATCAATAGAAAGCACACAGATTGGGAGAAGATCTTTACTAGCCATACAACGGACAAGGGTCTCATATCTAAAATATACTTGGAATTCAAAAAATTAAACCCCCCAACAACAAATCCTCAAAGAAACAACTGCCCAATAAATAAATGGGCGAAAGACTTAAAGAGAAACTTCTCTGAAGAAGAAAGAAGGATGGCCAATAGACACATGAAGAAATGTTCAACATCCCTAGCCATAAAAGAAATGCAAATCAAAACAACATTGAGATATTACCTCACTCCAGTTAGAACGGCAAAAATCAAGAACTCTAACAACAACAGATGCTGGAGGGGATGTGGACAGAAGGGAACCTTACTTCATTGTTGGTGGGAATGTAAACTTGTTCAACCACTTTGGAAAGCAGTATGGAGATTCCTCAAAAGACTTCACATAGAACTCCCCTATGACCCAGCAATCCCACTTTTGGGCATTTACCCAAATGTTTACAAACAAGACCACACTAAAGCTACCAGCACAACTATGTTTATTGCAGCATTATTTACTATAGCTAAGATATGGAACCAACCCAGATGCCCCTCAGTAGATGAATGGATCAAGAAGATGTGGTATATATACACAATGGAATTCTATGCCTCCATCAGAAAGAATGACATTGCCCCATTTGTTAGGAAATGGAAAAACTTGGAAAAAGTTATATTAAGTGAAGTAAGCCAGGCCCAAAGAAACATAGGTCCCATGGTTTCCCTTATTTGTAATATCTAGTAGATGTATGAGTCAAGCGGAAAAGGACAGATAATGTGATGTCAGGAAAATGAACCCTTAGATATGTATTTTAATGTTTTTTTCTTTCATGCATGTGTTTCTAACGCATTTATAAGATTATCTCTTTGTTGCTTTGTATATCCCTCCCCCACAGTATAACCCCTGCTTTCACTATATTTGATGTCAGTATAACTTGTGGAGGAGATGGGGAAAAACCAGTTGTTTAATGAGAAGTATAAGTTGTCATGTCCAAAACGAGCTTTACAACGTTGGTGCGGGGGGGGGGGGGCAGAGGGGAGAAGGAGAAGGATTGGGATTGGGGGGGAGGGGGGAGGCTGGGAAGGTATGTGAAGGGTAAACAAAGGAGGAGTCTGCAATGCTTGGTAAGAAATGTATGCATTATCCTGCCCATGTAATTGTAACTCCTCTGTACAGTATGTTCACAAATAAAATAAAATTAAATTAAAAAAAAAAGAATGGGAAAAATCAGCCAACTGTGCAGATGAATCCGATCCTAGATTGTTAGTTCTGAAATATTTACAATTAACATTGAAAGCAAAAATTGTATAATGACAGAAGAATTGATTATATTCACGTAATGATTGCTTTGTAATTAAATTTTCTGATCTTTGTCTGCAAACATATATGCTTAATTTCCCAAGCTAGAAATCCGAGAATCTCTTTTGAATCCCATTCTTTTTCTAGAAGCCAGTTGTCAAATTCTACTTCAGACGTACCCTCTGCTTCTTCTCCATCCTCTTCAGTCATATTGACAATATGGCCTTGAGGCTTCCCTCACTCCTGCTGTTTTGGTCCTGTTTCCAGAAGAGTCTACTGGTGCTTAGGAGACCTCTCTAGACAGCCATGTATATCCTTGTACCTTCAGTTCTTAACCTTTACTCTTGAGATGAAGAAACAACTTTTCTGTGCAAAGTCCTTTGGTAGTATCAAAGAAAAATTATAGTAGGTGAGGAAGACTTTATTCAGGACTGCTGCAACAGGAGAAAGAATGTGACCTCAGTTTTTGGAAACAAAGTACAGGAAAGCTTCTAGACACTGGCAAGAGTGAGGGGAAAATGGAAGATATTGGAGGGGGACTGGAAGGTGTTGAAGGACAACTGGAGGATGTTGGGAGGGGACTGGAGAATCCTGGACAGGGACTGGAGGATGCTGGGGGGTGGAGGGTGCTGGAAGGGGACTGGAGGATGCAGGAGGAGGACTGGAGGATGTTGGAGGGGGGCGGGGGCTCTAAGAGGGGCACTAGTCCATGTAGTGAGAGTATCTGTGTTTGCTTATTACACTTACCTCACTGACATTGTGAGCCAGGGACTGTGATGTTTTCTTTGCTGAGAGAATCACAGGTGTGGCCCTCAGGTCCTGAAGAAGACCCAATTGGGTGTGATCCTGCCCAGAGGCTGCAGGGCAGAGGGTGGGGAGGTTATATTTCAAAGGGGCAGAGGAAAGATTTTAAGTAGTAAGTTTGCTCAGATATTCAAAGATAAATGAGCCTTGAGTCAGGAAGACACGTTGGAAAGTTGAGTCAAGCTGTGAAGAACATTAAAGCCATCTTAGTCAACTTCTAGCAGCTATTTGACATGTAACTTTTCTCTGAATTCTCTGCTAGGGTTCTGAACTTCTCACTGAACTGTCTCATTTCCAGGCCATATGCATGTTCCTTCCTGCTTTTAGAACCTGTTCAGATGCCATCTTGTCACTCCAGGTGTGACTAATTCTTTTTTGCTCCAGGATACAAAATAGTGTGAAGTAAGGTCATGCTTGCGTGGCAGTCAGCTCAGTGTACTCCCCTTGAGTGAATTGACTATGTGCTGGTAGATCATAGGTGCTTAAAACAGTCTTTTAAAAAAAGGCTCATTTTGGAGCCAGAAGTAGAGCTGTGGCTCAAGTGGTAGAGTGCTAGCCACGAGATGAAGCGCTGAGGGACAGCATCCAGGCCCAGAGTTCAGGCCCCACGACCAACAAACAAAAAAGCCTTATTTTGGATAGGCACTGGTGGCTCACACTTATAATTCTAGTTACTCAGTAGGCTGAGATCTGAAAGCCAGCCCTGGACTGGGGGACGTTGGAGGGGGACTGGAGGAAAGTACCCGAGACTCTAATCTCCAATTAATCACAGAAAAAGCTGTAAGTAACCCTGCCGCTCAAGTGGTCGAGTGCTCAGGGACATTGCCCAGGCCCAGAGTTCAAGCCCCAGGACCAGAACAACAACAACAAAAATATTTTATTTTTATTATCATTAAGTAATTTTAACTTAAAACCATTACTAGAAATAAAAATATATACATTTATCCTAATATCAATCCATGGAGTCTCTTGAGAATGTTCTTAAATTTGAGCCCTGAGCCACTCTCTTTGCACAGGATTCTGATTTTTAACCTGGAAATTACAGAGATTCTGAAGTGCTGACTCACAGATACACAGAAAGGGTGGTCACGATTACCTGGCAGTCAGGACTGTCCCCACAGAGACTCAGAGTTATTCCTGTATGTCTGGAGTGGGTAGAGGGAGGCAGTGACTGGATGGGTTGGGCTTTTCTTAGTGGCAGGAGACAGAACTGAGAACCACTTTGACCCTGTTTCAAACAGCTCTGTAGATCATTGCGGGATAACCGACATGGGCTTCGGAAAGTAGCCATGAAGGGAGCCTGTCTGGGGTTCCTGGGAAGCACATGCATGGGGAAGGACACACCCACACTATCTACTACCCATGGTGGACTCCAGTACCTACCATCAACTTGGACTGGGTTTTTTGTTTATTCATTCGTGTGTGTGTGTGTGTGTGTGTGTGTGTGTGTGTGTGTGTCTGTATGTGTGTGTGTGTGTGTGTGTGTGTGTGTGTGTGTGTGTGTGTGTGTGTGTGTGTGTGTGTGTGTGTGTGTACCAGGGCTTGAACTCAGGACCTGGGCTCTGTCCGTTAGCTTTTCAACTCAAGGCTGGTATTCCTATTTTTTTATTTTTAATTTAATTTTTTTATTGTGAAAATACTATACAGAGGGGTTACAATTACATGGGCAAGATAATGAGTACATTTCTTATCAAGCATTGTAGCCTCCTTCTTTGTTTCCCCTTCCCATCCCTTCCCATCCTCCCCCTGCCTCCCCACCCAATCCTCCTCCTCCCCCCCATCAAAGTTGTAAAGTTCTTTTTCGACATAACGACTTGTACATCTCATTGTTGCAATGGGTCCACCTGTATCCCTATTTAAGTGATTTGTTTTTTCCCTTCCCTTCCACAAATTATACCAACATCAAATTATACCAACATCATTATACTATGGGGGAGGGGCATACAAAGCAACAAAGAAATAATCTTATAAATGTGTTAGAAAGGATCACATGAAAGAAAAAAAAACATTTGAATACTTATTTTAGGGTTCATTTCCCTAACATCAACTTATCTGACCTTTTCTGCTTGACTCAGACATATACTAGTTATTGCAAATATGGGAAACCATGGGACCTATGATTCTTTGGGCCTGGCTTACTTCACTTAATATAATTGTTTCCAAGTCTTTCCATTTCCTAACAAATGGGGCAATGCCATTCTTTCTGATGGAGGCATAGAATTCCATTGTGTATACATACCACATTTTCTTGATCCATTCATCTACTGAGGGGCATCTGGGTTAGTTCCATATCTTAGCTATGATAAATAATGCTGCAATAAACATAGTTGTGCTGGTAGCTTTAGTGTGGTCTTGTTTGTGATCATTTGTGTAAATGCGCAAAAGTGGGCATGCTGGGTCATAGGGGAGCTCTATGTGGAGTCTTTTGAGGAACCTTCATACTGCTTTCCAAAGTGGTTGAACAAGTTTACACTCCCACCAACAGTGCAGTAATGTTCCCTTCTGTCCACATCCCCTCCAGCATCTGTTGTTATTAGAGTTCTTGATTCTAGCCATTCTAACTGGGGTGAGGTGGTATCTCAATGTTGTTTTGATTTGCATTTCTCTTATGGCTAGCGAGGTTGAGCATTTCTTCATGTGTCTATTGGCCATCCTTCTTTCCTCTTCAGAGAAGTTTCTCTTTAAGTCTTTCGCCCACTTATTTATTGGGCAGTTGTTTCTTTGAAGATTTGTTGTTGGGGGATTTAATTTTTTGAGTTCCAAGTATATTTTAGATATGAGACCCTTGTCCGTTGTATGGCTAGTGAAGATCTTCTCCCAATCCATAGGCTTTCTATTGATCTTGCTAGCTATGTCCTTTGCCATGCAGAAGCTCTGCAACTTCATGCAATCCCATTTGTCCAACCTTTCTTTGATTTGTTGTGTTTCTGGGTCTCTATTAAGAAAATTTCAGCCTGTGCCAAGGAGACCTATGGTTTCTCCTATTCTGTCCTGTAATGTTTTCAGCGTATCTGCTTTGACTCCGAGGTCTTTGATCCATTTGGAGTTGATTCTGGTGCAGGGTGATATATAAGGATCTAGCTTTAGTTTTCTACAAGTAGTTAACCAATTTTGCCAGCACCATTTACTGAAGAGGCTGTCTTTCTTCCATTCTATTTTTTTAGCTCCCTTATCGAAGATTAGATGGCTATAGGTCTGCAGGTTTATTTCTGGGTTTTCAATTCTATTCCATTGGTCCTGAGGTCTGTTCTTATGCCAGTACCAAGCCGTTTTGATTACTATGGCTTTGTAGTAGAGTTTGAAATTTGGTATTGATATTCCTCCATCAATGCTGGTATTCTAACATGAGTTTCACAATGCCACTCCTAGCTTATTCATGGTTAATTGCAGGTAAGAGTCTCATGGTCTTTTCTGCTTGGGCTTCAAACTTTGATCCTCAGATCACAGGCTCTTGAGTAGCTAGGATTACAGGTGTGAGCCACCAGCATCTGCCACCAGCAGCTATTTTCAAAGAGTAAAGACTACATGTTCTATCTAGCACATGGCCAGCTCTGAGCGGGGGTGCTGGTGGCATTACTCACATTGTCTCCTCAGTTCCATGCTCATCAGCCTGCTCCCACCCAGGCTGACCCTGTTGTCACCCGATGACACCCCAGACTTTGGAACCTGGAACATCCCACTTTAACTCCAATTTACTGCAAAAGCAAGGCAGAATGCTTAGTGTTTTTACAAAAGATATTGGGCTTAGCTTTCTAAAAGTATAAAAAGTTATTGTAAGTTTTTCTTCAGCTCTTTAAGAGACAGGAGCTTGACTCAATGGGCTCCTGTTTTTTTCATTCATGTAACTGGATAGATTCTATAGTCCCAGGCTGCCCATAGATTTACCCTGCACTTCTCAGTGCCTGACCTTCCAGGTTTGCAACTATGTGAGCCTAGCACAGTGGCTTGTCATCAGGGGCAATTTGGAAATGTCTCCTGGTGTTTTTGTCATCATGATGCAGGGTTAGGAGAGTACTACAGGCATGTAGGGAATCAAAGCCAGGGATGTTTCTAAAAACAGCCATCCTTCAAAGCACAGGACCAACCCTATCACAGAGACTTTTTGGGGTCAAATAGTTAGGGTTGGACTGAGGCTGAACAGCCTGGTTATAGCAATAGATTTAAGGACTATTATGGATTCTGCCTTTACAGTGTGACTTATCAACTATTAACAACAACATACGTAATGTTTACCAAATGGCCCAAAATACACACAGGAGAAACTCCTGGGATGTGGAGTGCTCCTTTCCACCTTGGGCTGGGAGGAGACGGTCTTGACATCTATGGCGAGCACTCTGTTTAGATTTGGAAGAACGTCGATGGTCTGAGCACCGACTGCTAGAAAAGCAAGTCCTTCTCGCTGTTCCCACAGGTAACTTCTGCAGGAAAGTCCACAGGGGTGGCATTGGGCGCACTGGCTCTTGGCACCTGCTAACCTATCATTTCATGACAAAATGAGAGTCTGTTTATAGCCCTGGAGGGTTTATATAATTTACATTCTGTCTGCTTTATTTTTGTAGCAACTATGTTTACCTCAGGCCCAGGATGGAAAATCCATTCTTTATAGGTAGATTACAACTACATTTAGGGAAAAAAACCCTCAAACTAAGTTGATTATAAAAATAGCTCTTAATTATGACTATTAACCTGCCCTCTTGACTCCTTCTTGTATTTAGGTGATATCATACATGTGCCAAGGATTTTATTTCCTTCTAAATTTAAAGCAATGTCACTATTTGAATATAATTTGTCATAGAAATATAAGTCCAGTGAATGTATATTCAGAACTGCTGCGTGTGAATCCTATGTCAAACTTTAGAATCCTTTCTCTGTTTTAGTCAGTCTTGTGCTTCTCAACTTTCTTGTTCAACATAAATGCAGAGAGGTCTCCCATCATATTGCTCATTGCTAAGTATGTCCTTATTTTTAAATGATTGTAAGGAGAAACCTGCTGAGCCCCGCTCATCCAGAGTCCTGGGATTCAAGATCTCTCGATTCTAGCATAAAGGAAAAAGGAAAGTCTGTGTTTGGAGCTGACCATCACGGCTTTCACTCCTTATGCCAAGATTGTAGGTCACAGTGCAAACACTGTAACCATGGGAACGTACAGGGCGATGATAAAGACATGGGTGTTTATTAACTTCTGTGGTATCATTTTTACCACTTCCCTCCTACTTAGAACTTCTAAGTTAGAGGTTGTAGGATGGAGTAGAAGTCCCTTCCTAGGCACACACAATGGTAAACTCCAATTCAGAGTGTCTCATGTGTCTGTGTCTGTGAGCACACCATACCCTTTAAGCAATACCCATTATTTTGTAAATAAAACCAAATGACTGTTTATGGAGATCTCTGAAAGTCTGCCATGTAGACTGTATACTACCTCTGTTCCCCTGGTTTAATTGTGTAGATGAGTGTCTCTAGTTAAACAACCAGTCTTTCTGAAGATGGATACAGCATTATTTGGCAAGTAGTATTGAATTTTCAGCCTCTAATTAAAGACTTTACTTTGTCAATAAAGTCTTTCCCGATGACTGCTACTTTGGTAACATTTGCACTTGGTGTTAGGTTGACCTAGATTTATATATTCACTTGTTAGGTTCTACGTGATAACTGGAGGCTCTTCCCTGGCCCCGGGGTAATGAAGGATGCCCTCAGCATTTTCAAGGAACAAGTAGTTTTTTTCTAGGCTTTTGTTTTCTTGAGGTCTTTGTACATGTTAGGCAAGTACTCTACCCCCTAGCTTCATCCTTAGCCACAGTGAGTGACCCTTGAGGGTTATTATCCTTGGGAATGGATCCAGGTCTTAATAATTAATTATCTGTGATTTAGCTCTCAATTGTGTTTGTTTGGCTAAAATAGTTTTTCACCTGTTTGTTTTTTTCAGACTGACATAGCAAAACACTGGTAAACAGTGCTCTGCAGTCTAGGAATTGAGATCAAGAGCTGGCAGATCTCAGTCTGGGGGTACTTGCCCTGCTTCCTGGAGGAGGAGTCCTCTTTGTGCTCATGGGAGAAATGATCAAGCCAGCTCCCTGGGTCAGCAGGGAGGTCACTGTCCACTATAGACCACTACAGAGGCCCCTGATCTCATTCACCTCAGGATCATCGCTCCGGCCCCATCTCTTAATAAACTTCTTTGCACTGGGGATTATTTATGGTGGCGTGAATACTAGGTAGACACAAGCATTTAGAGTACCAGATTTTCTTAGTAGGAAATTTTCCCTATACCGTCTGTGCTGAGAAATCTCATGGTAAATGTGTGCATGTAAGGAGCCTATGAAAAACGAGACCAAGACATCTCCAGTAGTGAGTTAAGTTGCCTGGAAACCCGCTGTAACTAATTTTGGGTAAAGTCCAAAGAGATGTTATGAGGTTACTTCTTAAAATTAAAAAAAATTATCTTTAATTAGTGTAGAAAGGAATTATCATCCAGCAAAGCAGTTTATGAATGTAATTCATCTTGATCATCCTTCTCTCTCACTTCCAACTCCATGCCTTCCTGAATTTTCTTAATTTTTTAGAATATATACTGAATTTTATGACTGCGTTCCTCTCTGCTCCCACCTCTCTTTGATGACAGTACTTCTTGTGAAAGCTTTAGGGAATAATCAGCAAATCTGGAGGGAAATTGGGCATTGTTTCCTCTATAAAGTAAGAAAAAGTGATAATACATTAAATAAACTTGTCTTTAAGTAACAAGAAAGTTGTAAGTTTTCAAAACATAATGATAGAGGTAATCATTTTTTCTTTTTGGCAGGAATACATACCTTTTATGCATTATATACTATTACTGACCAAAGGAGAATGCATTTTATAAAGTATCAAATGCTTACTACCTGGGAACTTACAACATAGACTTGGAGCACTTAGTTTAGTTTTCAGTTGATAAACAAGCCAAACCAAGGAGAACATTTTTCTCTCACCTCACTCCCAGAAGTAAAGATGTGAGCATTGTTAGTATTTTGCTTTGAGTATACAGCAACATTTCTTTTTTTATTTACATTTTTATTATAAAAATACAGAGGGGATATAGTTACATGAACAAGGTAATGAATACATTTCCTATCGAGCATTGTTACCTCCCCTTCCTTCCCCACCTTCGCAACTACTCTCTCCCACCCCAAGTTGTAAAGTTCATTTTCAACATAGTATCTTGTACATCTCATTGTTACAATAAGTCAACCTGTATCCCTATTTAAGCATTTTTTCCCCCCAAATAGAAAAGTGTATATACAAGATGCAGGGTAGCACTAGAATCAAATACAGTGAAAACAGGGGTTATACCATGGGGAAGAACATACAAGAGAAACAAAAAAAAATCACATAGTACATTATAAATATGTTAAAAAACAATAGCAAGCAAGAAAAAAAACACTGTATCCCTATCTTGGGGTTCATTTTGCTTAACATCATCTAATATGGTCATATGTACATAGCCTTTGACCTTTACTACAGCAACATTTTCATACTTGAACAATTGATAGATTATATTGCAGGCAATTTTAGAATCTTTAATGATGACAGTGACTGATATATTTAAACATACTAATTATGTTAAAATGAATCCATACTTTGCTCTTAAATTTTTAAATTGACCCATGTTAATTGTGTATATGTATTGAGTAGCCTATGGTATATTCAATATATTCAATATACTCAGTGTGTGGTGATCAGATCCAGGTACTTAGCCTGTCAATTCAAACAGCTATTCTTTTAAGATGAGAAGATTCCAGATCTTCTGTCTCTTTATACATAAGTATGCTTTTTTAAAAACACTGTACACCTGTGTAGACTGTTTCATGTTTTGGAAGCACAGGCTATATAATCTGTGCTGGTCATTTCATTTTAGCTTAAGTATTCTGTTAGAATTGTTTTGAAAAAAAAACAAAAAATTTACAATATTACTACATTCAATGTTACCATGCATTCTTGTGGTTTTACTGACAGATATTTGAATCCCTGACCTGCTAACATTCCACAGTTTGGCAAAGCAAGATCACAGTTTGTTCATGTCTGGCCAAATAGCCAGATACTTTGTTTAAACTATTGATAAAAATCAAGCTCAAATTCTCCTGTTGAAGGTCTCAAGGGAAGCATATAGGACCTCTCATTATTTTGAGTATACATTGACAATATCTGATGTGACATTTTATAATCATTACAAGTCACTTTATGAAATGAACCCCTCATAGTTGATGCTTTGATCTTACTAATTTCATTAAATCTTTGCTAAATTTAGAACTTCTGAGAAGTCTTGAATAGCTATCTCCAAAGCCTGCTTTTATGTTGTGATTGAGAATAACCTTTTAAGCCCATATGTCTAAAATATAATTTATACATATGGCTTAAAATTTGATTTGAATAAACATATATAGATTTATTTCAATGCATCTATTTCATTCTATACTAACCAACTTGTGATTTAATGATCTATGCCAGCTATCTGTTAATACATAGCATAACAATATTATAGGACTTAATGGCTTAAATGAATAGATACTGATTTTACAATTTATATGTCCTAGAAATTTGGATATTTTGTTTCTGGGTTCTCAGTAAGATTGCAGTCAAGGTCAACTGAATGCAGGCTGGGGAAGGATCTGCTTGAAGGTTTACCTGTGCTATTGATAGAATTCAGTATTAGCTGTGTTTGTAAGACTAAGGGCCTAGAAGCTGCCTATAGATCCTTGTCCTTTGAGTTTGTCTAACATGGATATTTCCAGAAGCCATCCATGTGGAAGATGGGCTAGGCAAGGGGCTTGCTGCAGTCTTCTTAAATGTAACAGTGTAACTCATTGTGTCAACTTCTCAGTGTCTTCTTGTGTAATCAAGTCTTTGATACTGTCTGCTCTCAGAGAGAAGAGGTTTGTAAGGGCCTTTTATCATGCAGTCTGTCTGAAACATGACCTTTCAAAAGCTTTCCAGGAGACATTTCTCATTCTTAATTCAAACAATGTAATTATAGCAAGATTGAGATTAAATGTAACTGAATATCAGCTAGTATGTACTATGTATGTTATATAATCGATTGCCACTGGCATTGATAAAACTCTTTCTGGTCCATATGGTCTTTATGACAATGGATCAGATCAATAGATGGGCCTTGTAAGACTACTTGAATCAGTTTCGTCCCACCTTCTCTCATAGAAGCTGAAATTGTCTGTGGAGGCTTTAATGGATGTTACTCTTGATGCAAATCTGATGGTCAAATGTGTACATCTTTGAGACTTCCTGCCCAGGAGCCTCTCAGCTTTGGACATCTACCTGTTAATTGTCAACGTGTCTCTCAAGTGTTGGCACTTACATCTGCTTTGGAGTGGGCACTGCCATCAGGCCTTTGTGATACGTTTCACAGAAAACTAGTTCGAATAGTGGAGATCCAGCTCCTGTGGAGTCTTTTCTTGTTTTTTCCTGGTTGATGAGAGGTGTTTTCCTGAAAACTCTGGAGCTGTTGGTGATGCCTTCTGTGGTTTGATTGGCCATCCTCCCATAAGCTACTTGCACATGCATGTTAGACTGCATGTGGTTGAGTGTTTCTGTGTATATCTCCTGAACAAATGCGTTACTGGTGTGCTTTCCTCATAGAGCAACTAAAATTTCAGGTATGTCAGTAGTGAATATTTGATTAGTTTCAGGTTTATTCTCTCTGAATTATTCTGAAAATCAGAGAAGTTCTCAAGGCTGGTTAGAGTTTTAGAAGGTCACAGACTAAAAGATTTAGAACAAATCTGCTATCACTGGGAAAAAAATGGGTCCTTCTGTCATCAGTTTCTTTGTGCTTTTACAGTCTGTGACATGTAACTGCTTTGTCCTAGTCTCAAATAAAAGAAGTGCTGATTTTTAAAGAATGATTTTCCTTCCTTTTGTGTGTTAGCTCAAAGTCTTATCCTATGACCCTTTTAAACCCCGTGACTCAAAAAGCTACCAAATGGATGTTTTTAAATTTTTCTAGAAAAGTTGCTAGGAGAAAAACATGATGCTGACAGGAAAAAGATGAATCTTTGCAGATGCAAGATACATGAAAGAAATTAATCTAATTTAGATCTTGACTGTACCCCAAATGCCTCCATATAATGAAGCTTGTTTGCCAGCTTGTGGTGTTATTTGGTGGTGGTTGAACTTTGAGGAGGTGGGATCTAGTGGGAGGAAATTATATGGTTAGAGGCGTGACCCGAAAATGACCCTGGCCCCTTTCTGTTTCTCTCTCTTTGCTTCTCAGCTGTCATGAGCCGGGGCCATAATGTATGTATTGTGCCTATCACCATGAAACTGAGTCAAACAAACCTTTCCTCCTTGTTTATTTCTAGTATGTGTCACTGTAACAAAAAGCTGGATGAGACACATTTCTGTCTCACTTTCTCTCCTTCATTCTCTCTCTTATATTAAACTATGAGGCTGGAGACATAGACATTGATACAGGCTCTTAGGTTAGTTTCTGCCAGAACTCTTGGCCTTCATTTCTCTGTTTCTGAAACAATTCTGTTAGGATAGTGATATTGGAGGCTTTTTGAACACCAGCTTTGAGCCAGGAATTTTGCATGTATATTTTTGGAACCTCAACAGTTGATAGCAACTTGATTGCTGTTATTCCTTTTCTGCAAAGAAATTAGTAAAACAAAGCAAAACATGCCTCTACCACATAAGAAGAACTGGTGGCAGCCTTTAAACTCAAGCCATGGTGCCATTTTGACTTTTATGTACTGCTTTTCGGAAGTACTCTTGAATATAAGAGGAAGGGCATTGAACTTCAACTCCCTGGAGCAGTTATGGATGAATGGTCTATGTCCTCCTATTTAGTACCTTAGAAATTTTTGGTCCATAGTATGTACATTTAACAATTGATTTAGCAGCAGTAGATTTTTTAGGACAAACGGGGAGATCAGTTATTTCTCCAAACTCTGAAACAGGTACATATTTTGGATAACTTACGAGGATGGATTTGTAACATTTGGGGTTATTAAAAGAATCAAGAAGCAAGAAGCTTGCAGTGTCCTGGGGGCTTTGTGGGAGGAAGTATTCAGGGAGATGAAAGGGAGTTTTGTTCTTTTGTAGAATTGTTGGAGTAGGGCAGGGTCCCTCTGAAGATCTCTGTTTGATGCTATTCTCTTTAGGTAAAGGAGGCTCCTCTGTTGTCATTTAAACACTTCTTTGAATGGCAATTGCCAGTGGTTTTTAAAAATGATGTTTGAGGAGATGCAGTGCTTGAAGTTTCCCCAGAGCCTGGTGCCTCGCCCCTGGCCTTGGGTTGCAGTGTTTATTTTTAAAAGCTTTGTGGTTTGAGCCTTCTGCCTTTGTTATTGCAGCTGACTGACTCAGAGCTCCCTTGTCTCCTCCAATCCCTGTGGTGGTTTGGAGTCCAGTGTGGCTGTGTGAGGACTGGGCTGGGGAGCAGCAGTCCAGGACCCCAGGCACATCCGCTCTTTGTTAGTTGCAAAGTCCAGGTGTCCTTCCCTGTGCTGGCAAGAAATGTCCATTCCACTTTCCTCTGTGTCTACCTGATTCTCGGCTCTCATTGAACTTTACTGGAAGATAAGGATTTTAGTTTTCTTCTGTTGTTATTTGCTATTCTTTTCTCTCCCTTCCTTCCTTCCTTCCTTCCTTCCTTCCTTCCTTCCTTCCTTCCTTCCTTCCTTCCTTCCTTCCTTCCTTCCTGTCTCTCTCCTTCTTTCCCTCCCTTCCTCTCTCTCTCTCCCTCCCTCCCTCCTTCCCTCCTCCTCTTTTTCTTCTTCTTCCTCCTCTTCTTCCTCCTTCTTCTTCCTCTTCCTTCTTCTTCCTCTTCCTCTTCCCTGGCCTAATCCTGATTCTCACCTGGAATCAAAGCCTGATGCTCATCTCTTCAGAGCAATTATTAGCTGCCAATTTTAGAGCTGAGATTAAAGTTACCCAAAAGGCAGGATATGACCACAACACTTAATTACTTCCTTTGCTGTACTGGGGACAGAACAGCCCATTGTCCAGCTGCATAGGGAGGAGCTCCAGTCTATTGGAAGATGAGGCCGGTGAGTGGAAATTCTGAATGGAACACAGAAAGATTTGCTTTAGTTAAGATTATGCTTCTTTCTGTGTCCTGACATCACAATCCTCTGAAACGAAGAGCTACTCCTGCTGTAGCCAGCACAGAGTCCATTTTGTGTGCCGTCTCTACATTGTCCCCATACTCTTGTGCCTTGTGTATTGAGCCTCTCAGTTAACCTGGCTCCTGCTGATCCACTTGTGCTTCCTGGAAGGAAGGGTCACCTACAAGTTTTTGTCAAAAGCATCAACTAATTTCTGTGCTTTTCAGTGCAAACTTTTAATGGGGCTTAAGCAGTCCTTTCCTCCTGCCACTGGGTCTGTTTAAAGTTTCATTAAGTTGCGTACACAAACATCTGGTATTAGTTGAGATCAAGGAAATTTTAGAGCCAGGTTTGATTGTAAAGCCAAATGGAATATGCATGTTAAGAATCTTGATTTGTTCTTGCAGGATTGCTTGATCCTACTTTGAAACTACTTTCCTGTCCTGTGCATCATTGTACATCAAGACCTCGGTCTTTATGCTTTCTTTAGAAAAGAGTAGCATTATGAAAACTATCTGGAAAACTCCCTGAAAACTGAGTTTGCAGTAATCTTAGCTAGTGCCTGATTCCTATCTGTAACATTTGAATTTTATGCTACAAACTTGATAGATTCTGATGTTTTTGGTGGATGCATTAATGTCTACTTAGTTTTGTTAATCACATTAGAAACCACTCATCATAGATATACATGGTCAATAGTACATACATTACTTTGATAGCATCTTTTTCCTTTCCTGAAGATCACATAAATTCTTTCTCTTACTTTGGCTCTCTTCCTTTTGAGAATTGGTAATGTAGAAGATAGAGCTGGGTGTCAGTGGCTTACCAACTCAGGATGCTGAGATCTGTGGATCATGATTCAAAACCAGCCCTATCTGAAAATTAGGTGAGACCTTTGTCTCCAATTAAGCCACAAGTGGAAATGTGGTTCAAGTGGTAGAACTCCAACCTTGAGTAAAACCTAAGGGATAGCTCCCAGATCCTGAGCGTGTGGGCGGATGCACGCATGTGTGTGAGCCCACGCGCGCGCACACACACACACACACACACACACACGGAGATAGCGAAAGATGCTCAAGTTTGTTGTCATTATAAAGGGAGCACAGTATTTAAAAGGAAGGCAGTTATGTCTCAGGAGGGCATGGTTGTAGCTCCTGTAATACAGGGGAGATGTGGCTGGAAAAGAGCTTCGGATGTCCAGGAAGCAATAGAACAAAGCTTTGGAAAATTTTTGCTTTCTGTGACTTTTATGAATCACTTTGGTGTTTGTTTTGTTTTATGTTTAATGTTAAAGATCTTAATGTACTAAAGTGATTCGATTAGATTAAGATATGACAATCCTGGACCTGAAGAAAATGGTACTCAGTGTTCTGTGTGTCTAGAATACCTTTTGCTATTCAGTGCAAAACAGATGGTACGTTATTAAAGAGGCCTCATACAACCTGTGTTGGCATTTAGAGGTCTGAGTTAATAGCCTCGGTCATCAGGAATATATTATCACCAGCCTAATGAGACACAATCAGTGGTGATTGTAATCATCTCTTAAACCTGGGGACATAGGTCATTATCTGATGAGAGTGTGAGGATGTGGACCACATAATGTACTGAGCAGGAAGAAGCCCCTGGGGTCCTTGATACCTGTTGATCATCCAGAATTTGGTTTCTGAGGCATCTAATCGCCACTCCAGGATGATTTTATAAAGGTTTCTGCCCACGGTTGTTTATGTCAGGCTGTCAGGAACCTGGTGGCTTGACAAAGCAAGATGGATTATGGGATGCTCTGAAGTAGGGGGATTGCATTCTGCTTTCAGGAATGAGGCGGGAGCTGTGTCTCGAGTTCATGTTGCTTGACCTGTGATCTCTGTGTCCTGGAGCTGGCCACCCTCCTGGCATAGTCATCAATTCCTCTTTTGTCAGCTTCTGATACTCTACGCAGAGATGGGGATGGGTGATCGGCCTCCATTTCAGCACATTCTCTTTATTTCTGGTATTTGCTTTATAAAAGTCACTGCAAATACTAAGTGAGCAAAATTCTGAGCTATTGCTTCCAGGAGAATTACAGGTTATTGGCCAATTGGTTGACTCTCGGTTGATCAATACATAACTTTGTTTTAACAGGTGTTTTTGGTTCAGATGCCTTACTTAATATTTACTGTTGATTCATTAACATTGCACTGGAGACTGATAGCATTGCTATAGATATCTAATGGGTGATTTTTCTCAATAAGGTAAACTACAACCTTCTTGTTAGGTGTACAAGACAGCCTGTTACCTCTATGTATGTAGCCCCCTTTAAACAGAAAAGTCACCATCATAAAGCACAAAAATACAATAGATGTGGTTTTAAATAGATTATATGACACTGATCTCATGTATGAGAGCTGAGACAAAGAGAAAATGTTGCTGTTTGACACAGCTGGGAATACAGGCAGCCCGCCATATTCCTGGATGTATTACACATGGCTTTGATCAAAGGTGGTCACAAAATAAATACAGAATCAAAGGAAATTTCAAACCCCCTCCAATTTTAAATTCCCATCACTCAGCTTACTTGATGTGGAAAAGCTCTCAGTCAATTCACATTCACCCAGGTTGTGTTTAAATGGTTATATTATCTACTGAACATTTCAGTGTCAGAAAGCAGATGTTGCCTATGAAGGAATGTAAAAGTTTTGGTAATCCTCTCAAGTCCAAAAGGGCCTGTAACGGGCTTCATTTAAGTGACATAGGGTCAATACCTGGTTTGTTGAAGGGTAGCATGTCCTTAGTGACAGTTGGTGGTGTTAGGGAAAATGAATCAAGGGACAGCACTAGCTTGGTCTTGCCCTCAGCGCTGCGCATCCCTGGGAACCGAGGGTTTCCTGTGTGTGCATTGTGATATTCAAGGCTTTGCTGCTTTGTACTTGTCCACAAATGCCTGGGAAGTGCCTTGAGAAGTGCTGACTTTCAAGATTAAGTCATAGGTGAATTAAAAACACAGAGCCTTAGGTTAAGGAGGAACAACTGTATTTTCCTTTCCTTTCACGAAGCTCCATTGCCATGTGACAGAAAGGTGTTGTGGGATCCTTCGCTGCCCTGAGTTGTCAGGTCGGTGTTTACACTGAAGCCCACACAGTAAGTTTGTGTCTGTTATAGGATGCTCACGTGTGATTTGAGTCACTGGACAGATGTTGCCCTCTTCTCAGGACATTCCTTTTCCATGCTTGATGAGTCAGTCTCTTTTGGAGCTTTAGGATGAGCTTTCCTGCCCGATCTGTGGGACGTTTGTGCCTGAGCTTTCATGCTTTTCCACTAACTTGGAGCTTAGCTGCGATCTCTGTAGCTTCTGTAATGAACAGCAGCTTCAGTGGCAGTTTAACAGGACACCTCCCAGCTTCTCCTTTAAAATGTTTGATTAGAGTAAGTGCAGCTGAAAGCTGAAAGAAGTTTTCTTTGGTCTAGGTTAGAGAACACAGCCTAATTTGGAGCAGCCCAGCATGACTTTTATTTTAACACGGGCTTGAAACTTCGTTCAGAAGTGCAATATGGGCTTGTCTGCCCTGGTGGGAGCGAGGAGGGCCAGGGTGAGGGATCTGAGGTGTGTCTGCGTGGAGAGTGTGTGTCATCCAGTGTCGTGAGAGGTTGCTAGAGACCTGACAGCAGAGTCCCCACGCCGCTGACTTCTGTTAGTGAGCAAAGGCAGTGCTGGAATTCCAGATCTGAGAAGCAAGGCTCCTGGACAGCTGTGGGCCTGTCAAAGCAGATTCAAACTGAGGAGAAGGGGGCTCCTGCTGGTGACTTCAGTCAGAATGAAGGTGTCTTCTGAGTAGTGACAGTTTCTGGAGTCATTGTCCTTAGGGGAGCAAAGCTTGTGTTGCCGCTGTGACTTCTCTGTCCTTGCTTGCTTGGAAGGTCTGTCGTAGCTGGAGGAGACATGCAGGTCAGTCTTGATCTGTAAGGGTGACAAGTGGCAAAGCTCTGATGGCAAAAGCAAAAGAAGGTGGGGGAGAAACTCCCTTTCTATTCACAGAATTTATTTCGCGGTGGATTAGAAGAGGGGTACATCTATGCAGATACTCAGATTTCTGCAAGATTATTTTTTCCTCTTTTTTTCTGGACCGTTCAGAGTCACCTCCCTTCCTTACTGTTTTCTTCTACCTATGTAGTTGTTTCATCTGCTCAGAGGAGTAATCCTTTGCCACCCCTGGCCAAGCAGGAAAGACTGTAAGAAGGCTGACATTTCCCAAGGTTCCCAGCACCGGGAATGTGGGAAACTTGAGCTATGTTGGGCCCTCCTTGCCTAGTTTATGGTGGTTATGTCCAGTCGGCTGGTGGAGGTCCTTTGTGTGGTCCAGAATATAGAAATAGGAGAGGCCGCATTTAAAGGAGTAATGACAGAACATAGTGCTTCTGCCTCACTTTATGGATGGATGGTTTATCGCAGGAATCTTTGAAGGAAGCAGCTGATGCTCAAATTTCATGCCTCCTTTCTAACATCTCTTTTTACAGTATTTACATGGGGCATGACTTAGGTCAGTAATGAGCAACCGTGTGTGTTCTTCACTGAGCCACCTGAAGCTCACAAAGAAATAACCCACAGAGTGAGACATTTAGTTCCAAGTGGAAAGATAGGTCTTCTCACTTTCTCCAACATTGCTCTCGGCTTTCCATTTCAGTGAAGAGTTTTGTGTATTGTGTAATTTCCCCAGTGTTGCAGCCAGAACGGTCCATGATTGGACAGTTTTTCTCGTGGGATAGGCACAGAGCGCTAGATAGATTTTTGTCTTAGTCCTCTGCTCAGTGGCTGGTTGTCTGCTGGTCAGAGAGAGATGGATGAGAGGCATAGTATGTCAAGGACCTCATAGTTTAACACTCCAGTTTATGTGGCTTGAAGAAAAATAAAACAATCTCAAAGCAAGGACTGATCTTTGAAGTGCAGAAGCTTAGCTTGATTTCTTCATGATAGTTCATCCTCTTCAGCAGAGCAATACAAGTCTTTCTCTAAAGCCTAGATTATTATGTTTATTACTCATGTTGAGTACTGAGGCCTCTGCAGACTTAAAAAAAGTGATTGATGAGAATTTGGAGCACAAAATGTGACCAAGAAAAAATATAGTTAGGTCAACACGCGAACTCACACTGAAGTCAGGCACAGAGGGTACCAAGAATGTGGCCACGTCCTGGGGCTAAAAAATGTGTGTAGGGATTAAATTTTTTTTATTAATCACATCATGGTTTTATTTTCCTTTTAGCAAGAACATGAATGACTTTTCTAAAGCCATGTGCAAAGTTGAAATCAGCGCTGAGAAGGGCGCTCCTCTGGTGTGGCTAACGGGGAAGAAGGAAAGAGTGTGGGGGAGATTGGGACCCAAGGCCTGTGGCATCTGGTGCGCTTCTGACATTGGGTGATGGTGTCTGGAGCTCATGGTTGCAGAGAACATAACTCTGGAAGCAGCGCTGGAAATGTTGTCTTTATTAATGGCCACCATGGGAACACTGGTGAACTGGGAAAATGGAGTCACTTGCAATTGGCCCCTGGCCTGATATCTATGACATTTGGATGATGGAGGCAACTATCAGCATAGACAAGAGGCCCTTCAAAGATGATGCTTCATTAGAGAATGAATTTTTCTGAGGGTAAACTATTGGCTATACGCTGGTTTTTTGTGGCCCCTGTGAACATCATTCATGCAAAAATTCTCTTGTCCTTGGGGATGCTGCTGGCAGAGTAGTTCTCAAGAGCTATGTATGAAGCTTCCCAAAGGGAAATAGGAGACAGATCCATGGACCTAGGTCACATGGTGGACAAGAAGAGAGGAGAACACTAGGCACTGTGTGGGGAGCTAGGACTTCTATCCTGGATGAGCAGGAAGAAGGGTCCAGCAAGTAGAGAAAAGAAAGCATCTTTGTGACCCATCAGGACAGGTGATGTGAGATTTTCCTTTTGAGCAAAGTTGGGAACAAGGCATGCCCGGTGCCGCTGGGTCAGTAGCTCGATTTTTCTCTCCTCACCTGTAAGGAAGTAGATGGAGCAGAATTAATGTCCACCCACTCTTTATGTGGGTGCCTAACAGTATGATCTCCATCTAGGGTAAGCGGGGAGCTGGCTCTGGTCACCTCAGGTTAACACTGTCTGTATTTCTGGGTGATTCTGACTGATGACAGAAAGTCAGAGTTAGGATAGCATTATATGATGCCAAATTGGAAAATTCCTCTCTAGGCACAGTTTAGAGGGGCTCTGGCTTATTAACACATGTTCTGAGATGAAAGAAAACTCATTTACTTAGGCCTGGCCTCAAGGATTCAAAGATGACTAAGACAAGGTGCTTGCCCCTCAAAGGGGGTCTCTGTGGGAGGGGGATGAGCTAACAGACGGTGGAGCTGTAGTCACCAGCCACAGAGAAATGACTGCCTGCCACTGAGATGATGGTGAAGTCAAGCCAATAAGATCTAACCTAAAGGACAAGAAAGAATTGTGCTGTGAGATTCATTAATCCACTTAATAAGTTACACACAGCAGGGAGTTTGCCTCAGTGGGCTGTCAAATATAAAAAGAAAAAGAAGTCATCTGTGTGGTCAGGCGATGCCATCCACCCATAGGGGAAAGGGGGGATGTTTCTTCTGGAAACCTTGGAATCAGGCAGCACGCCTCACCTCGTTGCTGGGTAGGCAGGAGGGAGGGTGGGTTCCATGCTCAGGAGAGGTCTAGCACAGGTGAGGATTCCCCTTAACACTTGCAGGGGGAAATCCTCAAACTCTGGTCTGTTTCCAGCTGGCCTTGTTTCCTCGTAGCTCACTAGGCTGGCTGTCCCCTCCAGGTGGCTATTGGGGTTGATTCCTTCTCCCCTGATCATTGGTAGACACAGCAACTTCCTGAGATTATTCATGGTTTCTCTTCTACGTTTTATTTTTTTGGTCCTAAGTAGCTTAGTTGGAGGAAGTAAATGGCTTGTCATTAAATCAGGCTCCTAGGACTAGTTTCTAATTGACTCAAGTTTATGAGATATAGTGTAATATTTCCATTATACATATACACAGTTTGTAATGATCAAAAAAGGTAATTAGCCCAGGTTTGTACCTTATTTCTTTGCAGTGGGATCATTTTCCATCCTCTCTTCTGGTTGTTAGGAAATACATAATAAATGGAAATACCTAACAAATGAATGCTAGGACTTATTTTTCTTCTCCAAGTACACTTTGTATCTGTTAACCAGTCCCTCTCTACCCTGCATTCCTTCCCATTTTATGATCTATTTCTTTGAGATAATGTTTATAGCTTCCATGAGATCATATAGTATTTCTTTTTGGGTGCCTGGCTTATTTCACTTAACATAATGTTTGCTAGTTCCATCCATGTTGTCTTTAATGACAGATCTTGATTCATTTTTTATTGCTTAATAGTATTCCCAGGCCAACACACCACAGCTTTTTTTTAAATTCATGTATCAGTTGATAAACACTTAGGTTGTTTCTATTTCTCAGTTATTGTCAACAGAGCTGCATTGAATGTGGTAGTACAGATGTCTCTTTGATATATCAATTGTCTTTCCTTCAGGGATGAACACACATACATGTGCTGGACTGCTGTATGGTAATTGTTTTTTTAATTTTTTGAGAACCCTCTATACTGTGTTTCATAATGACTGTGCCATGATTTTTAAAGGATGTATATTGCAATATATACATACACACACACACACACACATATATATATATATATATATATATATATATATATATATATATATATATATGTACACATAAGAAGTGTCTCAACTTTTATAAAGAAGCATGCAGAGGCCAGGCTATACTAGCCTTTTTGCTCCATTTAGTTTGCCTGCTCCGTCAGACAGCTTCCATGATAGAGGCTGCAGACCAGGCAGGATGGCATCGTGACTAACGCGAGGCGGCTGACACGGTTGCTTTGGAACATCAGTGAAACTGTGCTGGTTCTTCATTTGGGAGAAAATTTCAGTACAATTTATGCAGACATAGATGACATGACTCATGGCTCAACGCTAAAAAAAAAAAAGAGGTACCTCATCTTTTTATTCCCCATGTTTTCAGGAAGATGAGACACCATCTTGTCCATTCTGTAGTAGCCTATTTCTTATTTTTGTCACTAAGTTATGTAAAGAGATGACAAATAGAACAGAATTAGATTTTTTTCTGGTTGTGGGACTTGAACTCAGGGCCTGGGCACTGTCCCTGAGCTTTTTCATGCAAAGCTAGTGCTCTACTATTTTCAGCCACAACATCACTTCTGGTTAACTAGAGATAAGAGTCTCTTGGATTTTCCAGGTTGGCTTCAAACCATGATTTTCAGATCTCAGCCTCCTGAGTAGGTAGGGTTACATGAGTGAGCTACCTGCACCTGGCAGGACTGGATTTGTTGTTGTTGTTGTGGGAGATACCAAGGGATTCATGGAATTGGATGGAATCACTGATCTCCTAGAGGACTTACCTTCATGCTCTAAGGCAAAAATGAGGTGTGATTTCCTTCTTCAAATCTTCATGTCCACCTGTGGTGAGAGAAGACGCAGCAGATCATTGGGCTGCTTTCAGGAGGATCTTATAACTCTTGTTTGTCACATGTTTGGAGAGACGAATATTGTCAAGCAATTTCAGTGTGTGAACTTGATTGAAGCCAGACAACTATATCACAATTGTCTCCTTAGGCAAAGCACAATTTCCTTGGCTCAGCTGATCTTATTTGATGTAAAATGGTAGCATCTATGTTTCTGTGTATGAAATAAATATAGTCACAGCTAACTCGGAATGGGTACAAACCAGTACACCTCCTGAAGTGACTTAGGTACGTTTACTTACTGAGTTGAAGGAAAACATCTTCTCCTTTTCCTTTACTAAGTTTAAACAATAAACTTCTAATTAAAAAAAAATCCTGCTGCTTAGTTTTGTTGTTTCTTTTTGAAGGGGGATTTCTTTTTTCTAAATGATTTAACCAATTCCCATTTACTCATAGTTCATGTACCTAGCTAACTTTCTAAGGATCAAGTTTACTTCCATTTTATACTCCAGCTGTAAATTCCTGTCTCCTTCAGCGCAGCTTTGTTCAAAGGCACTAAACTTAGTGCTGTTTGTGGGTCTGATCTGTGGCAGATATCTCTCTCTTACTGTTTATTTATGAGAACCAACTTAGCTCATCCCTTTCTCCTAATCACAGGTAGTCAAGTATTAATAGTAGCTTAATAGTCTTCTAGAGTTAAGCCCTGGTGTTAGACTTTCACTGTGAGTTTGGATCTAGAGTTGAATGTCTTATCTCCTGTGCTGAGACCAGCCATAGCCCACAGAGTGAGTCTTGTTTGCTGTTATTCTGAATCCCTAGAAATGGAGAGACCGAAGTTTCAAGGGCTTCGGGCACCCTTCTTTTTCTGTGTACACAGAATGGATCAAATTAGCTGTCAGAGTGAATTCTGAGGGGCCAGTGGCTCATGCAAATTAGCCACCTGTGCCTTGCATGGAAGTTACCTACATGAAAAGCCAGCTTGCCCTTTGAAAACATGGGGCATAGTTTTCGAGGCGAGAAAGTATTCACTATTCGAAAACTGTGTTGTCCTCAGGGAAAGAACAAAGCAGGTTGTGGTTTTGAACAGTTGCTTTGTGTTTGGTAACCGTTAGCTTTAATAAAGAAGTCGTTTTGACCCACTGAGCTCCTTTCCTCACTGTTCCCAGACCTCTTTCCAGCTCAGAACACGCTCATTGTTCCACTGGGGGTCATGCAATAGAAAGTGGTTTTCTCCAGCTTTAGTCCACTTATTGAGGTAATGTATCGATTCCAGGGTCAGCATTTACTACGGGGTGTAAGTACTCACCAAAGGATAATCTGCACAAAGACTAAATGGAGAACAATTGGATTTCTTTCTTCCCAAATGTTGTTAGGATCAGTCATTGCTCTGAGAAATGAAGTCCCCAGTTTCTGTCTTTCTTTTCCTCTGGATTCTCGGTGATGCATAATGTTTCGAAATGTATTTCACAGTGAGAGAGTCCTGCCTGGTGGTTGCTTCCTGCTGCATCCCTCCCTTTCTTTCTTTTCTGCCCTCCCCAGGCCGCCATATTGATTTCTTGAAACCCCACCGTCATCTCGATGTTTCATTGGACACAGTCATCCTGCTTTCCTTCATCCCTCTTCCATGAAGACATTCCTTACAGTCCTGTCCTCACTTTGCCCATACATCAGCTATCTCCGTGGGCTCCTGGGAGACTCCTGCCAGGTAGCCAGATTTGGCCTTGCAAGGATGCTGGAACCCATGTTCCTGCTCAGAGTTGCTCTCCTGGGCTTCCTCTTCCTGAGCCTCTCACTGAAGAAACAGTTTACCTCCTTGCATTCCTCTGCAGGTGTGAGCAGGAGGCCAGCTTTCTGACTGTGACTCTCACTTCTTTGTAGTTCTGATCTCTCCACCCAACTGCATTGGCTTTGTTTCACATATCCGCATTCATTCTTCATTCCTGCAAACTCTTGTCTCAAGTGTCCTCATGGATGAGTTTCCATCTCTTTACCCAAGCCAGTGTCAGTACCAGACATGGGTGCTCCAAACTCAGCGTGTTCTGACCAGATTAGCTCTTGACTACAATTGGATGGTTCTCAGGGGTTCCTGGCCAATCTTGCATTAGTTTCAAATATAATGCACCCCCACTGAGACAAACTTCATTATCTCTTCTAATGCATTACCCATCTTCTTTTCACCCATCAAGACCCAGTGACACATAGCTTTTGTCAGGAAGTTTTTATCAGTTCTTCCACTTGGAAGTAACTTCTCTTGCAGCAGTATCACGTAGGGTCTTGTGTGACTGCCTCTCCCACTGGTTCTTGCTTTG
Organism: Dipodomys merriami; assembly: GCF_024711535.1. Lineage (NCBI taxonomy): Eukaryota > Metazoa > Chordata > Mammalia > Rodentia > Heteromyidae > Dipodomys > Dipodomys merriami. Next base: position 5,766,898 of record NW_027204715.1, on the reverse strand, counting down.
TCTTTTAGCAACCTAAAATGCATGCATGCATGCATGACCATATGGTATTCTATGGTTAACAGATTGGCTAATGACAAGTAGCCTGTCAATTAGGCTTCATGGCCACTGGTAAAATTCTTGAATAGGAAATCTTGGTCTAGTAGTTGGCTGGGTCCTTGAGTCCGTATCTAATTGGGTTTTCTGTCTACTACTCTACTAGACTTTATGATGCCAGGTAGTCTGTCCATTTTCATTTTATATCCAGGGTAGTTTTATTGTTGTACAATTGGCAACTTAAGCTTTTGGCCTGAAATGCGAATTTGTTTCATGAATCTGTGGAATTAAGGCTGTTACTTATCTGACCTTTGATTTCTACAAGGTGTTTAAACCCATGTCTTACCTCCTTCTGAGGAGAGTGGAGAGAAAAAAATCGCATATTTTAGCAGAACGCCATGTGCTGATGGGTGTTTAGTAAGTTATAATTGGTGTTTAAATTTTATTTAGACATTTTTATTTGCAGATATTTTCAAAGCCTGTAAAGGTAAAACTTCTGGGAAATATTTGCTTGTTTGCAAACCAAGCATTCCAGTAATGTTTCTGCACATATGCTTATAGTGACAGGTGTTTCCCCCCAAAGAAGGACTCTAATTGAGACTTACGACAGTGAGGGCTGTGAGGTTAATACTAAGCAAAAAGAGAAAAGAGGGTGATATGGAACTGAGCCAAACAGGGAAAGCGAAGTTCATAAAGTGTGTGGGTGAGTGTCTGGGGCTTTGTAACTTCTTTCCCTTTGACTTTCTTCCTAGTTTTCTAGAAGAGCGTGTTGTGAGTTATGCATCTGTGTGTTGATGGCACCACTGGAAGCCGCATGGCACAGGCTGCTGAGCTTCTGGATCAGAAGAATCCTCTGTTCCTTTCGCTGGACTCTTGCCCAAGGGCTTCACCTTTTTTGTTGTGCTGTCGGCCTGAGGCCACCTTCCCATCAGGATGTTCTTGGTGTGTCCTTGAATGGGGGTGTCCTTCTGGGTGCACAAAGTCCCATAGCGTCATGCGTGGTGCCAGGAACTGGGCTGCTAAACATTCTTTTCACTGTTGGTTTAAACACAGGCAAGGTTCGAACACTGCAGGGCTGTGCTCCTAAATCCCGAGGCCGGGATCGACTTTCCATTGCATTTTCCTCCAGTCAGGGGAGCTCTGTTCCTTGAATGTTGGCTTTGCTAAGGGCTGGGCTGGTTTTTTAACATCTGTTAAAATGGGGGTCGGTAGGGGAAAGGGAAAGGGGGTGGTGTGTGTGGGGGGGCGGTAACCAGGGCTATCTGGTTCTCCAGGATGTGATTGCTCAGGCCTGGAGCCAGCCAGAGTCATCAGGAATAATCTCCCTGAGTATTCACTTCCTCTTTGTGTTACTGGGCCTGAACTCATGTTTTGTTTTTTTTTTTTCTTTTTTCTTTTGGGCACTTTGGAGGATAGGGAGCATCAGCCCTGTTTTTAATTTAATGCTGACATGTAGGGGCTAATAAACACTGCTCTGTATCCACGCCCAGGACCAGCAAATCTGTCCAACGTCAATACCTAAATTTCAGTTGAGACCTAGACCAACCTATAAGGCAATTTTAGTTATAATTGTTGTAAAACAGATTTTAGTGCTCAAGGGAGACAACTCAAACATGCTGTTTTTTATGTTGCCAATGGTCTTTATTTTTTTTAAATTATTAAGTAGTTGTATGAAGAAGTTATAATTCTATGTCAGGTTATGAGTATAGTGCATCTTGATCAGTATCACCCCATCCTTCATCGCCCGCCCCCGTCCTCGCCCTCAAGATGTGTAGTCCAGGTTTACATATGTGTGTAGGATAAAATGACTGCATGTGCTCACCCTGCCCCCTCCTTTCACGTGTCATCCCGTGGTCCCCACTGCCCCAAAGATGTTTTAGCTTCCCTGCTATTTTGTTAAATAGTTGTTCAGAGGAGTTACATCATTGTTTCTATTTAACATGCTGTTATAGGAAACACTCTAAACTGACTATGGCTCTTTACTGTGGGAATTGCTCCTTGACCCTTCTTTGGCCTCAAAGATTCTCACATCTGCACCTTGTCATTTCCAGAAGATTATGTCACTGGCTTTTGAAGGCTCAATTGAGCCCTTGGAATTGGCGGTGCTGTGAAGTCTGAGTGCACCTGGGCTCTTGGGCATCTTGCACTGATGGTGGGCACTTCTAAATGTGTGTCACACTCTTGTTACCCATGACGTTGATGGTCAACAAAGGCAGTTTCTGGACACTAGAATCCTCATGCAGATCCCCAAGCCACTTAATCACAATTCTCTAGCCTCTGGACCCCAGGCCTTCCACAATGGCAGTTCAGCAGATCCAACATTTTATAAATTTCCAGCTGCTATAATTCAGGTTATTTTCTGGAGGCTGAGGGCCTTTCAGTTATTATTGAAGTGGACCACATGGGACTCATTGCCTGCAGGAATAGCCAGAATGTTCTGGGAGAGCTTTCTCTCTGTTTCATCTTCATAGTTTTCAGCTGCTCCCAGTGTGTGTGTGTGTGTGTGTGTGTGTGTGTGTGTGTGTGTGTGTGTGTGTGTGTGTGTGTGTGTGTGTGTGTGTGTGTGTGTGTGTGTGTGTGTGTGTGTGTGTATGTGTGTGTGTGTGTGTGTGTGTGTGTGTGTGAGAGAGAGAGAGAGAGAGAGAGAGAGAGAGAGAAAGAGAGAGAGAATATGAAAGAGAGAAAGAAGATGGATGAATGACATTGGTATGTTTTTACATGTCCATCTGTCCAATGTGGGGAGTAGAACAAAAGAAACAAGATGAGTGACAAAGGAAGAGAAAAAGCCAAAGTCTGGATGTGTGTTGTCACTGCAGGCATCCTTCATAAATAGCTGAAACATTTCCTACAACAGGATTACTTGGGAAGTCATCCATCTCTTCAAGGTCTGCCTTTGCGTTCCTAATGGACCATTCCATTGTGAAGTCAAGTTTTTCTAATTTTCTATGTTGCATCAGGAGATCCAACCAGTTTTCTAGGCTTCCATAAAATCAGTTGTTTCTGTGATTTGTATTTCTTTTTAATCAAGCCTTAGTTGTGCACAAGCAAATTGTAAATAAAAGGGTAAACTCCAATTCTGGTATTATTCTATACCTATTGTCTTTATCTCTTTTTTGAAATACATCTTCTTATGTACTTTATGTTTCAAAAAATGGAGTAAGTTATTATAAAATTGCTACAATTTTATTTTCTAACTGCTTAAAGTAATTACAATTAGTTTGAGACAACGATTCTTTTGGATGTTTTGTGAGAGTTCTTTTATCTTTTTTATAGCTTTTTTTTATTGTGAAAATACTGTAGAGAGGGGTTACAATTACATGGGCAAGATAATGAGTACATTTCTTATCAAGCATTGTAGCCTCCTCCTTTGTTTCTCCTTCCCATCCCTTCCCCATCCTTCCCCCCCACCCAATCTTCCTCCTCCCCTACCCCCCACCAAAGTTTCATATGTTGAACAGCATCAAGTTTTTTATTTCCCTGGTTTTAGAAGAAATCCATTGGTGTGCGTGTTACTGACTCAGATTCTCCTGTTGGTGATCACCAGCCTGAACTGTGTTTCTCTTCTGTAGACTAGGGATGCTAAAGCTGTTTGGACATTAATGGAACTCTGTAGAATTGATGACCAATGACTACAGCTTCTTTTAAAATAAACTAATAGGCTCAATCTCTTCCTCTCTCTTTTTTCTTTTGAAGGGTTGGTGTCAGAAAAGAGTTTGAGTGCCCATGTGGCTGAAGAACTCGGGTAATTCATGACTGAGGGCACGTGGCCTCCACCCCATCCCATCTCTTTTTGGTAAGTAAAACATCTCAATGGGAAGTGAGGGACTGAATGTACTCTCTGCTGACATGCCTCTGCTTGAAAATTGTCAGCAAGGGAACAAGCTTTCAGGAGGAGGATTCTTCTTTAAAGCGGTGCTATCTCGGGCTGATCTTGCTCCTGTGAAGTCTCAGAGCAAACAAAGTGTGGGAAGGGCTTCTGTGACTCATGAGGCTTTAGTTTTATCTATCTGTTGCTTCCTTTTGTGTTCTGTCCTGGTTTATTTTAATTTTTCTGGTTTTTATCTTTAAATGGTTATTCAACTCGGCATGTCAGTTTATCAGTAAAATACATCTTCATCAGTGTCACCTCTTCCATCAATCTCCCCCAACTCCCCTAACCCCAGTCCTCTCAATGTACCTTGTTTCATGTTAACCTATGTACTTTGGGGATTCTGATTGTATTTTCCCACTATTGCTTTCTTTGCCCAACATTTCTTTCTCCATTCCTCTGCCCCACTCTCTGGAAGCTCCATCCCCTCACATACAGCATATTTCAGCTTCCTTGTATTCATTTTGTTAAACTGTCAGCTAATTGTTCAAAGGAGTTATGCCACCGATGTCCATCCTGCATTTATCAGGCTTTAGTTTGATAAGGCTCTATGTGAAGTCATGCTTAATAAATAATAGCAATTATTATCATAAAGCTTTCTTTTAATTAAGTGGTAATCAATTAAGGCAGACTAACTGTAGTTGATTTACTGTTTCAAAACCAAGAGTTTTAATAGACTTTGTAGAGATGTTTTGTATATACATACATACATACATACATACATACATATACAACACATGTTTTATATATAATAGTATGTTGTGATACACCTTACTTTAACATAAAAATGTTTTTGTCAATGTGCAGTGAAATTCACTTCTTTAAGTACATTTCATTGTTTGTTCATTAATTAATTGTTAATTTTAAGTGATAACTAGGCATTATACCAGGAAGGAATTGGAGAACAAACAAGTGTTTTGTCCCTGTTTAGTTATTGAGAATCATCATTTTTTAACACCTATTAGGACTTGGGTTTTAATGATGTGAATGCTTTTATTATTTGATTGATTTGGTTTTGTTGTCTAATTTATTAGCTTATCTAAAAGTTTTGCTTGTTTCTTGTGCTTATTAATTTTATCATCTTAAAGAAGTCCATGTTAACAATGTCATTTTTTCTTATTTCAGTGCATAGAAATTTATGTAACTTTCTTTTTATTTTCTTCTGATTTCATTAAACTTTCCAACTTTTAAATGTACAGAGTAGTTATGTAAAACTAGATATTCATTTTTAAATTGCTATCAGTTTCATTCTGACTCTCTTCTTTCTCATTAACAAAAACCAATCAACCAATTCAAATGCTTTTTCTGCCAGTATCCAGGTTCTCAGTAAGGCTTTTTTTTTTTGGCTGATGCTTTGCTACTTAAGCCATGTCACCTGCTTATCTGTTTTCATGGTTAATTGGAGATAGATTGTGAAGGACTGACTTTGAACCATGATTCTCAGGTCTCAGTGGCTGGGATTAAAGATGTGAGCTACCAGCTCTCAGCCCCATTTTAGATTAATTAGGATGTTTAGACAAAGAACCTACTTGTACATAGGGGGGAGGTCCCAGATGCTCATTCTTTTATCCTACAGTGGCGACCTCGTCTACTACCAGACAACAGAGATTCTTTCATGTTTTTTCAGTTCCTCATGGTTAAGGAAAGTGTGATGAATGCTGTGCTTTTCACATATCCTTAGGTTTAACTTTTGGTGGGGGGCTCCTTTTCCTTTCCCGTTCCCTTTCCCTCTCCCTTTATCGCGGGCCAGTGACCGTGCGTGCGTGCGTGCGTGCGTGCGTGCGTGTATGTATGTATGTACTGGGACTCAGGGCCTATGAACTCTTAGGTTTTTTTGCCCAAGGTTGTAATTCTACCACTCGAACCAGTGCACCACTTCCAGCTTTTGGTTGGCAACAAATTTGAGTCTCATGAACTTTCCTACCTGGGTTGGCTTCTAACTGATCTTCAGATCTCAGCTCCTCAGTCGCTAGGATTGGTCCCTGGCACAGTGGGTTTTTTCCTTCTTGTTTATGTGATGAGTATGAAGATGGGTGATGTTCATCAGATCTCAGAGGTATAGGTCTTTGACCTCACGTGCAGATGTCCAGGCACTCATCTACAATATCTATTTGCAATGAGCTTGCAACAATTGTTTCATGTTTATTTTTTCCTGAAAGTGTGTATCTAGATTTGTCCTTTTTGACATGTGCATGAACCCGGGCATGGACCACAGCTCTCAGTCTTTATTTTTCTTGCCATTTATATTTCTTGCCTACAACATAAAGAAAGTGAATGGATGTAGGTTTGGAGGGAGGGAGGTCATAAAATAGATAATGATGTGTTTAAACCACACTGTCTGTTTGGACAAAGAGATTAAGTATACTTAAGAAAATGCTGATAACAATTTTCTTGTGTGTCATTTTTCTACTAAGAATGTTGTCATAGTTTAAATATGTTTCTGTATGTGTTGTTGGTATAAGTTCCAGCTCTTGCTTGTACATGCAGAACGGTTGTATTTTGGGGACAAAGATTTAGCTTGTCACTCTTAATAATGTCACTCATTATTGTTGTCCTGTTTTTGAGTCAGCCTGTAGAAAAACTTTGTGAGGTGGTCTGGAAAGGCCTCTGCAGACCTGATCTGTTGTGTCACATGCATTTCACTCTGTGCTACCAAAGTTTAACTGGCAGCTCCCTGGTCCTCTTGCATTGTCCACCTTACAATGCTTTGGAACTCCCGTTGTGGAGCCTGGGGGCCTGCATCACCCTCTGTCCTCTTCTGTTGGGATTTGGCCCCTTTTCCCTTTTGTTTAGATGAGTGTCTGCCAAGTGTGCTATCGTCTGAGAGGTCACCAGCTTTATGAGCACTATAAATATTTGTGAAACACAGATGCATAGTGAGGTACAGAATCTTTTTTTTCCTTTCTCAGTTTCCTGCTCAAGTCAGACTAGAAACAGGGTGCATGTTTATTCTCAAATGTCCATTAAAGGGGCAGATGCATGTGGGATTAACTGCTAGGATTTGAAGATTTATGTTTGCATAAGGATGCTGCCTCTTCTATCAACTCCATGTAAGATCCTGTGGCAGGACTTTCCCAATGGCATAAGATTGACTCAATGTTTGTTTGTTTGGATTTCATGGGCTTTTCGGGTTTTCCTGATTGTCTCCACATGGAATATTGGAGAGGCTTCTCAGCTTCAGGGCTGCAGACCTCCAGAGTCCATGCATATCTGCTGCTTCCATGTGAGCATTTCGTGTGGCTTTCATATGTGTGTGTGTGTGTGTGTGTGTGTGTGTGTGTGTGTGTGTGTGTGTGTGTGTGTCTATTTTAGTCTCACAGGACACAAAAGGATCAAAGTCATCATCACTTACTTCTGCTTAAAACCTCAGCATTGACCACTATTGGTTAAACCGAAGCAGAAAAAAAAGTTGGGAAAATAAATGGCTGGCAGATTCTGGGAAGTAAATACCACTGTCTTTTCATATACTAGTTTTCAGGAATAGTGAACAGTTCTCACATTCCACTGATGAGGACTTAGATGGTTGGATCTAAGGCACTTGCCAGGCCTCTGACTAATCCACATGGGTGTTCAAAGCCCAGAGGCCACACACTTTTTAAGAATGGTAATATTTCTCTTTCATTGCAGGGGTCTTCCCTGTTATAGGTACTGTGTAAAAAGGAGGCACGTGGCAGCCATGATGATTATTTTTGTTTGGAGCCCGTGACCCAACCGTGGCAAAGTTCCATTCCATTCTTTTCTTCTGTTGCTCTTAAGCAGGTCTTCTGTCTTGTGTCAGTAGCTTTTGTTCTTCCTTCTCTGATGTAAAAATGGGAATATCTACTGTCTCAAGTAAAAGTTGACCTGTGGATCTTAATTTCCCATGTGTTTACAACCTAGATCTTGCTTTCTCTTTGAGAAAAAAAAATCCTAAAAACACTTCCCTATATATTGTTGTCAATTCCCATTTTCCTAATTTCTCTATAACCCATTCTGATCACCCAACAAGTCCAGCTGAAAAGCTTTCCAGGTCAGGCCACTCACTTCTCTGATATCACTCTATTAAAGGATCAGTGGTATCATACTTAACGGTCACTCTTATGATTTCCTATCCGGTTTCAGGACATTTCCCTTGCCTGATCCTTCTATCTTGGGCCATTCTATCTTAGCTTTCTGCTTATCTCCCTACCATCTTACTGGTGAAGTTCTGTAGAGTTCATTGCCTGGACATGGCATCTTCTCCACTGTTCTCAGCATCTTGTATTTTTTACACACAGATTAATCCCTCAAGTCTATCCTGGCCAGGACCTGGTCCCCAAGCTCCACAGCTGCATCTTCAACACTTGTTTTGTCTTACAACTTGACTTCACATTTCTAAAATGATATCTACTGTAGTCTTCAAATTCACATTTCCAAAATGGGCACCTTTGGTTCCCCTGACCCCTAAAAAGATCCTGCTTTAAAATTTCCCATTTTATTAAAGACCAGTCATCTATTTTCCCTGTTGTCAAGGGCTCAACAGTTGGAATAAGACTTGATTCTTGTCCTCTCTTGAATCAAAATCAGTTTAGAATCTTACTGCCTATTGATCCCTGCACTGCTGCTCCTCAGTCTAAGCTCCCAGCATTAGTGATCTCCCAGGTCTTCTTCCAGTGCTCTCCTGCCTCTGTCCCTGGCCCTCCCAGCATCCAGAGCAGCTTGCTGCCTACTTCATGCGGTGGCAGAAGTCTTATTCAGGAGGAAAGAGAGCATCCCTCTATAACCTGCAAGGCACATGCATAGCCTAGGTCTTCTTTTGTGCCCTCTCTTACTGTCACTGGCCCTAGATAAACTGGAATCAGCTTGTTTTTCACCAATGTAGTATCCACACTGCTGTCTCTTCTTACACTGACTCCTTTCTGTGGCCTTAGTGCTTGCTCTCTGTACCCAATTCTCCCTGAGGAATACTTCTCCTACAGCAGATTTACCCAACTGTATCTTTTAGGAATATTCCATTCCTGACAAGCTATTGATGGTGCAACACTCTCCCTAAAAGCTTCTGTTATTGTTTTTTACTACTTTATTGTCCCTCTCAGTGCTGACAGTCTCAATCTATTGCTTATTCATTCAGTGTAATGTCTACAGTCCTCCAGTGTGTGACCTCCGGCAGTGAGGCAGGATTCTTGAGTAGTTTGATTGCTTACAGCTCCATCCCTGGGTCTGAATATACACTAAGCCTTATGGGTTGTCAATACTTGTTTAATGGGTGAATTGATAGGTTATGATTGGATGGCTCTTAGGAGATTTTCCAGAGTGGGTGGGAAACGTTCTGCTGTTTCTGTGGTCAGCTGGAGTCTCTCCATATGGCCACAAGAGGAGGAGTGGGTTCTTCTTCTTTCCAGGTTCCAGCTTGAATTGGTCTTACTTTCCCCATATTGTCAAGCATCTGGATGTTCCTGCCCAACAATTCTTAGGTCCCATGGCTTCTTAGGCCCAACAATTCTTAGGTCCTCTAGGGACATTTTTCCATAACTAGATGAATTAAGTGATTTGTGTCCCCACACTCCTGTGTGAGTTCTTAAAGTGGGAATTGAAAGCTGGATTCCTTGCTGTATTTGTGTCTATGTGCATTTCTTCTTCCTCGGCCTGCAAGGTTCTGGGCTTGACTGTTGAGTTCTTCTTTTGGTACTTAAGAAACATTTGAATGTATGTGTGTTATTTCTGGAAGTTATTGGGAGTGAACCTTTGTAAAATAGAGCTTCTCTGAGGTTTCTTAAGAGTGTATTTAAATGTGTTCTTTAGCTTTCTGATTGTGCTACATATAACTAAAGATGTTTAGTATATGACTTTAGAATAATTGCATAGTTATATTTGCTGTACTTGGTATATCAAAGATGGGAAAAGGTGTGTCATCACCTGTGGCTTCTGATCTTTTTGTCAACATTTATGTATGTATGTATGTATGTATGTTTGGTTGTTTGTATGTATGTATGTAATACTATATTATTTGTGTGCAAAAAGAATCTCACTATATCATTCAGGTGGACTTCTGCCTCCTAAATAAATACTGGGATTACAGGCAAGCAGGAATACACCCAGGTTATGACTCAGAAGAATTGCAAAGAACCCTAGTGTATAGGTACACATAGAACCAAAGCTTAGGTGGCCTCTAGCCTGCACTGGAGGATCGAATGTCAGTTCCTTCCTGGTGTTTAGCCATTCTTAAATCGAGTGCTTGGATCACTATCAGCGTCACAGCAGCATTTCATCGGTATCATCTTCAAGGAGTACACTTTATTAAACATAAAAATAGCACAGCACTGTACAGCATGACTGCTAGGTCATGGGGTGAGCCAGGCTCTGAACCTTTAAGTTGTAGTTCCTGTAACATAGTTATCTGGATGTTCCTATCCAGAGAGCAGTGTCAGCGACGCTGAGCAGGGCACCTGCCATTCAGCAGGCTCAATTCTGGGTTAGTTGGGTAGATGAGAGAGATGGATAAAGAGCTCAACCCACACACACACAACACACACACACACACACACATACACACACAGATGGAACCATAGCATAGCTATTTTTAGAATTATAAATTGATCTAATTGTAAAATATATTAGCATAATTATTCATTTTAATAACCCCTCTTTTTAGCATTCTCAAATGAACATAAAAAAAGAGAATAAAACAGTAATTAAAAGTAAAGATAAGCCAGGCACTTGTGTCCTGTAATCCTAGCTACTCAGGAGGCTGAGATCTGAAGATTGAGCTTCAAAGTCAGCCAAGGAAGAAAAGTCCCTGTGAGGCTCTTTTCTCCAATTAACTACTCAAAAACTGGAAGTGGTGCTATGGCTCAAGTGGTAAGAGTGCTAGCCTTGAGTACAAAGAGGCTCAGGGACAGTGTCCAGGCCCAGAGTTCAAGCCCTACAACTGACAAAAAAGTAAAACTGTAGTTTTAGAGCTATATTAGTATGTGGATTTTATAGATATATTGATATCACTGCTCTAGAATTGCAGGGCTACAGTCTGTGGAATCAATAATTGAAATATTAACAATCATATAGTCGATTTTTGAATCTCTGGTAAAATAGTTGGTATGTTGTTAAAAGACTCATATAACAATATGATCATAGCTGTATATCACCTTTCAAATTGGTGGTGTTTACTGACTGTGTTGTAGGTACAAATTTGTACCCACCTACCTGTGGGTGCATGTGCGTACACAGCTTGAATGATCCTTGGCTCCCCGATCAGCCAGCCCTGAACACATAGCTGTGGGATGTGAATACCACCATCTCAGGATGGAGTAGGCACCAGACAGAAGGAACAAGCTGAGTGAGGCACATGAGTGTGAATGCATAGCCTTCATTAGTGCTCATTGTAAGACATTCCCACTGAGCTAGCCATATGTTAGGGTAGACAAGTCCATTTTGTAAAAGTCTATATAACTGTTCACTTTTCTCTGATTTTCTGAAATTTCTTTCTTTTGGCTTAATTTATTATAACTTTTATCATTATGTTGCCAAACTTCTAAATTGATTTTTCTATAACTTTAATGTCATGTATTATGCTGTATTCGTTTAATATTATTTTATAATCTAGGCATACAAATAGGATGTCATAATCATAGCAATGATTATGAAATCAATTCTAACTACTGGGTCAAGGCTGTAAATATAATGTTAAGGCCTTATATCTACTCTTTTTTTTATTTTTGTACTCTTGGATAAGCTCTTTCTTTGTGGCACAGTATTTGCAAATCCTAAATGGTCAGACATATAAAACACGTATGTTTAACCAAAGGTGAATGAAGATATTATTGATTTGGGTAACTTCTCCTTGTTTCAAACCCATGCTAGTTTCTTGGGTATAGAGAGTGTCAAGTGGGTACTCCAGGGCCTCCTCCAAGTGCATGCAGCAATGATCATGTTAGGATCTGAAGGACTTGGGCAAGAAGTCACCATGTAACTCTTTACAGTGCAGGAATGACAACTCAAATGTGACAAAGGTGTTTCAACATTTCACTTTAGAGCACTTTAGAAAATACTGATAGCTCATTATTATTCATAATAAAACTCAAATTATTTGAATACTCCCTTTATTCCAGACACTAGTATACCTGTATTATATAGATCGATTCATCTTCTCAGTGACCTTATAGTTAATTGCCAAGCAATGGCTGATTTTGTATTATTTTCAATTCAAAGTGAACCAAGGTCACACCAAGATCATCTGGACTGGCCCATGACTTCTTATTTCAGCATATATTTCACTTGTTTCATTTTTGCAAGGGTCTCTGAGGAATTCCAGTGGGAGAATAATTATGGACAAGATTTGCAAACTATTAAGCTTACCTATTTTAAATGTTTATTTCCTTTCAAAATATACCAGCTGTAGGTTTCTACAAATAGAACCTTGGTTTTATTTCATTGAGCTAGCAAATATTTTGAGGGTTGGAACTCACCCTTACTGTATAATTTTCTTGCAGAAAACACAACATTGGTGGTTTTTCTCCAACATAAACCCTCACGAACAAACATCTGTGCAAACAAATGATGCATCTGACCCATTTCTTCCAGGATATGGGGGTCACCAAGGACAAGCAGGCATCCCAAGCAATATCTGATTGGAAATCATGTTTCTATTATTGACATCAACATCTAGCTACTTTTCTTGACAATGATAGGCAAGTTTGTAATGAAAGAGAACCTGTATTATTTCTCTTTCCCAAACAGAGAATGTGAGAGTCTCTTTGAAGAGTAGGAGTTGTGCTGGTAAACAGAACTGGAAGGCTCCTGACTCAAGAAACATGCTTTTGGGCAGGAGGGCTAGACCACAAGTGATAAATACATACACATTAAATATGGAAAGGACCATTCCTTGGTAAGTGCCAGGCAGAGAATTGAGATGCTCTTCTGTGAATAGGAAGCAACTTTGGGTCAGTTTTGTGTGTAGTGTGTGAGAGAAGAAGAAGCAGCTTGAATCAATATGAAAAGAGGTCAAGAGTTAGGGCATGAAAGTCTTTGAAAGCTGGTGTGTGCAATTTTCATGTTTACTGTGGGTGTGGTGGAACACAATTTGCTGGCTTTAATTCATGACTGAGAGAATGGGTTGCAAGAAAGGAAGCGTAGTAACCAGCTAGGAAGCTATTACAGGTGACTGCATAAGGAAGGATAGTGGAAGGGACCAGTGTGTTGGTGGTAGGGATAATTAGAGAGAAGTTGGTGTTTAGAGGTAGAGCCTATGGGATTTGAATGCATTGGGCATTGCAAGAGAGAGGAAAATGGATTAATGATACAATGCACGTTTGGACATGAATGTGACTGGATCATTTACTGAGACAGAGAAGCCCAGGAAAGTGTAGATTTTGGACAATTAAAAAAAACCAAGACTCTGCTAGGGCCACAGAAATTTGCAGCGAGGAGCTTTTCTTTCTCATTCAGGTAGGGTCTAGATAGTTACCTAGGAGGGTATGGTAATTGGAGGAGAAGCAAGACTACAGATACACATTCAGGGGTCATTGCCCCTTACCTAGGAGAGATTTCCAAGAGGAAAACAAGCATCAGACAGACTTGGGGAAGCGAGATGCTTATTATGCACTGGCTTCTGCTCAAAAGCTCCTGGAAACATTTTATTCAACAGTGTTTCTTTCATACTTCAGAAGTGATCTTAAAAGTGACAACAAAAATCCCAAAAGTAATTCTCGAGGGATTTCATCCAGCATCTCAGCAACAAAATTCTCTACTGTTATAAGGTGCCATTCTTGTTATAGGTTATAAGGCTAGATTTTTACCATGAAGTATTTGATGTGAGTCCCTTTCAGCATTTATTATGTTTCTTCTTTCCCCTGATCAGTAGTTCATGTGCTCATTGTTCTCAGGAGAAGTCTCTTCCTAATCAAGCCTTGGATGGCACTGGCTATAGAAATTCATTAGCTTTATGATTGGGCTTTGGAAGTCCTGAAGGGGGTAGTAATCCATGAGCTCTATGATTGAGTCTTGAAGGCCATGGATGAGGTAATCCAGGAGATTTGTGACTGAGTCTTGCAAGTACTGAGTCTGATAATCCATGGATCTCTATGATTAACACTTGTAGGCACTGGGTATGGTAATCCATGAGCTCTATGATGTAAGCACTGGGTATGGTAATCATGAGCTTTGTCTTAGTCTCGCAAGCATAGAGCACGGTAATTGTATGCTTTATGGCTGTGTCTTCAAAGGCACTGGTTATGGAAATCCATGAAATTTATGAGTGACTCTTGTAAGTTCTGGGGTGGTGATCCATGATTTTCTTCATTACTAAATTGCTGTTATCACAGTAAAAATTTGCCCTACTACATTTTCATGACACATTGCTCTTTTAATTACTATAACAATTGGTGTTATAATGATAACACCTCAATGGGGTGAAAGTTGAGTATTTGAGAGGCCTGTTGACCATCGTCATTCATGTGTCTTCAGTGTTGATTCTCAGCAGAATACTTGTTGATTAGATGAGTTTCTGTGATGGACCAGATGCTCTGTGACATATTGTTAATGTAATGGGGATCGGAGAGCCATTTAAGTGTTTGACTCCTTGCAAGGATTTTAGTTAACCCCACTTGCATTGTTAACATCTTTTGTAGAGGATCAATCCTCTGAAACTCTGTCACCAGCATTTTATCAGTGGCACAGAACTTTGATTTTCTATCAAACAGAAATGCATTTGTCCTACTAATGGAAAGTTGAAGTCTCCCATTTCTCACAGTGAAAATAAGACTTGGCACTGTCCACCAAGATTCCCCAAGGCAGATATATTTTACTGTAAAACAGACAGTGGGGCTGTATGATGAGAAGTAATGGGTTGGAAGCATCCAGAATCTACACTAAGGACTTTGGGGAAAGGAAATACATAAATCGTGAGGCACAGTCATTACCAGCTTCTCAATAAATGGTTCTGAGAAACAGAATATGCAGAAAAATGAAACGAGGCCCTTATCTCTTACTTGTTACTAGAATCAATTCAAAAAGAATCAAAGACCTAGTTGCAAAATGTGAAACATTGAAACTACAAAAGCATTTGGGGTTCTGATAGCAATGATGGTTTTAGATATGACTCCCCCAAAGCAAATGCAGCCAAGCAAAAGAAGGCAAATACGATTTTGTGTAACTAGGAATCTTTTCCAGAGGAAACAATTGACAAGTGCAGAGATGTCCTGTGGAATAGAATAAAATAATTGCGGGTCTTCAGCATACAGGGATTTATGATCTAAAATATAGCAGCAACAACAGCAATAAAAACAATCTGATTTAAAAATGGACAAGTGATCTGGATAAATATTTCTGAAAAAATTCTATTCAAATGACCAAGAGGAATATGAAAAAAATTCACCACTAATAAGAAAAATGGAAATGAAAATCATGATGAGATATCATTTCAGCCTCACACAGAATGGCATGCAAAAAGCAAAGTATTAGTACAAATGTATAGACAAAGAAGTATTACACACTGCTGATGGAGATGTACATTTGTCTGGCCATTGTGGAAACCAGTATGGAATTTCTTTCAAAAGCAGAACTATAAAGCAACATAGAAATGTCCCTCTCCCATGGTATAACCCCTGCTTTCAATGTATTTGATGTTGGTATAATTTGTGGAGAGGAAGGGCAAAAACAAATCGATTAACTAGGGATACAGTTGAACCCATTGCAACAATGAGATGTACAAGTCGTTATGTGGAAAAATGAACTTCACAACTTTGGTGGGGGAGGCAGGATTGGATGGGGGGAGGTGGGAGGAGTATGGGAAGGGAGAGGAAAGGAAAACAAAGAAGAGCCAACAATGCTTGATAAGAAATGTACTCATTATCTTGCCCATGTAATTGTAACCCCTCTGTATGGTATTCTCACAATAAAATAAAAAATAAATAAAATAAGAAAAGATGATGTTAAGTGAAATGAACCCCAAGATAGGGACACAAGTAGTTTTTTTTTCTTTCTTGCTATTGTTTTTAGTGTATTTAAAATGTACTATGTAATTTTTTGTTTCTTTTATATGTTCTTTCCCCATGGTATAATCCCTGTTTTCACTGTATTTGGTGTCGGTGCCCTGAATCTTGTATATACATTTTTCTAATTTGGGGAGGGGAAGGGAAATAACAAAATGCTGAAATAAGGATATAGGTTTACCCATTGTAACAATGAGATGTACAAGACACTATGTTGAAAATGAACTTTACAACTTGGGGGGAGGAGGGGAGAGTTGGGTAAGTGGAGAGGGAAGGGATGGTAGGGGGGAAAAAGGAGGAGGTAACAATGCTAGATAGGAAATGTACTCATTACCTTACTCAGGTGACTGTAACTCCTCTGTACACTATTTTTACAATAAAAATTTTTTAAAAAGACAAAAAAAGCAGAAGTCAAAACAGAACTAACACTTCATTCTACAATTCTGCTTTTCAAAGGATATGCAATTAGCTTATCAGAGTGATTCCTGCTGATCACTTTCATTTCAGCACTATTATCAACAGCTTTGATAGGGAAGTCAAAGTGTCCAGTAGCTGATGAATGAAGTCAGAAACTATGATGTAAAATACAAAATGAAATCGTGTCATTTGTGACAATACAAATAGAATTGGATAATTAGAAATTATGTTCAGTGAGATAAACTAAGCTCAGGAGGAAAAAAAATTGCATGTTCTAAGAAACTTGATCTCTAGTGATTACTAGAGCATAGTAAACATAATAGAAAGGAGATTGAGGGAGGACAGGAGAAGGAGATTAAAGGAATCCAGAGGAATGAAATTGAGGAAGGATAGGGGAAGGAGATTGAAGGCCTTGATGGAGGAAGGACAGCAAAGGGAGTTTGAGGTCAGATGGAAGAAAGAGTGAAAGGGACAGGGGAAAGAGATTGAGGGAGGACAGGGAAGGAGTCGAGGGAGGAGAGGTAGCAAGTACCAAAATTCAGTTCAATAAAAAGGAATAAATTTTAGGTTCAATAGCATTCCGATGTGACTAACCTTCAGGCGGCCTTATAAAGACCCGAAACAGAATTTCAGAGATTGAAAAAACACACAGTAAATGGTAAATAACATGAGAACATGCAAATACTAATTACCCTGATTTGATTGTTAATGCATTGTAACTTACTTGTAACTGCATTGCAACTTACACTATGTATAATTATTGTACGAGAACTAAACAAAGAAGTAGTAAAACAAATGAATAAATAATAGAAGAGACAAGGAATAAAAGATAGTGAAAGAATGTTATTTTTTTTCTCCAGAGGATAATTTCAGTGTTAAGCTACCAATATGTAACCTAATCTACAAAATAATCTAAAAATGTGTTATTTAAAAATTCATGATTTTTGGAACCACTTGTCCAAAGAGCCGGTTGTGTGACTCAAGCTTGTAGTACTAGCTACTCAGAAATGGGTGGAGAGTCACATGAAAGTTCAGAAGACTCTTTGTCAATGGCTGGGAGTGGTGATGTTTGCCTGGCACCCCAATCGATGGGGTGGCTGGGTGTGGAGGCCCGTGCCAATCATCCCACCATAAAGGGAAGTACCAGGAAGAAGATCATAGCCCAGACTGGCCTGGGAATGAGGAGAACCCCACCTTGAAGATAATCAATGTGAAATAGGTCTGGTGGGGTAAATTAATTTGTAGTAGATTCAAACAACAGTGGTAAAAACAAACAAAGTAAAAATAGAAAGCCAGTTGGGATGTCAAGTAAGAAACAGGGAGTCATTCATTAGCACACTTGAGCAGCAATCAGCCTAAATTTTTTTAAAATTTAATTTTATTGTCAAAGTGATACACAAAGGGGTTATAGTTACATATATAAGATAATGAGTACATTGCTTGTTGAACATAGTTACCCCCTCCCTTGTTTTTCTTCCATTTTCTCTCCCATCCCCTCCCTCAGGTTGTAAAGTTCATTTTCAATGTTTTGTCTTGTGAGTATTGCTGTTGTATTGGTTCATCCTTTGTCCTTTGTCTCACTATTTTGTTGTTCCCCTTCCCTTCCCCAATTCAGGTAAATGTATATACAAGACACCTCACCCCAGTTAGAATGGCCATTATCAAGAAATCTAGTAACAACAGATGCTGGATGGGATGTGGCCAAAAGGGGACGCTACTACACTGTTGATGGGAGTGTAAACTTGTTCAGCTACTCTGGAAAGCACTATGGAGGTTCCTCAAAAGGCTAAACATAGAGCTCTCTCAGCAATCCCACTTCTGGGAATTTTCCCAAATGACCACAAACAAGGGCACACTAAAACTACCAGCACAACCATGTTCATTACAGCATTATGTACCATAGCTATGATATGGAACCAATTCAGATGCCCCTCAGTAGATGAAAGGATCAAGAAAATGTGGTATATTAAATTTTGACACTTTCATCTGTAACAATATAGTATGTATTGATTTCCAATTATTTTACTGTGTAATATCAGCTCCCCTGAAAATTAAAGTGATTTCTTTGTGCTTTCATCAATAAAAAAAAGAAAAGACAAGGTGGTATATATGCACAATGGAGTTCTATGTTTCCATCAGAAATAATGATGTACTCCTTTATAAGGAAATGGAAATACTTGGAAAAAAATCATATAATAAGTGAAGTAACCAGACCCAAAAAGCATAGACTCCATTTTCCCCCTCATTTGTAATAATTAGTATATGTCTAGGATAGTCCTAGAAGTGGATCACAATAGCTCAATGGCTTTGTACATATTACCATATAAGAGGATGCTAAGGGAAATGAACTCCAAAATTTGGAAACAAGAGCTTTTTCTTTATTGTTCTTGTTTTTAATGTACTGTGTGAAGTTATTTCTTTTGTCTTTCGTTTTTATTTCCCCGCTTTGGTTTATCCCCTGCTGACATTGTATTTGTTTTGGTACCCTGTGTTTTGTATATACATTTATCAGTCTGATTCTTAAAAGTCTATTTTCCCTCTTTCTGTTGTTTGGTGTTATTTGCAGCTTGAACATTGCCTCTAAGCATTTTTGCTCAAGGCTGGTGCTTTACCAACTTGAGCCACAGCTCTACTTCCAGTATTTTTGCTCGTTAATTGGAGATCAGAGTTTCACCAATTTTTCTGCTCAGGGTGTGGCTTTGAACAGTGATCCTCAGATCTCAGGCCTCCTGAGTAGCTGGGATTTCAGGCTTGAGCCACTGGACACTGGCTTGCTTCTTTTTTTAAGTTACATTTTTATTGTCATTAAGTAATCACACAAGAGTTACTATTCAGCAACTCAGTTTATGTGCCCAATTCATCTTGATTGATGTTAGCCCTTTCATCATTTTCCCTCATCCTTCCCAACCCAGCCTCCCTTCAATTTTCTTAGTTTTATAGGATGTGCCTTGAATATTATGATTCCATTCTCCCCAGCCTTCTTTTCTTTATTCCTCTACTTCCTCTCCTTAACCTTGACTCTCCCCCATACCATTCAAGTACCAGATTCTTGGTATTCTTTATTTTGAGCTGTGATTTAGATTTACTAGGAAATTACACAATTTGAATTCCCTTAAAAATACTATACTTTGGTTAATACATTGTATATACTAACATACAATGCTACATGTATTTATTTGAACATCTGTCAATTACTTTTAGCTTCCACATATGAGAGAAAAAGGACTCAAAAGACTCCATCCTGAACTGTTGGAGCTGACAAATAACTTTGGCAAAGTACCAGAATATAAAATCAATCCACAAAAATCAGCATACCAACAATGAGACGATTGAGAGTGAAATCAAAAAAGTAATTCCATTTGCAATAGTCTCAAAAAAACTCTCACAAAACAAAACTTAGGAGTAAACATAACCAAGGAAGTGATGGACTTGTACAATTAAAACTAAAATTTTGAAAAAAAAATTGAGGAAAACGTTAGGAAGTGGAAAGGCTTCCAGTGTTCCGGGATTAGAGAGTTTATACTGTGAAAATGACAACATTGCTTAAGGCAGTCTACAAATTCAAAATCCCCTCAAAATCCCAATTTCATTCTTCACTGAGATGCAGACTCTGTTCTTACACTCAGCTTTACTCCAGTTCATGGGTTCAACTCCTCTGTTCTCCTTGACTTTCTTGAGTCAAAAATGCTATACAGGGTCTATATTTATATTCTGGATAAAGAATCTATCCTGAGGGCAGAACAAAGAAGTGTTTGTAACTGAAAACTCCTAAGTGAAATGGTCCAGACTGCAGAGAACAACACACCACTTACTCCCATGTGTCTCCCATGTGAGACTTGCTTGCTGTGTCTGTCTCTGTGTGATTGCATTCTTGTTCGATGCAGAAGGGTGGAGTCAGCACCAGGGCTCCTGTAAAGAAGGTTTCTGCATATCCTTTTGTTTATATTGGATCCTGTCCAAGGGTGTATCTGGTGGATGTTTCAATCTTAGTGTTGTTAGTAATAGCAAAATGGGAAGTTTGGTTGATGCTAACTCTCTTCCTCTTTTGACAACATAGGGGCTGGGATTTAATTTGCTTGTCACTAGAAGAAAAACAATCCATGACAAAGATGATGTGAATGATCTCACAAGCCACACATCAGCTAGAAGTGATATTTGTGATTCATGTAATAGATACATCTCTCATATACAAAGGATCTTTGAAATCAATAACAAATAATCAAATAGCCTGTAAGAAAATGCAAAGATAGGAGTATTTAATTAATAAAGGAATATATTCTGATGTACAAATGTGATACTCTTATGGTTGGCAGAGGGTGGCAAGAGAGGAGGGAAGAAGAGGAGACAAGGGAAAAGAAGAGAAAAGAGAGGAGAGGAATTTCCGGCAAGGGTGTCGTTTAACATATCCCACTTATAACTGATGGAAATATGAATTGCTTACATGTTTGGAGAAGCAGGTGTAGAAAAGCCATATTAAGATACATTCTTACCCAGTATGAGTAATCCTGGGCATATTGATTATACAGATAAAGCTACTAGTGTATAATATGTGAGGAAACTAGAAACTGCTGCATACATGATTAAGAGTACCAGTGCTATGAACCCTAAGATAAGGACTCAAGTGGTTTTTTTCTTTCTTGCTATTGTTTCTAACGTATTTATAAGGTGATTTTTTTGTTGCTTTGTATGTCTCTCCCCCATGGTATAAACCCTGTTTTTACTGTATTTGATGTTGGTATAATTTGGGGAGGGGAAGGGAAAGAACAAATTGTTTAAATAGGGATACAGGTGGACCCATTGCAACAGTGAGATGTACAAGACGTTATGTCAAAAAATGAACTTTAGAACTTTGGCAGGTGGGGGTTGTAGTCGTGGAGATGGGAGGGCAGGGATGGTAAGGGGAACACAAAGGAGGAGGCAACAATGCTTGATAAGAAATGTACTCATTACCTTGCTCATGTAATTGTAACCCTTCTGTACGGTATTTTCCCAATAAAAATCTTATTAATAAAAAATAAATATACACAAATACTTGATGATGGCAGCATATGTGGGATTATGAAAAATACTAAGCACTGTTTATTGGCTAATAGTAATAATTAAATTATCTTGTACCTGCTACGAGGTTTCTAGTAGCATTCATCCATAGAAAGAATTAGAGAAAAACAAAAAGAGTACCAGTGCTCTGGGAGTTTGTGTTAGTATTGCATTTTGTATTTCTTCTTTTCTCCCCACCCTCCTCAAAACCATCATGTATTAAATGTTTGACTATTTGAGAAAACAGGGGCCGTAGGTTCTCACAGGAGAGACTCGGTTACCAGTGAAGTGGCCGGACAGCCTTACTAATCCTTCCAAGGCTGGCAATACTTCCACAGGAGTGTCCTGTCTCCCCCCAACCCCTAGTGAGTAAGTGCTCTTTACATTATGAACGACAACATTGCTTCTTCTTTGAACACTCTCTCCTTAGAGAAGCTCGTGTCCCCACAGAAGATTTAAACACCTTCAGTCTGCCCTTAAGTTTTTGATGTAAGGTATTTTATCCTCTCCCTTCTCTGTAGGGCACAAGTAACCCTGGGCACGTCAAAGCAATGTTTCCTGTTTGGCAAGGGTAGCTACCATACTTCTTCAGTGCGTTGTGGTGGAGATGCTGCCATTAAAGTTAAATTAGTGTGAGCGCCTAATTTTTTATTCTAGGGTTATTGTAAACAGAAAGTCTGAATCTAATAGAGCCCCTAGGACTTCTTTTTTGGCAAATGCAACTGCTATCCCTTAAAAAGTCTAGGTTTGAGGTGCTCCTAGACATTACATGTCGTGCCTGATGGAGCAGTATGTGTCCACATAGACCAGAAAAGGGCATAGGGGAAGAATGAGATGGCTTTGTTCTTCAACAACAGACCTCTTTGTGATCTGGGCTGCACACAAAACATATCTGCCCATCAGGAACCCCTTAGGGCCCATGCTCGAGCTGGAGGTGCAGATGAGTGGATAAGGTTTCTAGGTTGCAAACTATAGAACATCTACTGTAGACATGACCTTTCTGTCTGCGACACCACAGGTGAAAGGAAGTTGTGTTTAATTTGCTCTTCTTTAACTTAACTTTTTTTTGGCCAGTTATGTGTTGATTTAGGAGATCTTAACTATATTTTGCCATGCACTGAATTTGGGAAAAATGAAATGTTTCACAGATGAATAAACAGAAGTCACCTGAGTGTCATGTATACAATTATTAAATCCACTGTGTACTGGTGTGTGTATGCAGACCACAGGTAAGAGACAAAGCCTCCTATTTCCTCTCTGCTACTAGCACTTGCCAGTGCCCAGAGGGGGTTCTTTGGGTTTGCATCATCAGAAGGTCTTTCCCTAGTGTATGCATTAAAGAAAACCCTGTGCTGAGGAGATGTAATAGCTGAGGGGTCACCCTCCAGTGGTTGTCCCTGGGATCTTGAGTTTAGAGGTGCAGTTTATCTCCCTGAGCTTGCTTACAGAGTGTAATTACATATTTCCTCTGCCTGGACCTTCCTAGCTTAGGCATATACTGTGGACAAGACTTGCTACCTTTATTCTTTCCTTTGTCCAGAATATCTAAGCTTTGTTGAGCACCAACAGATGCCTCTGGGAACTCCGTATATCATTCCTTTTCATCAGCATTAGTGGCATATTTACTATTTTTCCTTTGATATATAAATACATGTATGTCAAAGGTCCTCTTTTTTAAGGAGCTTACTGTTTGGTGAATTATGGAGAACAGTCCTCAGATTCACAGGGTGGCAGGAATTGTCTGGGCTGACTTTGAACAGTGGTCCTCAGATCTCAGCTTCCTGGGTACTTCAGGTACACCTTACGGGCATGCGCCTGTAGTGCATGCATCAGTGCCTGGCTAGAGAGCCTGCTTTTTCTCTTTGCTTTTCACCAGGTGAAGATGCAGGGAGAAGATGATCACCTCTATATCAGGAGTGTACCTTGTCTAGTCATGCATTTGCCTACTTTGAACTCAAACTTTCTACCCTCTTGAAGTTTAAGAAATGAATTTCTGATGTTTAGACCAGTCAGCCTATGGTAATTTGTTACATAGGTGTGAACTAAGACAAGAGGGATTTAATAAATATGAATGTGGAATTTCCAAACAGAATGACTGATACAACAGTAAGAGATAGACAGGCCCCAAGAGCTGTGGGATACGATGAGGTAACGAATTGAAAGAGAGAACAGCATGTGTTAAGGAATCAGGTTCATTGAACGCCTTCAATAATTCTTATTCCTGTAATTGCGTGAACTATTGGAAGTAATGGTTGGTTTGTTCTATATAAAGTCTAGGTGAAGCCGGGGAATAACTGGGGACTTGTATACTCACTGTCAAATGCCGTGGGGAGTTGAAGGCTGCATAGACTAGGATCTGTTTAAGATGTAAAAATGGAGATTCATGTGAGAAATTTACAAAAAAAACCCAGTTTTAGTGAAGCAGATGATGTATGTAAGTAGAAATGATAATATATTCTGCCTATAAAAATCCAGTGGGACCTCATATTTAATTAGAAAGTATGTCATAAATGTTAAAATACTCTTTAAAAAACAATGGCCCCAAAATTGTACCTGCTATTTTTAATTTTTTTTCTAGGGGAAACTTATGGGTAAAATATAAAAGTAGCAGCATCTTAAAATAATGCAGCAGGGTACTCAGACACTTGCTATAAATTTCCCCCTTATATTTTTGGTAAAATAGGATAAAGAGAGAATCTGTTTAGGATATAAAAGATATAGAGCTGTTCCATAACTGTACCAGGCTTCCTATCTTATTATCTATGCAAAGGTTCTGTATTAAGAGATTCTGATTTTATTAATTCCTTTTCTCCTTATAGGGCATAATGCTACCTAAATTGCTTCCTTTTGATGTAAAGTTTCCAATCTTTCTGATGTTGATAGTTTAGGGTGGATCATTCCTTTCAGTGTGTAGTGGGGGATGGGGAATGGGATGCATATCAACATCTGTAGCCACTACTCCAACAACTTACCCAGGTGTGGCGGCCCAACTTATTTCCAGAAATTGCTGGTTTTGAACTGCTAGTTTAAATGTTTTCACTAAATTCAAGTGAAAATGTAAATGAAGAAGACATTTTCTGTACTTGGTTAGCCTTTAATCTCTACAGGCTAGATCTCGCCCTTTGTGAACTGCATAGGTGATATGCCTGCGACAGTATTGCTCTGTGTGTGTGTGTGTGTGTGTGTGTGTGTGTGTGTGTGTGTGTGTGTGTGTGTGTGTGTGTGTATACGCGCGCGCATGCGTGTGCGAGTGCACTGAATTCAGTGCTGTCTCTTAGCTTTTACTCTCAAAGATGACACTACCACTTGAACCACAGCTCCACTTTCCCCCTATTGGTAGTTAATTGAGGATAAGGATGTCACAGATGCTGATTCCCTGATTGACTTTGAACTGCAATCTTTAGATCTCAGCCTCTTGAATAGCTAGGATTACAGGTGTGCCTGACTTCTGTGGCAGTATTCTTGATCTTCCTCAGTAGCTGGATTCAGCACATTCAGAAAGAGGTTGTGGTTGAGGTGACACAAGCAGGTTCACACACGAGGAGGTCTGCTGACCCTTCTTGGGAGATACAACTTCCCATAGAGCTGTCCACTGGAATGTGGGTGGTATGCTTTTCAGTGAGTGGTGACTTTGAGATCTGTCCTGTAGTTACCAGTCATCAGAAATATCAACATTTATGGTTGAGTATGCTGTTAAAAGGAACCCTCATACACTGTTGATTAGAATGTAAATTAGCACAGCCGCTGTGGAAATCAGTATGGAGCTTCTCCAAGGAACTAAAATAGAACTACCCATGTTTCTGCTATACTACTTCTGGTCATATACCTGAAGGAATACAAGTGGTAGAGACACTGCAAAGCCATGCCTGTAATAGCATTATTCACAGTAGCACTGTTCACTGTTGATGGTAGTCAAGTCATTGAATCAGTCTAGGCGCCTAGCAACTGATGAATGGATCAAGAAGATATGATATAAAGTGGAGCATTAGTCAGTTATAATTACAGACAAAACTATGGTTTTTCAGAAAAATGGGTGAAACTGTAGATTCTCACCATGTTAAGTGAAATAAGCCAGGTTGAGAGAGATGGAGGTCACATGTTTTCTTTCCTATTTGGAAACTCGAGTCCTCCCTCTGCCCCAGAAAACAAGTGATTTGAGTATGAAACAGGGATGTTTGGGTAGTGGGCTTACTTGGAGAGGGTGAAATGCTACAGTGATTGAAGGTAGTTATGCATGTAAGAAAATGAAACTTGTTCAACATTGGCTATCATAGCGGGAGGGGCAGGAGAGGCTGCGAGCTGTGGTTTATTCCTGTAATCAAGTTATTTGGACCGCAGAGATTAGGAGGTTTGTGACGGGAGTTTAGTTCGTACACAGTGATAGACAAATGAGGCATTTCGGTGCAGGTTCTTATCCCCCGCTACATGGGAATCTTAGGTAAAAATTCATGATATGAGGACAGTTCTGGGTAATAAGAGGAGAACCTCCATGAAAATAAACTAAAACTAAGATGGCTTATGGTGTAGCTCCAGTGATAGAGGACCTCTTAGCAAGGATGAGTTCTGATTTCAAACCCAAGAATTCCCAGGACAGTGGATGGGGTTGAACAAGGAAGAGCAATGGAGGAGTTAAATTTGATCAAAGTACATTATATGAATGCATATAAGTATCACTGTGATACAGTTTTGAACATTCAGTATATTCTAATAAAAATGAGATGTTAGCCTCAACTGTACAGTACACCCCACTAACTTCCGTCTTCCCCCTAATTTCCCAGTTCCAAAGACTTACACTTATGTATGGTAGAGTGGAAGAGGACGATGAGATCCTGTCTCTTCATGAAAGGGGCACAGTTGAGAGTCGATTTATGAGTTGATGGCTTACTTTCTTCATATCATTTGACTCATTGTTCTTACAGATAGCTCTGAGAAGATAAAATGTTGAATGTATAATTAGAAGAACAGGTCAGAAGTGGTTTGGGCATTTCCTCTGAAACACAGGGCAGGTACTAAGCTGAGGGACTTAAAGATAACTTAAAGATGAAAGGAGGAAATGGGGGATATTAATCAAGGTGTATTTGTACTCATACTGATTTGTCAAATGGTAACCTCTTTGTACAACTACTTAAAGATAATAAAAATATAATTTTACAGAAGCGCACTTTTTTCTTTTTCTACTCAATTCTCTCAACTGTACCCCGAAGAAGAAAGTTGTCCAGCAATGGAAGACTTTTATTGTCTGTATCTTTGAACTAAATCAGGACCTGAAACCAGCTCTAGCAATGTAGCTCGTATCATTACGAGCTCAGGAACTTCGTAGAAATTGAGCGTGGCTATCAAAAAGAGAATGAAGGATCATAATCCAGACAGTAGTCATTTTGATTTGCTAGGTGGTCAGCAGGGGTTTTATTACGTATATTTTCCATTTGATTTAAAGGAAAATTCCACCCAAGTTGCTTAGACCAACCATCTGGAAATACTTTTTCTTTTTATTGCCTTTTGACACTTTGCCAGCTGGAAGGAAAAAAAAAGATGGAGGGATAAGAAAAGTATAAAAACATTGACTTTAATACACTTAATATTAATGAAAATGCTATTTATTCATCTTTACACATAGAGTTAAATTAAGTTAAAATTAGTATCTCTAAGCCTTCTTTGAGAACAATTTGTCTTCTTCAATGTGACACCACATTTGGATCTCTATCCTTCCCTGGGTAATTTAATTGACATCTCCAGAGCCCAACACATCTTACACACGTCTGTGTTCAGACATTTGATCCCAGTTGCTTTATTAGGTAGAACTCTGTCTTTCAACTGAAGAATCTCAGCTGCCGAGAGCTGGGTTCCTGGGATTGGTGCAGATTTCTGTCATGGCCAGAACTTTTCCCTGTCTACCTCTGACCTGTGCTTAAGAATGTGTGTCTCTTACAGGATTTTTTTTTGGGTTTGGGGTGGGGCTTTAATACATGACTAACCATTTGAAATATACAACTCCAATTGATTTGGGTTCAAATGTCAACCTATGCCTTCTCATGGTGTTCAAATCTTCCTTTTCTCTTCCTTTTCCTTTCTACGGACTGAGCTTTTTTTTTTTTTTTTTTATCTCCTGGTTGTGTGATGCCTCTGGTTGGTATTTCCTTCTAATAAGTAGATATCCAGGCTTCAGATGAGCCTTTTGTTGAATTTATAGGGAGCTTTATACTCAAATAATTTTTGATTGTAGGCAGAAGGTCTATCAATGGACACAAAATGTCTTCTAAATACTTCAGAATGGCCCCATATCCTTCTTTCAATTTTTATTGGATTCTTGATAGTCAGAACATTGAATATATAGATTTATTTCTTTAAATCTAATCAAAGTGACATTGTTTTATTTTATGCCCTTTTAGTGAGACAATATTGCATAACTATGAGCATAAAGTGCCAGAGAAAAACTGTCATCTAAGATAAAATATTTTTCCCTACATATAGTTGAATGCTAGAGTCTTGAATGTGACCAAGTAGTTTTCCATATCTTTTACTTCATTTATTGTAAACAAAATTAATTTTGATTAGTGGTACTGTTTTTTTTTTTTTTTTTTTTTTTTGCCAGTTCTGGGGCTTAGACTCAGGGTCTGGGCACTGTCCCTGAGTTTCTTTTTGCTCAAGGCTAGCATTTGTGTTTGAATTTTCCTAAAATAATCACATGATTTTTAGCACATAGTGATGGAAGACTTAGGTATTGTTTTTGCTGTTTCCCATTGAAGCAAGAAGGATAGGATTAATCAGATTGTCCTGGATAAAATCACAGGGAATCTTCCCCTTTTTTCTCATGAGCTTTGTTGGCTTCATGGGAATCTTACATCTATTTGGATATATACGTTGCTCACTTTCACTGGAATTCACTAAAAATAAGAAAGATAAACTCTGTAGATACTAGACGGTTGAGGGAGAATCTCACAATACAGGAAAATTTTAGGAACACGGAAATACAATGGCTGTGAAATCTAACTCTTATTAAGCATGCAGATCCTTTGTTATCCATATAGAACAAAAACACTGAAATAATATTATTACTTGTCTTCCCTAAACTGTCACTGAGAATAACAGTAGGGTAAATGTATATAAAAATGCAATTTCTTGCAGGGTTCCTGTGATACACACCTATAATCCTAGCTATCCAAGAAGCTGAGATCTGAGGATAGCAGTTAAAAGCCAGCCCAAGTAGGAAAGTCATTGAGATTCTGATCTCCAGTAAACTCCTCAGAAAAGGCCAGAGGTGGCACTGTAGCTCAAGTGGTAGAGTGCTAGCCTTGAGCAAAAGAAGCTCAGGGACAGCATCCACGCCCTTGAGTTAAAGTTTCAGGACTGGCAATAAACACACACACAAACAAATAAATAGAAAATTTAGTGTCTTCAATTCATGCAGTCATTTTGAGCATTCTTTTTTTTTTTTTTCTTTTTCAGTATTAGGATTTGAGCCTTGCATTTGCTAGGCAGGTACTCTACCACTCAAGCCATGTCTGTAATCCTTTTTGCTCTGGTTATTTTCTGATTAGTATTTTTCTTTTGACCCAGGCTATCCTGGACTGTGAACTTCCTGTTTAACCTACCATCTGGTATGGCAGGTTTGTATTCCCTCTTCTAGCTTTTTCTGTTGATATAGAATTTTGATAAACTTTTGCCTGGGCTGGCCTCGAACTTAGATCCTCCTGATGTCAACGTCCCAAGTAGCTGTCATTATAGACATGAACCACCGGTGCCTGGGTTAGGCATTCTTTCTTAGTTCTTCTTCTAATGTGACCTTTTCTACCTTCTTCAGCCACACATCCCAGTAGTCCTTACCAGGTCCTAATTCAGCCTATTTTGAGGCTTTATGCATTAGCACAATTTAATTCATTAAACAAAGGTCTTCTTAGCAGGGATGTGGAAGACAGGGGGATTGACTATCACTCCATAGCTGATGTGTGAGAGACAGAAGCAGTCAGCCTGCATTGTGGGGGTCTGTGGGAGTGGGGTGTAGGTTTCCATTGTGACTGTGAAGCTAGGGACCAGTGTTGCTTCTACTGTGGGTGTCTCAAGGTTTTTGGGAGTGGACCAAATGCACAACCAGCACAGTATCGAGGCATAGAGAACACATGCAAACACTAGGTGCATTCTGCATGCTTTAGCCTCAGACCCTGGTTTTGTTAAAATGGTCTCCAGTTAAGAAGATTGATTAAACCCCGTCCCCTCACAAATTTTCAGTAGGGCAGACAACATGTTAAAGACACATCCTTTGATTTCTGCTTTTCTGTCGGGATTCCATCTGATTCTTACTTCTTCTGCTTGGGTTGAAATAACTGGCTTAGTATGCATGTAGGGTGGGAATAGTTTTTAGAGTGGTGCTGTAAGCTATTTTATTTATGGCAACACAGTGTACTTAGTTTTTAAGATGATCACAGGATGAAATGAGAAATGCCTTCATGAAAAAGGGCATCCAGATGGAAACGGTCATTTGCTATAACTCAGGAATAAATATAGTGAGTGTGTAGTGGAAATGTAGACAGCTTGTATGTCTTTTTACTTTACTTGCAGATTGTTTTATTTACTTATTTATAAGTGGTGACAAGAGTTGCCTGGATGTTTTACAAAAATAAAGACAAATGAAATGAAAATTGTGAATCTGGGCGGACTTGCTGCTGAATGTCCAGGAAAACCAGGCAGCACAATGGCCCCTGGAACATGACAGAAAATGCTCTGAGGAGGTGAACTAAGAAAGGTCCAACTGTTTGGAAATTTATTAGCTGTATCACTGTATTTTTAATTATATCTGACTAACTTCAGTAATATATTGTCATTATTGTTATTGATTTTTTCTTCCATAGTAGATACACTTACAGCATTGATTGATTTGTTTCATTAGTATAGGTAGAGTTGTATTCTGATGTTATTTACGATTCCTTTTAGATAATAAAAAGAAATGAAAATATATTGGGAAATAAAATCTCACAGCTTACAGTTTCTATAAAGATAGAGTTTTCATGATGAGATTAAAGCTAAAGGAGATTTTTCTTTCTCCGGCAATTATTTTTATAGATACTTGATCAGAAGATGTGCAAATTTCTATACTAGGATGGCAGCGTTCCTGGACGTAGGGGAAAATACAACTTATTAAAGTGTAGGGTGATATACTTAATACTGATTTGAAACCAGAGAAGAGTAGGTGATTGTACTTGTTGGGACAGAATTTCCAAAGTCCTTTTGTTTTTTCCCCACCTGGAGGCTTTGGTTTTGGTAGCGGCATGACTGATCAGTAGGCGACACACAGTAATGACACTGCTCCCACTTAATGGCTGGTGTTAGTTCCTAACAGGGTGCATTTAACGATTTCTCAATCCTTTCCGTGGGGAGAAGCTGAGTCATGGAAAGGTATGGATCTGCAGAGGTGAGGGTCTGCCCACAGCCAACACAGAGCTGCCAAGGAGCTTCCTGTGAGGCAGGGTTGCCCTTTTGCAGGTATGGGCTGGAGGCCCAGAGAGAGGTGGGAATGTGCCCTGGAACGCTGGGGGCCAGGCAGGGGACTTGGGTTTTAGTTCTTGCTTAGCCATAAAGTCAGCCTGGCAAGTCACCAGTGCTTTGTTACATGGTTTCTCCTAAGTGCAAGGAAACTTTGTAGGAAACCCTGAGCTAGGACTTGAGGCACAGATTTCTCACAAAAGGATTTGGAGTCCTTCAATGAAGGTGCAAACTAGTTGTGCTGGGGGCCTATTAGATTTTGAAGATGTAGAAAAAGACTACGGCATGTAAAGGCAAGTGGTTATCTTTTGGCTTTTTTGATGAGTTCCGTGAGTCTTCACTGGTCTTTCTTAACGCATGGAGGTGAAACTCCACTTGCAGATGGAAATGCAACTTGATAACAAGGAACCACGTGCCGAAGGAGAATGGAAGAGAATTTGGTTGGCATCACGGCTCTTGGCTTAGGGTTTCAGCTCTGCTACAACCGGATCGGTGGCTTTCATGAAAATGATTTCCTTCCTTAGACCTCCATTTCTGCTTCTTTAAACGTTGAACCTTGTAGTAACAGTAGTTTATAAAACCACATTTAAAATGTCCCAGGTTTTCTTCAAAGTGAATTTGGAGCAGAGCAGGGGTGGGCTAAAGGCTTTTGAAAAACAGTATGTTAGAAAAATAGGAAAATTCACCATCTTAGTGTTCTGGAATTCTTTGGACTCATGGCATGCATTTAAAAAAGTTAACTTCAACGTGAAATTTGCCTTGGACTATTTTCTCTTTGGTGAGGCCAGCAGGGGGAGGGGTCAAAAGCCCAGGAGAGGAGATCATCTGCACTTGACTCTCAGCCCTGCGGTTTGTTGACTGTGGCCTTGGGCACATTTCTTAATGCCTGTGCCATGCCTTAGCCCTTCCATCTTTAAAACACAGCACTAATATTCATTTTTCCCCTTGCATTTTATGAAAGAAAATGAGCAGGTAGTCATAAAATCCTTAGCACCGTGCCTGGCCTCTGTGTATTCCACATCATGAAGGCGTTCAATGCACGGAAGTTCATCCCTTGGAAATTTGGCTCACGATAACATGTCATGGAGGGAAAAACATATCATTTGTGAGCAACTTCAGTATTTACTGAAGTTTAAATGACATCCTTGTAACTTGACCCAGGAAATTCATAATCTGGAAAGTTTCAGGGAGGGGACATCTCGGACCAAGAGAACAACTTGGTGAAATTTTAGAAATGCAGAAGTTCTAGAAATATAAAATTGTAGTATAGTTAGGACCACACCACTGGGGCGGTTGTGCATGCTTCTGCATGGAGCTTCGGCAAGTTACAGGATCCTGTGCCATGACCAGGAGACCGACACTTCACAGGGACCGTGATGTTTGATGTCAGTGGTGGTGATACTGAAGGAAATGAGTGGCGATGACTGGTGATGACAATTGTGATAGTGGTGCTGCTGCTGGGGGCGGGGTTGCCGAGATGTCTGTGGTGCTAGTGTTTGTGGAGAGGGTGGCAGTGTGACAGGGGCCGTGGTGGAGTTGATGATGGCAGTGGTGGTGACGATGGTGGTGATGGTGGAGATGATTTTGGTTTCTATACTGGGCGATCACATCCAGAGCTAAAAGGCATCTGGCAGGCTGCTGTGACAGATGGCTGAGGGGCAAAGAGACAGGGGCGATGGTTGAGACTGAAGAAGTCCTCCTTTCCTTTCGTTCCACTCTTAACCCCTGGATAGTTCATCTCCACTTTCTTTCACAGGTTTGCACTTGGTTGGTAATCTTGTTCCCATCTGCAAAGGAGATAAGGAGCTGGATAACTTAAGGGTCCAACCTCTTTGTGCTTATAAAATGGGTCAGATGGAGACTGGTTGTAATGATCAACTGTGTCTGCTTCTTGGATCAAACTGGACTGTCCTGTTGCTGTGGCAACGGGAGTATCGGTACCTTGTTCCCTTTATGTAACTGTTTTGTGGCACCGCGCTTCTTTGTGTGGAAAGTGTGTGATGCTGTAATTCAGATGCAGTTTTGATTAGTATGTGCAGCCTTGCCTTGAGGTCACATTAGCATAGTGAATAGCGAAAAAAAGTCGAACTATGGAAAAATGAGATCAGAATGCCTCTTCTTATGTCTGCATAAAATATCTTCTTTCTCTCTGCTGTTAAATTTAGATGGTCACTTTCTAGGTAGCAGTGGTTCTCAGGAAAGGAGAGCAGGTATGCCCACTGTAGATAGACATTGGTCAAAATCTGAAGGTATTATTTGAATAATCAAGGCTCTCTAACCTGGACTAAATATCTTGGAAGTCATGGGACAGCCCCACAATAAGAATTTAATCTGTCCTAAATCACAATAATACCGAGGTTAAAATTCTCTAGCTGAGGTGTTGGGTCTGTGAGATGTTTGGTACAATACATTCCCTACCCTCAAATCTTTCCTTTCTTTTGTTCATATTCCATGATGTTAGCTTTCTCATATTTACTTAAGGACCTCTTTGAAATTTACTAACTACAAGAAACCAACACTAGACAAATTTATTTTAAATCTATCTTCTGTGTATTGTCTCAAACATTGCCAATGTATCAGATACCCTTAGTGGCTTTTCAAAATAATTTCTTATAAGGTACCCTTTCTGTATGCTTCACCTCCTTAAATTTACTGTGACATTGCTGAATTGATAAAAATTCTTTGAATTATTTTAAGATGTAAGCTAGTGCTATATGTACTCCCGCCCCCCTCCTCCCACCCCCCCACCCGCCACCCCCACCCCCACCCCTGATCCTGGGGCTGGAACTCTGGGCTTGGGTGCTACCTCTGAGCTCCTTTGTGCTCAAGGCTAGTGCTCTACCACTTGATCCACAGCACCACTTCTGGCTTTTTCTGTGATTACCTGGAGATAAGAATTTTCACATACTTTCCTTCATAGCGATCCTCAAGATCTCAGCCTCCTGAATAGCTAGAATTACAGGCATGAGCCACTGGCACCTGGCTTTGCAATACTGTATATCTTATATCCAGCTAAACTTTTATGTTTAAGTTTATTCCTTAGTACACACATTAATACACACACATACATACACATGTGTGTATAAAATATATGTATATATGCAAATGCACATATATTTGCGTGTGTTATACATACAAATTGAAATATTTTCTTTTCATATTTCTCATTTAGGAGGAAATCAGTGTTTCTTTTTTTTCTTTATGTTTTAAAATCAGAATGACATTCAAATTTCATGGGATTTGTTTGGTAACATGAAGGCAACTTATTTCATGTTTGAGAAAATCTAGCTGTTGATTTTTCTAAGCAGTAATTATTGTATTTATTTTAAAATAAATCTAGGGTACATTCTTTATGAGACTGTTCCCACTGGAACTTTACAAAACCCTGTGCTGTTTCTATTTCACATGGTATAAATTAGTATTGATGCTTTGGCTGAATGTAACAGTGAGTAAGCAATATCCATTAGGGAAATATTTATATTAGGATGAACGTTGTTATTGTGGATGTGTAGTCCTTTGGGACAGAACTCATTTAGTGATGTTGCTTTAATCATGCTGTGGTCATTTTTCACAAGTTCTTTCCAATTTCCTGGCCATGGAAGACAAAAGACATGTAATAGCATCGTCATTCATGTGACCTTGAAGCTAGGAGTCCTCGTCTCCCTGGTGGGTAGTGTGGTCCCGATATCCATGCATGTTATTCACTTCTGTTGGCCCATGGGCTTCCTATTTCTAGGTGATGTCTCCTATGAGCATTTAAGATGCACCTGGTGAGTCACCTGATCATGGGAGGGTCTCACACACACAAATTCCATTCCACTAATTCAATGATAAGAAGTAATATGGAAAAACATCAAGCATTAATCATTTTTACATTCTCCATTTGTCTCCTCTGCTCTCTTTGCTAATTAAACCCCACAGAACGTATTTTACTTTCTTGTCGTTCATTTTTAGTGTGCATTCATTTTACAATGTGGTTTCACTGTGGTATTTAAGACATATGTGTGTGACACGTTCATCCAGTTAACACCCTCTATTGTTCATTCTTCTCTTGTCTCTTCATCCTCTGTTATTCAACAGCTTTTAGTTGTGAATTTCCTTACTTCATCTTCATATACAGAAATGCTGCATTTCAACATTGTTCATCCTCCATCATTCTTTTCCCATCTTCCTCCTCCCTTTCTTCACCATGAATGGCTCCACAGTTATAATTATGTTCTCTCCACATGAATGTGTATGTGTGTGTGTGTGTGTGTGTGTGTGTGTGTGTGTGTGTGTGTGTGTGTGTGTGTGTGTGTACATGCTTATATTTTAGGTTTAGATTTCACATATGAGGGGAAATAATGTGACCTTTTCCTTCTGATTCCAACTGACTTAACATGACAATCTTGAAAACTGGACTTTTTACTTCTTAAAATGAAGGTCGGACTGATGGGCAGACCAGTTGGGAAGTTCTGAGCTGCACAGATTTCATGGTTACTGGCTGTTACTAGTCATTTTTATAAGAATATCTGGGCAGTCCAAATGGTAGAGTCAGTGTCTCCATAAAACCATTCCTATGTTTTCTTCACATTCTCAGTAAAGACAGAAATGCTGTAATAAACAGGATGTTCTGCACACCCTGTTTTGCGTCTTACTGACATGTACAAACACCATCTCTCAGAACATTCCTGGAGTTGGTTGGGCCTGTTTTTCTATGTGGGGTATAATAATGGATATCTTGCTTAACCTTCTGTAATTCTAGAAGTTGCTTCCAAACCTCCTGGCTCCTTATTCAAGTGGATGAGAGAACATTGTAGGGAGCTGGTTGCTTTCTATTCACCTTTACCTTGGGTGGCTGGGTAATCTGTTTTGGAATCTCAAACCATTCAGAAGGATGGAGATGGTGTAATTGTTGGTTTATGATTATAACAGCATCCACCTTACGTAAGTTCATCTTTGGAGGTCACCTAGAATTGCTTGGCATAGGTTCCTTTAATAGTCTGTATTTTTTCTCTGTGAGCTCAAAGAAAAGCAATGAGAAGTTAGTATAATCATGTTTTAGTTCCCTGACAAGAAAATGTCTTTACATTGTCCTTTAAAAGGGGAATCTTATTCATCATTACAAATATAAATATATTTTTTTGGTCATGGGTCTTGAACTCTGGGCTTGAGAGCTGTCGCTGCACTCTTCGGCTCAAGGCGAGCACTCTACTGCTTGAGTCACAGCGCCACTTCCAGTTTTCTAGTGGTTTATTGTAGATAAAAGTCTCACGGACTTTCCTGCCTGGGCTGGCTTTGAACCACAGTCCTCAGATCTCAGCCTCCTGAGTAGCTAGGATGACAGGCGTGAGCTACCGTGCCCGGCATATACATTTTTAAATAATCTGATTAAGTAAGAAATCTAGGATTCTA
This sequence comes from Dipodomys merriami, assembly GCF_024711535.1. Classification (NCBI taxonomy): domain Eukaryota; kingdom Metazoa; phylum Chordata; class Mammalia; order Rodentia; family Heteromyidae; genus Dipodomys; species Dipodomys merriami. The sequence continues at coordinate 5,730,730 of NW_027204715.1, read as the reverse complement.
GTACTAACCACTTGATCTGTGTTACCAAGTTCGTAAATAGTTAACCTTTAGCAGAAGGGTGTGATTGTCCAGCCGAGGACTTGGCTTCTATTTTGCTCCCTTTTTTTTCCTTTTTCTTTTTTGTGCTGGTCCTTGGACTTGAACTCAGGGCCTGGGCACTGTCCCTGAGCTTTTTTGTTCAAGGCTAGTGCTCTACCAATTGAGTTACAGATCCACAACTGGCTTTTTGGTGGTTAATTGGAGATAAGAGTTTCACTGGCTTTCCTGCCCAGGCTGGCTTGGACATGTGATCCTCAGAGCTCAGTGTCTTGAGTAGCTAGGATTATAGGCATAAGCTACCAGCTAATATTGCTCTTTTAAGTCTGTCAGTAACTCCATGTACAGATAAGGAGAGTACTGTTTTCACTCATTTGACTTCATGACTTAGATTAGAAAAAAAAAATCATTGATATATTATGCTTAGTTTAACTTCATGCCAGGAAGCTAACAAAAAATATGAGACCTGGTATTTCAGGAATATTAAAACAGCTCTGCAGTTCCTGGGTGAGAAAATGAGCATAGAAAGCACAGTCCTTCCTGTAGTGACAAATCTCAGGAGTGGGATGTGAAGGCCATGGGTTGCATATGCAGGCCTTTGCCGCGCTTCTGACAAGCTCTCGAGGCAACACAGCTTTGTGTGTGGTTTGTTCCTCATTTCTCTCATTCTTCTAATCTATCTTACTAAGTGGTTTGTGAAGCTTGAACCTCTCTATTTCCAGGGTATGAGATGGGTTAAAGTTGAGGGTTTGTCTTAAGTGTAGTGTGGCAGCAGATATCTGTGTTGATCATTGAATGCTCGTCACTGAGATAATGTGTGTGTAGAACTCAATATTATAATCTTCACAGTATACATAGGGAAAGCACAATGCTACCCTATTTCATAATTATGCAGTAGAGCTTGAGAAAAGTGAATGAACTCACTGAAACCACCCTGTCAGGCTGGGGTGGTGTAAAACCTTTAATTTATAATGTCTGATGGAAAAGATGGGTTTCCTGGATTGCTCATGTCCTTCCTCCTTTATCTTACAAACATGTACGATTTTTTTTTTCAGTTGTATATAAGATGCACCCCCTATTCTATGTGAAAAAGGTATCCTAATAAGACTATGTTTGGCCATAGACTTGTGTTGTCATGGGAGAGGTAAGCAATAAACAGTTGGGATAGTACAAGGCATATAAAAAGGTTTTGGAATTCAAAGAAGGATGTAGGTATTCATTCTCATGGGAATGAGGATGGGTAAGTGACAGCTTTTGTGGATGCCTTGAGCAGAAGAAATGAGACCAGTGAAGAGTTGTCACCTTGGGTGGGGCATTCAGAACATGAAGGGCAAAGACTCGCAGCTTTGAAAGTTCTCCTGACTCAAGAGTTCCAGGGAATGGTGAGTGAGGAAGGCCCATGTAGTGAGATCTCAGGAGTACTCACAGACCCATGGAGAGAGATCTCAGGAGCACTCACAGGCCCATGGAGAGAGATCTCAGGAGAACTCACAGGCCCATGGAGAGAGATCTCAGGAGCACTCACAGGTCCATGGAGAGAGATCTCAGGAGCACTCACAGGTCCATGGAGAGAGATCTCAGGAGCACTCACAGGTCCATGGAGAAAGATCTCAGGAGAACTCATAGACCCATGGAGAGAGATCTCAGGAGAACTCACAGGCCCATGGAGAGATCTCAGGAGAACTCACAGGCCCATGGAGAGAGATCTCAGGAGCACTCACAGGTCCATGGAGAGAGATCTCAGGAGCACTCACAGGTCCATGGAGAGAGATCTCAGGAGTACTCACAGGTCCATGGAGAGAGATCTCAGGAGAACTCACAGGCCCATGGAGAGATCTCAGGAGTACTCACAGCCTCAAGCACACAGGTCCTGGCACAAGGTTTAAGCCAGGTTGCAGGTAGATGGGAGGAAGAAGAGAACAGAGGCAGAGATGATTTAACCAGGATGTCCCTGGGGCAGGGATTGAAGGGAATTTAACCTCTTCTAAAGTCAGAAAGATAAGGCTCTCTTCAAGCCCACACGTGTCTGATTCCATAATGAGCGTGACGACCCAATGGAATCATTACACAGCAGAGTCAAAGGAAAGTCATAGCTCTCATTTTTCTTTCTTGTGCGTCAAACTTGCTAGACAAGGGCTCCACTACTACAGTCATACTATATAGTCCTTGGTGCCCAAGGCAGCCACAGTCTACAGTCATCTATTCCTTCCTCTTAGCTAAGATTACAGGTATGAGACATCCTGCTGTTTGTTTGTTGAAATGAACTTCTTGCTAACCCTTTCCCCGGGCTGGCCTCCAACCTGGATTCTCTGATCTCCATCTCAAGGGAAGCTGGATTGCAGTTGTGAGCCATCATGCTGGGATAAATTTTGAGAGACATCGTCTCTGAAGAAACCTAGAGAGAAGTATTGATGGACAAGGTGATGTGTCCAAATCAGTCCCTTCCAGCTCTGCCTTGTGTGTTTGAATTGGGATTAATGTGGCCTTGCCATGACCTACATCACCTCGTCGATGGTGGGCAGTACTGATTGCTTTATGGAACGGACATGGGAATGTGGTGCTGATGTAGGAGTGCAGTGTGTTTGTGCTTGTTTATGTGTGTGTGTGTGTGTATGTGTGTGTGTGTGTGTGTGTGTGTGTGATATGTGTGTATGTGTGTGCATTGTGTTTGGTAAATATGCCTGTATTTCTCTCTGTCTCTCTTTCTCTCTGTATGTGTGTGTGTAAATCAATGTTTACAGATACAACAAATAAGGACCTGACTCCATGCTATGGATCAGGAGAGGAGGCAGCTGTTATGATTGTGTGGTCTTAGCTAGGCACCCTGTGCCCACCTCATCCTTGAAATGCCTTAGGAAAACTCCCATGAGATGCAAATCTTTCCCAGAAAACTTCATAAGGAGGAAAATCTCATCCTATGGGCCAGGGCTTGATTTGTAAGGAGATACTAGCTAAAGATTTCTAGAACTGTGTTTAGGGAACACAGTAAGTAGGTCATGATCTGAAATGCTGTCTTGACCAGTGGTCTTACATTACAAGCTCACACTGTGGGGCCCGTGGCGAGGGGTGGTTCTGATATGTCCCAGCTGAGCAGAAGACCCTTTTGACACTGAACCCCTGTCATTACGTAGGTGGTGTGTGATGAGGGGGGAGATGCGGTCAGTCCCTGGGACTGGTTCTTCGGATCAGGCTCTTCAGAAGCCTGTTTAGATGAAGAGCCAGCCCTTTCCCTCCCATGTGGCACTGTGTGGTCTGCACAGTAAAACCACTACATTTGTGATTTACCCAGAGCTGAAGCTGATATCTAGACCCTTGGCACAGCTTTCACAGATATTGCCGGCCCCTGCCCCTCGTTTTCCTGTTCTTCACGGACACTGCTGGGCCCTGCACCCTTGTTCTCCTGGCCTGGTCATCAGCGTGGACAATACTGTAAAGCTGATGCTGCTTATTTTTGGTAGCCTATGAATCGTCATGGTGAAATGGTGTATACCTGCCTCTAGGGACTACCCATGACAGTGCCTGGAGACTGTCTCCACTAACACAGTTAGTAAGTAAGTAATGGACAAAGCTACTATACATAGGCCATTCTTCACACAAATCTGAATGATAAAAGGTCATTGAAGCAAATTGTAGAATCAGTTGCATCGTGAATATGGAAAAGGCAACAGGCTGCGTAGATAGCTGCTGTATTTGAGTCAAAAATAGGCTTCAGACTAAAACTGTTGAATCACAGTGTCAGTTTTACATGGAACTTTTCTATGGTTCTTTTCCTATGTTAGATACTAGTAGCTGCCACAAATACTTATGTCCAAGTCTGCCACACATGTGCTCTTATTTCTCATAGGGGTGTGTGTGTGTGTGTGTGTGTGTGTGTGTGTGTGTGTGTGTGTGTGTGTGTGTGTGTGTGTGTGTGTGTGTGTGTGTGTGTGTGTGTGTGTGTGTGTGTGTGTGTGTGTGTGTGTAAGTGGGATTGTTGGGTCATTGGGATTTGTTTTTCAGAGAGACAAACACTTCAGTACTAACTTGCATTAGAGACGGGCTGTTCAATTTAGAAAGCGCGATTATGTGTCCCCTCCATGGACGAAGGTACAACACTTTCATGCTATTGCCAGGCTATCAAGGCAATCTGTTAGACCACTGCAGACATGTGATCACAGAGTACGTAGTCTTCTAGTCAGAAATATATGACTTCAAATCCTCCCACTTCTCAGATGGCAGATGAACTGAATCATTTTCGGGTTCAGATTAAACTCAGGTTTGTCATCGTTCAGTTCTCATAGTTTTTTGTTGTTGTTTGTTTTTTGCATTTCATTGTACAATGAAAGCAGCCCTGTTTGGATGGGCTAGTTTGGTAAATGGCGGCGACTGTTCACTGCAGGGCTGAAGACATTGGTATTGGCACCCTGCGTGGCAGCTCTGCGGGTGATAGGCCTTCTGCTCTGCTCTGCTCTTCACTGCGACTCTGCTCTGTCAGGAAGTTGTTTCTTCGATGGGAGCAGCTCCTCTGCTCTTTCTAATCAGTGAGAATCACCTTAGCAACTCGAGGAAACCATTGGACAATGAACGGTGCTTTTGAAGGGTTGTGATCTCAATGTGTTTTATCTTCGGAATGATCTGTGGGGAACGCTCACAAGATGAATAGAGGTGTTGGCTGTGGTGTTTTAGAAGCCATTAGCTCTGAGTGGCCCTTAGGTAGTTAGGGATGGCCACCACCTGTGCACTCAATTTGATGTGGCGTTGGGTGCCAGATGGCTGTCTTGCTTTCTTTATGCTTCATAACATCATGTTTTTCTTAATTTGTGATTTTTCTGCCCTTGCTTCACTGAGTGGGCCTTTAGTCAGTGAATTTCCTACTGTGAGTAAAATCGTGGGTCCTCTGGGATTTCTTAAGAGACATTAGGTTCTGTTGTATTTGTTTCTGGTGCCGATGGGTTCGCTTCTCCTCTCAGGATAGAACCATGAGGATGCCAAATGGAGGGGTTATGGCACTATTGAGTTAGGGCAAGACTTTTCAGATGATGGCTACTTCTGACACAGTACAATTATTCTGGTCCTTTAAAAATATGATTACAGGTGATATTTGATGCATCATCTCGTGTTGGAGATGGCATCATTAAGCTTGACCCTGGCCACTGTTTACAAGATTAAAGCTGCTTCAGTTCTCCCATGGTGTGAATCAGAAAGAGTGCTCAGATTCTCACTTCATGTCTCTGGGCCTGGTACAGTGCCTGTCTAGCATTCTCGAGGTCCTGAGTTCAAAACCCTAGTACCACATAGAAAAGTTATCTCTTCATGTTGACTCTCTTTTGTAGCATTTTCTCAGCAAGTGAGTACTTACATTCTTTGATAGTGGTAATAATACCTAATAATTTACAATAAACCTATGAAAACAATCTCTGCTGATATATCAAAACTTACATGGAATTCTTATTTCAGACATTCTGATGGTCATATATATTTTTATCCAGATACTAATCGTAACTGTAAAGATCTTGTTGTCATGTCTAACAATTATTGGGGACTCCCAGTTGGCTCTGTTGAACACTGAATCATTCATTGAACCCTTCCAATCTTAGAGGAGAGATACAAGGATTATATCCATAGTTGTGAAGAAAAGAGTCACAGATGGGAATCTGTATCTCACCTGAGCCCAGGGCATTAGTGAATGTAGATTAAAATATATTTCAACTCTAGAATATTATGTGCACGTGTGTATGTATGAATTTTTATGTGTTGTACACAGTATTACTGCCGAAACACTTTAGTTCTTGAGCAAATATATCATTGAAATTTTTCTTAGGCTGGGTGCTGGTAGCTCATGGCTGTAATCCTAGCTACTTAGTAGACTGAGATCCAAGGTTGAGATTTGAAGCCAGCCCAGGCTAGAAAGTCCATGAGACTCTTATTTTCAGTTAACAAAAACTAAAATCTGGAAGTAGAGCTATGGCTCAAAGTGATAGAGCAGTAGCCCTTGAGCAAAACAGCTCAGGGACAGTGCCCAAGCCTTGAGTTCAAGCCCCATTATTGACCCCTTTTTTCTTAAAAATGACATTCTTTCTTCTTTATCAAGTTATTTATGCAAATGTATCTGTATTTATGAAGATTTTAGGTCTCAGTTAAGTTGAAAATATAAGTCAAACATGTATTCGATATAGGCAGGTTACTACACTTAGCAGCAGGCCCATTGTTGAGTCTTAGTTGTGTCTGCTGGTGATGTTGCAGCTGATTGGGTACTGTGTGTTGTTGCCAGCTTAGGTCCTTATGTGAGTTTTGGATTAAATATCTCTAGCTGGGGAAAAGATCCAGATTCAAAGCACAAAGCACTAATGATGTTTCTACCAAATGCTCATCTTTCTTATATCTTCATCAGGTTGAAAAATCAGGTCATTCTCATTGCCCCATTTGTTAGGAAATGGAAAGGCTTGGAAAAAATTATATTAAGTGAAGTAAGCCAGGCCCAAAGAAACATAGGTCCCATGGTTTCCCTTATTTGCAATATCTAGTATATGTCTGAGTCAAACAGAAAAGGTCTGATAAGTTGATGTTAGGGAAATGAACTCTAAGATATGTATTAAAATGGATTTTTTTCTTTCATGCGATTGTTTTTAACACATTTATAAGATTATTTCTTTGTTGCTTTATATGTCCCTCTCCCACAGTATAACCCCTGCTTTCACTGTATTTGATATCAGTATAATTTGTGGAGGGGAAGGGGAAAAACAAGTCGTTTAAATAAGGATACAGGTGGACCCATTGCAACAATGAGATGTACAAGTCGTTATGTTGAAAACGAACTTTACAACTTTGGTGAGGGGGGTAGGAAGATTGGGTGGGAAGGGCAGGGGGAGGATGGGAAGGGATGGGAAGGGGAAACAAAGGAGGAGGCTACAATGCTTGATAAGAAATGTACTCATTATCTTGCCCATGTAATTGTAACCCCTCTGTACAGTATTTTCACAATAAAAATAAATAAAAACATAAAAAAAGAAGAAAAAAGAAAAGTCAGGGTCATTCTGCCAAATCATGTCTGTGATCTATAATACTTAGACTAGGGTGGACATATTTTGATGCAAGCCATTGCCACATCTATGATGGTCTGTATAGCTGGACTTCATCAAATACTAGGAGGCAATGGATAGGAAATACTTATTGTGAAGGAAGAGGTTTATGGAATCCTGTGGGTACAGCACCTGTTCAGGGCCACTTGGGGTGGGGCCAGGAGTCATCATGAAGCTGAAGACTTGGGGGGTAGGGGATCCCAATCCTTGGCCTGACCTCTCTAGGGAAGGAAGAGGAGAGGCAGACAAATCTGACATTAGTTACTACATTTAATGGGTCAGTCTATACACAATGTCTTCAAATCACACGTGTTCTTGGGAGACCTCTGACCTTCCCAAATGAGTTATCTGCACTGCAAAACAGCTTCTTGTATGACTGTGGTCAGTGTCAGAGGGGAGCCACAGTCACGTTCCTGAACTGCAAGACCACACCTAATAGGGCATTACAGAACTTCCTCCCATCCAGCTGCTACTTATCCAGAACCACACCTGTTGCTTAGAGAGAATCATAAACATGTGTGCTCCCTTTCCTATCTTGAATCCACAGAAGTGTGAATTATTTTATATGTTAATTGTACACAGGGAATTTCACTGGGATATTTCCATACATGCATAGTAGGTATCCCAATCAAAATCACTGCCTCTATCAAGCAGAATAATCAGATTTCATTGTTCTGTTCTCATGCCATCTTTATAGTGCACCAGTGGACCATCTTCATCCTCATTTGCCCTTTTCATTAGCCCTCCCAGCCCTGCTGGGACTTCTCACCCCTAGCAGGGCCTGCTTTACTTTCCTGTCCTTCCTTTTTTATCGAAGATGAATTGTACCAAGGGTTTCACCATATTTTCCATGTACATATATTACATTTGGATCACAATGTCTATTGCTCACTTTTTCCTGCCCCTTCCCCGCCTCCCCGCCCAACCCCAGCTTGTGTATCCACAGCTTTCATTCAGCTTCCTTATGACATCTTAGTACACAGTTTTGAAATTGTTCATCCTCTTTCCTTTTCCCTTCTCTCCCATATAGTATGTATGTGTGTATATAGGTATGTTCATGCCCAAGAATATTTATATTTATATTTACATTTATATTGCATATCTGTGAAAACACAATGCTTAGCTCTTTGAATTTGGCTTAACTTGTTCAACATGTTCTCCAATTCCAGTCATTTTCTTGCAAATACCCTGGTTTCCTTTTTCTTTATAGCTGTGTAATATTCTGCGGTATATATGTACCGTATCTTCTATGTTTTTGGCAACCTTGGCTGATTCCACAATTGGCTTCAGTGGACATGGTACACAGCTATCTTTCTTTTTTTATTTTTATTTTTATTTTTTGTGAACACACTGTACAGAGGGGTTACAATTACATGGGCAGGTTAATGCATACATTTCTTATCAAGCATTGCAGCCTCCTCCTTTGTTTACCCTTCACATCCCTTCCCAGCTTCCCCCCCCACCCCCCCATCCAATCCACCCCGATTCCCCCCCCACCCCTGCACCAACATTGTAAAGCTCGTTTTGGACATGACAACTTGTACTTCTCATTGTTGCAACAGGTCCATCTGTATCCTTAAACGACTTGTTTTTCCCCATCTCCTCTACAAGCTATACTGACATCAAATATAGTGAAAGCAGGGGTTATACTGTGGGGGAGGGACATACAAAGCTACAAAGAGATAATCTTATAAATGCGTTAGAAACAAATGCATGAAAGAAAAAAACATTAAAATACATATCTAAGGATTCATTTTCCTAACATCACATTATCTGACCTTTTCTGCTTGATTCATACATATACTAGGTATTGCAAATAAGGGAAACCATGGGACCTATGTTTCTTTGGGCCTGGCTTACTTCACTTAATATAATTTTTTCCAAGTTTTTCCATTTCCTAACAAATGGGGCAATGTCATTCTTTCTGATGGAGGCATAGAATTCCATTGTGTATATATACCCAGGTATCTTTCTTGTACATTGATTTACACCTCTTTCGTTATATGCCCAATGGTGGTATGGCAGGGTAATAAGGAAAACCTAGTTTTAGTTTTTTGAGGCGTCTACTGATTTCCAGAATTGTGGTGTTGGTTTACATTCTGGCCTGCAGTGAATGAGGATGCCTTTGTCCCCACCTTCTCTGCAGCATTTGCTGTTTGTTTTTTGATGATTGTCTTCCCAACATGGAGGAGACGGGATCTGAGAAGAGTTTTAATTTGTACTTCCATTGTGACATTGAGCATTTCTTCACAAATGTGTTGGCCATGTGTATGTCTTCTTATAACTGCATCCATGATTGCTTTTTGCAAACTGAAGGTACCAGTTGGAGGACCAGGCATGACACAACCTGGTCAGAATGGCAGTACCTGTCTCTGCCTGCTTGCCAGAGCATGTTTTCTTTTTGCTTTGTGTAGGCTGATAGCTTTGTGCAAGATGGTTTATCAGACAAGGAGAGAACCAATTCCATGTCCTCTGGGGAGAGCAAAGCTGATCCACAGGTGCAAGGAAGGGCTGAGGAGGGATCAGAGCTTTCTGTTCTGTGGGGTCTCTGATTGTCTCACAGTTTCCACGTTTATCCTGAGAGTCTTATAACTGTCCCTCACCAGCTCTAGCTGAGAAGAGTGAGAATTTCTGGTTCTGTTTGGAGCAAGCTATGGACACTTGGCTCTGTTCTGTGGGCATTTAGACACCTTCAGGCTGTCCTTTCTTCAAACCAGTTCATCCACAGGCCTCCTGGCCCTCCACAGGCCAGGCTGGCATTGTTTCCACTGTCTTTACCTCGTAAGTCAAGCCTGGACTGACTCAGATAACATTGGCTAATCCGTGAAACAAATATCTTCTCACCCATTCATTTTATAAGTAAGTGTTGTACTTGCTTTAAATGGCAAAATCAATTAGTACTGCTTAATATTCAAGTAACAGAGAGGAATGCTTAAAAACACCTGTTATCTTTGTTTACACTCAGAAATATAAAATAGTGATGTTTATTTGGTTTATTTCAGTCAAAAATTGAAATTTTCGAATTGATTTTTCTCTATAGATATGTGAATGTCTATACTTTGTTTTCACTCATCATTATTATTGGATGTCAAAATATCAAATTTTGCTCCTATGTTTTTGTAAACTGCATAGTATTTAGCAGTGTGGATATGCTGTCATTTTTTTTTTAGCCTTTTCCTTATAGCTGTGTTTCTTTTTTCTTTTCAAACAAGTAAATGCATTTGCTACCCCTATTCTCAGTATATTCTCCCTGAGATTTTATTGCAATTTATTTGCCAGAAAGGGAGATCACTGACTTTGATCATTTCTTCAGTTACCACAATTCCCAGACTTGTTGGTCCCAGAACCTCCTCATGTATTAGATGGCCATTGCTTTCTGCTATTAGCTATTGGGTGTTGGGTTGGGTTTCTTTTTTCCAGCAGATATTAGGTACTCTGAATATTAGGAACTGTAGTAGGCAGTGAGAGACCACAGTAATGATGGGGGCCCAGACTCTGGTGTCCCATTCTTTTTTTTTTTTTTTTTTGGGTCCAGTTGTGGGGCCTGAACTCTGGGCCTGGGCACTGTCCCTCAGCTCTTCAGCTCAAGGCTAGCGCTCTACCACTTGAGCCACAGTGCCACTTCCGGCTTTTTTCTTTTTGCTTATGTGGTGCTGAGGAATTGAACCCAGGGCCTCAGGCATGCAAAGCAAGCACTCTACCACTGAGCCACCTTCCCAGCCCTCTGGTGTCCCATTCTTACCCTACAGAAAGATGATAGGTCAGAATAAGCCAGGCTTCCCAATAGAGATTGAAGGTCACGGAGATGCAGTTTGACCTTGCCAGGCTCTGGGAGAATATTTTTCCTCTCTCTAAGGAGATGTTCAGTAGTAGTCAGGAACTGGAGCTTTATATGAATCTCAGAGGATAGATAAGGTTCTGATTTGTTGTGGGTAAAAGGAAGAGCAAGGGATTATAACACCAACTAGGTGTTTTCTTTGTGGTGTTCATGCAGCATTTGTTCATTTTTATGTGGGCATGGCTGTGAAGTCTTTTTCTATCTCTTGACCTTTTTCAATACTATTTTCTCAAACATGAAATATTCTTGAGTTTTACTTGTCATTTGTTTTCAGTAAATATTGAATTGCTATATTATATATTATTCTTGATTTTTCTCCTCAATTTCATGTTTGTAATATTTACTTATGTTACACAGATTGTTATCTGACTGTGACATAACAGACTTTGAAAATTCCCATTGTCTTCAGAGATAAGTGTAGTATTTCCAGTGTTTTGCTGGTATGGCCAATATAAGAAATACTCTTTTGTGCATTTCCTGGGCAGATGTGGAATTATCCTAATATGGAGGCTACATTCTCACAATTCTTAATAAATACGATGCTGTTCTTACAGCCTCCTTTCTAGGGAGGTACTCATTTGGTTGTTAGAGATTTATTTGCTGTTCAGTCTTTCTTATCCTTCTCAAGTCTTCTTTTCTGCCTCCTATTTGTTTTCAAATTCATTTTTGCTTTTTATTACAGAGAATGGAAACTGAGGCAGAGTGATAATTGTAGAGCTAGGCTTTGTATTCAAACAATCTCCATCTCTTCAAGGTTGCTGCTGCTCTTCTGCCATGAGCAGGAGGATCCTGGGGCTTCAGTTGCACAACTGCTGGGATGATTCTTGACATTTTCCTAGCAAAATCAGGCAATACTGTTTAACCTCTTCATTGTTCAAGGGCTGCTTCTAAAACTGTAGCAACATCATTTCCAATTCTGAATTTGTATTTTAGAATTCTTCAATTTTACATTTTAATTAACTCAGACACCATTAAGTCTAATATGAAATGCAGAAGTAAAAACACTTGATTACCCTTTTGCCATGATGACCTTTCTTGTAATGTCCTCAGTGAACTTCTACATCTCATGCCAATGAGCTGGGGTTTGTAACACCACCCTTTCCCAACACCCGTACCTGGACTGCATGTGTTATGTGCTGATGATTAGTGGGTTAATGGCAGCTGATTCAAGGCTGTTATTGACTTGCTTTTCTACTGTCCCAATATGAGGTGCTCTGGGAGCTGTTCTGGTAGTTTTCCAAACATACTCTTGGATATCTTGCTGAAGTACTACTTAGTGACCAAAATAAAATGGGATTGATTCCTTCACTTCATCTGCCAGAAAGTAAACTCCTGAAAAATTTATCTACCACCTATTTTACCCTGAACCTTGCTTTTCTCCCCATTTATTATCTATTCAAACATCCTTAATGTTTACATGTGTAATACTAACTTTATAGGCCCTGTGCAGGGCCAGAGAGCAAAGCAACATATCTGTCCTCTAGTTGTTTCTGGTCTAGCAGGTGAATACACCCATAGATGGCAAGTTCGATGCCACAGATATCCATGGATGGTATAACTTAATTGTGCGGTTCCTGTCATTCCGGTCTCCATACCTTAATACCATTGAGATGATTGAGCACAAATGCCCCAGGAAATACTTTGTTGTCACCGAGCAATCAGGACATTTTGCTGTTTCCACAGAGGCTGTCCAGCCTCATTTATTTGCTGAGAAGGAACTGAATTCTTAGATTCATTCAGTGCACTCTGCAAGGAGGTGAGCTTCTGCGGTGTAGAGGCCACAAGGAAGGGTTTTGTGCATGCACACATGTGTGTGCATGTAAAGGCCTGGCACAGGGTGCCTGGGAGGGCTGGGAAAGGTGCGGGGATGAGCTGGCTGGCCACCAAGCAGGGCTTTGTGTTGGGGTCAGGATTTCCATGTTTGGAAGGTTGCCAAGGGAGCTGTTGGAAGGTTTTTAAGCAGCTTAAACTACTTCATCAGATTCATTCTTTACAAAGTTTACTGTGGTTGCAGCACAGAAAATGAACTTTTGGAGACCAAGGGGAAAAGCACGGAGATTTAATAAGAGAGCCTCCAGCAGGTCCAGGTGAGAAAGGAAGAGGGCTGAAGTTGTGGCTGCAGTGGAGATCGTAGAAGGGGACTGTGTGACATTTATTTTGACTGCATAATGAAAGAGGTTTTCCCATCACTGTCCAGGAGTCTTATAGAATAAAACCTTGGCTGCAGCTGTGATGGAGGAGACTCTGGCAGGGAGCAGAGAGAAGGGAGGGAGAGTGTCAGTGGTTGACTTGGTTACTGTGGAAGCAATTCTTTGTGGAAAGTAGAGGTGAAGAAGTGGGTAGAAGTTCAAGGAGCCGGCGTAGTTTAGGACTAATGCATACGTTGATATTGTGAGCATCAGGGATCTGAATGATCAGCCCGTGGCTGGGGTGGAGGCAGGAAGGAAAGGAGCACAGTGCGAAGGTCATCATTGCAGTTCTGGATCTGTCTCAGGCTTTTGCTGATTAAGTCAAGGGCAGAAGGATTTGGGATGGGCAGACTTTTACTTTGTATCTGTCTCCATGGGAAGCAACATATTTCATACAGAAGTGAGAGACATTATATTAGGACAGCAAGGTGACACAGATTTTCAAGAGTGAGAAATTTTCCTGTATAAAATGGTAGGATTTTTCTATTTAGCTGTGACTTCTGTTTGTCTTGTCTTCCTATGTACAAGACAGAAAAGAATGCTGTATGCTTGAAATTTATTTCCAGAAACTAGAGTTATAAATACAGGGCATAACCCATTTTGTAGTTTCTTATGTATTTCATTAAGCTTTCATTACTAGAATTTTATTTTTATGAAGTCTCCCAAATTGTAATTTTTAGGATAAATTTTTCATTCCTGCTTTCGTTATGGTTCTGAGACCCAAATTTGTTTTTAAAGACTGTAACAGATTTGGAGGTACTCAAACTTGTACATTGCAATTATGTCTGAACCACTGTGTCTGAAAGTCAGACAGGCACAGTGGTTTTCCTGGTTAGAAATCAGAAAACACCAAGTTTCAGGTCATTTCAACAAATGATCTGTGTTTGCTTTTTTTTCTATGAATATTCTCTGTCATTTGATGGGTAGATTTACTTGGTAGTATTGCAAAATTTTATATTCCCAACCGACAATAATGTATTTTGTGGATTTCTTTCCACTGTGAGCGGCATGGAATCCTTTCTGCCCGTTATTTCACGTAGCTCTGGTGAATGAGGTGCTTGAATAACTTCTGCAGACCCCTCGGCACTCCTCCATGTGGTCATCTCTCCTGTCTGCTTTCACAGTTCCAGGCCCTGGAGACCTTTTCTTTTCAGTCTGTCTGCCTGTAATAATCCCTTCATCCCTTTGACCATTAATTGGAAAATTATGACATTTAGAAAGGACAATTCTCAAAACCATGGGAATTCATGTATTTGGACCAGATGTTAAGAGAATTTTAATAGAGGGATAAAACATCTGTGACAATTTACAGCAGTCATAGTCGAAAGACATGTGAATAGCATTTTAATGGAAGCCTAGGCACTGTGAGGAAGGCAAAGACTTACATGTGGATTTGCGTTCCTTTTTGCCATTGTTCACCTCTCAGATATTGTTTGATTCTGTTTGATCTGTCCCCTCAAGCCCAGAGATTGAGATTTCACAGGCTTGTTTTAGAATAGAGCAGGTAGACAGATAATCGTGGTTCAGGGTGACAAAGGGCATAATAGAAATGAATGTTGATGCCCATTGGAGATGGGAGAGAAGTAGAAAGGTACTCAAAGGCGATGTTTAAAGATGGAATTTAGAGGCAGCAAATCCCACCAAAAAGCTGATCACAGAGCTGAGACTTAGAGGAATTTGGCCAGGATGGAAAAGAGATCATGCATGCAGTAGCTGAGGAAGAATTGCCAGGACACAGGGACTAGGTGAGGGGTGACTCCGGGAGATGAAAGAGTGGGAAATAGGTCAAATCCCTGAGTCAGTGGTGTAGTTAGCTCTGAGAGGTAGTAGGGGACATTTTGTGAGGACAGGCCATCAGGTCTCCCATAGAAAAGGTGCCTTAGCTTCTTAATTTGAATAGGTCTAGTTTTTAGGTATAGGTTAGGTATAGAACCCAAGAACAGGCTGCACGTTTTAGAATTTGTAGTGAATTCATGAAGCCACATGAGTGTGTTTATTGAGAAAACTTGAAGGTACCAAAAAGACTGATGTGCATTTTCATTTAGGGATGGACTGGGAGGTAGAGGCTCTGTATGTGAGACTAATTCATACAGGCTGAACTTTTATATAAAGTAGAGAAGGAAGCTTTACTGGAGATAGAAAAACATCGGTTAGAGGTCACCAACCTATTGACCTGTGCAGTTGCAGGCTCTTTGAATTGAGCAGTCAGGAGGTGACCAGTGATATTATCCAGAAAAATGAGCACAGTGGGTGTATGCACTCTTTTCTTCCCAACATGGCAGGCTGATCTTGCTTTCTTGGCACAGATGTCTTACCTTGTAACCGAGAAGCACACAGTTTCTGTGACTGATTTCACAACAGGGGAGTCATTCACAACTCAGTTATTTTATTGTGTCCACATACGTTAAATCCTTTAGAAATTGCTTACCCTGCTACGTTGCCGTGATTGCGCTATTATTTAATATTTCATCTTCCTTTTCTTAGAAAAGGCTCTTGTTCCTTTAGCTACCACAAAGACATAGATTGAATGAACTTTCACTTCATTTTAAAACCTGCTGACAGATAAAATTAATATTGCCTTTGTGTAAATAATAATTTTATCTAATGGGCTTCATTTATTTTTATCGTTCCTCCAGGCAATCTGGAGCTAAACAAGGAGAAGACAGCAAAAGTGTAATAACAGTTCCTTTTGAAGAGAGATATAAAATAAGGTCACTGGAGCTGAACCATTATTGAAATGTATAAAATAGTTTAATGTTTGCTTTTTTTCATTTCCTACCAGGAGGTCATTTTATATAACCATAAAATTCTATCTCAGCTAAGTTCCGATATGAGGAAAATATATGGTTACCAAAGATGACTACTATTCAGTTATCTGAAGTTGGCAGCCGGCCATGTTTCTCTACTTGAGCGAACAGTTGTCTTTAACACATGCCCAAAACCATTACACTAATTCACGTAGGATAAACTTCTTTTAACCAAAATTTGGCAGTTAAGGTATGTGGATTAAAATAGTTTAAAGATGACTTAATTTTTTTAAGTGTGCAACACATATAGAAGATGCAGTGTTTGGGAAATATCTTTATTCCCCTTATTGGTTCAATATAGTAAAATTATTTTTAGTCTGTTTCCATAAGAATAAAACAGTTACTGCTTTTGAAAAAGGTTAGAAGGGTCTATATTCTTGAACACCATGAATTACCTTAGCGTTACTGTTTTATTGATTCTTCATTTAATCCCATTCCTCCTCGTACCTCGTGATACCTCTGCAGGAATGAACGTGGACTCCTTGGAGACTTTCCTTCTTGCTGTGACCACGCCAGGGCTTGATTCTCCTTTCTCTTTCCTTCAACACTTCCTCAAACCTTGTCAAAAACAGAGTTTCTGTCTTTCTTTCATTCAGAATTCCTCCTTCTCAGATCTTTGCTCCTACTTCTGTTTCCTATCTATCGAGGTTTATACCAATGATATTCTCTAAAAAGAAGCGTATATAACCTACAAAAAGATTCTCACCAGTTCTGCAGCTATCCACTGGGACGAGGAAGAGTGAAGCTATTGGCCTCTCCATCCTTCCCTGCTCTGGACTGCTCTGCTCACAGGTGGCATCTTCAGTCTGGCTGGAGAGATTTAAGGCACCCCAGGGAGACCACTGATTTCCAGGCCTGTGCTTTCACCCCTCCGTGTTTACTCTGGAGTCATGACTATGTCTCTGGGCGTGACTCAAGCCATCTAATTTTGTGGTCTTAAGTGTGTGGCTTTGCAAGCTTGGACAGAGAGGCCAAGTTGTGCAATACAATGAGGTATGGCCTAGTTTGATGTGGCCTGCCCTTTACTTGCGCTCTTGTATATTCTATTTAATCTGTCTGACCCTTAGCTTTCTTACCTACAAAGTGATAGCTTAGGCCTCTCTTTTTAGTTCCAAATTCTGTGAGTCACTAACTCATTCCTTGTTTCCTATGTATCAAGGGACTCCGTCATCTTACATGGTCAATGAAAGAGCTGGCAGTTATAAATGCTATCCAGTATTTTGGCTCTGTTATTTCTGATTTGTTCATGTGTCACTTTCAACATGCCACTCTCCATGTCTTGCCACTAGATGTATTCAACACATTGCTTATAATAAAAACATAACTTAGAGACATAGGGACTGGGCGGGGCATGGCTTAAGAGCTAGAGCAAGGCCCTGAGTCCAGTCATTAGTACTGATAAAAATAAACCAACCAATAGTTGGGTGTCGGTGGCTCATGCCTGTAATCCTAGCTACTCAGGAGGCTGAGATTTTGAGGATCATCGTTCAAAGCCAGTCCAGGCAGGAAAGTCTGTGAGATTCTTATCTCCAATAAACTACTCAAAAAAACGGAAAGTGGTGCTGTGGCTCAAGTGGTAGAGCACTCGCCTTGAGCTGAAGACAGAGCCCAGGCCCAGAGTTCAAGCCCCACAACCACACACACACACACACACACACACACACACACACACACACACACACACACACACACACACACACACACACACACACACACACACACACACACACTCACACACACACAAATAAATAAACCAACAACCAAAAAGCCTAGAAACAGAAAGATTATGCTGCGCTGCAGGGCAACCACTAATGAGAAAGTGGTGAAGTGTTGGGTGGAGTAGTTGCTGCACTCAAAGTTAGAAAGGATCTGCCCTTCTGCGCTGGAGTGGAAGCCAGGATGTACCTGGGGAGTCCTGGCTTGGGCACCAGAGCATCAGACATTCATGTGAGTGCCCAGGAGTTCCCTTGAGCATACCAGCTAAGCCTGAGGATCCAATAGGAAGGCTTTGTAGGATGCATAGTGGGAATCCATTGGGGAGAGCTGGGTTTTTGGTGAAGACCACAACTCTGTTTTCAGAAAGCTTGAGAGAAATCCCAAGGGTGATTCACCTGACAGCCACTTTTGGTTACGACGGGCTCCATGCCTGGTGCCAGGGTGGGTGTGGAGGGTATCAGGAGGTCTGATAGTGTGACTCATTGCTGCTTTGTGGCTGTCCCTGGGAGTGAGTACTTAGTCTCTGGGTGAGTCTGTCCCTGAGCAGGCATTCTGATTTCCTGGGATAAGGCCAAGAGATAGAACGAGGACATACGAACTTGCATGTTTTCAAAGCACTGTTCATCTCTTTCTCCAAACTCTGGCTGCTTCTGTTTGTGAGGTGACAAGATGCTTTGTGTGTGTAGGAGGTACACACGCCATGGTTTAGCCCTTTGGAGGCACATGAAGGCGTTGGTCCTCGTGAAGACCACCTTGATCAGACAGCTTACTCACCTGACTTCTTTGTCTTCTCACCAGGAAAACTCTAATGCCACCAGGTGGACGACAGAACAAGGAGGGCTTTGTGTCTCTCTGAACCGTGCCAACAGATCTGGTTGTGTCTAATTTTGCAGTATGTCCCAAGGAGCTTAGCCTCTCCTGAAAAGAAATACATTAAGCTTATGATGGATTTTTTTTATTAATAACTGGTTAGAAACTATTCCCTAAGAAAAGCTTCTGGTATAAGCTGTTCTTCTTTTGATTTCTTTTTTCAAAAACCTGACAGCACTTTTATTTTCCAAAAAGAACAGTTATTTTCTATCCCCAAAGCCTATTCAGTTGCAATGTGGGTGTGAATAGGAAGTGTTATTTATTGCACAAACACTTTTATACAGACTTGTGCTTATTTAGATCCAACTTACAGAGCCGTCCTCCCACATCAGGAAGCAGAAATCCAGAGCTTCAGGGATATTGAAGGAGATGTCACAAAAGGGTTGATTGTGAGTCCAAATTGACCTTCGGTAACAAATGTTCATGCCAGAGAAATCACTGATACTAACTTCCTGAATTTATTTTTGATTTCCTAAATGTGGAGAAATGACACTTGACAAATTTTTAGTGTCATTGCTTCTTTGGAACTGTCTTTTTAATATAGTTCTTAAATGTAGTAAACAGTTATTATTAACATGAATTTCATTTATTTTTGCTGAAATCTTGCTGAATTGACTCATTTACAGATTTGGTTGGATGATGTATATAAATGTATTTTGAATAGGCTTGCAATGTGACTGTAGTTTAGGTTTTAAAAAGGGAGAGATATTTTGATACCCATAAATCAGAGGTTCTCCACAAGGGTATTTTGGCATTGCTCAGAAGCATTTTTAGTGGGCAAAAAGCAAATAAACGTTACTGGCATGTAATGGGCAGAGGCCTGAGAGGATGCTAAATGCATCAAAGGGCCCCGAAAGAAACACTTGCCTTTCTGAAATGTCACCAGAGCTGAGATTGAAATCTAACACCCTGATTTAGAAGCACAGTGTCCCCAACATTATCTCAATTTAGTGACAGATGGAATTTATAGAGTTGAGGATGAAGGACCAGTCATTTAGAGCGGAGCCTGTTCAGAGGAGTTGGCCTTGCAAGGTAGATGCCCAGAAAAGCCCAGTTCTCCACATGAAGACTCACTGCTCTTCCTTGTTACCTTCCCATGATGACTGTTTATAGTCCCTTTATTTTAAGGAAAAAGGTAACATGCTACAGGCTGAAAATTATGAGCCTCTGAAAGTTGTCTGGCCTCATGAAAAGCTCCTTCCTCCGCTTAACATGGGAAACCTGTCATTTCAGCTGGGCACCGGTGACTCAGTTCCATTTCAGCCGCCCTTTCATTCACCAGGCCATGTCCCTCTTCTGTAATTGTCCATTTCCAAATCCCCAGGAAAGAGTGGTTCAAGCACTTGGATTATTTGTTTTTCCTTCCTTTCATCTTGGAGGCAAATAAGTAGGGCTGGGATTGGAGTTGGGGAACTTATGTAAAGAAGGAAGTTTCCAGTTGAAGGTAGGTCTATAAGACGTCTTATTTATTGGATTTACTGGCGCATAATAAGATGTCCCTTATCATTTCTTTCTTAAAAATTTAATTTAATTAGTATACATTAATAGTCGAAGAGACTTTCATTGTGATTTCATATTTTCATGCGTTGTACTGTGGCTTAGGCTCACTCTTCTCACCCATGGCCAGTTACATTTCAATATGAGTTTTGGGAGGGACATTCAAACCATAGCAGCTATCCTAAAATTTCCCTTTCATGATAGGTGCCCACCACATATATTCTGTTCCACTGCCCTCTCTCCATTTCTTCCTTGGTAACGTGCAACATGGATTCTGTCTTCATTTTCCCTGAAATTGTTTCTTCCAAGTTGACCACTGACCGTCTGTTGTCTGAAGCCTGTGATCTTGGCTTCATCAGGCTGTGAGTGACCCATCTTTGTTTTAATTGTGCTACTTTTATCGTCCATCTTAGTGCGACCTCCCCATTGCTACAGGTCTTAATCCTTCTGCTTCACTTCTTTTTCTCTCATCTTGGTGTAGATATTTCCTTGATGACTGCCTTTTGGCAAACACCTCTTTAATTTTGTTTTCCCTATGCTTCTTGAGGTGGATATGAACCACATGTATAATTTCAACCATTCACAGCTTTCTAAGTTATCGTTGACATTTGTTTTCTGAGTGCCCACCCTGGATTTTCAACAGTTTACTGAAGTTTCCTAAATATCCATTTGGCATTTTAAACCTGGCACGTGCAAGACTCAGTGATCACATTCTTATCAAAACAGAGCACTGTTCATCCTGAGTCTGTTAGTGTCTTTTTGCTGTGTGTTTCCAACAGCTAGCAGGTGAGAGCTACATTGTATCACATTTAACATTTTTGTGATCTGGTGTTGGGCACAACAGAATTGGATCATCCTGTGGCTCTGTGATAACTACCGAAAACATATAGTAGATTATGCTAAAACATATATATTTGCTGTCTTGGCTGGACTGACTGGGAAGCTGGTCACTGTGGGTCTTGGATGCCAGAGCCACTTAAGTGTGGTCTCTCTAGTGTGGCAGACTCAGGTTAGCTGGATCTGATTTGGTGTCCCGAAGAAGGTTTTCTAAGGGACAGAGAGTGAAAACTCCCATTCCCGTGGAGGCTGAATTTGGAAACAAGTGCCATCACTTCTCTTGTATTCAGTTACTGTGCCAAGAAGTTATTGAGCAACCCTGATTTGAGGGAGGGACCTAGCTCAGCCTTTACGTTGGGAAAATGTGAGAATATCCAACTGCCCTTAACTCTGCACACTTTCTTTACCCATGATGTTTTATTAAATTGTTTTTTATTGTGAAAATACTGTACAAAGGGGTTACAGTTACATGAGTAATAAGTACATTTCTTATTCAGCATTGTTGCCTCCTCCTTTGTTTTTTCCCTCCCTTCCCTCCCACCTCCTCAGATACATCACCCCCACCACTTTCTTCCTCCGCCCTCCTCCCCCATCCCCTGCACCTAAATTGTAAAGTTCGTTTTTTCGACATGTCTTGTTCATCTCATTGTTGCAATGGGTCCACCTGTATCCCTATTTAAACAATTTGTTTTTTCCCTTCCCCTCCACAAATTATACCAACATCAAATACAGTGAAAGCAGGGGTTATACCATGGGGGAGGGACATACAAAGAAACAAAGAAATCATCTTATAAATATGTTAGAAACAATCGCAAGAAAGAAAAACCATTTGAGTCCTTATATTGGGGTTCATTTCACCTAACATCAACTCATCTGACCTTTTCTGCTTATCCCAGACATATACTAGTTATTGCAAATAAGGGAAACCATGGGACCTATGTTTCTTTGGGCCTGGCTTACTTCACTTAATACAATTTTTTCCAAGTCTTTCTATTTCCTAACAAATGGGCGGGTGATGTCATTCTTTCTGATGGAGGCATAGAACTCCATTGTGTATATATACCACATTTTCTTGATCCATTCATCTACCAAGGGGCATCTGGGTTGGTTCCATATCTTAGCTATGGTAAATAATGCTGCAATTAACATAGTTGTGCTGATAGCTTTAGTATGGTCTTGTTTGTGATCATTCGGGTAAATGCCCAAAAGTGGGATTCCTGGGTCATAGGGGAGCTCTATGTGGAGTCTTCTGAGGAACCTCCATACTACTTTCCAAAGTGTTTGAACAAGTTTACGCTCCCACCAACAATGCAGTAAGGTTCCCTTCTGTCCACATCCCCTCCAGCATCTGTTATTATTAGAGTTCTTGATTCTAGCCATTTTAACTGGAGTGAGGTGGTATCTCAATGTTGTTTTGATTTGCATTTTATGGGCTGTTCGTTCTGTCTGCTATTCACTCTTAGTAGAAAAATCTGAAGTGACAGTTTCATCTATTTACTTTCTGAGCAACTGCAGTGGCTTCACCTTCACACCCCCACACTATGCTCTTCCCTGTTTCTTTCCTGTATGCATTGTCACACTAACAATACCTCTTTAATTTTTCTTCTAACGTGAGTACACTATGGTGATTTCTTATCTAAAGTACTGACTTCTTACTACTTTACCTCCTATCTAAGCTCTTCCTCCCCTCCTCCATTCTTCCTGGGCTCTGCCTCAAATAAAGTAAAACCTTCCCAAACCTGTGACCTGCCCTTCTTCTCATCCTTCCCTCCCTTTACCTTCTCCTCCTCTCCCCCTGGAATGGATTGACCTTCCAGAAATCCTCATCTGTTGAAATACTTTTCATCCTTCAGTATTAAACTCAAATATGAACTCCTTCATGGGACTCTCCGTGACCCCTCTAAAGGGCAGGGCTACTCTCTCTCAACTCCCAGAGCACTCTGGCTTCTCTGTAAGGTTATCATTATTTTTATAAGCCTACCTTTCTCGAACAATTTTTAATCTTTTAAATTTTTTATGATCTTGACAGTCTCCTAGCTCCAACATAGTACCTATATTTCACCCAGTAGTATGCCTTGTAGATTCTATTTGCTTAATATGTGATCTGTAGCCAGAAAATTTACAAGTATGTCATCTCTAAATTTTTATGCAATATATACACCAAATAGTCAAATAGGGCAATTTATATGGGCTGTCTAATCCTAATCAGATTATTGGTGACATACCATGGTTATAGTTTGAATTTTCTGGATGCCTGTAATTTTTGTACATATAGTTCTCTCCCTTGTATAGGCTATGGGGTGTGGTGCACATCCAAGGAGAAATCTGTCAGTGATTACAGCTATTGAATGGTTTTATTTAGGAGTAACATAGTGACTCAGGAGAGCTTAAATTTGAGTTACTCCAGAATTAGAACAGAAAAGTCTGTATATAGGTGTGCAGGTACACACCTATGCGCACACATCTGCACACACACATCTGCATATCACCTAGGAAAAAAATTGTGTTCTTTCTGCATACTTACTGACTTTTTTGTTTGTTTGTTTACAAACCTTGGTCCTGGGGTGTAAACTCATGGCCTGGGGCCTGTCTCTAAAAGGCTGTTACTCTACCACTTGAGTCACAGCTCTGCTTACAGCATTTTTCGGTACTTGGTGATAAAAGTCACTTGGCCTTGCCTGCCACAGCTGGCTTCAAACTACAATCCTCAGATCTCAGCCTCCTGAGTAGGGAGGGTTACAGGCATGAGTCATTGTTGCTTATTCTCTCCACAGTCTTTTTATCTCTACAAATTGTGTGTGACTTGGAAGTTAGTGGTGGGAGTTTCCTAGAGCTCTACCCACCATGAAACTGGATTGGTCATTGTTCCTCTGTGTGTTTTAGGTACTTTTCACACATGAGGAGAAGACGAGCTTCTTAAATCAGGAGCACCCAGCATCAGAGACCCCTTGTCCACCATGAGGGGAGCCTGCATCATCACATGGCTATTCTCAAGCCTGGGGCTATGGAGACTCGTACAGCCAGAGGCCCAGGATGCTGCTCATTGCCAGAGAGCTGAGCACCCGGTCATTTCTTACAAAGGTAAGGACCAAGGGGGCTGTGCATGGGAGGCTTGACTCAAAAGACTTAAGTCGGTTAAGTATGGTGCACATCCATCTTAACGCTTTCCTCCATCTCAAAATCTTACCATATATTCAAGTTCCTCTTTAGTCTCTTTACTCCCTGTTACAACTAATTTCTTTACCCATCTACTCAATTGTTCCTGCAGTCATCAAAATTTGTGTAGTCATTATACCCACGACTCTGAATACTTCAGGATGAAAATAAATTAGTGAGTGTCTCTACCCTCAAGGGCTTTATCTTATCAGATTAATCAGACATTTGTATTTTATGCAGTCAAAAAGCACCTTAGTATTTTGTTATTTTAAAAATCATCACAAATTTAAATATATAGAAAAATAGAAAGAATAGGTTAAGGTACACCAACAGCCATCTGTCCTTTTCATTGAATCCCTACTCATACTTCATTCCACACTCTCTAATAATGTTCAGGCAAATCCTTCCTTCCTTCCTTCCTTCCTTCCTTCCTTCCTTCCTTCCTTCCTTCCTTCCTTCCTTCTTCCCTCCCTCCCTCCCTCCCTCCCTCCCTCCCTCCCTCCCTCCCTCCATCCTTCTTTCTTTCTTTCTTTCTTTCTTTCTTTCTTTCTTTCTTTCTTTCTTTCTTTCTTTCTTTCTTTCTTTCTTTCTTTCTTTCTTTCTTTCTTTCTTTCTTTCTTCCCTCCCTTTCTTCTCTTTCTTTCTCCCTTGCCTTCCCTTGCCTTCCCTTGCCTTCCCTTCCCTTGCCTTCCCTTCCCTTGCCTTCCCTTCCCTTCCCTTCCTTTGCCTTCCCTTCCCTTGCCTTCCCTTCCCTTGCCTTCCCTTCCCTTGCCTTCCCTTCCCTTCCCTTCCCTTCCCTTGCCTTCCCTTGCCTTCCCTTGCCTTCCCTTGCCTTCCCTTGCCTTCCCTTGCCTTGCCTTGCTTTGCCTTTCCTTTCCTTCCCTTGCCTTCCCTTGCCTTCCCTTGCCTTCCCTTGCCTTCCCTTGCCTTCCCTTGCCTTCCCTTGCCTTGCCTTGCTTTGCCTTTCCTTCCCTTTCCTTCCCTTCCCTTCCCTTCCCTTGCCTTCCCTTGCCTTCCCTTGCCTTCCCTTGCCTTCCCTTGCCTTCCCTTGCCTTCCCTTGCCTTCCCTTGCCTTCCCTTGCCTTGCCTTGCTTTGCCTTTCCTTTCCTTCCCTTCCCTTCCCTTCCCTTCCCTTCCCTTCCCTTCCCTTCCCTTCCCTTCTCTTCCCTTCCCTTCCCTTCTTCCCTCCTTTTGTAGTTCTACGAAGGACTTGCCATTTATAAAGCCGTTTATGAAGACACTGCATGGTGATTAATGTCACCCCTTTGAGCATTTTCACCTGTCCCTCTCCTATGTACCCCTTTCCTTGCTTTTCTTAATTTTGTAGGCTATGTACTGGATTCCTGACTACATTCTCCCCCTCTTCTCTTCATTCATCCATCCCTTTCCCCTAGACCCGGCCCCATCTCTTTGAAATACCTTCTTTCTGGTGTGTATTTGGTTGAATTTTGACTTTGTCTTTCTAAGGAATTACACTATTTGAGTTCTCCCTTGAAAATCTTACAATGTTATGCTTTAAATTCAGCTCTTTTCACAATTCAGCTCCTTTACAATACCAGTATAACAATAAGTAAAGAAAATTCCAACAGTGAGTATATAAAACCATTAGATATCTAGTGAGTATAGAGAGATTTCTGTTGGTCTTAAGAAGACATACATTCTTTAGTTAACAGGGTGGATAAAATGAGCAACATTTCCAAGGGAAACTAATGCATTCTGCCATTGCATCCTGTCTTTATTGTTAAGTTACTCTGCCCCAGATGTCTCTGTGAACCTGCAGTGGTAGCGGGAGATCTATCTGGTTAGAGTCAGGCTTGAAGTGTTTTTCTTGCCAGTGTCATGGTCATGCTTTGTAGTCTCATCATCAAACAGAGAATGTTTGCTTGGGAAGTAAAGGGTTATTCATGATAACTATCTGAATCTACCTATTCATTCATGAGTGCAAAACTGAGAGTTTAGAATTTTTTACTCCTTGTTCCTATAATGCAATGCTTTGGTATAAACTAACTTTCCTTCATCAATCATTTAGATAAGGCATAATAACAGCTTCCGCTACCACCACCTGATTTTGGGGTGAGAAAGTGGGTTGGTTCTTTTACACCCAACTAGTCATCCAGTGATCATTCTAATGGACTCAAAGAGGCTGTATTTCTGCTTTGTTATTCCATGAATTAGCATTACATTCATACACAGATTTGAACATATTTGATGTGCGTTCATTCATGGTAGCTTTTATCCTTGTAACTGGTAGAATTTTGGACTTTCAAGTCTTGGGAAGCCTATTGAAGAAGGTGGATTCCTGAGTTCATATAGTATCTGTCACTCAGGTAATCTTTGGAAGGTATTTACTATGTGTAGTCAAAAACGACTTTTTTCCCTAACATCTTTCCATAGTTGTGGGAATCTTTCATGTGAACTCCAGTGGTGCTCTCTAGCATGTGTTTACAGAGAACACTGCTAAGGAAACAATAGAGGAAAAAAAACTGTATAGTGTGAACTCACTTGAAGCTTCCAACACATCTACAGGACTCCAGGCTCTTTCTCAGCATTTTCCAATTTTATGTTTTCTCCCTTGTGCAGAATCCCGAGTCTCTACAGGTCAATGTAATTAATCCTGCAGCACACACTCCATCATTTCCAGCTCCATGAAACCTAGTTTCTTGTGATTATTGAAAGTCCTTGAAGATGAACTTTTGGTCCTCAGGATATGTGATTTTATTGAGGAAGTGAAGCCAAATTATGTTTTAAAATCATTAGAAAGGATTTCCTTCTGTGTAGTTGTGTCACCAACCCAAAATTATGTTAATTTTAGTTGTTTCATTAAGCTTTTGATCTTTCGAGGTTCAAAGTGAAAGAAATAACACAAGAATATTCAGAGGGATCTGTGTTTGCTCTCAGTTTTTTCTACCCTCTTCCCTGTCTCTCTGCATTTACCCAAATCCTCTATCTATCTATCTATCTGTCTGTCTGTCTGTCTGTCTGTCTGTCTGTCTGTCTGTCTGTCTGTCTGTCTGTCTGTCTGTCTCACAGTCCATAGTTCCTTCATAATAAAATCCTTGTAGATGTATATACACACAAATATGTTCATAGCCTCTTGGATAAAATGTAGTAGATAGGCAGTTTAGCACTATGAGGTCACTTCTTGGTGGAATAGTTTTTCATCAGGTTGGGTCATGTGGTTTTCCATTTGTGATGCACTCCAGCCTTCTCATTTCCTTGCCATTGAAGGATTCTTGGTTATGTTCTGTCTTTATTGTTCTGTCATTACTCCACAGTGAGTTTAATTAAGCAAACATTGCTTAAATTGTTGGCACAGTGTTACTAGAAGCGATTCTTAATATTGGGTTTTCTGTGTTAAAGGCTGATGGCATAGATGTTTTGGTTAGATGTGGAAGGGAATTCTGTATTTCTATCATTCCAGTGTTTGTGTCACAGAAGGTTTTTCCAGCAGAGAGGTCGTAGGCTTTAGGATTGGGTCCAGACTCATTGTTAATAAATCACATCTGAGACTTCTTTTTAAATTTTATTTTATTGTAAAGGTGCTGTACAGAGGGCTAGAGTTACATGAGTAAGTTAAAGAGTACATTTCTTGTCAAACATTTGCATTATTTTAAAATTTTGTCTCACTTTCTAATGGACATATATTATGAGTAGTGTCTATGCTACATATTGAAGCAGTAAAGGCAAAGGCTTCCTCTTCTGTAATGGAGTTTGGAGTACATTTAGGACTGTGAACCAGATGGTCTTTATGTCAGACTGTCACATGTCTGTGTTGAGTTCTGTGGAGGCTCAGAGAGGATCATGCAAGCCGGACAGCCCAGGCTATAGGAGGCAGGAAAGGGATGCACTGAAGATAAGTCTATCTTAGAACAGAGTCCCAAATGAAGGCTGGAAGGTGCTTATGAAGCTCAGGATGGTGCTGATTTTTTAGGGAGATGAAAAGAGCAAGTATAAGTCCTGAGGTGAGGGATCCAGTGTCACAGGTTTTGGCAAATGCCCTGTACACTAAGTGGGACATCTTTAAGTTTAAGTCCTGGGACAAATGCTGAGGATTGGTGAGGACTCGGTAATTGCATGGCATCCACAGGCGCTGAGCACTCTTGTTCTCTGTCTGGAGGATGGCCGAGTTGGTGGCAGGAGGCTGCTACCTGATCTCTGCAATCAAGGCAGCAGGAATGAGGAGTGAAGTCAGAGAGGGTGGCAGGATGTAGGGAGGCAGAAAGGCAGGGTGCATTCTGGAAACCTGAGTTAACTGGCTCATGGTTTCTTGGATGTAGGACAGCTGGAGGAGGAAGCTCTGAGGGAAATAGGCCCATTCTTGGATCTTGATTCCAGTAAAATCTTGAAAAGGAACAAAGTGAGAGATAGGCAAAGCCTGTAGTCCTGGGAGCGCCTGCCCCAGGGTTCATGGCGTTGATCCACATGGAAGCTTGGGAAAGCAAGCTTTCTGAGAGGGAGGCGCCCCCCGAGGTGATGACACAGCGCTCAGGGCAGAGATGTTGGGCAGAAGTAGAGGACGGACCTTTCCTGCTTTTTCTGAGACTTTATGTATATAACTGAAGGTTGTAGCCTGGGTCAGTCGTGATCAATCAGCTTTCCATAACAAATGGGTATGAAATGTGTGGCCCAAAGCTCAGAAATAACTCCTCTTACAGCCTCGAAGGCTGGCAGTCCTCAGGCAAGGGCCATGCTTCTTTCTAGGGTTTTGTGATGTCAGCAAGCCTCAGTTTATAGGTTCATAATACTGCGTCCACATCCTTGATCTCATGATGTTCTGAGTCTGTCTTTTTGCTTTTTCCTTTTCTTCTAAGTTCTTCTGTTGTAGTTAACACCAACTACAATCAACATAACCTCATCTCAAAAGGTACTGTTTCCCAGTGATGCCACACCACCTGTGCCAGTGCTTATATCTTCAATATGACATTTTTTTTGGAGGCTGTAGTTCAACCTGTAGCATGATATTTCTCAGCATAGATACAGGGAAGGCTGGTGAAGAAACCAGATAAGTGGGATGATATAAGTGGGCTGGTAAATGATATAAAATAAGAGGACTATTAGGGGGATTGAGGAGAGGAAGCAAGTTTTAAAAGGTCATTATTGAAGCATCTTTAAATAGTGTTGGGAAGCAGTAGGTTAAGGAAAAGCTGCAGAGAGGGGAGAGAATTAATCAGGCCCTCATATCACTATGCTGTAGGATATGGGAGGATCTTGAGTTCAGGTGAAGGGTTAGCTCCACCTCCAGTGAGCTAGAGGAAGGGAAGGAGGCCAGAGAACCAAGGTGAATGACAACTAGTGGGTGAAGGGATGGAGTGGGAGGTCCTGAGATCCTGGATAAGGAGATCACATGCCAAGAGTCTGGGGCTTCCGTCTATAGGGTTCCTATAGAAAGGATAAGGCTGCTGATTATATGTGTGCTGGACACACCACACACACACACACACACGCTTCTCGGTTCCTATAGAAAGGATAAGGCTGCTGATTATATGTGTGCTGGACACACACACACACACACACACACACACACACACACACACACACACACACACACACACACACACACACACACACGCACGCACGCTTCTCCGTGGATGTTAGGGGCTCTGTGGATCTTGGGTATGGATTATGTCACAGCAAACACACGAGCCACTACTTTGGCACATAAATACCTTTTTGTAAGGCAGGACTGTACATTGAAGTTTATACACATATCCTGAAACACTGATAAGGAAGAAATTAAAGAATCGGATCATCTCCACTTTTAATGACCGTGCCTTTAAAATGCTATGATTTAGGATTATGGGTTTCACCTATTCTGCACAAAAGGCTGATCTGCAATCTTCATTGCTAAGCACCTAGGCACATTTTGTCAATGTCTTGCTCCACCTCACCTGGCCATACAGAAGATTCTGGCAGGATCTTTTTTCCCCTCAGCTTTGTAAAATATTTGCTTCCCTGCGCTTCTCCTGTGTGGCAGAGTTCTTTGCTTAGCATGCTCTAACAGCTTGCTGTGTTTGCAGGGTTGCTTTCTTGCCTGTGTGCTCTGGAGTGTTTAGCCTTGATTGTGCAGTGGCTGCTAAAATATCCTGACCCATTACCCACACCCATTCACACCGATGCCCTTGTCATTTGCCTAAATGTCTGTTCCAACAAGTAGGGGAAAGAAGTCAGCCTACAAACCACGGGCTTCTCAGCATGCTCACGGAGCCCCATAACCATCTCTGAAATTGGTTTTAAATGTTTAATATCTACTCCTGGTGATAGTGCCATGTTCTGCTTTTGTTTGTTTATTGATTAAAGTTTACCCAGTGTGCTGGCTATTTAGAGATGGTGCTCTAGTGAATGGAATTGGTTTGTGGAGAGTAATTTCCCATTTTGCTCAGAGAAAGACCTCTGGGGGCTCTCCTGTCACACTAAAGCCTGCTTTGCCTTGGAACCTTATAATCATGACTAATTTTGAGGCCTTTCTTCAGTGTCATTGATGGCAACATTTAGTACTAGTGCCCAGGATTACACTGGTTTGCAGAATCTGCCAGGGCCCAATTGATTTTTATATCCAGATCCTTGAGACTTGTATTTTTCCCTTAACACTTTGGTGTGCTTCTGAGTGTCTTGTTAGGTATAGGTTCAATAATTGACCCAAGAATTGTTTTAGAATTTATTGGTACAGTTGCGTGGACGCTAATGTTTGTCTTTTTTTTTTTTAAGTAGAAAAAGGTAATTTATTGGTGAGCAGCTCATAAAGATTGACTTCCTAAAAGGGACAGTTCACTCAAACCCTGATGTGAACATCTATTCCGTATCAGCCTGGGAATGGGCTGGGACCTTCACCATCTTACTTTTCATTTCCTGCTGTAGCTGGCCTGACAGGCAGATGCCGCCCGACCAGCGATGGGTTGCAAACGGGTCTCACAAACTGTTTTTGGGGCAGGCTGTCTTTGAATTGTGATCTTCCCAGTCTCAGCTTTGCAAGTCCTGGGGTTAGAGGTTTAACACAGGTCTCTTAATTCATATGGCATTTGGATAGAGGAGTGTCAATTTCTGGTCCATGTCTTTTCCTGAGTGAGCTGCCGCTGGGCTAAGCTGTGGAGTTACATGTAGCTGTGCTGCCTTTGCTGAGGATCTCACGTTTACATAGCTGCCTTTATTTACACATGTGATGGAAGAGATCTTATTCTTACACTATAACATGAATGACTTTTTCATTGATCTTTATTTCTCTTTTACGTTATGTGATTATATTACATTCTATGTCTGCAGATGTTAGAAGCATTGCTTTGTTAACTGCTGATGAGAAAAAAACCAGTGTGATTTGTAACGGTCTATTTTTTGTGTGAATTGCTAGGAGCTCCCAGTCCTCTCTGGCTTTGCCACTACCCTGATCACGGCCACTCCTGCCCATAGTCCTGGCTCCTTTCATCTTCACTTGATGTGCACGTGTAGCTTGCTCCCTTGACATTGCTTAGTCTGCTATTACTTCTCTCTTTGGTGCTGGAGAAAATAGAACTTGTACAAGCTCAGTTGCTTCAAAAGGAGAAAACACTCTATCCTATTAGAAAACAAGAGTAGAGATGCTAGAAAGGCCAAGGTGTCTTTTTTATTCCAGGTTCCATGTGTGTCCCATGATTCCCTGTGTGTCTCCTGAATTCATATGTGTTCCATGGCTCTATGCCTCATGACCTCCACTGTGTCCCATAACTCCTTGTATGTTCCACTACTTCATGTGTGTCTCTAGCATTCATGTGTGTCCCAAAGCTCTACATGTGTTGCATGGTTCAGTATGTATCTCACAGCTCTTAATGTGTTTCTTTTATGCTCTTTCTCTCCGGGTTTTGGTTGGCTGGGGTCTGAAGTGTCACATTTGCATGTACTGTTATTACCCTGGTTGTCTTTTGCTTCTTCTTTAGGATCCAGTGCTTTTGTTTCATGAAAGGGCCTACTTAATTATGTTTAGAGATCCTATAAGATTTCAGAGATTCTAGGCTCTAAGACTTTATACACATTGGGCAAAATTGCTTCTAGCATTTTTTCTCCATTCCTCTGGTTTCACACTTGCCATCATGTCTTTAAGAAATCATACAAATTAGTGATTGCATGATGGTTCCTTCCATTTATGAGGAGAAATTAGGAAAGTTAAAAAATCAAATATAGGGCTGGGAAGGTGGCTTATAGTGAGTGCTTGCTCTGTATGCACGAGGCCCTGAGTTCGATTCCTTGGTACCAGATAAGTAGAAAAAGCTGGAAGTGGCACTGTGGCTCAAGTGGTAGAGCACTAACCTTGAGCTGAAGAGCTGAGAGACAGTGCCCAAGCCCAGAGTTCAGGCCCCACAACCGACCCCCCCTAAAAAATCAAATGTAGATTGTATGAAGTGGATTCTGATGTTTTTTAAAAAGTTCAGTATAACTGCACATGGTGCTATACATTTGTACTCACAAATTCTATATAGTCTGAAGCAGGAGAATTGAATATTCAAGCCCTTTACTTTGTGTATGTGTGTACATACATACGCGTATACATATATACATAGATACAGTATAGATAACTGCTTCAGATGAGAGATTTTTGTTTTCCTCAGAAGAAATTAAGATTTCCATAACCACATGTATTCTCTCATTTCTACACATGATATCAGTGATCCTCTGAGGGTTTACTTGGGTAGAGAATGTGGTTATGGATCCTTAAGAGTCCTTTGTTTTATAAATAATTCATCTTCTGCTGTCATGGATTATGCTGAAAGTTTTATATGATTTAATATCAAAATCACAATGGCAAAATACAAATACCTATTTGCAAGTAAAGCAACTAAGATTTAAGCTCATTGCCTGTTTTTATATTATAGACTGCATTCAAGAATGCAGTTCCATTTTTAAAGTATCTCTAATTTCCTATTTGGGGAAAGGGAATATTAAAAACGTAGAGCTCTTCAACACATAGATGTACACTTCGTCTTCAGCAAAGCAGAGAGGTAGTGGAAGAAAATACAGCAAAGGGAAGCTTTCACATGGAATGAATTGGCTCTCCATTGCCTGGATTGTGCTTGTATGTTTTCATTGGTCTTTGTTGAAAGCTGAGTCTCTATGTACATATTTATAAGTAATGATTAAGCTTTAAAATTATTTATAGATTTTGTGATACTTTTGCTGCTGCTGAAATAATTGATAAGTTTGAACATTTATCTGTATTTTATCTTCAAATACAGTTTGAACTATTTTTTTATTAGCTTGTGTCAAAAAGAAAAAAATGTATTTATTTTTACCAGGAATCTGAAAAATGATGTGTCAGGGGATAAGCAAAGCAGGGAGAAGGTGCAGATTAATAGAGAGAGGAAAGGTAGCCACATATAGTTATTATATTCAATGACCATATGTAAAAATCTAACTGTGTAACTTAGGATATGGATGGTTTGGGAAAGATGGAGGAGAAAAATGGAAGGGGTAACTCCGATCAAGATGCATTGTATGCATAATTTGACTTGTTGAATTGGAACCCTTTGTATATCTAGCTAAAATAAAAAAAGAGAAAAAGGAACTAGAATAAGAGTTGCTAAAGAAGAGAAATTTGTTTTATTTATACATTTCAAACACATTGCTTTATGATTGAAGTAGTAAAATATGATCAAACTAAAACTGATAAGAGTTCATAAAATTATTTTCATGATTTTGTATTTATTATTTGGCTTTACTACGTTATTGTAGTTTTTAATCATACATTGTTGACTTTCAAAGTATTAAATGGACAATTTGTCTGTTTCTCAGGATAATGGTAGATAAAATTTTTCATCTGATTTCATGTATGAAAGAAGAGTTGGTGATTAACTGTAGGGTAAATGACGTTTTAATTTAAACAGTACTTATTTAGATTGTAAACTATAATCATAATTACATTTGGAGACTGAGAATTATGCCAACTTATGTAGATGGCAATGTTAAAATTCCTCTGTTATCAAGAGGACAACAAAAGCCTGAATTTTCTATATTTTAGTGTATTTTCTTTTCTTTTTTAAAAATTATCTTTGACTATTTATAGACAGGGCTTTCAATTCAACATGCCAGTTTATGAGTACAGTGCATCTTGTTCAATGTCATAGAATATTCTCAAGTTTAATCGGTACTTAAAAGCTTTTATTTTGCTTCAGAAGGAGTTGTGCTTTTCTATTTTATTTTTACCTATTTACTTTTTGTACCAGGACTGGAGCCTCACAATCTTGCTCAGCTTTTTCACTCCATGCTGGTGTTCTGCCCCTTGAGCTACAGCTCCATTTTTGGCTTTTTGGTGCTAAACTGGAGATAAGAATCTCACAGACTTCCCTGCCTGATCTGGTTTTAAACCTTGGTCCTCAGATCTTAGCCTCTGAGCAGTGAGGACTACAGGTCTGTGTCAGCAGTTTCTGGCTTTAGGAGGAATTATTCTTCCACTCCCCCTTTCCTCTCTCGGGTCTCTTATGGGACTCAAGGGTAAAAGTCTGATGAGGGGAAAACCAGATCACATTGTCCATGTGACCAGAGGCATTGTTATTCTTTTTCATAACCAAGGTCATTGTTGAGCCCATAATGACATTGACAGTGATGTTGCGAGCTAACCCATCAAAATGAATGGTTTCATTCAAGAAGGTTATAACACAGTTGTGCTAATGCTGTTTGTCCAATCCCACCTTGAAAGTACCTGCGGACAGCATGCTAGACAGCTTGTGAACCCTATTATCTAAAATCAATGAAGCAAGACACTGACATTAGAGTGCTCCTGCACTCAGGAGATTAATGATTGTCATTCTCATTTGTAGTTTTGATTTTTTTCACCACTCATTTCTCTGGCTTCAGTACACAGAGCATTCTGCTTTTGTTTGTTTGAAGATAAAAGTAGAGGTCCAGTTCATTAGTAATGCAGTCAATATTTATTGAGTGCATATTAGGTGATGAAAATTGTTTTTGTTATTGGAGTTACCCCAGTAAACAAAACAGAGATGTATCCTGGCCACAATGAGTTTACATTCTGTTAGACAGCCAGCGGTAATAAGGAGAGATGGTGGATTCCATCTTGGTGTAGGGGTTGAGGGGCAGTCGGAGTTAAAGGAGCAGCTGGTCGAGGGAAAGAGGGAATGCTGGTATTGCCAAGGTCCTTAGGAATGTTCCATAGTTACCTTGCCCCTCTACACCACACGTGGCTCTTTCCTTTCTTACTCTATTTTAATACCAAGCACACACTAATTGCACATATTAAGTGGGGTGGATTGTAATAATTGATTGTTTATATAATGTGTAATAATCAAGTCACAGTAATTAGCATCTCCTAAACGTTTATCATTTATTTTTGTCATGGGAACATTGATTAGAACTCCTTTGTTTTAGTTTTTGACAAGATACATAATACATTCATGGTGTCATCTTCATTCTGGTCAAGGAGGGCTGGACAGGGAATCGGCCACATGGCCCAGGCTCTTTACTACCTGGCTGTTGTTGGGATGAAAAGTAGCAAGAGCTGGAGCAGCCAAGAGGGTCCCCTCTGTGCCTGTTAGCTGTGCAGGGGTCCTAGGGTCCTTGAGGCCCCCGCAGGCAGCGTGTGACCAATTCCTACCCAAGTCACAGATGATGGACAAGACCTCCCTCTCAGCTCAGTCCATTTCTGTAGCAGTAGCTCATCTCTGTTTGCCACCCATTATTCTTTTTGCCCTCCCAGATTCTGTCCTTCTTTCTTTTGCTTTTACTTTTCCTATAATATCTACATAGCCACTCTTGATACAATATACTGGAACTGACTTACAGGACTTTATTCCTAATCAGATCTTGACTCTTAAAGAACTATCTACTCAGCCATGTACGTAATGACTTGAGGCTGTAATCCCAGCTTAAAAGACAAAAACAGGAGGATCATGAATTCAAAGGCTAGCTTGGAAAAGGTTACCAAGACTTTATCTCAAAATTAAATGAAAAAGCAGAGAAAAGCCAAAGAACATAGTTCAAGTGGTAGAGTGCTAGACTCTGATTTCAGATTCCTGTACAGGGAAAAGAGAAGGGGGAGGAGGCAAAGAAGAATGATGGAGAAAGAAGAGGAAGGAAGAAGAAAAGAAGGAAAAGTAGGAAGAGGAGCATTAGCATCTGAGATGACAATAACCAGCAACAAAATCAACAGGAAGGTGATAAAAAAAGAGCCACTAAGTGTGGACTTAAATTTTGTGATTGTGTTGCCCATGTACAAGCCAAGGAAATAGCTTTCCTTGTGACCGTGAAGGCAAGTATGAAGACCCTGAGGTTGGGGTATACTAAGAAGGTTGAGTAAATGCAGAGAGACTAGGGCATCCGGAATGATGTGGGTCCCAGGGGTGAGTAACAGATGTGAATTTAGGGGCTAAATAGGATTCGAGCCCTGTAGAACCACTAAGACTTTGGCTTAAAATTTTTAGTGAGATTGGAAATGACTAGACAATTTTAGATTGGGGAAGATGTGCTATGATGTGCTTTTAAAAATCACTCCCGTGCTGGGGATAGAATGGGTGGGCGAGGTGCGTGGCAGTGAAATCACACAAGGTTGGTGAGTGATTGGCTCAAGTGACTGGCTCATGTGACGATTTTTGCAGCTGACATGAGAGACAGTAGTTGTATTCTGGATATGAGCCTTTGTGCTGTGAGAAAAATATCAGGATAAGGATGATTCTAGGCCTTGTTGTTGGAACTTAGTGCAAAGAGTAATATTTGTGCATGTTTACTTTATATATGAAGGTACATCATAAACTTGTAACGCATACTGTAAAATCTAACATTAAAATAGCTTTGTGCTGGGTACCTGTAGCACCAATCCTAGCTAAATGAGGAAGCTGAGATCAGGGAATCATGGCTCAAAGTCAGCCCAAGCAGGAAAGTCAATGAGATTCTTATCTCTAATTAACAACTGAGCCAAAAGTGGAGCTGTAGCTCATGTGGTAACACCAGCCTTGAGAAAAAGTTTTCAATGACAGCCAGTCCCAAGATTGTTTCCCCCTCTCCCCCTACACACGTGTGTGCACACGCACAAACACGCATATACACACACTCTAGCTGGCTTTGAGTCTAAATATGATGCTTTGAAGTGTCAGCAGTTTGTTAAACCTCTGAGATACAATAATTTGAGAAGTTACCACTTATGACTAGCACAGGAAAGCTTAGTACTTGGTCTTTAATTATGATTTTTTCCTGTGCTTTAACATCAATTTTTCTAAAATGCAATGATAAGGTCAGAATTTCTTATTTAGCAACTAAAGAGAAATATAAAATCTATACATTCATGGTTAAGCCCGATTTAAATGTTTCTG
Organism: Dipodomys merriami; assembly: GCF_024711535.1. Lineage (NCBI taxonomy): Eukaryota > Metazoa > Chordata > Mammalia > Rodentia > Heteromyidae > Dipodomys > Dipodomys merriami. The sequence continues at coordinate 5,693,446 of NW_027204715.1, read as the reverse complement.
AAATTTTTTTACAATAATGGTGAATAATAATATAAGCCTCATGTATTCAAGTTTAGAACTCATTAATTCTTTTATTTCTTAATTCTAAAGGCTTTGTCATACCATAACAAAGAAGATCCACAAAACTGAAGGCTGCAAATCACAGATCTCCCATTCTGTCATGGGGAAGTAAAATCGTAGACAGCCAACCCAAAAAAATCAAGGTTTAAATCCGAAACCCAAATTAATTTTCTCTGGGAATACCATGTAAAACAAAGAAGCATTTATGATACAGTTTTCAATTCTAATATCTAATAATTACTTGTGGAAATTGTAGACAGATTGTTAGAGAATTTCTATCACATTTGTCTTTTGTTCAAGATCTGGAAAATCAATTTTTAAAAATTGTTATTATAAGTCGAAAATGATAAAGTGACTTAGCCCTTGGCTGTGATGCAGAAAGGGATTTGATTTACTCACTTGCTGAAGATCAGAAAACAAGGTTAAATATTAAAAACTAAAATTTCAGCTAAGGGACAATAGGGAGAGGAAAAGAAGATTGTAATCACATAAGAAAAGGCAGAAGGTGGCTTTTTTTTTAAAAAAACCAGTCCTGGGGCTTGAACTTAGGTCTGGGCACTGTCTTTGAGCTTCTTTTGCTCAAGGCTAGCAGTGTACCACTTGAGCCCCAGTAACACTTCAGACTTTAATGTTTATGTGGTACTGAGGAATTGAACCCAGGGTTTCATGTATGCTAGGCAGGCACTCTACCACTAAGCCACATTCCCAGCCCAGGCAGATCCTTTTCACATCCTAGTTTGGTGATTGCTAGTGCCAGCAATGAATACATTAGAATTAAACTCAAATAATCAGTAAGAAAATGACAGGTGAAAATTATGTTGGAAGTTAAGTGAAACAATTATACATAATCTGTGACTCAAAACCATCTCAGGGGAAAAATCTAAAATATTTTATCAAAATAAAAGCATACTTTATCCAAATTTGTTACATGAAGCTAAAGCAGATCATGGAGAAATTTCTAGCAACTTTGCTTATATTAAGAATGGCAAAAGGCTTTGTTAAGTAGCAACTCCTTTGTACAGCTACTTAAAGATAATGTGTATGTGTGTGTATGTGTGCGTGTATTATTTAAACGAAGAATGGCAATATTCTCTCTCTTTCTACACACACACACACACACACACACACACACACACACACACACACACAAATGAAACACAGCTAACTCAAGAAAGTAAAAAGGAAGATAGGAGTATGAATCAGTTAAGTGGATTATAATGAAGAGCTGGAAAGTTAAACCCAAATATTTGACAATGCCAGTCAAGTCATTAATGTCTTCTCTAATTAGTGGATGAGGAATGAGTGTAGAGAATGTACTGCATAGCCATAAAGAAGAATAACAAGAAGGATCACATAGTATCATCCTATAATATGACAATATAGATGAAATGAAAAAAACATACTCAAGTTCATGTAAGAGTCCAGCAAACTGGACCTGGTGGTGTACCTGCAGTCCAGGCACCTTGGGAGGCTGATATACAAGATTACCTGAGGCCTGGGATTAGAAGCCAGCCTGAGTCACATGGTGAAACCCTGTGTCCCAAATCGCAATGAGCTAAACAAATAAGTAGACAGATAAGCAATCCTGCCTCATTTCCATATTCATTAAAGAATTAAATTTATAGTTTAAAATATTTCAACATATAAAACTTCAAGGTCAGGTGATTTCTGTTATGTTATTGCCAGAGTTTAAAGGGAAAAGAAAAACTGATCTCAATTCTACTTCCAGGTATGGGAAGTTGCCAGAACACTATATAGGCAATGCTACCTTGGTATCAGAGCCAGAGATGACACCCAAAAATATACAACTATAAGCCCATCATTTCAGGAGTATGGTCACAGAAAGACTTATTTCAGTGTAAGCAGTTGAATATAGCAATTGGTTAAAGAAAATACATACACTCTGTGGAAGTGAACTTTATTCCAAAATTATGCATTGGCTAGGTATTTCCATATAAAAGTAGTAGTTGGAAGCATTGTCTCAACAGGGCATCTAAATCTAACATCCTATAAAAGTTAAGTGCTGGATGCTTTCCCCATGAATAGTTTGTTCTTTCTTCTTTTGGAAGGAAGACTGATAGATTTTTAATTAGAATACTGCTAGGTGACAGGTATTGTGAAGGATGTGGTACTATTGGACCGCTTAATATTTTGGATTGGTATTGATAATGCCAGCTACATCAGCCTCTTAGGTCATGAGGGCTTTTCAAAAGTTACAACCTCACCCCAAGTCTCTACAAATCCAGTTATAGATATTTGTCCAAGGATAAAACATATTGCATAATATTTACAGGGAGTGTTGTCCAGAGCAGCTTTATTTTGATAGCCTTAAACTAGAAATAACTCAAAAATTCAATGAGAATGGACCATTTCATTATGGAAAATGGAGTATTACTGGGCCATGAAAGGAAATTATGTACAAATTAATAACTAAATGAATCTGGAAGCATTATTCTAAGTGAGAGTACAGATACAAAAGAATACCTACATTGTATTATCCTATTGCATGAAACCTCTAAGACAAAAATATAGTAACTGTTTATCTACTGATAAATGTCTATGTGTATGAAGATACAATTACCTATAGAGATGCATTAGAGGGTATTTGATGTTAATATTTTACTTCATGATGAAGTTGTAGGGACATGTTTTACACATTTGAGAGATATATCATGGCTTTTCCTTAATTTTATTTACCTAAATTCTATCTCAGTGTAACTCATTTAAAACTTATACAAGTCCCAGTTCTCTCAGTGAAACTTGGAATTAACAAGAATATTGAATCCAATAGTCAAATTACTTAAGAAATGGCCCATGCTTGTTAAATATAATGCTAAGTTTTCCTGACATAGAGGCCAAGCGTTCCATGTGAAGTTTACAATGAGAAAGATAACGACGAACAGTATGTCATGACATGTTTTGGAAAATGTGTGTATATGTTTGTGTCAGTAAGATGCTTGAAATCTGAGTTGCTCAGTCTTTAACAGAAACCACTGCAGACTGGTTCATTGGCAGCATTTGTTTACAATGTTCTTTTTCTTAATTTTTAAAATTTTATTGTAAAGATGCTGTACAGAGGGTTTAAAGTTATATGAGTAAGATGATGAGTACATTTCTTGTTGAACATTTCCCGAGAACTCTGCAGTTCAAGGTAACTTGATCTGAGAGAGGTAACAAGAGGGAAAAAGACAGCTTCATTCCTGAACAGAGTACTCACACCAGCCAAGTCTTGGGAGGAAAATCTTCCCACTTCTGTGTTAGGAGAAGTTTTCATCCCATCTGGGAATGGCTGATTCCTATTCACCTTGTGAATATAAGTGATAAGAACACTTCCTATAATCAGTATCTTTTAAGCTATTGAGCCAAACAATGGAGAGATGGGTCTTGCTGTAGATCTTTTAGTAGTCTTTCCTTTGTCTTTAAGGAAAAATTTCTGAGTGGTTCCTAATGTCTTTCTATTGCTATAATCTTAGATAAGAAGACTCAGTGGGGCTGAGAAGGTGGCTCAGTGGCAGAGCGCTTGCCTTGCATGCCTGAGGCCCTGGGTTCGATTCCTCAGCACCACATAAGCAAAAAGAAAAAAGCCGGAAGTGGCACTGTGGCTCAAGTGGTAGAGCGCTAGCCTTGAGCTGAAGAGCTGAGGAACAGCGCCTAAGCCCAGAGTTCAGGCCCCACGACCGGACCCCCCCCCCAAAAAAAAAGAAGACTCAGTGGTAGGGGTAGCGGTAGGGCTGTACACTCATACTTTCTGTGATTATGCAGATGGTCATATTCTAAGCTGAATAGTAGGGACCAGGATGTTGATCTTGAAGTAACATATTTTTAATTGCATTTGTTTAGTTAAATTACAGTTGTTAGTTGCCCACTACCCTATTGGATGGTGCCCATGTGTTTTTCTGTGTACCATTGCTATATAATACAGGTCTGTGGAGCTCTGCTCTGTATATCTAGGCAGAGTAAGTTTTATGTCCTGTCATCCTGTCTGAGTCAGTTCTTTGGAAGTATCGTGACTTACTTTTGAAGAACTTGGCTTGGTACAAGAAAATGACATAGTCATTATGCTTCTGCTGTTGAGTAGTTTTCTGATATAAGGTTAGTCTTATATTGTCTTCTCTCTTGGTCTCCGTTTCCTTAGGGGAAAGTGAGTGTTCTACCTTCAGAACACTTATTCTATGGTCTACCTTATTCTATGGTTTCAGATGAGAAGGATACAGTCATTCTAGGGGTGTCTAGAACATTCCTTATCTCTTCAAGAAAATCTCCCAGGCCCATGGATTTCTAATTGCTACCCAGTAGGAGCCTGTATGGTAAAAGCCAAACCAAAACTGAACTTTATCCAGGTACCGGTGGTTCTTGCCTGTAATCCTAGCTATTCAGGAGGCTGAGATCTAAGGATCATGGTTCGAAGCCAGCCTGAGCAGGGCAGGAAACTCTGTGAGACTCTTATCTCCAATTAAGTACCAGAAAACTGGAAGTAGCACTGGCTCAATGTGGTAGAGTGCTCACCTTGAGCAAAAAAGCTCAGGGACAGAGCCCGGGTTCTGAGTTCAAGCCCCATGACTGCCAAAAGAACAAAATCAAGAAAAAAAAACCAAACAACTTTCTATTAACATTGCTGACAAAGACTTCATTGGTCACAGTTGTTTACTAGGTTAACATTTATTTCTTGAGTTCCGGGAAGATGGCGGAGGAGAAGATGGAATCTGAACAAGCTCTCGCATAGAAAGTAGTTTTAGAGTTCCAGTGAACAGTCCTAAGCCAGAGAATCACACAAGGGTGCCATCACAGGACAGAGAGTTAGACAAGAGAGGGGAAGCCAAGGAAACGCATCAGCTGCCGCTGCGGCGGCGACCACCGCCGCGGAGTCATACCTGAGACACAGAGAGTCGGGGACCAAGGAGCCAGACGCAGCGGACGAGCGGATTCTACTCAACACCAACAAGAACCGACAAGGAGCGAACATCTTCATCCTGCTGTTTGCAGACCAGAGACGACCCAGGATCCAAGACTCGGCGTGAGTACAAGCCCGACGTCCTCACTCCTTCTCAGGGAGCAGAGGAGGGAAGGCCACCCCTCCCCCCCCAGCACCGGTGATCTCCATCTTGGATACCGACAAAGCTCGGAGGAGCTGCTAGCTCCAGCTCAGGCCTTGGAATAAAATGAGTCATTTAGCAGGTCACAAGAACTTAACGGCGAAGTGACCTGCCAGACTCAGCTCCATCCAGGGAAAAGTTACCCAGCTCAGGCGCCAGCCATTGGAGTGCCTTGCCTCACTGGGTAACCAGAGCCAGAGGCTGCCCCTCCCTCTAGCAGCCACCACAATCAATTGAAAAACAGAAACCCTGAGAATGGCTCCAGGCTGGGCGCTGTGAGCTTTATCACAAAATAGCCCCAGGGAAAAGCTACTGTTTGTTGAAAGGCCTCAACTCTACCCAGAACCTAGCCTCATCACCACATCCCCCTCTTTTGTGACTCTCAAAGCAGACCATTCTCCCAGAAAACTAACCTGGGAGGATGATCTCAAAATCTTGGGTAAAGCAGAGAATTTTTCTGCCTCTTCCAACCAACCGACTTAAGAAACCAATCAAGCCACAGGACCTCAAGCTGACCAGAGACTCCAACAAGAGACTGGTTGCAGACAAAAGGGAGATACAGGATTCTTCCCACTCCTCCCCCCCAAAAAAAAAAAAATCAAAAGACTTTTTTTTTCTTTTTTTTCTTTTTTTTTTTCTTCTTCTTCTTCTTCTTTTCTTTTTTTTTTGCTTGTTTTTTGTTTTTTGTTACCTTATATATATATATATATATATATATATATATATATATATATATAAATTTTTTCCCTTCTAAAACTTTTATTAATCTTTAATTTTTGCCTCTTCTGAAAAAATAATTGTTTTCCTGTAACTTTTTTTTTCTCATCTTATAATTTTTATTTTAGGAATACGTGAATGAGAGTTTTCCTTTCTTTTCTTGTCTTCTTTCTCTTTTTCTTTCTTTTTTAATTATCTTTTTGTTTTTTATCTAGCTCTACTGAACTTCTGATCTTTTCTTCTCCCTTTCCCATCCTTAAAGATTTTCACATCTCCTCTATGTCCCTCCCCTTCTCTGAACATATTCACATTCCTCTCTAAATAGACGGTCTTTTAACCTCTATAATAACATTAATTTTTACATTTCTATTCTTTTTCTGGTCTCTCTTTATTCCCCTTTCCGTCTCTTCTTTTTCTCTCTCTCTCTACTTGCATCCTACCCAACCCATTTCCTGCACTGTGATTAGGACATAGTTAACTCTCCCTGTGCCTCCCCACACCAATCTATTCCCATTTTTTACACACATCTCTCCCTAATCCTAATAATTTCTGGTTTTCCAAATTCTTTTCTGCGGTTCGAAGTCCTTTAACATATAGTCGTTTGATGTTGAATAGATGTATCTGTTGAACTAGATTGTATCTGTAGACTATTGACTGTACAAATGCAAACTTTGGTTGATGGTTGCCTTAAGATAGTGTTCTAGCACAAAACTGGTGCAATCTTTATCTCAAATGGGCCGAGTAAGCCGGAAAAACACAAGAAAAATGGCAAATTCGGGTATCTCAATTCCCAACCTTGATAATCAGGGATTAGAACAGATAAAGAATAATCCAGAGGAGAGTTCCCAAATAGCTCTACAAACACTAATAGCAAACATGATAAATGAGAAGTTTGACAATGTACAAAGGACTCTGTATGAGCGTGATAGGGAGAGAGAGGAGGCATCCCAGAAGTTTATACAGGAATATCATAAGCGTGAGGAAACTTCTCAAAAACTGATACAGGATTTGCGTGAACAACTTGAGAATACTCAAAGAGAAAGGGAGGAATGGCGTGAGCAGGCAGAGAACACTCAAAGAGAACTGCAGGAATCCCACAGAAGGGAGGAAACTAATCAAAGAGTAATTCACGAATTAAGAGACCAGGTAGAGAATACACAAAGATCACTAAAGGCATTCATGGAATCCATTAACAAAGAGCTGAAGGAAGTCAGGGAGACCACAAAGGGAATGCTGAATGGAACCCAACAGAAGGAATGGGAGTCCAAAGAAACCATAACCAATCAACTAAGTGATTTGAGAACAAACACTGAACACCAAATTAAGGAAGTAAAGAAATTCATACAAGACCTAAAACAGAGCTTCAACAAAGAACTTGAAGCCATCAAAGCTGACCAATTAGAAGGAAAAGAGATAAAAAACAAAGTAGAGAGTCTTGACAGCAGGTTAGACCATGCAGAAGATCGAATCTCAGGGATTGAAGACAGCCTAGATATTATAGAGAAAGAACATACAACCATCCAAGACAAGTCCAAGAAATATGATAGGTCTATCCAACACCTGGAAGACACCATCAGAAGGCCCAATCTAAGGATAATGGGTGTAGAGGAGCACCTAGAAACAGAAGTTAATGGTCTAGGAAATTTGTTTAACAGGATCCTAGCAGAGAACTTCCCAAACATACAAAAAGATAGGCCTATTCAGATACAAGAAGCTTTTAGAACCCCAAAAAGACCAGACCAGAATAGGACATCCCACCGTCACATTATAATCCACACAGGATCAACCCAGACCAAGGAAAAGATCCTTAAAGCTGTCAAGGAGAAAAGGTTAATCACCTATAAAGGGAAACCAATTAGAATCACCTCAGATTTCTCAGCAGAGACAATCAAAGCAAGAAGAGCCTGGAATGACGTATGCCATGCCCTAAAAACAAACAACTATCAACCAAGAATACTGTACCCAGGTAAACTCTCCTTCATAACTGAAGGCCAAATAAAAACCTTCCATAGCAAAGAAAAATTGAAACAATACATCTCCACCAAACCAGCCCTACAAAAGATTCTTAAAGATGTCCTACACATAGAAAACCAACAAGAACGCAACAAAGGCCAAGAAACTGCACCCAAACTGAGAATCCAAGAACCTTAGGAAGAACCCAGCTTTCACAGCCCCCAAGAAGGTGGATAACATGGCAGGAACTCCCAAATACCTCTCAGTCCTATTTCTTAACGTTAACGGACTGAACTCTCCAATTAAGCGACATAGACTGTCTAATTGGATTAAAAAACAAGACCCTTCTATCTGCTGCCTGCAGGAGTCACATCTTGCCCGTAAAAACAAACATATTTTCAAGGTTAAAGGCTGGAACAAAATCTACCAAGCAAACGGCCCTCATAAACAGGCGGGAGTTGCAATCCTAATATCAGATAAAATAGACTTCAAATTAAAATTCGTGAGAAGAGATAAAGAAGGTTGCTACATACTAATTAAAGGATCTCTCCTTCAGGAGGATATTACAATTCTAAATATCTATTCGCCAAACAATGGAGCACCCAAATTTATCAAAGAAACACTACTTTCCCTCAAATCCCATATAGATCCAAAGACATTAATTGTTGGGGATTTTAACACACCACTCTCCCCACTAGATAGATCAACTCGGCAAAAACTCAACAGAGAAACCGCAGATCTAAACAGCTGCATAGATCAACTAGACTTAACAGACATTTACCGAACATTTCACCCAGCAGCATCAGAATACACGTTTTTCTCAGCAGCACATGGAATGTTTTCTAAAATAGAGCACATTTTAGGCCACAAAGCAAACTTGTCTAAATTCAGAAACATTGAAGTTATACCTTGCATTCTCTCTGACTACAAGGGAATAAAATTAGAACTCAACACCAAAAGCCACCAAAGAAAGTCCGGTATCACATGGAGGCTGAACAACACACTGCTGAATCATGAGTGGGTCATGGAAGAGATTAGAAAGGAAATTCAAATGTTCATGCCATTCTACAAAAATGAACACACAAATTACCAGCTCCTCTGGGACACAGCAAAGGCAGTACTCAGAGGCAAGTTTATAGCTCTGAGCTCCTACATCAACAAATTGGAGAGATCGGAAACTAGCAATTTAATGACACATCTAAACCTCCTTGAAAAAGAGCAGCAAGATAAACCCCAATCCAGTAGACGGAAAGAAATAATCAAAATTAAATCAGAATTAAATGAATTAGAATCCAAAAAACTATAGAAAGAATCAACAAAACAAAGAGTTGGTTCTTCGAAAAACTTAACAAAATTGATAGACCCTTAGCAAACCTTATCAGAAAAAGGAGAGAACACACCCAAATTAATAAACTCAGAGATGAGAATGGAAACATCACCACGGAAACAACCAAGATTCATAACATTATAAGGGAATACTTCTCAAAACTTTATGCTAATAAGTTTGAGAACTTGACAGAAATGGACCTTTTCCTAGCAAATATTGACATGCCAAAACTAAACCAAGATGAGTTAAACCAGGCCCATATCAAGCATTGAAATAGAAACAGCAATAAGAGACCTCCCAGCTAAGAAAAGTCCAGGACCAGATGGTTTTACAGCGGAATTTTACAAGGCCTTCAAAGCAGAGCTCACACCAATACTCCTCCAACTCTTCAATGAAATTGAAAGAGAAAGCTCACTACCGAACACATTCTATGAAGCCATCATAACCCTCATCCCAAAACCAGGCAGGGACTCATCAAAGAAAGAGAACTATAGAACCATTTCTTTGATGAACATTGATCCAAAACTTCTCAACAAAATTTTGGCCAATCGACTTCAACAATTCATCCAAAAAATCATACACCATGATCAAACAGGATTCATATCAGGGATGCAAAGCTGGTTCAATATACGCAAATCAATTAATATAATTCATCACATCAACAGGAGCAAGAATAAGAACCACATGGTTATCTCAATAGATGCAGAAAAAGCATTTGACAAGATCCAACACCCCTTTATGATGAAGGTTCTGGAAAAATAGTAATCCATGGAACATTCCTCAATACAATAAAGGCTGTATATGACAAACCTACAGCCAGCATTATACTCAATGGTGAAAAACTAAAGCCATTTCCTCTTAACTCAGGAACAAGACAAGGATGCCCACTCTCTCCACTTCTCTTCAATCTAGTATTAGAATGCCTAGCTACAGCAATAAGACAAGATCCAGACATAAAGGGGATCCAAATAGGGAAAGAAGAAATAAAACTCTCCCTCTTTGCAGATGACATGATCTTGTATTTAAAGAATCCCATAGACTCCACTCCCAAATTACTCAAGCTGATTCAAAACTTTGGCAAAGTAGCAGGTTATAAAATTAACCCCCCAAAATCAATGGCTTTTCTATATGCCAACAATGAGAAAAGTGTGGCTGAAATTAGGAAAGCAACTCCATTTGTAATAGCCACACAAAAAATAAAATACCTAGGAATTAACTTAACCAAAGAAGTGAAGGACCTCTATGATGAAAACTTTAAAATCTTGAAAAAGGAAATCAACACAGAACTTAAAAAATGGCAAAACCTCCCATGCTCCTGGATTGGCAAGATTAACATTGTGAAAATGGCAGTACTTCCCAAGGCTATCTACAAATTCAACGTGATAACTATCAAAATTTCACCCTCATTCTTCAAGGAAATAGAAGAGGCAATCCAAAAATTCATATGGAACAATAAAAGACCCCGAATAGCAAAAACGCTCCTCAACGGAAAGAACACTGCTGGAGGAATATCAATACCAAATTTCAAACTCTACTATAAAGCCATAGTAATCAAAAGAGCTTGGTATTGGCATAAGAACAGACCTCAGGACCAATGGAATAGAATTGAAAACTCAGAAATGAACCTACAGACCTATAGCCATCTAATCTTTGATAAGGAAGCTAAAACAATAGAATGGAAGAAAGACAGCCTCTTCAGTAAATGGTGCTGGCAAAATTGGTTAACTACTTGTAGAAAACTAAAGCTAGATCCTTATATATCACCCTGCACCAGAATCAACTCCAAATGGATCAAAGACCTTGAACTCAAAGCAGACACTCTGAAAACATTACAGGATGGAATAGGAGAAACCCTAGGTCTCCTTGGCTCAGGTCGAAATTTTCTGAATAGAGACCCGGAAGCACAACAAATCAAAGAAAGGTTGGACAAATGGGATTGCATAAGATTGCAGAGCTTCTGCAGGGCAAATGACATAGCTGGCAAGATCAATAGAAAGCCCACCGATTGGGAGAAGATCTTTACTAGCCATACAACGGACAAGGGTCTCATATCTAAAATATACTTGGAACTCAAAAAATTAAACCACCCAACAACAAATCCTCAAAGAAACAACTGCCCAATAAATAAGTGGGCGAAAGACTTAAAGAGAAGCTTCTCTGAAGAAGAAAGAAGGATGGCCAATAGACACATGAAGAAATGTTCAACGTCCCTAGCCATAAAAGAAATGCAAAACAAAACAAGATTGAGATATCACCTCACTCCAGTTAGAACAGCAAAAATCAAGAACTCTAACAACAGATGCTGGAGGGGATGTGGACAGAACGGAACCTTACTTCATTGTTGGTGGGAATGTAAACTTGTTCAACCACTTTGGAAAGCAGTATGGAGGTTCCTCAAAAGACTTCACATAGATCTCCCCTATGATCCAGCAATCCCACTTTGGGGCATTTACCCAAATGTTTACAAACAAGACCACACTAAAGCTACTAGCACAACTATGTTTATTGCAGCATTATTTACCATAGCTAAGATATGGAACCAACCCAGATGCCCCTCAGTAGATGAATGGATCAAGAAAATGTGGTATATATACACAATGGAATTCTATGCCTCCATCAGAAAGAATGACATTGCCCCATTTGTTAGGAAATGGAAAGGTTTGGAAAAAATTATATTAAGTGAAGTAAGCCAGGCCCAAAGAAGCCTAGGTCCCATGGTTTCCCTTATTTGCAATATCTAGTATAGGTATGAGTCAAGCGGAAAAGGTCAGATAATGTGATGTTAGGAAAATGAACCCTTAAATATGTATTTTAATGTTTTCGTTTCTTTCATGCATGTGTTTCTAACACATTTATAAGATTATTTCTTTGTTGCTTTGTATGTCCCTCCCCCACAGTGTAACCCCCGCTTTCACTATATTTGATGTCAGTATAACATGTGGAGGAGATGGGGACAAACAAGTCGTTTAAGGATTCAGGTGGACCTGTTGCAACAATGAGAAGTACAAAATGTCATGTCAAAACCAGCTTTACAATGTCGGTGTGGGGGGGGGGAGGGGGTATAATTGGGTGGGGGGAGGGGGGAGGCTGGGAAGGGAGGTGAAGGGTAAACAAAGGAGGAGGCTGCAATGCTTGGTAAGAAATGTATGCATTATCCTGCCCATGTAATTGTAGCCCCTCTGTACAGTATGTTCTCAAATAAAATAAAATTAAAAAAAAAACATTTATTTCTTATAGATGAAGAATGGCTTGAAGGTTGATTACCTTATAAAGAGATTTGAGTTATACTCTGCTTAATACTGACTACTGTTTGGCTATGTGAAATCAAATAACTGAGATGAAATAATAACAAAATTTTGAGTGGTCAATGTAGTGAAGTTTAGAGTAACTTACTGTCTAGTTCTTCTGCTCTAGTAACTGGATACATTTTTGTCTGCAAGTCATACATCATGACTTCCTAACCATTTCAGTCATGTAGATAACATAAAAATGAATCTAGAACATTCAGGGTCGGATCAGTGAGAAGCCACGCTCTGTCCTTGTTCGCAGTCTGCCCCCTTGGACCTGGCTTTTCTTTCTTGCTACCTCACTTTCGCTGTGGTGACTGGAGCCGTTTGACAACAGGTCTGGCTAGAGGGTAGGGTGGGTGTGACCAATGGGTTTTCTCCTTGATTATATAACAGAAACAGAAAAAAAGCAACAGCTCTCCTACGAGTTACGTGCCAAGTAGTTTGTCAGTGGCCAGAGCTACGATGCATGGCTGCCTCTAGGTGTAAGGGGAAAGGAGGAGTCTGGGAAAAGAATGGCGGAAACATTTTGTGTACTGCAGGCCGGGGGTGAAGTCTTCTCAGGTACAATATTCAAAAGTGAATAATATATTAATGTAGTGTTTAGCATAAAATCAATGTTAATACAAGAAATCCCATGATCCACCATCTTGCCAGATCTTACTGACAGGACCAGTATAGGCTCCACTTGAGGCCTGCTGGGGTCTTGCTCTAAGTTAGACTTCACATACTGCGTTATATTATATAACATAGGGTATTCATCTTGACTGATGGGCTTTTTGGATATCCTCTGAAATTGTGTACCCTTCACTCCCAGTTACCACTGATCACTCCCGAGGTTTCACTAACCTTGCTCTTGTACTAACCCTTGTTATTTAAGAACATTGGGTGCTGTTAATAAAGCACACTTCCAGGGGAGCTCTGCTTGTCTCAGTGCTGATCATTTGGTCCTGTATATTTTCTTATGCATTCATTCCATCAATACTCATAATGAGTATATTTTTTGTGCCTCATACCTCCTTTTCAAATGCTGATGGATCAGTAACTTGCATCTTGCATTTCTCACAGGATGCTTTCTGAACTATGTGTATGAGTGTTCAGCACTGTTTCCAATCAAGTAACTGACTGGGTACACTCCTGACAAGCAATAGAAAACTGAACCCTAGCAAATTATTCCCAACTGAATCTGAAGCACCAAGGGAAAAAAAATCAATGCATTCTCTTTCTTATTTTTTAAAAGAAATATTATCGAATGACTTGAAATTCTAAAGCTGATGTGAATGTTTTGGAAGAATAGATTGGCCTCTCGGCGCTTCATAATGTCTTCTGAGCTGGATAATGGGAAATTCTCTGTCATTGAATATATGTTCTAAAAGAACGTATTTCTATATGGCAAACCATTATGAAATTTGTAATAAAACAGTGTGAAATTTGGTAAATATAATTCACCCTTCCCCACATTTAAATCTCACTATATTTTTGACCTGATTAAATACCTTTTGATGTTGATGACTGTTTATTTGAAGTCTCAAGCTGTTTTTCTTCCTCCTCCCCTCAAGAGGGCATGGTGAAAGCAAGACATCTCTCCCTGGGAGAGCACTGTAATTCTCAAATTATCCTTTTTGGATTGAGTTATGTTTCTTCAAGAACACTTTTGTATGAACAAACTTCATGTAGATAAACCTGTGACCCCTGAGCAGTATGGATATGCAGTAAGAATTCCATTCTGAGCTATAAAATAAGGTTTTTTAAAAAAATTAATGTCCACTTACGTTATTCACATCATTTATGAAATAGAAGTTCCTCACCCTCAAAGGTGTCTGACCAAAATGGTTCCATGTCTTCTCTGATTTTATTTAGATGTTCAAAGCTCTTGAGGACAATGTTTGGAACTTGGGGTTATGGGGGGGGGAGAACATATGGAAAGAATAAATTTATATAGTTGGTTGTTAAAGAAGCCTGCTATGAAAAAATTAACTTCCCCAGCGATGAAAGAAAGAGTGGGAAGATTTCAGTGGACTTTGCATGTGTTTATCATTACTGTTCTTATTTAAGACTTCCCCTTCTTCCTGAGCCAAACTTGGACATCCTGGTTTTTCTTTTTTAAGGCAACCAGTGAAACACCATGTTTCTCCAGCTAAATCCTGCCTCATCTTCTTGTCATATGCTCCCTCTTCCCTTTTGTTTTCTGGCTTCGTGAGATGTCTTGTTTTTCTTTGATTCACCTGCCCATTGCACGGGTTAAAATACTTCTGGCTATACTGAGCAAATGACCTGTGGCTCAGGGTCTTGTGGCTAGGATCTGGTCTGGTAACTGTTGCCTGGGAATAGGAGGGTGTTAGCTGGATAATATTTAGTCAGAAGTTTGTTTTGTAATTCTCAGATCCTCCCATTTCCTCTGCCTGCATTCCTTTGTGAATCTCTAGTTGGTATGGCCAGGAATTTCACACTCCAGTGAGAGGGAGATCGCTCCCAAAGGATGCACAATTCTGTTGTGTACTGATAGCTTTTTCTGTGATTCAAAGTTAAAATAGTTCCTTGGTCTGGAGCTAAAGTCCCACCATGTGATCTTCTATAAATTCTACTATCCCATCAAATTGCCTCTGAACTATTCCTGCCCTACCATATCATTCTGATCTGTGGGAGGTATGATATAGTGGCTGTTAACTGTGTCCATCCCAGGACCACATCTGTCTCCTGTTCTGTTTGTTTTTATCATCTGTAGAACATTAACTGACTGATCTGTGTGCATGGATGGGGCACCTACAGAAAGAGGGAAACAAAATATTATATATCAGTATTTCACAGTCATTTCCTCTGTGCTTTGTTTGTGCATTGATTAGAAGGATTTAGACATTTTATAGTCTGAGACCTACCTTCTGTAGCCACGTACCCCACACTAGAACCTAGCCTGGTTATGAGTTCTCACAAGTCCTTCTGCTCTTATGTGATTAATACACTTCAATGTGCTGGCATTTTTAATTTATTAGGATTTTCTAGCCATATTAAAAACTAGAAAATCCTATACAATGAAATGAATTCATAAATATTGCTTTCAGATAATGAGCCAGCCACTGGTAAAGCCAGAGGAGAGTCCCCAGGGAACGGTAAGACATTGGATAATTCCCCAGAGCTTGGTATTTCTCACCTGGATATCTACAGATGTTTTTTCAGAATCTAAGCTTGATGGAGACTGAAGAGTTTGTGGTTTGACCTCAGTTAGCTGTCCATAAACCATTCATATTTTCCATTTATCAACCACGGGAACATGCTAAACACATTCAATGTATGTAAGCTGAATCCCATTTACAGAGTGAGTAGATGAACTTTGTGTTCACTTGAGTTTTGAAGTTATCCCTTTTGGATGGACTGAACTGTTGAGTGAGATTTGCACTGGTAGTTTAAATTCTGTTTTTTAAAAAAGCAGATGTAAGCCCGGCAGTGGTAACTCATGCCTGTAACCCTAGCTACTCAGGAGGCTGAAATCTGAGGATCATGCTTTGAAGCCAGGATGGGAAAGTCCTGGAGACTCTTATCTCCAATTATCCATAGAAAGGCTGGAAATGGAGATGTGGCTCAAGTGGTAGAGCACTGACTAGCCTTGAGCAAATACCATGTTGGTCAGTGCTCAGGCCTTGAATTGAAGCCTGCGGACCAGCCAAAAACAATAACAACAAACATAAAGAAAAAAAAAACTGGCTGAAAAGGTGACACTGTTCAAAAAGAAATGTACTCATTGCCTGACTTATATAGCTATATATCACCTTTACAATAAAAAATAAAAATTTATAAAAAGAAGAAGATATAAATTAGAACATGAGAGCTTAAAGCTAAGCTGTACATCTCTGTTCCCTTAACTTTTAAAATGTCAGTGTTTGTTAATATGGAAATGCTGTGATAAATTCATGCCAATTCACCCTGACTAGTTGGGACCATGTTATTAGTTACATCATAATTTACATAAAACATGCAGAAAATTGTTCATTTGTAAAAATTCCTATTAAAACACTAAATGAGATAAATCCTTCACCTGCAAATCATAGCCTTAATCATAAAGTATTGCTCAGAAAGCATGGAAGAGAAAGTACCACCAGCTGGAAATAATCACAGAGTCTTTGTAGGACCCCAAGTTCCAAAGCTGCTTAGGAATGGAAGAAGGAGGCATGTTAGGGAACTGATGGCATGGAGAGCAAAGTCTTATTGAAGTTGTAGATTATCCTCAATGAACCCTTCGTCCCACAAACAGGCAGCTGAGAAGAAGCTATTGACCACATACATAGTAAGAGGGGACGTCATCAGGTGAAGGAGAACTAGAAGATGAAGCCTGCTTGGTGACTCCCACGAGGCATCCAGACAAGGAACCCCCTTTCCAAACCTAGAAATAGACAACTGGCACTGAGCAGTTCTGAAGCTAGTGTGTGCTAGCTAGCATTTGACTCGCACAGCGTTCTCTTTTGGAGACAGCTGTTGGTGATGAATGACATAGAATCAGAGGGCACATACCAAGGAAACAACAAATGGCCCTGGGTCAGATTCAGCCCAATAATAATCAGAACTTGTCTCTGAAACCCAAATGATAGAGAAATTTTAAAATGTGAAACTTATATATAGCTAGCATCAGTATGATCCTAGGCAAAGATTCATGATGTAGATGTGATGGAAAATAGATGATATGAAAGAGTACCATGAGATGGAAGAGAATCTCGAGGAAATACCAGAGCATGTGGTGTATGGAGAAGAGACTAATTCGATTTGGATCCCATAAAAGAAGTCTATGAGACATTTATTTAGTACTTGTAACATGTAAAAATAAATGACTCTTTTATCTCAGAGAAGAAAACGTATAATAGTGTAATTTAAATTAGTTATCTTTTCTTGTCTATAAGCAAAACTTCTTTTTACTGTCAAGAAGAAAGCATGTGATATTTAAATAGGCAAAGTTCTCAAAGGATGATATTTCTCTTATTTATTGCTGTATTCAAACCAAGTGCAAATGTACTGTTGGTAGAGAGAATGTAGTAGACTTTCCAATAGGGCAAAAAAAAAAAAAAGTGGGAAATAAGGCATTCAAAGTATAAATAATAAACTTGGGAAGAAAATAATCAAATGACAAATATCTTTATCTTCTTCTTTGACTTTAATCTCTCAAAGTTATAATTTTCTTTCAAGTATAAGATAGATAATAATATGTGACTTTGTACACATGTAAATGATAAGCTTTTTTGCTTAGCGGAATTCCCAGATTGTGCTATGTATTACAGCATCCTATTATTTTTGTTCTTTTCATTGTATTTTTATTATTTTTATCGTCATCTGAATGATTTTCTTCAAGAGTGAATTCTAAAACTGCATTTCTGTTGAAAACTATTGTCTTGTTAGAAAAAGCAAAATACAGGATTTTCTCGAAATTTAGTCTTTCATGAAAGGCATTCCTGAGAAAGTTCTCTTCTCTTGCTACACTTTTATCTCTCATCTTTTCCTAGTGACTTTAGTTTTCTGAATTACATGCATTTCAGTGAAGACTTAGGCTTAAAATGTGTGCCTTTTAATAAACATTCAACTTGCCAAATCCTCCTAGATCCTGCTATATTCTATCAGTGAAGAGAACTCCTCTCATCTCTGTGAATACTATAAAAATAGAAAAGAAAGAAGTATGGAATATATACACAATGGAATTCTATGCCTCCATCAGAAAGAATGACATTGCCCCATTTGTTAGGAAATGGAAAAACTTGGAAAAAATTATATTAAGTGAAGTAAGCCAGGCCCAAAGAAACATAGGTCCCATGGTTTCCCTTATTTGTAATATATAGTATATGTATGAGTCAAGCGGAAAAGGTCAGATAATGTGATGTCAGGAAAATGAACCCTTAGATGTGTATTTTAATGTTTTTTTCTTTCATGCATGTGTTTCTAACGCATTTATAAGTTTATCTCTTTGTTGCTTTGTATGTCCCTCCCCCACAGTATAACCGCTGCTTTCACTATATTTGATGTCAGTATAACTTGTGGAGGAGATGGGGAAAAACCAGTTGTTTAAGGATACAGGTGGACCTGTTGCAACAATGAGAAGTACAAGTTGTCATGTCAAAAATGAGCTTTACAACGTCGGTGCGGGGGGGGGGGAGGGAAGGAGAAGGATTGGGATTGGGGGGGGGGGGGAGGCTGGGAAGGGATGTGAAGGGTAAACAAAGGAGGAGGCTGCAATGCTTGGTAAGAAATGTACACATTATCCTGCCCATGTAATTGTAACTCCTCTGTACAGTATGTTCACAAATAAAATAAAATTAAATTAAAAAAAAAAGAAGTATGGAGAATGGATTGGACCACGAAAATAAAAAGGCAAATTCAAATCTACTAATGTTCTGTGTACAATGGATTAATGCTCCAGTGTGAAGACAAATGTTGGCATCCTAGAAAAAGAAATACAACCGAGATCAAGTGTGATCATATACTATTAGAATCCCAGCACTAGGAAGTGGAGCTAGAAAGATTGAGGGTCCAGTGGCAGCTTGGGCTATATATTGAGACCATTTCACTGTGCAGCAAGAGGGAGAGGGAGAGAGACACAGATACACAGGGAGAAAGAGAAAAAAAGAGACTGAGAAAAAAGCACTCCTCAAATCTAGCTGATAAAAAATCTAGTCTAACATCCAAAATTTTCTTATTCTCCTATCTTTTTATTATCCTTAGTAATAATTCAACCTGTCAGTTTGTGAGTACAATGCATCTTAATCCATGTCCCCCTTTTCATCATTCTTCACAAGCTCTCCGAATCCTTCCCAGTGAAATTTCCTTTTATTGTGAAGTTGGAACTTTGGAAGGGCACTGTATTCATCTGTGTTTTCACCATGGATTCATATTCTTGTTCACTGAGCCAGCCCTCATACACCCATGAGGTAATGCTGGCGTTCAGTGCATCCTTTGGGGCTGCCTTTGCGTCATTCCCTGGGAATACGGGCTAGGGTAATGCCCCTGACTTTTAGTGTAGGAAGGAGGATGTGTAAAGAGGCACGCTGAAGGCTGAGTGGAAGGAGCAGAGCGGGCAGTGCATGGCCTTTCTCCCAGTGAGGCAGCTCACAGCGGGCTCTGCCCTCATTGCATGTGAAGCCACACCCAGGCACAAGAGCAGCAGGTGAAAGGCAGGAGGTAAAGGAAGCATTGGATGGTCCACTGGATACAAACAACACAAGAACTTGATATCATTTAACCCACAGCTCGCATTTTTTGCTCAGCGGTGAGGAAATGGTTCACGATCAAAACTGGCCAGTGAGTTTTGTTGAGCTTTCACCTCCTGCAGGGGTCTGGGGTGACAGGAGGGATCAAGGCCCCCGGAGGAGCACAGGAGAGCAGTGTGGGTAGACATACAGGCAGCCAGACCAGCGTCACAAGTGATTAGGAGCCCGTTTGGGAGAAAATGATTGATAGGTTACCAGGGGCTCATTGTTTCCAGTCTAGGTGGGTGAAAACCCACTAGAATTGCCACTGCTCCTCATGATTGAAAAATGCTAGCTAGAAACATCATTTTAAAAATCTTCTTAGAACTTCTCTCATAAATATCCATTATTATTTTAGTATATGACATCTGAGGATAATTTTTCCTTTTGCCTGTTTTTCGCACTCTGAACCATACATTGGATCCCCTCCCCTTTTCCGTCCCCTGCCCATTTTCCCCCTTTAGAACAGGTTGCTCCTACCCCCATGGGAGCCGTCTTATCTGGAGCTTTACAGTGTGGTATTACCAAATACATGTTGACCTCCTGGATAAGAGTTCCTCCTGTCCTCTCTAGACACCCTGACATTTTTAGAGAGTCACTCTCTGAATAAGAGGTTCATATTTATTCCCAGAGGGTAGAGAAATCTTGTTAGAATTTGCTCTCTCGGGTCTTTAATGTTGTCATGTTTATATTTTGGAAAGAACACAAAAATAGAAGTGTTTTTAACTAGTAAGGGAAAACAAAGAAGGGATACAGGCCGGAGTCTTCAGCTTGGGGATCCCGTTTGGGAAAACAGTTCCCACTAATTACAGCCTTTCTCCAACAGCTGCAGTGTTCCACAGACCAGATGCCATGGTATGGACATTTCCTCCTCTGCACAGGGAGTAGCCCAGCCTTGCCTTCCCTTCCACAAGCCCGAGCAAGGACTACTCAGCCTTACACAGATGCAGTCCAGAATTCTTTTGCTCAATTCTAAAATCTCCACCTAGCATTAAATTTAATAGGACTACTATATCAAACATGCAATTATAATTATGGAAAGTCAGTTAAAAGGAGGGTGGACAGTAAAACAAAATGAGATTTTTTTTAATGGTTTGCCACGACTTATAGTGAATGAGATGCAGACCTGGCCAGGCCTGTGACCTCAGGTAGGAAGAAGACTAAGTTGCGTATGATTTGGCTCCAGAGAATGATCGTGCAGAAGGAAAAGATTGTCTGCCTTCCCATTGTGTCAGGACTTTTCCTAGGATTTGGGCTCACTGAGTCTTTTTATGGGGTTCCTTGTAGTCCTGTCAGGTGGATGAAACTCTCCTTGGAAGAGCAAGAGCAAGCAGCAGGGCGCCCTCAGTAGGAAGGAGTTCAGTGTTTATGCAATCTCTTCTTTATTTGATGAGCCACTTGTAATTGTGCTCATAACCCAGAGCTGCTTTTCATGAACATGTTACTCGGTGGCCCAATCTCCTTTAATATCTGTTCTGCTCAGTGAATTTCTTTGAACATTGGTTTCAAACAAAAGAAGAAGAAAAATGACACAAACCCATGTCAGCTTGAAAGCCTAATACCTTCCTGCAGCCCAGCTTCTGCCCCATGTGGGCTCGGAGGCTCTGTCAATTGTTTTTGTTTGATTAAACACTAGTCTCTTTGAACTCTGTGGGGGGTACTTTTCCACTTGTACTTTCTTGTAACTGCATACAAAGTTTTTTAATTTTTATTTATTTATTTTTGTTTCATTTGGAATCCAAAAGGTCTCCAAGTCAGCCCACTTCACCTCCTTCATGTTTTAATAAAGCACTAAAACTTTGTTAATGTAACATCTGCTACATTCCATACCCTTAAGGAGACAAAGCTACACATAGGCATGCATGCACGTGCATGAGCACACATGCATACACAGGCATACACTTGGGAGAAGCATTCTTCTGTTGTTGTTTGTTTTTACATTATTATTATCTTTAAGTAATTGCATCCTAGGGTCTTAGTTCAACATGTCAATTGGAGAGTACAATGGATCTTTAAAATAATCCTTAATTAGTTGTAAAAAGGAGTTACAATTCGCGTGTCAGTTTGTGAGTGTGATATGTCTTGATCAGTGTCATCCCTTTCATCATTCTCTCCCATCTCTCCCAACCCCATACATCCCCTCAATTTACCTAGTTCATTTTCTTATATATACATTGAATTTGTGTACAGGATGTTGGTTGACTAGAAGCCAAGAAAATCAGAACAAAAATCTAACACGTGGGTCAAAAAATACATTAGTTACTCATCTAATTATCACTGGTACAGCCTCTGCCTTTCATGGTGGTCCTCAGGGAATCAGTGCATCTGCAGAGGTAACTGGGGACCTAAGTAAGATTGCAAATTTGTAACTCCTGGGAGAAGAATTGGATAAGAGAATAGTGCAGGATTTATACTTAGGTTTTTGGAAACCGATTTGTAGATACTTAAAACTCCTGGCTAGATGATTTTAGGGATGGGGTTAAATAATACAATTAATTGTAGCATCAATACCTTGGCAGCCAGCCCTTATGTATTTATTTCCTCATAGATTTTCACTGTAGGAGCTGTAGATGGTAAGAGGGTTACCTTGACCCTGCTAATGAGGAACTGTTCATTCCTGTATGTATTCATTGAGTAATCGGTCATTATTTTGGCTCTCAATATGGGGGCCTATTTTCTCATTCTGTTTTGTCCTCCTTTAGTAATTTAGTAATACCTTACTAAATATCATCCATACATATTGATGGTGCCTGAAAAACACATCTCCCGTCCAACCCCTTTGGGGCTCCAGAACTGGCCTGCACTTACTTATACTCCCTCTGTAGCTTCTAGTCGGCAATTCCATTTAATATCCAGAAGAGAATATTTGAATTGTTTCTACAGCCTGTTTTTCCTGAATTCTTCCCATCTTAGAAATAGTAATGAATGGCTATAATTCCACAATGCTTTGCATCTCCCAGTCTATGAATACAGATCTCCTCTGGAATCTGTGTCTTTCCCTCCATTTTCCCAGAGTCCTGTGCTGTACACTATGTGTCTGTCCTCTGTGGTCATTCTATGTATAACAGACAGGAAAGATGTGGACACATATGTCCCCCCCACCATGTTGGTTTCTCAGTACCACAGAACAGAAGTTGGAACGAATACTGCCATTGCTTGTTATAGTGAATCATGTTGTGTTTGAACTCTGCCACTCTTGCTCAGGTTTACCTCTGGTGACAATACCAAATCCTACTTGGCCCTTCAAGAAGAGTTGATGCTCTTTCTGTAGACAAGAACCTTAGCTTGTTTCCCTTGACTTGCCAGAGCCGTTGCATCTCCTGGATGCTGTGTCTGCCACCGGGGCTCTCATGCCGGGAGAAGGACAGCATCATCTGGTTGTTTTTCTGCAAATATTTTCCAGGGAGGTATAGACACTAAGTTGACTAGTGTTGGCTACACAGAGTCTTGAAGGGACAGCCAGCCACCATGAACCTGCTAGGCAACAGTGTCATGAGCATACCTTAATGGGCACCAGCAATGATTGGGGCTGGTCTCTAATGTGTTGGAGAGGGGAATGTCTCCTGAGTCTGTTATTGGGACACATCAGATGATGAGTATGTGCATGTGGCAGTGTCTACTAAACCCAAGATCAGAACCGGGATGTGCTGTTGAGTTCACAGCTCCTGGAAAGCTCAGAGGGACACCAGTAGTCTGTGTGTGTGATGGCTTTACTGCTGGGAGGCATGCATAGATGTTCCACATTAGTACCTTCACACGAACACAGCCACAGATTCACTAAAATGGACCAAAAGGGCAGAGCAAAGACAAAATTGCATTTATTTTTCCACATCTCTTTGTTTACTTGTCTTTGTAGTAGCTGGTGATTTGAGACTAGAGGGTCACAGATCTCTCTTGAGGGTAATGAACCATAGCACACATCCACCTCTGTTGTAAATGGAAACTCAAGAGCTATAAATGTCAGATTTCTTTTTGTGTTTAAAACATATTTTTAAAGTGTAGCAGCTTGAGTGTTTGGCTTGGGGCTACTTGAACTGCGCTCGTCTGGGAGTGAGATATGTAATTCATGGGCTAGGCTTTCTGGGCACCAACAGGTCATGCTAGCCATCCTGCAGAAATCGTCCCAAAGAGTTGAAG
This sequence comes from Dipodomys merriami, assembly GCF_024711535.1. Taxonomy (NCBI): domain Eukaryota; kingdom Metazoa; phylum Chordata; class Mammalia; order Rodentia; family Heteromyidae; genus Dipodomys; species Dipodomys merriami. The sequence goes on along the minus strand of NW_027204715.1, from coordinate 5,669,655 downwards.
ATGTAATTAGCTAAGATTTCAAAATGATTTTACTTTGAAGGTGTAGGAAGCACCCAAATTTGTTTATATAAAAGATATTCTTCACATTTTTCTTTCTTTTGATGAAATATATCAAAAGCTGTATGTAAACAATGATATCAGGCAGAATGCAAAATCTACTACATGCTGTGACTCACATTTGATCATCCACATGGGTCAGGTGATCACTAGGTTGATTTTATATTTCCTGAAGGAGGCTGCTGGTATTTTGCTTGGTGAACTTCAGCAAGTCCTTTGCTCCTTCTGGATTCTTAATTAAGGAGTCCTCCTCCTCTGCGCTCCTTCATTTTTCTTCTTCCTTCTTCCTTTCTCTTCTTTCTCCCTTTCTTTTCCTCTATCTCCTCATGTTCTCCTCCTCTTCTTTTTCTCCCCTCTGCTGTTCTTCTTTTGCTTTCTTCCTTCTTTTCTTCCTCTTTTTTCTTTCCTTCTCTTTTCTTTGGTGTTCTTTGTTACTGAAACATATTCAATACATTTATCTATAATACCTATTGAGTTGGGTTTTTTTTAACTGAAAAATGTTTGAGAAGGGTTATTCACTCTTTTTGGCTGTTTTGTACATGGAAAGATTATGTATGTTTGAAGCCTGTCAGACCAACATATACTGGCTATTTAACTATAGAGGTGGTCATAGAATCTGTATGTATGTGCAGGCATGACTTTATTTTTCAGTATACTTTGTTTACAAATACATTGTTGAACAGGAATTTTCCCATAGCCTGCTGATTGCTGATCATACACACATTTGTTATTTATTTATTTATTTATTTATTTATTTATTTATTTATTTATTTATTTATGTCAGTCATGGAGCTTGAACTCTGGGCTTGGGCACTGTACTTGCGCTCTTCAGCTCAAGGCGAGTGCTCTACCACTTGAGCCACAGCCTCACTTCTGGTTTTCTAGTGGTTTATTGGAGATAAGAGTCTCACAGCCTTTCCTGCCCAGGCTGGCTTTGAACCGTTATCCTCAGATCTCAACCTCCTCAGTAGCTAGGATTACAGGCTTGAGCCACCGACGCCCAGCTTGCCCGGCTTTCTGTTTATATTTTAAAGCATTTTCTCAATACTATTTGAATACAAACAAATGGGTATAAAACAATTAGGAGATGTGAAAAGACCACTGGAACACCATCACAAGTCATGATGTATTATCTAGGCAATATCTGATGGAGTTGAAGGAGGGGACAGGCTGTCAGGTGTATTCACAGGGATACAGGTAGCATCACACCTGAGACTACCTGGCCGACATGATACGTGACTAGTAGATTCATCACCACCCTTCAATCCAGGTTTGTTAAGCTACCTGTGGTGTCAGTAGACTTACAACTTGTTCCTAAGTGGTTGTTTCTGTGTTATTTGTTAAGACTTAAACTGAGATGAAGTAGAAAGCCAGTTCACACAGAGTGGAATCATGAGAACAACTTGGCATCCTGCCAGGGCTCTGGTGATCTCTTTTGGGGAATAGAGAAAGTGAACAGTAGGTGACTTTGAGAGGAAAGGAAGGCCAGACCAAAATGACTGTCATGACTGATGGAATGTTGAAGACCAAGAAAGGAAGGATGAGTGTGGTTTTGCTACTTGAGGTTCAGTTGGCTTGAGTATGTGTTTTTATCAGGAGGTTCCTGGGGAATGACAGAGACTAAGAGTGTGCCTTTCTATGTGTGTGAATTTTTCATGAAATGGGATACTGCTGGCACTTGATCTAAACCAAAATACCCCTACTTAATACCCTCCATGGAGAGTTCTGTAGGTTTAATGATTGACAGCAGTCATCCAGGCACCTGGCAAGGGAGGAAGATTGATCACAGTTGTACTTTTCTTTGTTCAGGCTCATGGTTTCAGTGGCTTCAGGCCATGTGATCTGATGTCCTTTTTGCCAGGCATGACGAGTGTGAAAGTGCTTGTGGAAGGCTGTGGTTTTACCAGCTGCTCCCCTCATGGTGTAGAGAGGAACTTGTCCCTTCCATTGCTCCCTGAAGAACATTGCCAGGTTAGGAGTTCATCCAACAAATAAATCCATTTATTAGGTCAACATTCTCAAGGTCCAGTCTCTTCTCAATAGCACTGATCGCTGGGAACTAAACATTTATCACCTAAGCTTTATTGTGAGCACTTTATAGCCATGTTACAGTGTCATGTAAGCACGTTGCTAGACTAGTCTCTGCTTTGGGGCACGAAGACATGTTATTTTGATTGAATGTATTTTAAGAATGGAGATCATTTTTATTGGAATCCATCTCTGATTTTCTTTCCCCTGGACCTCATCACAGATGAGACACATGGTTAATTTGTATTATAGCTGGAATACTGGAACAAAGCCATACCTGTCCATATATATGTGTGTATGTTTATACACACACACACACACACACACACACACACACACACATATATCAAGGAAACTTCTTTTAATATCTTTAATGGATTATATTGAACATAATCGGGTAGCTCCTACCTATTGTTGGATACTCAGTTCAAATTGAGAAATCAAGTAAGCATAAGATATACATCAGGCTTTAAAGAGAAGACACATACAAATTAAAATATCTTAATAGTTTAATAACAAGTTTAATAACTGTATTTTATTGTGTTAAACTGTGAGATGAAATTTGCCTGTTTCTTAACATTTTTAGTGTACTCATTAGAAAATTCAAAATTATACATCCAGCTCACATTATGTTTTCATGAGATGGTGTTATATTAAAATATATATCATTTCTTTGCTTTTCCTGGGAGCCAAGCAGTGTTTGTCTTCTTCAGTTTGCTTCCTTGTGTGTGTTTCACCTTCCTTCTAAGATGGATTCTGAAGGTCATGGGGACAGTGCTCCGCTTTCAGTGACCCTGGTTCCAGTCAGTAACTACAGGATGTTCTGAGTCTCAGGAACTCTGTGAACACTTGCTCAGGGTGTGAAAGACTGTCCATGCCTACATCTTGGTACAGAACACCCCTAGTGTAAAGTTCCTGGAGGAATCTGAGTCAGTCTTGGAAAACATAATCTGGTTTTGTTGTGTAGAGCCTCTGCCTCTGCAGAGAAGCCAAGTTGGGGCTGGCTAGAACTTTCCACCAGCAAGGAGATTTTTTACACAGATGAAGATGAGCTCCAGTTCTTGTAGCTTACTTCTCCTGAGTCCTCAGGTTCTCTGAGGTGGTGGATGACATTAGAACACCCAATTTTGTGGTCACAGGGAGACAGAGGAAAAACTGAGTGTGAATTACAAGGATGGTACGTTGGGGATCTTTCTTTCAGCAGCTGACTCATTTTCTTCAAGCCCTGTGAGGTCTGGCAGTTCTTGTACACGTGGCAGGAGTAAATGTTTGTATAGTGTAATAGCAGACAACAACTCTCACTACAGTAAGAGACTGTTGATTGCCATCCCAGTAGTTACCTGTATCAGATAGACTTCCAAACACTGCTTACCGACCAGCATGTTTGGCCATTCCAGAAATATCTAGTGCCCATTAAATAGAAATTATACATTTAAGTCATTTTACGTGTAATAACATCATATGTAATACTAAGGAAATAAATCTAGGAGAAATTACCTTTTTAGTATACCCTGACAAAACGTTAAGATTTTGCGATTAGATTTTATAGCTCCCAGTCACACCATGCAGGTCAGACGCATGATGAAGACTTTGCTGCTGCACGCACGTTTCTGTTGGTGGTGCAAGGGACTTGTGACCCATGCAGAGATTAAGACTGGTCCCCTTAGGACGTGCTTATCATGTCTAGAAGTTTGAAGGGCTTTCTTAGTTTGCATATGGATTTCCATAATCTTTTGAATTTATGAAAAACCTTGAAGGATCATCAGAAATTGATTATTGTGTGAGTTTTCCAGCAACAAAAACCCATGGGTGATCATATTGGGTCTTATTCTAATTTATTGTTCCCAATAACTTAATGATATAACAAATGTCCTAAAACTTGTAAAAAAGAAAAGGACGAGACAACTCCATTTTGAACCCAGCTGCTGTCAACTTTGTGTTAGTGTCTCTTTGCCCCTTGCTACTAGGTGTGAGTGAACCTTGAGTGACTCGCCCAGGCCAACGTAGCCTTGAACTTGTCTAACTTTGCATTCAGAGGCAACAGGTTCTTGTCATGTGACCAGAAATGGCAAAAATGAATGAAAACTCAGCACCACTGGGATTCATGAAATCATAGCCTCATAGAAAGCCCCACGTTTCAAGCTGTTAAGAGGTGATAGTTGGGTCAGCACTTCCTGGAACTTTTTTGAAAATAGGTACTCAGGAGAACATCCAACCCAGTAATTTAGTTGTTTTGTATAATCCTGTGATAATTCCACTTTCAAAAATGATATGTCTGAAACTGAAGCAGGATTCCCCACCCCTCCCCCCACCCCAGACAGAGGTCTGCCCTTTGCTTGCCCTGGTCCTCCCCTTGTTCTAGCCTTCCAGGAGTAGAGTATGCATCTTCACTGTGATTTCACAGCATTTGTGGCGATTACTTAATTCTAATTTATTCTGTGGATACATACTATGCCATTCATACAAGACTGAAAATAGAAAAGTATAAATTAAAGTGTGTGGTAGTCAGGTGGTTAGACCCAAAGTAGAAATTTTTCAATTAAAGATGAACTATCGCAACTTTCAGTTTCTAAGAAACATTGTCTGAAACAATGACCTTTACAAGAACTCAGTTCCAGAATACATTTTATTCTAGCTGTTCAATTTGGGGATGCTCCCCACAATGAACATGTCAAGTATGGGTGAGGTGTAATATAGATCAAGACAATGAAATCATGTGATCATTTCAGGCACTTCTGTAATTAAAGCAAAAAGAATATGAAAAAAGCAGTTTACCTTTTAAAAATACTATAGATTAAGTGTCATATTCATAAATAACAATGCAAGTTCTATATGTTCTTGTCTATGTTAACACCTGTTTACTGAGATAAAATGTTTCACTTTCCCTCACTGGTTTTTCTTGGATACTTTGGTCTTTTTTGAAAAAATAAGTTAGATAAATGGGACATTTGAATTATTTCCTATAGCATTTTTTGAGAGTAATTTTGAGACTTTTTAAAAGACTCGATTATATTTAATAGTATTTAACAGTGTATGTAATTTACATTTAATATTTTTGTATAATACTTATATTTATATAATACTTATATAAGCATATACTATGTGAATGAACATAGTACTATCTTATATATCTGTGTGCATAGTTATATGTACATATATGTGCACATCTGTGAGTGTATATGTATGTTTATATGTATGAGTATCCATATACATATGAATGAATGAATTTCTATACATTGAAGTAGATAATTTTTGCTATTTAAAATATTTCTATTTAAGCCGGTGCCACTGGCTCATGCCTGTAATCTTAGCTATTCCGGAGGCTGAGACTTGAAGATTATAGTTGAAAGCCAGCTGGGTCAAGAAAATCCATGAGACTTTTATCTCCAGTTAATCACCCAAAAGCCAGAAGTGGAGCTGTGTGTCAAGTAGTAGAGTGTTTGCCATGAACAAATAAGCTCAGGGACAGTGTCCAGATCCTGAGGTTTAAATCAAAGGATGTGTATGCATGAGCGCGTGTGCATGAGTGTGCACACACACACACACACACACACACACACACACACACACACACACGTTGCAGTTTCAAAATCTTCTATCTTCAGATAAGTCCCTGACATTCCTACTTGGAGTCTGCTGTCACTGTGGTAGTGAGGCAGTGGGTAGATGGTAAAAGCAGTATAAAGGCCTTCTAGTGTGTGAACAACCTTGGGAAAATCATTCAGCTTTTCCACTCACGGTTTTGTTCAAATATGAAGCTGTGGCTAAACTACAATATGGACCGGTCTTTGCTATTATATATGTAGATTTCACTAAGTGTTAGGAGGTAGTTTTATTGAAAACAATCTGGAGCCATTCATTTCGAGAAGAAAATTAACCTAATACTTCCTATGAAGGTGAAGTAGGATTTAACCTATTTGTGTATTTCTGAGTTAGCTGATATAACCAGAATTGTCTTGGCAAAAATTATGATAAAGAAACTGGGCACGTGTGATTCAATCCTATTCTCCTTGCTACTCAGAAGGCTGAGATCTGAGGATCTTGGCCAGTCTGACAGACCAGTTGGGGAGATATTTGTCTCCCGTCAACCAGGAAAAAGTGAGCAACGAAAGTATGTCTTAAGTGGTAGAGCACTAGCCTGGAGCAGGATTGCTGAGGAAGAGTAGGGGGCTATGAGTTCAAGCCTTAGTTCTAGCACAGACACACACTAAGTACACTGGTGTTATCCTGGGTACCTTGCAGGCTGGGGTGCGGGGTGGTTTCTCTGCTCAGCTCTGGACTTGTATCTTGCTACCTAGGATCTGCCTTTTGTTTTCCCTCAAGTTTTCTTTCCCATAGCGATTGACAACTGCTCTTTCTGATGAGTTAATCTATGCAAATATATTCCCAGGTGCTAGGGAACGCTTGTACATTCCTGAGGAAATCGATTTTTAATTGAGACCACATGGCACTATTCTACTTTAGTTTTGAGTTTAAGTTCCACGTCTGCAACATGTTTAACTTATCAAAATCTCAATAGTTTTTTTTAATAAAAGTATCATAACTTAGATTTTACATGATTGTTTTATGAGTAGTCCATGAAAACTAATTAACAGTAAATTGTAAAATGGTACATAGTGAATAGTAAAAGTAATGTCATTCCTAAACCCAGCAAGACTGAACATATAGTAGGTAAAAGCAAAGTGTTATTAAGAGATGCAGATTATCCTGCTTTGTTTTTTCATGAGCTTTCTTCACATGTCTGTGAATGTCTGTTTGCCTTCTCACTGGTAATGTGGTTTTCTAGCTTGCTACAGACTGACGTAGGAAATTTTAGTGATAATTTTATTATTGTAGTCTGTTCAAGAATTTCTAAAAGTTCACAGGTGGCTGAGAGCCTGGTGATTTTATTTTGGGGGCAGAGTTATTATACTGGTGCTGCCGACTTCCTGCCCAAAGTGAATCTGTCTTCTTCCGTATGCTTGTTGGGTAAACAGGCCCCAAAGTGGAGAAGTGCAGCAGAGGAGTAGATTGCTCATGTGTGCTGTTCTGCCACGCTATTCTTCTGGGATGGCTTTTACACATTCCACTGCTTTGGTTTTTAGTCAAAATTTTAGTTTAGATTGCGTCAATAGGATGGTTGATACAAGGCAGAGAAACCCAAATTGAAGTCCACAGATAAAGATGCATATTGACTTTTAAGAGTAATTAAGTGTCTTTGAGGTAAGCTGAGTCTTTATACAACTAGGGAAAAGATCAGTAAAGAACTTCTAGAATGCTCTGTGGAAAACCTATCCTGTGCTTCATTTTGTAACAACAGAAGTATGTTTTAGGTTGAGGTAAAACCCTGGTCTTAGTTTTTCAAGGTTTCATTGCCTGAGTACCCAGCCATGCCCCTCTACTTAGACCTTCCCTGGCTTCTCATCCTAGAATATTCTTTCCTGTATTAAAACAAAACAAGTGTTGCCATTTTCTTCCTTGATACTTACATAAGATCCTTGAGTGCTACTTCAACCTATGCAGTAAAAATTGAGAGTGCTTTTCCCTTTAGTTTCTACTTGATATTTAGAAAATCACCATCAATATTAATAACAGGACAAGCCACAGGTAATGCATGCTTAGGTGAAAGAGGTATCTACATTTAAAATCTTTCCGTAGTTACATTTCACTTTTCTCTAGTCCTTACTTGAAAGATGTGCTTATCAATAGAAGTGACTATTTTCAACATGAAATGGGTTCCTGACTTTCCTGATGTCTGGGTTCTCATGTGTCACGCCTGCATTGGAAATATTTGCTGAAGACTAGTAATGTGCTTTAGTAAGAGTGTATCAAAGCAGCCACAGCAGGCTAGATTTCACTGGCTGTTGATCTTTGCATGACTCAAACTCCTGGTGCCTTAGTTTTCTTACTGATAATAGAGCAGGTATGAGAAATCCAGGAATTGATCTCTGTGACATGGCACCCATCATTAGGGATATGATATTTAGTAGCCATTTTTGAGATGCTTTACCGATAATTATATTAGCATTTGTTATTTCCACGTATAATATTAGATCTACTAAGCTAATTATGTAAGTCCATAAAAGTTAGTTAGAAGGAGAGGCCTGTGGTCTGTACTTCTATTCTGTGTCTGTATTTATGTTGTCCTCTGTGTGTGAAGGCTTTTGAACAGTTTCACCCACCGTTCTCCAGCCCTGCTGAACTTTCCCTGTACTCACATCCCAGTATGGGTTTCAGATCCCCACCATAAGTTTTAAAATGTTGTTTTTCTCAGCTCCTCAGTTGATGGACATGTGAATGCGTAAGAGATGAAACCAGGGCTCACTGGGGCCACCCATATTCTTCCTGGGAGGTTTCATTGCTTCTTACCTGCCAGAGTCAAGTTGGTCTCCACACACCTTGTTGCAGGCCTCTGCATGTGTGGGCCATCGACCAGTCTCTGAGTGACTGTCATATTCTGGGCAAGTTCTGGGTCTTCACAGCAAAGTCTCCTGGGATTCTGTTTATCCCACTTCATAGCTTTTCTTGGCTTACACATCTTATTATCTATCACTTTAGCTTATCTTTCCATCTTTAGAGTGTTTGCCTCTTTTTGTTTTGCAATAACAGATCTCACTTCCAGGTTTTGCTTTTGTTGTGTGGTTGGTCAGTAATTAACTTGCATCTATCAAGTTAGCCTAGAGGTACTTGGCCAATTAGTTTGGACTAAATTTACTAAGACTGAGTCATGTACATAAAATTATTTTTCTTGGAGGTATAATCTGGCTTCTTATTCCAATCTTTGCCTGGGGTGTGGATCAAGTCATAGAGTTTCTGCCTACAAACTACCCTGAATTTAATGTACCCAGTACAGAAACAAAACAAAGCAAGTCCCCCCAAACCAAATCCTTTATCCTTACATTTTGATAAAATATTGACAAAACATTCATGTAGGAACATAGGTTATAGTAAGAAAAGGAAAATGTGAATCAATGCATCTAATTCTGTGGTGTAAAATCATCACCAGAGGGGATATTTTGGTAATCATGCTTGTATAAAAACTGGATCATCTAGGATGGGTACCACATTACAAAGGATCTCCAAAGCATTCCATGTTTTATAAGTCAATCCCCAAGCACTGGCCCTATTGGCTGCTATATTTGAGCTCTGCTTAAGTTCTGGTTTTTTCTAATGGTATCAGATGAGAGGGTCAGCAGGAAGTGGGCAAACCATTGTTTTGGGGAACCAATGAACATACTCATGCTGTTGAAGTCTGTGTGACCTCAGCTCAGCTTGTGCGTCAGCTCCATCCCCTTCTCTCTCTTGATAGCCTTTATTTGTCCTTTCCTGAGCTTTGTTACCCAGCGGCTTTCCTTCCTTCCTTTTTCTTTTCACCCTTGAATGCCTACAGGCATTCAGCTTCTGCAACTGTTCATTTTCTAGATCAATAGAAATCTATATTGCTAATTTCTCACTACACCACTAGGAGTGTTAATATTATAGATTCAGGGTCTCTGGAGTGAAACTCCTGATTCCCCGCCCCAGTCTTCATCACCAAACTTCTGTTGGTGGTAAGCCTGACAGATTTTTCTAGGGTAAAGGTTGCTGAGGATTCAGTAGGTCCCTGTATAAGCCCAATCCCATAGGAAATAAAATGTGTGTGTGTGTGTGTGTGTGTGTGTGTGTGTGTGTGCGCGCGCGTGTGCATGTGCATGCACATGCGTGTGCATACTTGTGCCTAGTGCAATATGTGCTAGTACAATATGGGTTTCATTAAGAATGTTGTCAGCTGCATTTCATACTAATTTCTAAGTTTGGAAGCTTTACCTATGTCCAAAATAACTTTGTGATATTAGGAAAACATATTTCTTAACTGAGCCAAAAGCATAACAATGCTTTTGGCATGTATACTTGAGAGTTCATTATGAAAATTATTTGGAGTTTCTAATAACAAATAAGTCTAATAAAATATGTTTTAACCACTTTTAAATGGGAGAGAGGTGTATCTAATTACAGATAGTGGGAAGAGACTTAGTATTCTTATAGGCTTAACAGGTAAGGGATTGTAAGAGAGAACAGGGATGGGATTATGGTAAAGTTGGAGGGCTTGTCGTCAAGGAGAGGAAACTGCACTGTTACCAACTCCCATGAACAGGGACAGGACACATTTCCTGCAGGCTCCTTTTCAGTTAGGGAGGAAGGCTGGGATAGAAATTCTCCTCCAATGCTTACCTTGGGGTTCATTTGACCTAATATCAACATATCTGACCTTTTCTGCTTGTCTCAGAGATATACTAGTTATTACAAATAAGGGAAACCATGGGGTATGTTTCTTTGGGCCTGGCTTACTTCTCTTAGTATAATTTTCCCAAGATAAGTATTCAAATGTATTTTACTTTCGTGGGATTGTTTCTAACACATTTATAAGATTATTTCTTTGTTGCTTTGTATGTCCCTCCCCCACGGTATAACCTCTGCTTTCACTGTATTTGATGTTGGTATAATTTGTGGAGGGGAAGGGGAAAAACAAATCGTTTAAATAGGGATACAGGTGGACCCATTGCAACAATGAGATGAGCAAGTTGTTATGTTGAAAAACGAACTTTACAACTTTGGCGGGGGGTGGGGGGGGAAGGGGAGATATGGGTAGAGGGAGGGATATGGGAAGGAATAGGAAAGGGAAACAAAGGAGGAAGCAACAATGCTTATTAAGAAATGTACTCATTATCTTGCCCATGTAATTGTAACTCCTGTGTACGGTATTTTCATAATAAAAATTTTTTTTTGAAAAGAAATTCTTCTCCAAGTCCATCATGGGATCCAGTTGGTAGATGGTTATACAATATGCTGAGATGGATTGACCTTTTAGAGAAATGTACCAGAAAATAAAAAAGAAGAACTTACACAGATCACCCAATTTTTATGACTTTGACAATAAAAATATAGATTTATTAGGAAAGTATAGTATAATTTTAAAATAAGAAAAATGAAAAATATTGACAGAGCTATTCTCTTAATTCAGTTTTCTCTTTATATACAGTTCCTCATTTGAGACAGTTTTCAGAAGCGATGCTATTGTCTTCTTCATGAAAAGAACCAAAATTCCCATTTCTTCTGTCCACATCCATCTTTAATTCCTGACATCTTTGTGTCTGTCATCACTGCCCTGTTCATTGAATACCTGAACTGTTTCATTCTTTTAATTTGTTACTTTTGAATTCAGCTCTAATCAAGGATCTGACTAATCAGACTCTCCTAGCTCATTTTCCTTCTTCATTCATTATTACCTAAGCTTTATGGGTCTTAGTAGTTTTTAGGATCTAATACTTTTCCTTTTATTTTCTACTCTTTCCACACCATCCTACCAAACAGTGGCCCAATAGTATCCCATGCACACTTGATTCAGTGGGTTGGGTGCTCACTTGGAACTCTCCAAAACTTTATTGTTGTCATACCTGAGATCCATCCCAAGTTTATCAACTCATATGAGGATTTTTCTATGGTTTATATTTAGTTTACTTTTCATTTTCCTTTGCAAGCAGTTCATTAAGTTGCATTTGTTTATGTTTATTTTATCTGTTCCCTTTCTTTTCTCTTTCATTTCTTTTTAATTCCCTCAGTCTTAATTTCACCTACTAATATATATACTCTTTCATTTCCCATCTTGTTATGATCCATCACTTTTAGGGCACTGTGTCTGTTCTATAGATACCTTGACAAGCCGTAGAGAGACTAGAGCCTTCATCTCCATCCATCTACCCCAAATGTGCATGAACTGGCTAAGAGAGGAAGAGCTGAATGAGTGGGTACAGGAGGACTCTGTGAGCTGCAATGTCTCCTGCTTTCTAGCTTTTCTCTTTAGAATGAGTCTTGTGATATTGGTTATAGTGTTCCTTTCATTTTGCCTATGTTATCTCTTCTTTGAATATTATAAAAAACTGCTATACCTCTATAATCACTTACACATGTCTTGTATTTATGAATGCCATGCTTGATGAAGATAGTACAACTGTTTCTGTAACTGAAAGATAAGCTCTTGGAAGGATCATTTATTACTAACTTCTTGATAGCTTCAATGCCTCCTACATACTTTGTTGTAAGTATTTGTGTTAATTGCCATGTCCATAAAATGATGAAATTTACATATGATGCTAAAAAGTCAAGATATTGCTCACATCAAAATTTCAAAAGGGAATATATGTCTCTCAATATCTTAGGCCTGTTTACCATTCAGCAGGAAATAACTTTTAGTTGATAGCATATTTCCCCTTCAGTCAATGAAAGTAGAAAAAAGACTTCTTTGTTATATAGAGATCTTTCTTAAAATTGGTCCTCCCCATTCACCCACAAAGCTGTCTGTACAGGTATGTTATGGCACATGGGCATATTTTCATAATGTATCAGTGTTTGTTAGAGATTATTCCCTTTCATCAAACCAATCACTTCATTGATTTGACCGTCATCACACACCTGGTTAGGCAGTGCGGTATCACTCAAAATATTAATCCAGAAAAAAAGGCCATCAGATAACTTGGTTGGTTGCCAAGGAGAACCATAAGGTGTCTTAAAGCTGGCAGGACACTCACAGCATATTTTTTCTCTGTCAAAAATTGAGCCACGGAATGCTGTGAAGCAGCTCATGAAGCAGCGTCCTCTCCCTCTGCACATACTGTCATTTTATCATAACCAGACTCAGCACTGGAAGCCTTCTAATAGGACTGAGCAATGCGTGTACACAACAACAAAACTCCTCTCTGTACACAGAGTGGCTGCTTTCTTACTTCCCTTAGAAAAAAAAAGCTCAGCGAGTCCTGGAGGTAACTGTGGACTTCTTTTCTAGAAAAGACCCAGTGTGTTTAACAAGTCTGATCACGGGGACGCAATGAAAACCCAAAGGACAGGGACAGGGAGTGTCTCCTGCGCTAGATGGCTGTGCATTGTTCCTGCTCTCTGGGGTGGCCTCTGTGATTTGGTGATGCCTTCACCCCCTTTCTAGTCAACTTGCACAGGAAATGGAATTATTTGCATCCAGTTTTCCTCTGATGAATCATGGGAATGCTGTGTTATTTTCTCCCCGCCTAGAACCAAAAGCAAAATGCACATCTGGCTTGTAAATCCTTACCAGGCCCAGCCCCTGGCCTGCTCTCCAAACCGTTTGCAGTGCGGATTTCATGACACCTCGAGGAAAACCTCCAGGGGCCCCTAAACCACCGTGAGGCTTGCTACCTGAAGCCCCCACTTAGTTGTCCCCAAAGGAAAAATCTTTCATTATTACCTTTTTATTTCTTTTGTTTTGTTTTCTTTTGTTTTTCTCTGTTTAGAAATCGGCCCCTGGTTACGGGAGTTCAGAGCGAAGAATGCTGTGGATTTCTCACGGTTAACCTTCGACCCAGGACAGAAAGAACTTGTGGTAGGAGCAAGGTGAGAGATTGCTTATGTCCTCTACTTCCATGTGGGCTTCTCTGTTGAACTGAAGAGTGCTGAATAGCATGACTTCATCTAAGAATAAAGTGCAGCAGGCATGGTATCAGGTGCGCAGCTCCTAAGAGGGTGAGTGCTCCTCATTGCAAGCTTTGGAGGCATGAGGCTGATGAAAGTTGAGCTTGGGTTTCAAATCCAGTTAGTTTGACCCAAGAAGCCATGTTTTTAATTCTTACTTTATTCTTTAGTGGAATTCTGGAGACCAAGAGGCCTTTGTGTATATCACAAGACCCAAGATTACCTTGTGTGTGTGTGTGTGTGTGTGTGTGTGTGTGTGTGTGTGTGTGTGTGTGTGTGTGCGCGCACGCGCGTGTGTGGGGGGGGAAGAGAGAGGGAGAGAGGGAGAGAACGAGAGAGAGGAAGAGGGAGAGAGAGAGGGAGAGAGAGAGACAGAGACAGAGACAGAGACAGAGAGAGAAAGAATTGTGAGTCTCTTTTGCCCAAGGCTAGCTACTAATTTGAGCATAGCTCCACTTCTGGTTTCTTGTGGTTTATTGGAGATAAGAGTCTCAGAGACTTTCCTGCCTCTGCTGACTTTGAACTGTGGTTTGCAGATCTCAGCCTCCTGTGTAGCTAGGATTACAGGAGTGAGCCACCGGAGCCTGGCCCAGGATTACTTTTATGGTGACCTTGATTATCCATTTTCTAGTGAATTGAGAATTCAAAGGGATTGTCATTATCTCTGTCTTTTGTGGGTATTTGTAATCCATTGTCAGGGCCAACACCTGACTGTGGTTGGACAGTGAAGCAACTACAGCATAGATTCTAAGTTGTTTTGCTGACACATGAAAACAAACTTTTTAAACTATATTCACCCTCATTCACCCTTCTTGTTTGTCCAGTCCCTATCTTCTGAGACCAAGCTACCTAACAGAACCAATTGCTCTTTCCCTGTACCCCTAACTCTTATGGGTCAACAGCTGTCATTGAGTTTCTTTATGTCATATTCATGTACTGAAACAATGTATTTATAATTATTCATCTTCCATCTACGTATTCATTTTACCCATTCCTCTTACCTCTAAACCAGTCCCTGAGTCAGAATCATGTTCTATATTATGTACATAAGCATATGCATATATGTACATAGCTTTGGGTATGAATTCTTTCAGGTATGAGTGAACATATATCTTTAGCTTATTGAGGTTGAATTATCTCATTCAATGGTGTCTTCCAATGGTATCCATTTTTCTGCAAATGGTATGATTTCATTTTTCTTTGTGGCTCTGTGTATGCATGCACATATGTATGTATTTATGTATGTATGTATGTTTGTATTATGAGTGCTCTCTTTCTATGTATACACATATGTGTATTGGCTATAGTAGGCTGCATTCTTTCTTACAGATTGATTTGCTCTTCTCTGGTATGTGCTGGTTGTGGTATATGCTAGCAGGGCCCTAGAGGAGGTCTATGTTAACTTTTTTGAGGAGCCTCCATACTGATTTCCATGGGAACTCACAAATATAGAGGTTTGAAACTAGCCTCCTACCCTCCAGACTTTCTTCTCATTCTGCATAGCACATCCAACATCTTTTTTTTTTCTGTAAGACCCACCTTCAAAGTTTTCTGGGTTGCATGTTGGCTGTTTTTGCCCTGCTCCTAAGCCTCTTCCATCCCTTCCAGCTTCACTGTGTTTTCATTCTTACCTTACTCAGGCATGCAGAATTATTTAAGCTTCCCAGAACTCTCATCAATGCTCTTTCTTGCCTCTGGGATTTGGTGGTCCCTCCGCATTTGAATACTGGCCACCCACCTACAGCACAGATTTGTTGCTTGGAAAACTATCTTAAAGGATGATGACCTGGCTGGAGACCCCACCCGGGTGATGAGCAGCTGCATGCCTTCACACACAGTCCTGTTGGCATCGACATCTACAGCAGGCATCTCCATCCACCTTGGCCTTTGTGCATGGTATTGCCTTATTCGTGACGGATGCCATCCCCTACACGGATGGCAGGACGTGTGCTAGGACTTCCTTCATGCTATGGTTATGTTCTCCTTGTAGAAACCCAAAGAGATCTGTTGATTCAACATACTTATACTCAGGATTTGACTTGTTCCTGGTTTTTTCTGTATCTGGTATATATTAAAGGGGGAAAGGAGGTTAGCATTGTAGCAGATTTATTCTAGATATACTTTGGCAATGGCATGAGTCTAGTGGCCAGCTCAATATCCCAACTCACCTTTAGAAAATAGGGGATTTGGCTCTGAACATAGGTGAGAGGCCATTCACCGGGGAGGGGTGCGAGTGTGGCCCCGTTAGCTTTGGTCAGCCAAGCATCACTCCATCTTTAAAGAATGTTGGAATGGGCTTTCTTGTTAGCCTTATTAATACCCCTTCCCCCAGTCTCTGGAGGTCCTCTGGTGAATAAGCCAGCATCTCATGCTTTGCAGGTGGTTGGCTTGGAGTCATCAACACAAGCTTCCTTTTAGAGATGTGAGAATCCACAGGGTAAATGTGTGTTTGTGAAGGATAACTGTCTTATGTGTTAGAGCTACTGGGGAATATTCTCCATAGAACCTTGTTCTGGGAGCTCCTTATCCCAGGGTTATTGAAGTCCTCTCTCCTAGTGTTCCAGGAAGCTTACATTCTGGAGGCTCTAACTCACATCTCCATACTGACAACTCAGCCATGCTGGGAGACTTGCACCCTTCTCTGTTATGTAGTGTGCAGGAAGGTGGGTTGCTTAGGAAGCTGTGCAAATGTCAAAATGAGCAGGCATAGAAGCCACAAAATTTGAGGTAAGCACCATCTAATTTATCATGTTTGTGCAAGCCTAGGAATATGGCCTACCTGTCCATGTGCTTCTATGTAAGCACTTGATAAATACATGAGGGAAAAAATGGAGTATGCTAAGCTTTCCCAGCTGAGTGACCCAGAGCCAATTTCTCAGCCTCATTTTGTCATGTTTAAGGTTGGTTTCATAATTTCTACCCTTTCAGCTGCTGGAAGGACTTAGAGAAATAATCCATGACAAACGATTGTTACATTAGCAAGCTCCCAGTAAGGGAGCCGTGTTGAGGAAAGTTTAAATTAACCATGTACAGAAGCATTTCAGTCAGAGCACACTGGAGGGAAAGAATAGGAATTTCACCTAGGAAATTTAATGGGATTATGTTCAGAAAATATGAAGGCAGTGGGAACCAGTTCTAAAACTTTAAAAATAGCTCAACCCTCAGAATCCTGTTTGGGAAGCTTTTGACTTAGTGAGAGAAGTTTAGATAACAGGTGTGTATTTCAGAAACCAGTAATGGTTTAAAAATATGACCTGTAGAAAAATAGAATGTTACTCTTTATTTTAGTTTTTCATAGTTAGCACCAGACATTGTGAAACCATTTGTTGGATGATTTCCCTTTATACCAGTAATACTTTATGTTTCTGACATTGAATTCAGTTAAAGATACTTAGCACTCTCTGATAAAAGGAGTTCTTTGTGCTGCCAATGAAAAACATTTCTGTAGGCAATTTGTGGTTCAGTAGCACCAGAAGGTTTTCACTTGCAATCCATGCAATTTCGGAAAAGAGTCATATAACTACCAGTTTCAAAGTGCCCACTATCTTTCAGATTATTTTAAATACCTTTGCATTAATCTCCTACTTTATTCTGGTCCCTTCAAAATTTAGTAATGTTTGTGTTTTCTAGGAGTAGGTAAGCTTCAGTGTCTTCCTTTTAAAAAGTAAGGTAAAATACTGTGAAATGCATTATCCTTGCAGTGTCTGATTTCTGTTTGTTTCTGTTCTTGGGAAAGTAACATTTTTTTTTGAATGGCCGTGTGCCTCTCCATTACAAAACTTACTAAAATCACTTTCCATGCAATAAAAAACTCAAGGCATAAAAAATAAAAAGAATACACGATGGCATACATGTTGGTATGGATAATTATGGAAGTAATGGCAGTAATAATGCTCCACAAAGTTGATGCAAGTCGAAGTTTTGCTGCGGACAGAATGGTAACAACAGATGTGAGCAGGAGTGATAACATTTTTATTTTGCTAATGAGTTAGTCCTGTGCTCTATATTCATTGTAAGGGGGGCAAATCGTTGTCATTTGGAGGGTGTGCTCCATTCAACTGCTGCTCCACTCGGCAGCCTACTCGGTCTGCACCAGGCCAGGATGTTTACAAGTTAGCCACATTTCAAAATCCAAAAAGCTGAGCAATGCAATGAAAACAGATGCATTATCAAGACATCTGTGGCCCCACAGAATCATGAAGGCCATGAGGCTTTTTTGTTGCTGTTGTTTTGGGTTTTTGTTCTTTATTTGCTAGTTGGATGTTTTTTCCCCCAAAATGTGATTTTCTAAATGCAAACAATTTTAACACATATTTCATTTTAGAATGAGTTGCCTTCAGTTATACTTGTGTATTTCACTGTCAGCTATTTCCTTCCCTTCATGTGATTTCCATAAGCTTATATATAATGTAGAAATGTGTAAGGAAGTGCATCCTTGCCACCTGAGGTGCTTTAGGGCCAATGTCCGCTGTAAGTTCTCCCACAAATCCGCCCAGAGTTCACGTGGCCCAGCCGTCTGCATGAGTCAGGCAGTGGGCGGGAGGCCCATAGACCCAATACGTGGATCAGGTAGTGATCAGGCAGGGTGTCAGCGATCAGACCCAGCCAGTGATCATGCCTGATCACAGGTTCGCTGATTTAAGTCCCTGGAAATGTTTCATTCTAATTCTATCCAAAGCACATTGCAAAATGGTCACGTTATAATACCAAAGTCACTTCTGATTGGGATCTGGGCTGAGTAAGTCTCTCTGCACACCTGACCTGATGTGAGGACTGGTTTATAGATTTGTCCTGCCCTATTTGACCTGACGTTGTGCCAGCCAGTACCTGAGCTTCATGCACAGGACCTCTTGACTAGCTGTTACAGTCAATAGACTATTCTCCATAGCAGAAGCTATTTTTGTATAATTGAGTATCAACAGTGTACATTACTCATGAGCATATTTCTTGTAAACAAGCAAACAGATGCACAAACAGTAAGTTAAATGAAAATCTGAGTGTTTCCAAGGCCGAGATTCGTCATTCCAGTCACACCAAACCCAGTGGTTGAAACATTGTCTTCTTTATACTGGGTCATGTGTTTTGCTCATGGTTTGACTTCAATGCTAAGGCTAAAAAAGGAAAGATTAACATGCTTTTGCAATGTAGGGGCTGAATTTGCTTTACATATGCAGGGCAGCAGAAAAACAAACTTGAACAGATTAAAATTTCAACTTTATTTGAGCTTTCAGCGATTCACGCATGAGCTGCCCGCAGGCTGGCCGCGGTTCATCTCTTCATTATCTCTTTCAGAGGTGGATGGTTGGGAGTGGGGAGAGCGTTGTAAAGTGTTCTAGTAAGGCAGAATAAATAAGTGATTGGTAATATTGGGGAAGTTTCTGGTTAGAGGTTGCTTGGTGGTTTCTGATTGGTTGAGCTAAAGTATCCTTTCCCATTTTACCTGACTCCCAATTAATTCTTTTAACAGAGTATGTGTTCTTCTATGTTCATGCTGAGACATGGCAGGCTTCAATTTAATTGGAGTTCTGAGTTCTGCTTTTAAAAAAGCTTTACCACTAATTGCAAGTACAGGGGCCTGAATTTTAGATTCATATAAATTTTGTTTGTCTGCAGTTGGCTAATATCATTCTCTCTCTTTTGCGGTGATTATAATTCACATTTTGACTTGAAAGTTTTATCTTAGAATTAACAAGGTGTAACATATTATAATTAAAAAGAAGCTGTAGCAAGTTATGAGATCAGTGATTCTGCTTGTAGCAGACATACTACCCACCAACTTCTTCCTGTTTTCTGCAGGAGTTGTTTTTGTCACGCTGACATAAGGAAAGGTAGCCTTGGCTGAGTTTGGTGAAATCAGGGATTAGCAGTGCATCCACAGAGTAACAGTCCTCACGGTGCACAGAAGCTGAGGGCATGATACTGTAGATGCTGTGATTTCACTAATTATGGCTTAGGGAAGGCCTTGGTGATGGAAAGATCAGTTTTCCTTCCTGTTCCATTTCCCAGCCTTACTTACAGTCATTTGAAACCTATACTTTGGGCCTTAAGTGTTTTCTCTTTCCTTCTCCTTTTCTTTTGTAGGCTGGCATTAGAAGCATAGAGGTGTCTTTACGATTTTTTAAAATTTTATTTTCTTGTAAAGATGCTGTACAGAGAGGTTACAGTTACATGAATAAGGTAATGAGTGCATTTCTTGTTGGGCATTGTTTCCCCTCCTTTGTTTTTCTCCCACTATCCCTTTCCTCCCTTAGTCCTCCCTTCCCCACAAAAAAGTTGTAAAGTTCATTTCCAACATAGTATCTTGTGAGTATCATTGCTGCAATGGGTTATCCTGTGTCCTTGTTTCAGCATTTTGTTATTCCCCTTCCCCTCCCCAAATTAGATAAATGTATATACAAGATGCAAGGTACCAAAGTCAAATACACTGACAACAGGGGATATACCATAGGAGGAAGGACATACAGAAGAAACAAAGAAAAATCACATAGTATATTAAAAACAACAACAACAAAGAAAAGCCTCTGTGTCCATGTCTTGGGGTTCATTTCACTTAACATCATCTTATATGGTCATATGTACATAGCTATTGAGCTTTTCTGGTCATCAGATAAGATTATCCTAGACATATACTAATTATGCCAAATAGGGGAACCCATGGGACCTATATTTCTTTGGGTCTGGCTTACTTCACTTAATATGATTTTTTTCTCTTCTGGGCATTTACCCCAATGATCACAAACAAGGCCATCCTAAAGCTACCAGCACAACTATGTTTATCGCAACATTTTTCACAATATCTAAGACATGGAACCAACCCAGATGCCCCTCAGTAGATGAATGGATCAAGAAAATGTGGTATCTATCTATCTATCTATCTATCTATCTATCTATCTATCTATCTATCTATCTATCTATCTATCTATCTATCTATCTATCTATCTAATCTATCTATTTATCTATCTATCTAATCTATCTATCTATCTATGTACAGTGGAATTCTGTTTCCATCAGAAAGAATGATACCACCCCATTTATTAGGAAATGGAAAGACTTTAATTTTTTTAAACTTATCTTCCTTCTTCCTATTTCTTTCTGCTCCTTAGTCTGTTGATGAATTACCCTGATCTACACGTTTATTTTACATTATTTTTTTTTGTCCAAATTGTGGAATGCTGTGCTTTTGAGTTAGCTGGGGAATTACTTCAAAATTTAGGAACCCATCTCTACTGTTCCCCGATTTGTGGGTTCAGGAGGCCCAGGGTAATGGCCTTGAACAAATCACTATGGATCTCTTTGGGAAAGAAATAACTATTGTTTTTCTTCTCCTCTTGTCAAAAAAATAAATCTTTTTTCTTCTTTTTGGGCTGGCAGAAGTGAAAACTAATGTAACAATTATTTCTTGTTTACATAATTAGTGTGGAAGACTTAAATAACTCAGTCAATAAGTACTTCATTTTAAATTACTTATGAAATAACTAATTACTTAAATAACTGATTCCTTTTTCATAAGATCCACAAATGAGCCAACAGGTGTGTAAGTCAGCTGGTTAGCCTGTTTATGTTGCATGCGTGTGCATTACAATTTTTAAATGTTGAAAGATTTCCTGGCTGGCAGCTTAATATGGAATCCATCAGGATTTAGTAACTTTTGTAGATGTTCTTTGGATCCTACTTCCATCAAGGATTTACTTTTTTCTAGAAAATGTCTTAAGATGCAAGAGAGGCAAAGATGGAATATTCTGTTTGATGAAGATGTTGTAGCCTGGAGCAAGAGTGGGGACACAGACCATGAAGGTGAAATCTCTGCTCCCTACCCTTTCACAAAGTGCGCTGACTCCTGGCCAGGGCAGAGTGACAACTAACGCTGGCCAGGATGCAGGGAGAAAAGGAGCCTTCTTACACTGTTGGTGAAAATGTGAACTAGTTCAACCACTTGGGAACATGGAGTTGGGACTCTGCCAAAAACTAAACATTGAACTACACTGTGATATAGACATACCACTCTTGGACATCTATCTAAAACATGAAAAGTCAGGGTACACTAAAGAAACTTGCACATCCTTGTTCATTGCTGCACTATTCATGATAGCCAAGTTATGGAAATAGCCCAGCCCAGATGCCGTACAGTGGAAGAGTAGATCAAGGAAATGTGATAGCTGTCTGTCTGTCTATTGATATGAATTTTATTCATCTATCAGAAGAATCTTTTTATGTCATTTGCAGGGAAATAGATAGTCCTAGAAAAATACATTAATTGAAGTAAGTCAGGCATAAGAGAGACAAAGAGTGCATGTTTTCTCTAATACATGGAAGTTGGATTTCAAATACAAATCTACATGAAAAAACATACAGCATTATGTGTGTATATACATACATGACTAAAGCATGACATACTCATGGGAGGAACCCAGTAGTGTGACTCAACAACCAATAAACTCTAACAAAATGAATACCGGGAAGCTGTTGGTTGGGGGTGCAGGACAATGCGAGTACGTGAACAGGGGAGGAAGAGTGAGTAAATGCAGTCATTCTATTCAAGGTACAATGTGCACAAACGTAACTGCATCACAGGCAGGATGGGTTGAGGAAAGGGGAAGAGAATGGTGGAAGTGTATCATGTGTCATGATGCATCATACTCATGACATGACTTGTTGAATTGAAACGCATTTGTACAACTCTTAAAAATAAAAATTTAGCAAGTCTTCCAAAAAGTAGTACATATTTTATTAATTGGAGATAACTCTGAAAAATATTGTCCATAGTAATAATTCAATGATTGAATATTTTTAGTGTATACAGGTTAAATGAATCACAGAAAAATTAAATTGGCATGATTATTAGCTTAAAAACAGAAAAGGACAAATCACATACTCAACCCATAAAAGTAGGAGCTATGAGTTGAACTTAGTGAAATAAGTTATCATCTATAATCTTCAAATCACATAGAGATTTGCAAATACTATTTAAAGCATATTAAAACTCAGGTCTTCACTTTGGTTGTGACCAACACTAATTAGTAACCTTTGATCAAAATATATTTATGAGAAGTAGGTTCTCCTTTTCTTTATATCTCTGAGGTTTGCTACAACATTGTTTTGCTTATTGTGTGCTATAAAGTTTAATAAGAGGTCAGGTCATACATGCTTTTCTAAGCCTTTTTTTAATCTTGACATTTACAGATGCATTTTTGGAAAATTTTTTAATAGCTAAGACTTCTCAATATGAGCCTGAAAGAGTAGGTACTGAACATATACAACTACAACAAAGATAAAATCAGTGTTTTTTAGTGCCAGGCATACATATATATATATATATATATATATATATATATGTATATGTATATGTATATGTATATGTACATGTATATGTGTATACATATACATATATATATTTTGAGGAGAAAGACAAACCTGTGACTGAAATTATGGCTAAAATTCATATTTTGGGATATTTAAAAATCATACAGGCTCACGCCTGTAATCCTAGCTACTCAGCAGGCTGAGCTCTGAGGATTGCAGTTCAAAGCCAGCCTGGGCAGGATAGTCAGTGAGACTCTTATCTCCAATTAACAACCAGAAAACCAGAGGTGGCGCTGTGGTTAAAGTGGTAGAGTGCTCACCTTGAGCTGAAGAGCTGAGGGACAGTGCCCAGGCCCAGAGTTCAGGCCCCACGACGGAAAAACAAATCTTATTTTATTATAAATTTTAAATTGTTAGCAACCTCCCTCCATGTTATTCAGAAACTGTGGATTTAAATGTTATTTGCAGAAGTGTGATGCTATAATATTAGGGACATGGTTATAATTTTAATTTTAGTGTTTTCAACACTTGTGAGATGCTTATGGCTCAGAGGTAGACTGCTTTTGGGATATAAACAGCTGGGAGAGGGGAAGGGTGGGGTGAAGAAGTGAGGATAAGTTTTGTCTTCAGGTCATTTTATAGCTGCCTTCATCTAAACTTTTATTAAAGGACAAGAAACATTTCTCTCACTTTGTTAAAATGCTTTATAAAGATGCACTTGCTTTTCAGTCCCTACATTCTGTTATTGCATAATATACGTCTGCTTTCTTTCATTATTCTATCTTCTCATTTGGATCAGGCATCTGACTTACATATTAAATAAGAACTTGAAGTTTTTCTCTGATTTTTACAGACATATTCATCAGAGAGCAATTGAGTTATTCTAAGTGAATGTCATTTTAAAACACCTGTGTCTTTCATAATTTATGGAGGTCAGAGTTAAGTTTTATGGTGTCTCTAGATAAAATGAGTCATTCAGTTAATATGCTTATGATGGCTCAACCTTTTCTTTAATGCAGGTTGAATTTTATTCCTTTACATGAAGACGCAATTGAACCTCATCTGTTCAGCCCCCACTGAGGATATATTGTTGTGCTTAGCGGTTTGTTGCTAATGTCCCAATGGAGATGTGATAGAACCCAGGAATGAGTTCTTCTACGCAAGTCAATAAGAAATAAACTCCTTTGAAGAGGGAGAAAACTTACTTGCATTTTTAGTGGGGGACAGACAAATAGGTTTTAATATTGTCATTTTGAATCTGCCAGATTTAATGGCTTTGTGATTTGAATTATACAGCCCATTGGATCTGTGTATTCCTCATACCATTACTCCTAAATGTAATGTGGTTTATTGCATTTGAATGCACAATGTCTAATTTTATTCTGAGACATTTGAATACAAAAGAGAAGATTCCTATCCAGAGACAATGGCATATTTTTATTTACTATAGCCATAAAACCCAAACTAAATTTACCAGTTGGGAAACTTGCTTTTTTAATTTTTTACTTCTTTTGTATATAAGAAAGGAAAGAGAAAAATAAAAGCATAAGAAATAAGATAAGAAAAAATGGTAATATGGAATAACTCCCCTTGTATAACCAAGATACTCTTAAGAATCGAATCTTTTAAACTCTTGCACCAAAGCCTTTCCCCAGAATAATGCCAATACTCTTCTAACTACCTATTTATACTTGTGGGCGTTAGAAAGATTAATGGGACCACTTACATACTTTAAGTTGTTGAGAGCATTACCCTATTAGAGAAACTGATGCTAAGTACAACATTTGGTTAGCATTCCCTGTTGGATGGGAGCCAGAACATTACTCCTTCAGGTTGGAAAGCCTGGTGGCCTTTCTTGTGAACCTCATATATATTGTTTCCCTCCTCTCTGCTCTTACAGTCAGAAGATAAAGTGGCTGCCTCCTGCCCAGCGCCCTGGAGAACAGCCATTTGCAGAAGACATAGATCTTACTTTGCTTTCTGAGTGGCCAACATCTGGGAATATCAATTTTTTATTCCCTTTAGAAGATTTCCCTTCTTTTTTGTAACCTTTAACTTCATAGGTCATTGACCTAAACAGTGATGGATCAATTGCTGATAGGGATTTTAGGTCCCTCAGGTTGCTTAGCTGGGCTGGAGTTTTTTTTTTTTTTTTTTTTTTTTTTTTCCAAGGCAAAAATAGTCTTGGCATTGTGCATGGAACCCAATGGTTTGATGAAGGGGTTTGAAATGAATGGAGTCTGCTTTGTGTTTTGCTAGATGCCAAGGACTGAGGAAGGTGGATAGGGAATTCTGTAATTGTTTCTTTTGTAAATACTTGAAAATCTCAGTCAATGAGCCGAATAGTAAAATGCTCAGTATTACATATTTCTAATTGATTGAATGGTTTGTATAGATCATTGCTGGGTATTAAACATTTAGAAACAATTTCCAACTCTATGCCTTAAAAATGAAACAAATCAACAAACTAGAAAGACAGACAATCAATTGGGAAAAGATATTTACCAACAATATATCAGACAAAGGCCTAATATCCATTGTATACAGGGAACTCAAGAAACCAATCCCTCCTAAATCTAACAAACCATTAAATGGACAAGGGAGCTGAAGAGTGACTTCTCAGAAGAAGAGATAAAAATGGCAAAGAAACACATGATGAGGAAATGTTCATCAACCCTGGCCATAAAGGAAATGCAAATAAAAACAACTCTGAGATACCACCTTATCCCTGTCAGAATGGCCTATATTTTAAATTCAGCCAATGACAAATGTTGATGGGGATGTGGAAAAGGAGGAACTCTACTGCACTGCTGGTGGGAATGTACACTAATACAAGCACTTTGGAAAGCAGTCTGGAGATACCTCCGAAAACTAAACCTAGATCTTCCCTATGACCCAGCCATACCAATCCTAGGCATCTACTCTGAGCAACAAGAACCAGGATATATGGACACATGTACCTCCATGTTCATTGTAGCACTGTTCACAATAGCCAGGTGCCCCCACTACAGGTGAATGGATCCAAAAATTGTGGTACCTATAAACAATGGAATATTAAATAGTCATTAGAAAGGACAAAATAATAACATTTGCAGGTAAATGGATGCAACTAGAACAAACAAACTGAGCAAAACAAGCCAAGATCAGAGAGACAAATGGCACATGGTCTCCCTGATATGTGGATATTAAATTCACAATGCAAGGAGATATGAGAAAGAAAACAGGACTCAAGAATAAAGGACCTCTTCTTTTTTTTAATTAATAAGGTTTTTTTTTATTGTGAAAATACCATACAGAGGGGTTACAATTACATGAGCAAGGTAATGAGTACATTTCTTATCAAGCATTGTTGCCTCCTCCTTTGTAGAGGATCTCTTGTTAATTTGTTGCATCATTTTTAGATGACTCTGTGTTCTTGACCTCACATATGGTATATACATATGCACATCTGGGGAAAGCGAGGAGGAGGGAACAGAATCAGGAGGAAACAGGTGAAAAAATACAAAGGAGGGGCCCATCAGCTACCCTGGACATTGATGAACTAACCAACTCAAGGGCAGTGATGGGAGGGAGGGAATGAGAGATAGAGGAAACTGCTCACACTAAGCACAAGGAAAGAAATGTACATATCACCAATGTGGAAGAAATAGTAATATCAAAGATCATAGACCATGATAATGGCAATGCGCCTTGTGAAGGTTAAAACATGTTCGTAACTTTAGCTACATAGCACTATCCCACAATACAGTGAAATTTATGTAATCAAAATCCTCACTGAGAAATAGACATTGAGGCTTTTCAAAATTATAGACAGTTCTGATGACTCCTGTTTTAAATTTTTCAAGTAAGCTTTATTGAGTAAACATGGTTAAGTAATATCCATTAGTATTATCAAATATCAAATATTGTCAGTTTACTTATGTACTTATTACCTGACTTACGTAACAGCACCCTCTTTCTGAAGGAATTTATGCTAATAATTTTACTGATTTTATGCGACAAAATTATAATCCTACATGATGAGTTGATCTTGAAATATTAAGAAAAACACAACCTTTGAGAATACTCGTGAGGAATTTATTGAGATGGGTCTTCCAAGTGGCCCCGTTGTTTCCTGTGGGTCCTGGCTCCTGAAGGTCCCCGCCTCCATCCAGCACCCCTGAGTGGAAATCTCTTCTGTACCTCGTGGGCATTTGGTAGGGATTTCTGGCTTCCTTTGCCTTCTTTTCCTTGAAAATTCATAGTTTGCATTTCTCTTTTTTTCTGTATTTCAAGTCAGTGCAGAGATGGCTTATGACCAGATAGCCTCAGCTCCCTGGGCAGACGGGCAACTAACTGCATGTCTCTGAACTAAGTTCCTCCAACAAGACAAGATTTAGATAGGTTGAATTAAGCAAATTATATTTATTTACTTGTTAATTTGTTCTGTTTTGTTTTGCTACTTGAACTCAGAGACTTGCTTGGTAGGCAAGTCTTGAGCCTTAGCCTCATTTCTTTTATTTTTTATTTTTGTCTAATTTGTAGATAGAGGGGGGGGGTCTCATATTTTACCGAGGGCTGGCTTTAGACTGTGATCCTCCTATTACCTCCTCAGTCATAGCTGCAATTACAAGCATGCAGTATCCTGTGTGGGTGAATTAAAAAATTTATTTATAAAACCTGGTTAGTTCCAGTGATGAGAATCATATCATCCTACTTAAACTGAATTTCAGAATTGATGACCCATGTTTTCTTTTCTTTCTAGAAAACAACAGGCTGTCTTACAATTCCCTCATCTCTGTCTCTGTCTCTTTCTCTGTCTCTGTCTCTCACACAGATGCACATAATATCAGTGATTATCTGTGAGCTCTTTTTTTTCAATTTCAGATGTGACTTGATATATTGAATACCTCTTTTTTTCTGGTCCAAAATAACCTGCATTACCTATATATTACCCATAGGATAATCTTGAAACCAAAACTAGTAAGCATGTTTAGTCTTTATTCTTCTGAATATAATGTCTATCTTTTTGGAGTCTTCACTAAAAATGAATGTGTTCTTTTTGTATTTTGTAGAAACTACCTCTTCAGATTACTACTTGAGGATCTCTCTCTCATCCAGGTAGGTGCAACTTATTTTTCTTAAGCTCTCATTTTCATTGCAGTTAAGTCATGATTCAGTGAAATACACAGCCAAGGCTGAGCAACACGTGGTTTCTTCCCCAGTGAGGTGCAAAGGTCTCTGGGCTGTTGTAGGTGATGCAAAATGTCACTTTCTTTCATCCCTCATTAGCCTTTCCCTGTTGTGATATGGCCTGTTCATTCCCTGGTGGTCATCCTGATACATTCTTCTTTGGGTGATGGAGAACGCGAGGGACACAGGCTCTCAGTTCTGTGAGCCTTTTCCTGTTGTTGCTGTTAGATAAATCATTGGTTATTTAGTTTCTGGCATTCAGCTATCATCTCCTTATGAACCATCTTTGTTTCCTTTTTCCTTTCATTGTTATGTAAACATGAATCTGTGGGCTAACAGCCATACACAATAACGAATAAACAACAGTAGGTAAAAATCCAATTTATGCATTTCTGGTTATTGCATTTTGGGAAACGATTTTCAGCTCTTTATTCATGAATATTTATTTTAATAGCAGATCTGAAATGCAAAAGCTTCTGTGGTTTTTTTTTTCTGGTGTTTTAGAAAAGCGTGATCATCAGGTCTTCTGGGAGAGAAAGAAGCTTAAGACATGAATGCCCACCTTCCCCTGAATTCTGGGACTTCATGGACCATGCCAGAATCCCTGGGCTGTACCTCCTCTGGGAAACATGCTTCAGTGGATTTTAATATCATCCTTATGCCCTAGGTTCTAAGAAGTGATTGGAGAGAATTTGTAATATTTTTTCCTCTCTCTAATGCCACTATTGTGAATGTTCAGGAAGCATTATAAGAGAGTTTGATGATTAGATCTGTCTTTTATTTGCAAGCCTCTTAATATAAAATAATCCTACGCTCAAAGAAAATATTGGCAAAAAGCCTAATCTTTGAAGAACCTCATATCTGGATTTGTGATCTAGTAGCTCTAGGCTTATTAGTAATTGTTGTTTTATTCATTGGCGAATGGCCCCAATCAATACCAGTCCTGTAGCATCATGATTTAAATTAAGTAAGACATGGGAAAAAGACAAAATACAGCAATTTCCACACAAGTGTGCATTGCTTTGGTTTTAAAAAGTATAATAAATCCTTGTCTTAATTTTGCCATCACAGTTAGCAATGAATTATCTTTTCACTGCAGTTTAATATTTACCAATTACACAATAAACTGACTGGTTGTTAAGATTATATATTTATCAGTAAGTAAGCAGAATGACCTACAGTTTCAGAGCATGTTACCTGAAATAGCCAGGCAAATAAACTTGAGTACTGTGTGGTCTCCCTTATCTGCATAATCTAAAACTGAGAGATTTATAGAAGCATAAAGCAAGATGGTATCAGTATGGACGTGGGGGAAAAATGAAGCAACTGAGAATATGTGGGTCAAAGGATCTAATGACCCAGTTAGAAAACAAGAATAAATTTAATGAATTTTGTATGCAACATGATAAATATAATTAATAATGATATACTATAGGCTTGAAATCATTCAGACTAGCTTTTTACTATATTTACCACAATACCATGAAAAAGATGTCAGGTAATCCATATATTAATTACCTAGATTTAGGCTTTACAGTGCATATTTATATATAATGTATGCCATAAATACATATATAACATATAATTAATTCTTCTGTGAATTAAAGTATCCACAGTTTAATAAAAACATGGATTATTATTTTGCAAAATCTGTTATAAAACTAGACCTCTCCATAGATAGGAATCATATGAAATGGTCATTTGAGTCTCATGATGTAATATACCTTCTATCATATCATACATGCTCAAAGCTGGCACATAGATGTGTATATATTTGCATGTGTCAATATATGAAAATCCATTCATTTCCTGTTTTATCTATCTGATGGTCAAAAGGCTTGGATGTGTTATTTTTCAGGTAGTAGCTCATGTAATTCACATAAATTCTTACTACATGGGCCCAGAGTTTTTTGGAGAAGTAGCAGGCTACAAGGACAGCCTCAGTTAATAAATAGCAGGGGTGTCATTTCAGAAGTGAAGTGGATATTCAAAGAATGAAGAATACATGACAAAAGGACCTAGTAGCTAGCTTCCAGTAGGCTCCCCCCACAGAAATCTCCAGAAATTGTATTATCGAAGAGACATGGTATCAAGTGATCAAACACTGAGTCAAATAAGAATATATAAGCAACTACTAACATTAAAGGAAATAAAAAATAATGAGGCAGAAGAGACTGTTCTTTTTTTCCATAAAAATACATCTGAATATTGAAAAGCCCTTTAATAGCCCAAGTAATGAGCATTGGGGGAATTATTTAATAAATAATTATGACTTGGCAGATGTCACACTAGAAAATCATTTTAAGGGAACCTGACTCATGCTATTACTTTTTTTTAATCCAAGTATATGTAGGCAGTTCATAGTGTTTACCTATATAATACTTAATAATTAAGTGAGGGAAATTTGTGGCTTCACATGGAAATTTGTGGCTTCACTTACTTATAGAGTTAATAGTCCAAACTCACCTCACCAGGAAGAAAGGATGACTACAGTGACTTCTTGAACTGAAGATGGACAGAGTAGCATTTCAGTGCCAACTCAACTAAAATGTTCCAACATTGGCAATCATTACATAAATTCCACAGAAGACTATGCTAACAACAACAGCACTTCTTTCTACACTTCATATATCATGGAGTTGTGAGAGAATGAAGAGGTGTTCCTTAAATAAAGAGCACCAGTGAACACAAGAATAACATACAGCCCTGGATCCAAATTGGATCCTGGAACGTACACTTTAGTTTCTGTAAGTTACATTATCAAGACAACTTATAAAATGTGAATGTCTATGAATAAAACATACCTTAAAATGTATTAATATTAATTCTCTGATTTGTATAAGATGAATGATTTTTATTCTTTGAAAATTCTTGATGGAACTTTGTGGTAAAGGTATCAGTTCTGTACCTTACTTATTTTTTTTTTTTTTGGTCCAGTCATGGGGCCTGAACTCTGGGCCTGGGCGCTGTCCCTCAGCTCTTCAGCTCAAGGCTAGCACTCTACCACTTGAGCCATAGCGCCACTTCCGGTTTTTTTTCTTTTTGCTTATGTGGTGCTGAGGAATCGAACCCAGGGCCTCAGGCATGCAAGGCAAGCGCTCTACCACTGAGCTACCTTCCCAGCCCCTGTACCTTACTTATTTTAAGTCACTGAATTGACTTAAAATTATATCTATCTATCTATCTATCTATATATATATATATATACACATATATATACCAATCAATAAACATTGAGGGAAATTGTATATATCTACACACATATGCATGTGTTTGCATCTGTGTTCTACACACATGATGCATATATACATATGTATATGCATGCTCACATACAAGCCTATGCACATGTGCTATATACCAGCTCATATATTCACATATGCACACATGTCTACATGCACACATGTACATTTGTATGCAGACATTTACAAGCTAGTGTCCATGTACATGTATGTGTACATGTATGTTCACACTTACCTGTTTATGTATAGATGTAACACATGAATAAAGAGCAAAAAGATCCCCTAGAAATGGTAATAGAAAGTTAACGAGGAAGTAGAGATGAAGTACTTAAGAATATTCTTGCAGAGTTTACTGACATGAAAAAAAATCAATGGATGTAAAACCTCTGAGGCACGCGTTTCCTTCCTATGTGGGAGCAGCATTGTGAGGACAAGGAAATTTCTTTTTCCATCTTCTTGTCCGTCTACTGGGAGTCAGGTCTCAGTTACTGCGGGAGTATGTGCTTCTTGTGAAGGAGGTAACCACCGGCGATACCACTGGCAAGAGCCTCTTCTGCTGACATAACACAACCCCTGCCCCCCCTCCAATGACTTTCTGAATGGTATCTTTGAAAACACAGTCCTAATCACAGAAGCCCTGCAAAAAGCACCATTAGTGCCAGGCTGTGACTCTCTCCTTTTTCCCTTTCTGTAGTTGTGTGCTGTTCTATGGCTTACTGTTTGCTTAGTATGAAGAGAGCGAACACTGGCAATTCTTTATGACATGTCCTCAGGGAAGAAGTCTTGTTGCTTTCTTATGAATGTTTTCTTTTAAATTAAATGACTATTTTCATGGGTAGCAAAACTGAATAAGCACACTGACAATGAAAGATCTGTACTGGTGGTATAAGCTGTGCTATTCAGGAGAAGCAGGGGAGCCATAGAGCTGATCCGAGATAACCTCGTAGTCATGTGGCAAAATGTACATTGAGACAGGGAAATTACTTTCATGGTACATTTTATTTCTATAATATCTAACCTATTACCATTCCAATAGGAAATCATTATAAGAAATACAAATGCAGTACACTGCAATTGCCTTTTTTCCTGTAATAGTCGGTCTTGGTGTATACTTTATGCTTCTACTCATCTTGATTTGAACTTGTCAAATTCAGGTGGGCAGTATGATGTGAAGTGCCTATGGGTAGCGGATAAAGAGATAAGAACACGTATGGCTTGTGTGCCTTTTGTTACATATGCAAATGTTGTTTTCTCTCAGGGATCATTTGGATCCATTTGTGTCTCATAATGATCATTTTCTATTTTCCTCCCAAAGATGGAAAACTAGTTCTTAAACATGAAAGAAAATGAGAATACAGAGAACAAGGATGGCATTTAATTTAAGCAAAAGTCAAGGGATAGAGAATTAAGTTCAGGAAGAATTCTCAGCAGTAATCTTTACTCATCCCTAAGCAGGGCTTCGCTTGCTCTTGTTGTCAGTGAAGGAGGGTAGAGTCCACCTCCAGGGGCCTGGCCTGGCCTGCACCCTTATCATCACCTTGAGGTACATCTGCTATGTCTATTAGTAGGAGCTTCTCAGTCTCCCCAACTCGTCTGTTTCTCAGATCCGAGTGCCTTCTCTTGCTGTCTTCTCTCCCCTTCACTCTCCTACATCTTCTTCATCTAGAAAATAACACAGATCCTTGAATATCTTTTCAGGCATTACTTCTCTGTAACTCATCCTGAGGAAGGCTATCTGATGTTTCTCAGAAATTTTACAGCCTGATAGCCTTTGTTTTGAAACATCACTTCTGACCTTGCATTGAACTTTACTCTGTGTTGGAAGAAGCGTTTTATTCCTCTGAGCATTCTCAGTGTTAGATCACAGCCAATGATTGTGATAACTTACCAGACAGGCTGTTGACTCCAAAGGTCTGCCCGCAAGAGCTTCGATCCCTTCACATTTAATGTTTCACTAATGACTAAATTTCTTAAAAGTTCTACAGAGTGAAAGAAACGTCATATTTTTATTCACAAATTTAAGTGAAGGAAAGCAATCGAACCCAAAGGATAGAGCAATATGAAATGCCAGATAAGGCCTTGGAAGATGTTTTTTATGTGCGTGCTTTCAATGCTGAGAGAGATTCTAGGACATACAGATAACTCTTGGCATTGATAATGCTCCCAAATGCCATTCCCCCATTTCCACATTTGCTATACTTTTTTGTACCTTCTCCTTGGCCTCTGATTCACTTCTTTAGCTTGACACTGGTTTAGCATCAGTGACAAGGAAGCACCTGTAAAATAGTGTTGCTTCTGCTCTGTGATCTTCACAGAAATCTAGAGGTCCCAATGAGCCCTTCGTTGTGAAGTTCCCTGGAATTCAACGACATGCTGGGCAGTCAGGACATTGCCTGGCAACCTGGAGAGCACAGCATCACCTAGGGTGCATCCTGTTCACTCTTGTTCCAAAGGGGCAGGGTGGTCTCCATTTCATATTGTCTATGGTTCAGACGTGGGCCTTCAAGGTGGCTCTGTGGAATCACACTCTATGCTACTTCCCTGCAAGATACCTGATTCAGGGGCTGGACCTGGAGTGAGCCCCACTTCAAATTAGTGTCTCTCTGCTTCTTCTGGAGACAATGTGTTTTCCCTTGTCAAAATGCCATCGGTAGTAAAATCAAAGCAGCAAAGCAGTTTCATGATGGGTTATGATACAATTACTCTCCGAGCTGGAGTGAACAATTTGAAGCAAGTTTCTTGGTATGGCCACAAAAATCATCCCATAAATATACCATGAAGCAAAAAGGCTGTATTTATAATATTTTCATGAATTTCATGAAGACTTGATTTTAATTTAAGGAAATAAAATCTGTTTTACTTCAGTGACTAGAGCATCATATATTAATGGGATATCATTTACAAGGTGCTTTTCTCCTCCCTTGTGTCTCACGGTTTGCTGCAATGTAGCTCTGGTAAATTGAAGACCTGCTGGTTCCACGTATACTGACCATTCTGCCATTCTGCATCTTTTCCTGATGCCTATCCTCACCACAGTTTCAACTCTTGGCATTCATGTTGTTCCTATCTAGATTGTCACAGTTATTCTATAGGTACAAGGCTTTTTTTGAAAAGTTTTAAAGTGCAAACAGCTTCAAGATGAAATAACCACATTTGTCCTCCTGGGATTTACCATGCTGCTGTGGTGTAGAAACTCTGACCAGTGTATGAGAAGCACAAAGTGGCTCCGTTCACTTAACCTCGCAATCTTCCTCCTAACCTTGTGGGAAATAGCTCACAAGTCCATTTTTATATTGTTTTGTTACTAAGGGAAAGAGAACTCACTGTCAGTGCCTCGCAACCTTGGAAATAAGCAAAAAGATGGAAACCTATGGTCCAGTTTGCCACTTGCTTCTCTAGGATTCCTAAATTGTAAAGTATTCTGTCTTCTTCCTATGTGATCATTATTGGTAGAGTGCTCTTACACAGTAAAGTGTGTGATCACTTCTTTTTCTGCCTATCTATCTGGGATTGAGGAATTGGCTTGTCCCTGTGTCAGTGTTTAGAGCAATTGTTCTCAACGGGAGCAACTTTTCTTCCTGGGGACAGTTGACAGTGTTTAGGGTTACTTTTCACAACTCTGTGAAGACGTGGCTGCTATTGGCATGGGGTGTGTAGACCGAGATGGTTCTAAACATCTAACAATGCTCACAGGCCTTCATCCCACCAAATATTCCTGGGCTCTGAATTATATGTTTCTAGCATTATTTGATTAAATCTACCAGATCTTTGATAGGCCAAGCAATTTCTTTTACATTTCTTACTATCTATAATCCAATATATCTATAAGCCAATTTCTTATATCTCTAATCCAATCTGCAATATCTATAAGGATTCTATATGAATCCTTAGTGGCCATTTCTAAAGAACTTCCTTAGATTCTTGAGTTTAAATTACTTCCTTATATTAATATGAAATTAAATTTGCAAATAAATTGAATCAGTTTATAATGCCAACTCTAATGGGACATTATACTGTGACATAAGCTCTGTTGGAAAGTTCTGTGTATTTTAAAGAATTCTGTATGGATTAATAATTTCAAGTAAACATTTCAGTGAGATACTGATATTGATTAAATTTAAAATTATGTTTCATATTCATTTCAACAAGAGACACTGGTCTCTATAGCAGTCAAAAATCTTGATTCTGAACTTTATTCCTCTTTTGCCTTTCTTTATTACATACTCACCCATTATTCAAATCATTGTGATGAAAATAAGAAATACCTTCAAGATTATCTTTAGTAAAACCTTTTGTGGGTCTGGACAGTAACACACGTGGAACATGGTATATATTTGTATATTGCATTCATATGGTCCCTGTAATAAAGTGTTATTAGAACCCACATTCATTTCTTTTGAGCATTCACAAGAGACCATCTGCCACATAGAACTTGACCTACAGATCTGATCCTTTAAGCAATAGCTTATTACCTTTGGTAGTTACTACATAGATGGTTCCCACTGAGTATCCCTAATGCTAGTGATGATCCTGAGAGGATGAATGCATGCAATAGGATGCCCTGCCATCTTTTGTTCATTTTACTTTGTCAACTGGTCCTTGCACAGATTTTGCATGGTCCCATGAAGACCTTGATCAGTAGGTTAGAACCTGAATATAACATTCCTTTCCACATTTTAGTCTCTTGAACTCTAGCTCCCTGGTTAACATGTTTATCATGTTATAATTAAAAATATGTCAATCCTGTCTATTTTCTTAACCTCTTAGAGGATTTGTAGTTGCTTATGTATATTTTACAGAGATGAATAATGAGACTTTACTGGTGTCAGAGTTATTCATCCAATTGAGTTACCTTCCATTAGTAGACAACCTTATACTCTAAGTGGTTAAATACACCCCCACACACATATTTCTCTTACTCATGACAGGCCTGCATGGGGTCTGTGAGACTCGGTTCTATGCTGCCATTGAATTTTGTGGTGTTCTATTGTGCTGTCCTTCTCAGGGGATACAATTGGGTCATGCCAAAGGGTGACACATCCCTTCTGCTCAAATCCTGTTGTTTATAGCTCCTCACCATGGCCTCAACTGACTGACACACTGGGCTGGAGAAGACAGCTTCTCTGCAAAGCCAAGAAGAGCAGAATCCTTGGGCATTCAGTCATTGGCAGGCAGGGGCATTTTCTCCTGTAGAGCGATAGGAAGAACAAGAGGGCCTCTGGAAATGCACTTATCTGTCCCCCATTCTCTTCCCTCCCACGCTCATGGTTTTAATTTTTACTGTACACAACACGTTTATTCAAGCTTCCAACATTCTTGTAAATAAGTAGGGATACTCTGAACAAACCACTTAACCTCTCTGGACCTCAATTTTCTCCACAGTACATTTTGGAGAGGTGATTCAGGAAGAAGTGTCGACCGGATTAGCCCCCAAACCACTGTCAGCATTCAGTTTTTACGATGAATCATCCTTTTACTTAGGCATTTTTATGTTATTGCTTAATGGTTGCCTAAGTTTCTACTTTTCTAAAGGAAACCTCTCCCTAATAATTAGAAACTTTCATAAGGCTAATTTGATGCAAACCGAATGATTTAATTTGTGATGAAATAATGATGTCAACAACAGTAAGAATTATAAGATGGCATTTTCTGGGCCTTTGCTCTGTATGCAGATCTTTGTAAGCATCATTATAATAAATTCTATAGAAGCAGGAAGATCAAGATGTTATGTTCAGTTTTTTTATAGAGGTGCTGGTATCAGAGAGTATCTGTGACTTACGTGAGACCACTTAGTTGGTACATGGTTAGACTAGGTTTCGGATCTGGGGTAGGCTGCTTTAAAGTGTGATTACCTCCATGCAGCTTTATTATAGGGATTTGTTCTTGTTGCCATGCCTGCTAGCTCTGACCATGCATTTCTATGATGGTTGCTGTTATTTTATCAATGTAACTCATGGCTTTGAGGTCAGGTTCTCTGGACATGCAGCCTTGACACAAGGCTCCAAGAGCATGTGATCTATTGGGGTGATGGACTCAGAGCTGCTGCAGGGGGGATTTTATAGAGAAGGCGGCCTGGGGTGGATTTGTCCAGAGGAGTGCAACATTCATCTCCTCTCACAGGGAGTTGTGGGCTGTGAGTAGACGCGCAGGGATGCTGTCAAGGCAAAGGAGATAGTATTTTATACCCAGCTCTATCTTGTCCTTCAGCTGTGGCCTGCTGAGTGGAGGGGCAATGCAGCATGGCTGTCTGCTAGAATGACTCAGGGAAGAGTAACACTCCAGAGAATGGAACGACTGTGAGACAGTATCGGGCAATACTGAGAGTAGCCAGGAGTAATGTCACTGGTCCCATAAGCAAAGCAGGCTCTGATTCTATAGCTTACATCACACTGCTGGGATGGGTAGGGTTCGATATTTGTGGGGTCTTATTTAGGCTTTTCCTGTTTTTCTAGACACAGATTACATACACACAGTACTCTGTTATAAAATAGATTCAGTGCTTCTGAAGTCTTGGAGAAAAGTCTTTTCAGAAGGTATTCTGTTGTGTTGTATACATCTTTGATTAAAAATATGGATTTTATTGTTTTAAGCAGTTGCTGGCATCTTGATCAATGTTCTTCTCATTGTTTTCTACTACACATCCCAACCTCACCCCTTCCTTCAATTTTTGTAGTTTTATAGGACATACATTAAATATTATGGTGTCATAGTTTTTGTTAATAATTAATTTTATTCCTTCCTGAATTTTTGCTTCACTTCAGCCTCAAAAACTAAAGTGGAAGATGCGTGACTATTTTTCTTAGCTTCATGAAATGAAATCCGAAAATTTCTGTAAGCTAGTAGCAAACACTACCTGACAATCACAGGTAGCTAGATAAACAGAGGGTTGATTTCATTTATCTAAAATGCATTTCAATTTCCATTTCAAAAATGACCCTAGAGTCTGACATAATGTGCTGAATGATGGATAGATGAGATTCCTCTTCCTGGCTTTCATTTTCTTGACTATCTCTCCCTCCCCTCCCCGCATCCTCAAATGCTGGCCCCAACAGATAGCGAATGTACCAGGGTACCCCTTTGTTTTGAAGTTCAATATAGTCTTCTTATTTGGGATAAGTGTTTATATGTTCTGGAAACTAAAGCCTTTCACTTAGTGGCCAAGTAAAAATAAAAAGCAAGATATTAACAAATGTGTGGATGAAAACCCTTGGTTTGGTGACTGTAATTTTGTCCCCCAAACTCTCAGAGTGTTGTAGAGTTGGATTGAGTAAGTATGGATGTAGCTGGGGTGAGATAGAAACAGGTCCTAGAACAAGGTCCACAGATGATCTCATTAGCAAGGCTAGCAGAAAATGTCTTTTATTATGATTTATGTGTCCAAGAACATCAAGGAAAATTTGAGCATTGCTGGTGAAGTAATGGAGAATTTCCCTAGAAAATTATAATAAAGGAAAACAAGATTCAAGAATCAAATATATCTAGTATCAGAGGTAGAAAGGAGAGAACTTTTCCGTTTATTTTAAAAAGCCTTCAACAATAGAAAGAGAAGTATTTGGAATCAAGAAGTGAAGGGGAAGCAAGGATGACGGAGGCAAAGATGATCAAGTGCATTGTCTGCCTTGTGTTACTTCCATCCTGTCCAGAGGTCTCCACTGGCGGCTCTGGGATCTTCTAACTTTTCATCCCGGCGGGGCTTCTGAAGGGCTTTGAGAATTCTCCTGTGGTGTTGCAGGTGCATGTGGACAACCTCTGTCCACCTCCGTAGGGGAAGGAGATCCAGAGCATCTCTCCTTGCCTGTGCTGCTCAAAGGAATCACTGCCAAGCTTTTCCTTGAATATGCATTGACTTGTTTACAGTTTCAGCTAAAAGGGCAGAGCAAGGCGTTATACATCGATGGCACTTTTCCCAAAACGTGTTCAAATGACAAGAGTTTGCCAAGAATGAAATGCTGCCTGTGGCTATGCTTAAAGGAATGCTTGATGTTGACTTTGGAGCTCAAGCCTCCCAGAGTTGATTGGGGTCATTTTGGAGCTTTACTGCCAAATCAACTTATTCCTCCCTTATGACTCTCCTGCTTCACTGGCCAGCACCCACCCAGGACAGGAAACTGACTTTAAAAAAGACGACGTCAGCTCTGAGAAAATCCTCTGGGCGAGACAGGCATGTACCCTTCCTTCTAGTGTGGGCCTGCCTCTTGCAAATGAATTCCAACCTCCCACTGGGTTCTACACTGTGATTTTCCCCTGCTCAGACCCCACTGACTTAGGTCTATACTGTTTCAATATTGCATTCTGATAAATAGTATTTTAATTTCACCACCCTTCTACTAGGCTTCTCCATCATCTCCTCTAGCCACTGTTCTAATATACTTTACTCAACACAACCAAGATTAAGCCAGATGGACCGGTGATCTGTGAGAGATCTTTCATTCGAATGTTGCAATTTGCATTTCCAGGCCTAAGAGTTGCTTTTACCTTTTCTAAACAGTTAACCTCATCATCATTATTTAATTAACATTGAAGTTGTACTATCTAACCCAAATTTTGTTTACTCTGCTTTTAATGAGTAGCTGTTTATGGCCTTGGTTTCTCTTAGTCGTCCAACAAAATAATAGGATGGATGGCTCACCCCAGCAACGTAAGGAAAGTAAGCACTGAGGCCTGGAGCTTCTAGACTATGAGTGTTCTTTTATAAAATACTAAGATAATAATGCCAGATGTGTGAGGGCGGCTGCATTGGGCTGCAGGAGAAGATGGCAGTCTCCACAGGAGTTAAAGTTCCTCATAATTTTCACTTATTGGAAGAACTTGAAGAAGGACAAAAAGGAGTAAGCGATGGTACGGTTAGCTGGGGCCTTGAAGATGATGAAGATATGACACTTACAAGATGGACAGGCATGATTATTGGGCCACCAAGGACAAATTTTGAAAACAGAATATATAGCCTAAAAGTAGAATGTGGACCTAAATATCCAGAAGCTCCTCTGTCAGTTAGATTTGTAACGAAAATCAATATGAATGGAATAAACAATTCCAGTGGAATGGTGAAAGAATAAGGAAGTGTGTCATTCAGGATGGAGGCAGGAAGATCAAGAGTTCAAGGCCAGCCTGGGCACAAAGGAAGGATCTTTGTCTTAAGAACAACAAAAAGTTTGTCTTATGTTGTTTTTCTTCATGAAGCCTTAAAAACTTTAATGTAATAGATGCAATATTAACCTAATAGATGCAATATTAACACTTTTTTAAGGATTTTATTTATTGTATCCATGGTTATATTTTGGTTGAATCCTTAATTTGCTGAAAAGATGATCATTATTTCTCAGTGAGTATTAACTTTTTTTGTAGGGGTAAGGTACATTTGGTGAGATTAAAGGGACAAAATACTTTGAGGAACAAGTGTATCTGCTGGAATAGTCATGACTGACTATGATCTTGTTAAAGCAAATAGGCCAAAAGAATATGCTGTAGGTGACTCATAGAGTTAGTTAAAATAGCTCAATTTTTAATGTGAGTAGATTGTTAGGTTTGTGTTAGGACTTTGAGATCCATACTCTATTGATGCCATATTGAGAGCACACTAATAGGCAAATACATGTTAGGAAGCAAAAATTATATAAGCATAATGACATGAACGTCTTCTTAGGAAGTAAGATGTAGTCAGTATCTTTTGACTTTTTGTATGTTTCTGTTCATGTCATCTTCATGGTCCCTCTCTCCAATAATGTTTTTCATACATTAAAGGATTTCTTGTAGATTAAAAAAAGATAATAATGCCTTAAAATTATAAAGCAGTAGGGTCATTTTATTGTGTTGGGATATTTCCATTGCTTCTTTACTGAAAAATGTTATTCTTTATTTAAAGCTACAAAAGTATCAGCTTTTATCATGGAAGTTTTAAAAAAAAGAGCCTTAATTTGCAGATATCTTTCAATGTTCAAAACTCTGTGCCAGAGAACAGAACTTACATGTAATCTTTACCAAATTGAATCAACCCATACAGCTTAGAAGCACTAGGAAATTAACTCATGTAAGCTGTTTTATTATTTATGAATTTTTGCCTATTTAAAACTTATAAGATAAAGACTCAGCTGTGATTCTTTCCTGCTGCCTGGCTCTAAGAATGCTATAATCAAGTGACAAATAAGTGGCTACTTTCCTAATGAAATATTAGCCCGATGAGCGTGTATACGTATGTAACTTACTTCAATTGGGCTGCTGAAATAAAATGCTTTTGGCTAGATACCTTAGAAAGAACAAAAATTTATTTATCATTATTCAGCAGGCTAGAAAGCCCATGATCTATGCGGTTGCTCTGTGTTATGAGCCCAGATCTGGTCAATAGATGCTTTGTTGCTGTGTCCTTTGTGTAGAAGCGGTGAGGGAGCTCCATGCAGCCAGCTTTACAGGATGCTAATCCCAGTCATACTGTGTCAGACCATATGTTTTCCCAAAGATCCCATCTCGTCATATAACCACCTTGGGCGGGAATTTTGGTTGTAAATGAAGATATTGAAAAAAACAGAAACCTCAACATATAAACTGGAGAGGGAAACAAAGGAGGAGGCTACAGTCCTTGATAAGAAATATACTCATTATCTTGCCCGTGTAATTGTAACCCCTCTGTACAGTATTTTCACAATAAAAAAATTAAATTAAAAATATAGTAAAAGATTGTGAAATATATGTGTTCATGGAATGGAACTTAAAACGGATGATTGGTTTTCAGTGGATTTTTGCTACATTCAGCCGTTCAGCTGTGATTAGACTTTTCAAGGTAACCACCATGCCACTTTTTCCCATCTTTTTTTCCTTTTCCCCTGTAACTTCCCCCTGATGGAACATCAGGGGCACTGTCATCTTCTGACTTTGACTGCACCTCTGTTTCTTTCCCATCATGCATAGCTTTGACTATCTTCCTGGAGATCACAGAGCTTCTACCCATCTGTCAATAACTCAATTTATACTCTCCAAGGACAGCACTGTAATAGTTCCCCCCCTTACCTACACAGTTTGCAATATAATATCTGTCATGTGAGAGATTCTGTTTCTACTGCCCCTTCTCGCTATGGACTATTATTGGCCATTCAGATCCTGAGACTTAAAAAAAATATAAAATATTCCAGAGCATGGTATTTCACAGACTGTTTCTGAAATTTAGTAATCACAAAGTATTACCCAAGGATCTGATTGCTTTCTCAAAGATTTCCCAATTAAAAAAGAAATTATCTTGTGATTAGAGGATTGGGGTCTACTATGTATTTCAAAAGGCAGTTTAGGAGC
This sequence comes from Dipodomys merriami, assembly GCF_024711535.1. Lineage (NCBI taxonomy): Eukaryota > Metazoa > Chordata > Mammalia > Rodentia > Heteromyidae > Dipodomys > Dipodomys merriami. The sequence goes on along the minus strand of NW_027204715.1, from coordinate 5,627,122 downwards.
CAGGTGAGGAGAGACAATGGGGAGAGGGAAGGTAGAGGAAGAGAGTAAGTGAGAGGTAGAGGAATGGAAGTGAAAATGACTGAATGAACTGTGGAATCAGGAAGATCTGGGATAGTAACCAGTTGTTTGCCTCAGAGGGCACTGAGCATGCGCTCTCAGTGTAGAAGAGTGGGTCATCTGCTTCTTGGGTGAGTGTGAGGATCCCGGCGTTCCTGACAAGGAAGACCACATCAGTGAGGAGGGGGCTCCGAGAGGCCAGGGAGGAGTGCCTCCATGCAGAAGTTGTCAGGGCAGGGCTCACACAGACCCTTTGGGAAGTTTGTCTCCATGGGAACTGCCTCAGTGGAGGCTGACATCACACCTTGTGTCAGGGATAGGCCAGCAGGGGTCGAGAAAGGGCCAGAAGGCACAGTGCCATACCATCTCCTGCTCCAGAGCAGTCGTGAATGAGACCAGTGCTTTGCTGCTGGTTTGGGAAGCTTTGGGGCCACAGGTGGAGAGTCTGTTAGAGCACGTGTGACTGGTGCACAGGGTCGCAGGTCGCGGGGGCTTTGGTCCTCCAGGCCTCCTTACATCTTAGACAAACCACGATCCTTCTGAAAGGCCAGAGCTGAGATGATCGGGGGACTTGATGGAGGCTGAAGAGCCCCTTCCTGGCAGATGCAGGGCTGGAAACCTGGGCGTCGTCTGGCCATATTTCAGAGACAAACAACCAAGATTCGGAGATTCTGTTCCTCGTTTCATTTTCATGTCTGCCCATTTCCCGTGATGATGTGATTTATTAAAATCCAGTGTGGTTTAAACCCACTGATGGTCCTGTAGGTACAGAGACCACCTTGTAATAAGACCGTAGACCATATATGTAGTCTGTAGTTGTGACATTGCAAAGAATCATTTGCTCCTTTTACATTACTATACAGCTAACACAGCCATCCATAACATCAGTCTTTTAAAAAAATATACCTATATGTGTGTATATATAATCATATGTATATACAGTCTTTAACTCGTTGTACAAAGAAGTTTCCATTTAACAAAGTAGCTCATGAGTACAATGCATCTTGATCAATGTCATTTCTTTTAATATTCTCACCCTTCCTTCCCCTATCCACCCTTTATTTTGTAGGCTGTGCATTTAATTTTTGACCATATATTCCCTCTCCCTTCTCTTCATTTGTCCACATTCTCCCCTTGATCTCACCCCAACCTTTCAAGTTCTCTTTTCTGGTGTTTATTTTGTCTAATTTGATATTGCCTTTAAGAAATTACACTATTGAGTTTTCCTTTGATTACAGTGTATTTGTTAATACACTTGTATATACTGTATATCACCCACCATGTTTACTTTCAAGTTTATAAGCTAATTTTAGCTCCCACATATAAGGGAAAGCATGTGATTTTTGTCTCTCTGGGCCTTTATTGCACTTAACTTAATTTTTCCAGGTCTTTCTTTTTTTTTTTTTCAAATGGTGCAATATCATTCTTCTAATGGATGAGTAAAATTCCATTGTGTATATACCACATATTCTTGATGCATTTGTCCATTCAGGGGTATCTGGACTGATTCCATACCTTGGCTATGGGGGACAATGTTACAATTAATATATTTTAAACATTAATATTTGTGTTTACTTATTTACAATTTTTTTTCAAAATGTACCTAACACCTTTTCTATCTACAACATGAGCACTATTTTAGTTTAGGTCCTGATTCCCAATTTCAAGTTCTGGTGTCGGGATAAACTATGCATTTGCCAGAACAATAATCAGTTTTATATTAGACTCATTTTGGGAATGAAAGAAAGGTGAAAAAGTCACTCAATGATCAAATAACATAAGAGGCCGACATGAAAACGTTACGCAAATGAGGATTGTGATAAAAGATCAAGATTCCTGTAGAATTTAGTGACACGCATTAGCTTTATTACTGTTACTGAGAAGTAGCAATTACTGATTATACACACACTGATCTGAAATCTGGGCTGGTGACAAGTACATGTTTCAGAGTTCACCTGTTTGTTTCTCCTGTGATAACTTTCGCTTGCAATTTAAAGTGAGAAAAAAATTGTCTTTCATATGTCCCTGTTGGAGGAGCTGGATATGTGGTTTCCTAAACCTTTAAGAGGTAAAAACACATTTAATGAAGACATTTTCTCAGAAAGAAGCAATTACCAGGATTGCTTTGAGTCTTCCATTTCATTTCAAGTGTTCCAGATATTAGATATTATAAAGCAAATCATATTGACAAATAGATAGCAGGTACTTACTACTCGTACTTCATTCTTCCAGGAGAAAGACCTGAGAGCTTGCTAGAAGCTTCTGTTCTAGTTGACAAGGTAAGATTTATGGGCCTGAAAAATTAATAGTGGTAGGTTGCAGAGCTGTCACAGGGCTCCAGTGATTAATACTGGTGTTTGCCATGGAACAGTACACGTGAGCAGAGCAGAGAGAGACAGTGACCACAGGCAGGGAAGGTCGGTGACTGGGCACACTGGATCACATTCTAAGTAACCTGAGCACCCTTGGCATTTTTGTGCCCATGATTCTTTTCTATATGAGAACAGTCTCCTGTATTACATCATCGCCTACCTCCACACTGATATCAGACACCACACCACCTGCAATATGCTGATGTCTCTAGAAATTTCTACATTAAGGTGTAGAGGTGGGGGCTGGTTGAGAATCAGTGATTTTCACTCAGTAGCATTTACTTTTCCTTTCAGTTACTAATATTGCCATCAGCAGGTGGATCACACTTTGCTTTGCTCGGGAATTGAGTATACATTTCAAACAAATATCTTCTATGCCAACTTCTGTTTAAAAAGCATGGTAAAGACTGTAATTGTCCAGTGAAAAAGAGCATCATGGAGTAGTTATAGTTGTCCAAGTTCTCTTTGCTTTGTAGAAATTCAACAAAGTCGATGTATCTGCCACTTGTCTGTAAATTGTGTCTTAATAACAGGAGGAAGTGAAGGAGGTGGATTGGCAGTCTATCTGAGTTCTCATTGCCTTCTGGGTGATGGCTTTGAGCAAGTTGCTTAAAGGCATTGAATCACAGTTTACTCTAGGGAACAATAATGGTGCTCTCCTTAAAGAAAAGGTTCTCACCATGGGGCCGTGTCATCACATTTATGAATTTCATAAATCAAGTACATACTGGTGACTGCTGCATTTGAAATCATCTGATGTAATTTGAGGACTGTAAGTTGTCGAGAGGATTCAATTCTGCATTGTAAATTCCTTGGGCTTATATTTGCTGAGAACAGGAGGCTTGTCCACTTGGGAAAGTTGAAGGAGCCATTATATATATATATATATATATATATATATATATACACACACACACACACACAACATATATACACATATACATATACATATATATATATACATGTACATATTTAGCATCTGCTCCGTGCCACTGCTGGTCCTGTTCCTGTGTGGTTCTGTCCATCTGGTAGATGGAGCCCAGATGGAGGAACAATATAGCCTCCCAAGGTTTCCATCCTTAATGGGGCGTGGAATTCAAGCCCTTGCACTTGCTTGGTAAGTGCTCTGCCACTTGAGCTACATCTCCAGCCCTTTCTACCTAGACTTACTTTTCATATGGAGTCTCACTTTTGCGCAGGTCAGCCTTGAACTGTACTACTTTCATTTCTACCTGCCTCATAGCTGGGGTCACAGATATTCATGTCAGTATTAGAGGTTTAAACTCAGGTCTTCCATTTTCAAGACAGACACTGTAGCCCTGAGTCATGCTCCAGCCCCTCCCTTCTGTTTTCTGTTACTGTCAAGATAAGGTGTGACATTTTAGTCTGAACTGTGATCTTCTTACATATGACTTCCATGTAGCCTAGACTTGCACAGATAAGAAACAACGATCTCAGCTTGCTGGCTGAGCATGGGATTGGCTAACACTTTGTCCTGGTTGGTCTCAGATTGTGATCCTCCTGATGGCCACCTTCAAGTAGCTGGGTTATAGGCACATGCCACCACACATCTCCTTGGGCCTGTTCTTTCCATTTAGAAATTGAGAAAATTCTTCTATCAAATATCTTTTATGTGCTTTTAACCTGGTTTAAAAAATTCCCAAATGGAGTATGCCCATATGTTTTAAACTCATTTTACAAAAATGATACTTTTTTCCCACAACATTTGATATAAGTGCATATTAGAAATCAAAGTTTAAAGTTTACAATATATCTAATTAACAGATAATATTAAAACTGTAGTTTGTCACAGTTTAATCAGAACAGCCCATAATACAACAGGACATACATGTCTATTTGAGATATCCAGTCATAACTGCTTTTGAACTAAAAAAACAAATTATGTAATCAAATCCTGAATAGAATTCTAAATCACTATACCATGTATCATTAGTTACAATAGATTTTAAAGAGCTTCTGTTTAATAACATTTATTTTACAGTATTTTCTATTTTGTATTTCTGTCATTCTCAAAATAGATGGCAAGCAGTTAAAATGAATGCATATACATTCCTATTGTATGTGTACATAATGCATTAATGAAAAATGAACACTGATTGGGAACAGATTCTAGATCTCATTAGTAACTGTATGGACACAAAGCATCTTAGGAAATAAAGAATTCCTATTAAAATCATGTTGTGATAACCATCACATTGTCTCTAGAGAATGCAAACAATTGATGAAAATCTCACTTGATGATGATTTCTTTCCAAAAGAAACACATGTAATTTAAAAGATGTTTTCAAATTGAAAAACATATTTTCTTCTTTGTTTAGAGAATGAGATTAAGATGCTTGACTGCTTCTCATTTGTTTTCTTTCTTCATTTCTCCTTTCTAAAAACTTCCTATGGTTTGGATTAGATATAATCGTGCATATTAGTTGCTGCCAGCTTCATTTCTTCACGTTTACATTGTGCTCCTAGGCAATTTACCATGCCACTGTATTTGGTAAATTGGTTTTATTTTAATATTGGGAAAAATTCATTATTACCCTTACCCAGATTGTAGAATATCATCTTCATTCTTGAAGACATCACTCATCTTCATTCATGTAACTGTGATTGCTTGGAAATATAACCAACGTTGAAAGTAGTTACACCTGCCCTTGAAAGAAAATATATCCCTTTCCCTCTGGAACACTTTTCGCCTTCTCCATTGGGAAACTCTCGTGGTTCTTGCCATCCTGCTGTCTCAGGTTTGCAGCTGATGCGGTGAATTGAATAGAGAAGGCCCTTGGACTCCTGTGGCATTGAAGTTGATTTCTTCCAGCACCCCCCCCCCAGGTTCAGCTGGCCCAGCTGTGGTCCATGACCAAAGATCAGCTCCTTGGGGACTCGGATACAGCTTTTGTGTTTCCCATTCTCTTATGGCCCCGGATGTCTCCAGATTTCTATTGTACCCTCTGGTAGCTCCTGAAGACTCTGTTTTCTCCCACCCACAGTATATTTTGCTTTCTTGCTAAGTCTTCTTCCAATTGTCCTGTATGACACTGTCCCCCAATACTCACAGGTCCATTGACTCATGCACATATTTTAAGATTTTGCTTAGGTTTTGGTAGGGGTTTTTTCACATTTTATTTTAGATAAAATATACTTTAAATACATGACTCCTGAACAGTGATGGAGGTGACACGCAGGCCCTATTGGACCACGGTGTAGAAGGCAGGAATTGATGGCACAGTTAACCCAGCCAATCCTGCTCATCCACAGTCATTGTGTACACACCCACAAACATGCGCACATCCATGTGTAAGGTGACTACAGATTTCCACTATTGACCTGGGCATTGAGGTTGATTTCTTTCATTTCTCTATTGACTTATTTTTTTTTTAAATATTTCTGTGTCATGTCAGAGTTACCTTTTCTATCACTAAATCTGAAAGATGACTAAACTGCATGATTTTTATTGAGTTTGGTTTAGTGTAGTTGATACTACATTTGATTAGAGCAAGGGTTAGCAAACTTTTATAAAGTATCAGACAACAAATTTGGAGATTTACAAGCTGTATGATCTCTGCTATAACTTAACTCTGCTATTACGGTATATGCAGAACTATCCATAGACAATATGCAAATGGATGATAAGGCTGAGTTTCAATAAAACTTTATGTGTATCCTGAGAAGCATGTCAGTTCTAACCTGCTGGCTGTGATTGGTCAACTTCTCTATCAGAGGAAGCAGCCTTAGAAAACATAGGATTTCTTCCGAAGTACAGGATTTTCCAAAGTGTCTAAATTATAAATCTCTTCTGAATGAAATTATATGTAATTATACATTGTTTCTAAAAGTACATGTTATAAATCTTTACAATGGATGAAAACATAAAGTCTTTGACATTTAAATAATTTAAATCATAGTTATGAAAGACTACTTACATTTTTCTAAAAATAATTACAGTGTACAAAAATTGTTGGGTTGTAAGTATTGCATGTATATAAAAAACCTGAATGAATGTCTATTTTGTTTAAGTGTTATTTGTGTATTATTTGATGTAGAAAATGGATTTGATACTGTTGCTGACACAAAATCCACTAAACACTTAATTAACCCCAACAAGCATTAATAAAGAAGGCATTTTGAAAATTATACTCATGCCCAGGTCAATAGAGAAATGGAAGTCTGTAGTCACCTTACACATGCATGTGCATATGTTTGTGCATTTGTACACGATGCCTGTGGATGAGCATGACCGGCTGGCTTAACTGTCCCATCAGTTCCTGCCTTCTACACCGTGGTCCAGCCGGGCCTGTGTGTCATCTCCATCATTGTACAGAGAACATGTAGACAAAAGCTATGAACCCCAATCAGTGGTGATTGTTTAACAGCAACAATTTGTTTGCCAGTGTTCAGGGAGGACCTCTTGAAGAAAGGGACCTGTAGAGACCGGCATTTAGGTTATCATTTACTGCTAGCTGGTCTTACTTTAGCTGTTCTTTTAGTCTCCACATACTTCTTTGTAACTATTCTGTTCATGTATGTATATATAAAGGAGAGATAGCTTACTAGGCAAATGCATGAAAACAAGTGATAAAGAGTATCTTACTGGGAGAGGGACGGGTTATCTTTGCATCATGGCTCAGTTAGCTTTAACTGGGGAAATGGCTATCAGGAAGATCGTGTCTTTTGGCGCCATCCCTCGGAATACGTCCACTCTGTCTGTCCTTGCATGTGGTGAGTGAGAAGATGCCAAAGGTCTGCCTTCTGTCCCAGGACAGTAAATGCCCAGGCAAACCCACACAGCTAGCAAGTACTGCTAGCTGAAGGTTGAGGACAGGGTAGGAGCAGGTAAAGCGGTATGGGAAATAAGCCCTCAACCAATGATGAGGACAAAACAGCATTTCACCTAACTAAAAATTGCAAAGTAATTTCTTTAGAGCTGGTTCAGTGTATCAAGCTGCCTATGCGTGGGAGGTAGAAATTGGAGGATCACAATTGGAGGCTAGATTGGGGGATAGAGTTTTAGAGACTCCATTCAATGGCTGGGTGCAGTTGCCAGGTGCTTGTCATCCAAGCAACAAAGAAAAGCACAAATAGGAGGATTGCATTCCAGGCAGGCCTGGATGTAAAGCAAGACCTTATCGAAAAAAATCAAAGGACACAGAAAGCCATTGATGGACTGGCTTAAGTGGATTTCCTGCCTAGGAACTCTGAGGCCCTGAGGTTAAATCCTAGTACTGCCGAAACAAGCAATAAGAATGGCTTTAGATTGTTACAATCTGATAAATTATTTTTCTTTGTCATGACAAAGTAGCACCTATATGTCATACATATAGTGGGTTATTACTTTCAGGCTCATAGAGCTTTTTAAAAAGAATAGTATCTACGTAGTTGTACAAAAGAGCTGCCTTTTAACAGACAGTTTACGAATACAGCATCTCCTGATCAATGTCACAGCTCTTTTAATACTCTACCCATTCCCTCCCCACCCACACCTTCCCTCACAGATCCCAAATAATGTAATTTCTTAGAATGCCAAAGGAAACACCAGGAAAAGGATACTTGAAAGGGGTAGGATGGTATCAAAGGGGAAGAGGAGGACAAATGAGGAAGTGAGGGAAATGCAGACAAGAACTTCTCTTGACATTTTCTTTTCTGTATTATATTAAAGGGGGAATTCCTCCCTCTCTCCCTCCCTCACCCCTTCCTCCTCTTCCATCCCTTCTTTCTTCCCTCCCTCCCTCCTTCTTTCTCTCTCTCTCCTTCCTTTCTTCTTCCTTCCCTCTCTCCTTCCTTTCTTCCTCCTTCCCCTTCCTCCTTCCTTTCCTTCCACATCACAATTGAGCTCAGTATCTTGCACTTGCTACACAAACTCTCCACTTGAACTATGTCAGTAGACCTTGTGTTTTTGTTTATTTCAAGACAAAGTCTTTGCCCTGAAGAGCCCCACGTTAATGATCATCCTGCCTCTGTAGCTGGGGTTTCCGTGTGCACCATGTCAGACATATTGAAGTGCTCTTGGAAGCGTCATAAGAGAAATTAGTTTTCAGTGCCTGTCAGCGGCTCATGCCTGTGCTCCTATCTGCTCAGGAGGCTAAGCGCTCGGTTTATGAGTTCAAGCCCCATGACTGCCCCCGCACCAAGAAAAAATGGATTCCATTGAGTCCAGCTCCATGTTAAGTTTCCTCAGGCTTTATACATCCTGCTTCACTGTCCCGTGTGTAGCTGTATTTTGGCAGTCTTCCCGTCTCTCTGAAGCAGCATGCAGCAGAGCGCTGGAGTCACTTCTTTATGGAGGCCCACACCTGTGGTTGAGGAGCTCCACCCCGGTCCTGCTGAATCTGGCCCTGAAACCTCAAGCACCATCGCCTGTCCATGGATAATGCTGGACAGAGACACCGATTCCCACATCCAGAAAGAGCTGTGATGGGAGTCTGCCAGCTGCTTTTCCGTTTGGAGTGGTGAAGAGCAGAACCAGGCCGGGTTGAGTCCCAAGTCTCCCAGTTTTAACAGGGCAACGATGTTTTGAGTTGTAGGATGTATTTAATTTGCATGCTAATGTATTGAGAGAAAAAGATGGTTTCTTCTTAATTCCACGTCTCTTTGGAAGGAAAGGCTTTAGGCAATTCAGGCCTTTCAAGCTAACTGACTGTGGCATCTGGGTGGATGGCTCATTGTCCCGAGCCAGGAACCTGAGATCTATGGGAAACAAGGAAGGGTGGCATTGACACTGACAATCAGGGTGGTCTCAGAGGCCTGCTGTGCACCATGGGTGAAGTCAGTTACATTACAAAATGCAGACGTTTTCTAGGCAGTGCAGTCTTCTGACAGGACAAGTTCAGAATCCCTTGTGGATCCAAAGACAGCCTCAACAGTAGTTGGAAGGAAAAAGAGACAATGGAATCCTGTCTAAACACTTCTAATTAAAGGGCGGGACTTGAAGGGTGTTGGAGGCATGAGGAATTTAGCAAACAACTCCAGATGTTTCTTCCTCCTTCCCTCCCTTCTCTTGCTTTGGAGTTATTATTAGAAGAAAAGGAAGTTACTATTGTCTCCCTGGGCACTCTGTCCCTCTGCCCCTGACTGGCAAAACCCAGCTGATTGAAGGGTCTTCCTTCCTGTGCTATCATACCGTTTCCTGTGCTAGAGCCCTGGCTCTGAGAACTCATCCTTCTCCTCCCTAGTACTAGAATAGAACTCTAATTGAAGCAGTGTGTGGACTGTTGGCACATGGAGAGACCATCTATTACAGTTTATCCATGTTGTGCTGGTAGACTTCTTCCAGATGAAAATCCCAAGGACAAATAAGGAGACTGTTCCTTCTTTTCCATAAAGGCACCCTGAGTCTAGTACCAGCTCATGATTAAGAGGCTTCTTATGTTTACAATTGCTTCTCAATTTTACTCCAAGAAAGAGTACTTGGTTTCAAAAATATTGGGATAAGAAGTTGGTAACTGGCGATTGTTAAAAGTAATTGATAAATAGTGCGGACTTTGAATCAGCCAGATTTCGTTATAAGAAAAGGAATGGAAGTAATTATAGTCTCATCTTTCCTTTCTCACTGGCTCATTGTTAACTCCCGAATGGTGGCTTTCTCTACATAATGCCTTCCGGATGTATCTACGCTGATACTCTCAAGCAAGCAAATCTGGGTCTGAGTTTACATTACGAAAATGAAGGTTTTTTTCCTTTCCCCTTGTCACTATTAGTTTCTTTCAGAATTCTATATTAGCTACTGTTTATAGTCTCCTGAAAATTACTACTGTGCTAGATATTCATTACCATATGTTTTCATTTGGAATTGGAGTTTTCAGGAGGGAGACTAAATTAGTCACAGACAAAATCATTATGTGTGTGTGTGTGTGTGTGTGTGTGTGTGTGTGTGTGTGTGTATAAAGTGGTGTGTTTGTGTGTGTGTGCATGTGTGTATATGTATAAAGTGGTGTGTGTGTGCATGTGTGCGCACACATGCCTGCAAAGCTTGGATCTCATGCATTACGTTGAGCTATAACCAATTATGTGTTCCATGTACCATTACCAGTTCATTAAATTGAGGAACTATGTAAGACTGGTAGAGGCAAAGAATAGGTAGGGAGTGTTCCCTGTGGAGAGTGGCATATGTCTGTATATGCACTTGTGTTGAACACTTAGCATGGTCGTGTGGTACACAAACCTCCTTCACTCCCCTTTATTGGGGGATTTGATTGAAGTGAAGTAGTCAGATCTAAGCTAGCAAAGCATCTGCAAGTTGCTCAGTGTGGTAGACAGAATTCTATAATTGGTATGGGATTCTGCCCCCTGGTGGACTTGCCCTAGATAATCCCCTGGCCCTGCATGTGGTTGGGACCTGTGACCAGGTGGCCCTTTTTTGTGTATGTGTGGGCCAGCCCTAGGGCTTGAATTCAAAGCCTAGTCATGGTGCCTGGGCTTTTGTGCTCAAGGCTACCTTCTACTATTTGAGCCACATTTCCACTTTTGACTTTTTCATGGTTAGTTGGACTTTTCCTACCTAGGTTGGCTTCAAACCATGATCCTCAGATCTCAGGCTACTGAGTAACAAGGATTCCAGATGTGAGCCCCTGGCACATTATCAGAAATCACTTTTGTTCACTGATAATTTTACATAGTGAAGGCCAGGAGTTTCATAAGTTTAATTAAGAATTCCAATCAATTAAAAATAGATTAAACAAAAGGGAGACTTCCCTGGGTAGATTAGCCTTAACCACATGAGTATTCAGAAAAGTTGTATCATGAATTCTCATGCTAACACAGAAGGGAAAGTTTTCCATACACCATAGCAGGAACGCTGGTGGACATCCTTCAGTAGCAATGGGACTCAGCCCTACCACACAGGAACTTAATCTTTCCAACTAGTGATTTAAGACCAAAAACTTCACAGACTCAGGCCAGTGAGATTTGAACCAGAAGAATCATGTCTGAACACCTGCTTTTTGAGAACTGTGAGATTATAAATAGGCATTTAATCAAGTGTTAAAGTTTATTGCAGTTTTTAAAACAGCAATGGAAAACTAAAACAAGGTGTCTATTAGTTTAACTGTTGTAACAAACTACTCCCTACTTAGTGGGACTGAGTAGTATGTACTTATTCTCTTACCACTGTGGGTATCACAGACTTCACAGTGGTTCCTATATGTGCTAAAAATCAAGATGCTGATAGGGTGGGCTGTTTTTCTTCTGGATACTGGAAGATGTTTCTGGATTCTGGAAAATGTTTACTTCCAGCTTCTGAGATCACTGCCATCCATGTCGCGTGACCCTTTCTCTCCAAGAGCCAGACATTGTGTGCTTCAAATCTTCTTTCTCCATGACATTATCTTTTTGGAGAGTAATTCTGCTGTCTCTATTGGCCACTGCCAGGCTCCCTGTAGGACTACATTGTACCCACTGGCTAATCTAGCAGAGTTTGCCCATCTTACAGTCAGAGTGCTACCTAGTGTGTGGAATTCCATCTGCTGCCTCAGCTCCAAATTGCTGTGAAGCATAACATAATTTTAGGTTCCAAGGAAGAGAATCTGGTGTCTTTATTCTGCCAGCCACTAGGGATTTAGTTTATTTTGTTATCAAATAGGGACATACACATGTAACATGATGGCATATATGCATCAGAAAAGCATTCTGAGCCAGCACTGAGGCTCAAACCTGTAGTCTGAGATATGAGGAAGGTGGACTTTGGAGGATCATGATTTGAGGCCATCCTGGGCAATAGGAATTTCACACGATTTCATGTGACTCAGTTGACTGAGCATGGTAGCTCAGTCTGTCCTCTTTTGTCAGTTTCAATCAGCAGATACCAAGATGACAGATGAAGAAATGCCCATGCAGTCATATCTCAGAACAATTTTATTAATACCACCATGGGATGAGGAGTGACATTTACCTACAGACATGAATAAACTGAAGATGTCTTTCTTCTCCTGGTTTTATAGGGTCGCATTGTCCCATGGCTATCTTATGGGAACAAATCAAATGGACACATTCCATGAGATAGATAATGAGAGACCAGAAAGCAGTAAGATAAGTATCCTCCTGGGCTCAATCCTGCCTTTTAACAGGATTCCTGCAGAAGGTCAGACGCATTTAGCCTAAGCCCTCACTCAACTGGTGGTTTTCCACTGGCATCATTCATTCTACATGCATACATTCATTCTTTCTACTGGGCCCTTGGTTGCCCACATCCAGTGATACAGGGAAGCATAAACAGAAAGATTACAGCCCAAGGTTGGTCCAGGAAAAGTAGGACCCTATTTTGGCAAGAACCAATCCAAAAAGCCTAAGGGTGGTATGACTGCCTAATGTCCAGGAAAAGAAAGCATCTGGATAATGTGGCTGGTGCCCAGATGGAGTCCTTTCTCCTCCTGGCAAGCATTGACTGATAGAAAGTTGATAGTGCCTTAGTGGCCCCTGGCACCTGAGATTCCAACCATTTTCTCATTTTTTTTTAGAAATGCCATTAAGCAGGTACATGTATACATATATAGAACGGATATCATAGAGAGAACTGAGTCATTTTGTGCATGAGTATCAATCTGACTAAAGATTTTGGTGCTGGAATAGCTCTTGCTTTTCTTGCTAAGACCTGTAGAAATTCCCGTGTCTTCTTTGCTTCTGTGATTGAAAACCCGGGGGGTAGTTTCATAGCCCCGCCATGCTTAGAGCCGTGATTGCTTTGACCAGTTCTAGCTTTCTGCTTTAGCAACATTAACATTTTATTTTTCTTAACTATTTTTTCTATTATGTTACTTAATACATCTTTGTAATTTTATTTTCAGCCATTATTTTTTTTCAAGGTGCATTTGACAGCAATCCATTTTCTTTAGGGCATGGATCTTCTTTGAGTTGAATTCTAATGACACTCTGTGTTTGGAATGGAGAGGAAATGAGATGTAAACTAAGCATTTCTCACATTACCTGAGATGCCTTTGTGTTTTACAAGGTTAAGGGATATGATGAATGCCAATCATCCGTCTTCTTCCCTGTCTGGGACTGCAGTTATCTTACCCCCTTGTAATAAGTTTTCCAGCCTCTCTTTGCCTTACCCCGGGTAGTTATCTGGAAGTTTGTAGGATGCACATATTTTCATTATCCTCCCTGAACCAAGTTAGTGAATAAGTCAGTAATCAGAAGAACAATATGAAATAGAATTCACAGTTCCACATCTGTGGTGCAGTTGATGCCGCAGGCTGGGTGATTCTCTGCTCTTTAGAACATTAGCAAATGCCTCTCTGGCTTCTACCCAGTAGACACTAATGTTCATCACCCCTTTTGGCTGTGACAGCCAAAAGCTTCTCCAGACATCACCAAGTGTCCCCTGGGCCCCAAATCGTCCCATTGGGCCCCACTGGTATGAACATGTCTTTGAATAGTAGTAAAATAATATTTCAGCTGGAGCTGTTATGCAGATGGAATTAGGTGTTTGAATGAAGTACTTAATTTCTGTGGAGGAAAATTCTTTGTTAAAGAGAAAATGGAAATCTTATTCTGATTGAAAATAAAGGCATATTATGGAAGTACAATAGTTGTTTGGTTGCTTTATCTATTTTTCACCCTACTGAGACAATTGATTAGTTGTTGTAACAACTCCTCTTAATTCAGTAATAGTTTTTCTTTTATAAAATGACACATGCCCCCGTAGTAAATTGTGTAGACAAAAACAAATTCTATTTCTAGCAGCACTGAGATTTGAACTCAGGGTTTACCCCTTGGTAGGTCCAACTGTAGACCTTGTGCTATATTACACGCTCTTCTTGGTTCATTTGTTGATGTTGTCTATTTGAGGCTTTGGTTATTTTTCAAATTTTTCCCATCCTTGTTTTGGATTGTGATCCTCCTACCTATAGCCTCTTGCATACCTGGGATTACATTACATGTATACTCCACCACACCTGGCTTATTTGTTAACTTTTCATGTATGTTGGCCTTGAACTGTGATGATCCGATATTCCTTCTAGGATTACAGACATGATTCATCATGCTTGGCTCTAAATTGAACTTTTAAATTGCCTTAGATCTCTGTTTTAGATCTCTGTTTTGTGATAACTGATGTTCATAACAAGTTGACTTGGGTTAATGGAGAAATTGTTTACATTATATAAGCACAATTATGCATATATGTTATTGCATATTTTAAAGTTGCATTTGTTAGTAATTGCAATCATATTCATGTCTGAAAGAGATGGATGACTGTTGATGCTCCTGGTGATGTTCTGGCTTCCACCCAAAAGACCCGATGTGACTGGCCCTCCCTCCAGCTGTGGCAGCCAAAGCTTCTCCAAACATCACTAAATCACCCTGGGGCCACTGGGATGATTTTGGTGATATCATCCTCTTAGCAACCCATGTAATTTTGGATTGTGTACCTCCCCAATCATTAATTAGCCTCTCACCTTTTTAATTCTATACGTTTTAGAAGTATTCTGTTTGCATACTTACCAAAGTAACTGAAGTCACCAACACTGGTGATAGGTTTGAGGGTCCAAAGCATCCTGGGGTTCAGTGATTCTCCAGGACGTAGCCACATGAATGGCTATGCCGTGTACAAGTGTAAGAGGTGAAATCAGCACCAGGTAAGGGGACTATGGAAGAACCAAGCAGCCCCTTACCCCCACCCCCTGGCCTCCTTCTGGGGTGATATTGATACCTTCTTTCTTCCACCCACACTGACAGGACATGCAGTGTCCTCAGCTATAAATGTTTCCTGCCCTGGATTTTGTTTTTGTTTTGTTTTTACTCAGGGTTTGTCACCGAGGTACCACCTAGGAAAGCAGGTTTAACATTTGGCATTGCAGAGACAAGGAGTCTTCATGAATGGAGAATGGCGTAACCTTCCTGAAAGTCAGACTCCAGACATCCACTGCGCAGACAGCAGCACTGGTCTGCTGTGTTGACATCTCTGTGTGGCGATGGTGTGAGACCACAGCTCTCTGTCACCTGTTACTAATAACATTGGAGTCCCAAGCTAGACATGCTCCTGGCACCTAATCCTTGTTTTTTTTTGCCTCAGTAGATTGGTCATATTTTAATACCTTATATGTAGAAATAGAGCACACAGTAATCTAATCTTAGGAAAATTACCTTAAGATCACAGTGAGAGAAAAGTTTGTATTCCATATTTAAACTTCCATTTCCATCACAGAAAGAATTATAATCACACTATTTCTGTTCTATCTTGGTGCTAAGGATATTTTCAAGAACATTGCATCCTTTGAACTATATCTCAGCTTCTTTGATAATTAGGCCTTTGGTTATTTTTTACTATATTTTCAGGTGAACAAGTTAAATCAGACCAGTAAGACAGTTTACCCAAAAACTGCACTGTTAATAAAAGAACAACCAGATACAAATACTATTTTATTTCTTTATAATTATCTCCAGAGTCTTCTTACTGAGTTAGGCACACCTGATACCAGATACAGTTGTTCAGTTTATTTGTTGTTTTTATTGGGTTTTTAATAGAACCCCAAGCCTTCCACATCCAAAGAAAAAAGCTGCAGTTCCAGGCTCACAATCAGATGACTTTTCACCAACATATATTTTCATTGTTTCCATGTCTAAAAGAGATGTTACAATGAGCCCTCAGTATTTTGAATCAGTCAATTTGACCAACTAAAGATTGAAGATATTTGAAAAAGAAAATGAGTCTGTTCCAAAAATGTTTTTCTTTTTGTTATTCCCTGGGCAATAGAACACAACAAAAATATCTGTGTAGCAATTATATCACAGTATGCATTCTTAATGTATCTACAGATCATTCTAAGTATGCAGAAGTTAGTGCCTAGGTTATGTGTTTTAAAAGACCTATGATGTCTCAGACATATACTAGTTATTGCAAATAAGGGAAACCATGGGACCTATGTTTCTGGCTGGCTTACTTCACTTAATATAATTTTTTCCAAGTCTTTCTATTTCCTAACAAATGGGGCAATGTCAGTCTTTTTGATGGAGGCAGAAACAGTCAGCTAATTTGATGTTAGGCGAAATGAACCCCAAGATAAGGATTCAAGTGTTTTTTTCTTTCTTGCAATTGTTTCTGACATATTTATAAGATGATTTCTTTGTTGCTTTAATGTCCCTCCCCTACGGTATAATCCCTGTTTTCACTGTATTTGATGTTGGTATAATTTGTGGAGAGGAAGGGAAAAAGCAAATTGTTTAAATAGGGATACAGGTGGACCCATCGCAACAATGAGATGTACAAGTGGTTATGTTGAAAAACGAACTTTACAACCTTGGCCAAGGAGAGGAGGGTTCGAGGAGGGGGAGGGAGATGGGAAGGAATAGGAAGGGGAAACAAAGGAGGAGGCAGCAATGCTTGATAAGAAATGTACTCATTATCTTGCCCATGTAATTGTAACCCTTCTGTATGGTATTTTCACAATAAAAGAAAAAGACCTATGCATCCTTGGATCTTGGTTATCCAAGAGATCCTGGAACCAGTCCCTCAGATGAGACTGCTGTATTGAGCTTTCCCGCATGTATGTCTACCTGGCTCTCTCCTCTCCCCTTACAGCACCAAACGTGTCTGATAGACCAAGGGCATAGGGTTAGGAACGTTACAATCTCAGCACTCTTGCAGGTGAGATCTGTGAGAGATTCCATGTAGTGACAAATCAGAGCTGTGAGTCTCCATCCCATGGTTTCTTCTCATGGACGCACCCTCCTCGTGGGCCGCATTTCTGGTGTTTCCATTAGCCTGTATACAACCTGGAGTAAAAAATGTTTTTAACTTAGCATTTCAGCAGATAGTTGTGCCATATAAATGTGTGCTTTCTGATCTTGATTTTTGTCAGCGTTTCTAAAAGAAATCGAAACACATCTACGTCAAACATAAATTAATATGTGTAAAGCAGATATAAGTAAATTCTATCCCCAAATTACTAAGCAATTACAAATCACTTGTTGCTGATTAATTATCTATATACAAGGTAGCAATTTAGAAATTCATGATAAATTGCTGCAATCTGTTGAAGTGTTGAAGGTGGTGATTTATGAAGTGTGATATAAATGAAATTTGCCATGGTGGAAAGAAAGTAAATTCTTTATTAACAGCCAATTTTCATTCTCTCACTTCTGGATTCAGTGTGCCTTACCTCTACGTCAGCTCTTCTTCTGGGGACAATAATACTTACTAAGGTGGCATTTTTAGTTCCTTCCAATTAAGCTTTATTCACATTCCACATCAGTATTATCACGTTGCTAGTTACTGACAAATTCTGGACTTCATTTAAAGAAAAGGAATGAAAAATAAATTTTACATTTCTTTGCCCAGGAGTTCAGGACCCATTTATTGTGTTGTTTTCCTCAATGAATGGGGAAGCTTCTTGCTTTGTTCAGTCATCTGTCATTACAGAGTGAGTGATCAGCAGACCTTATTCTCGACACAGAGAGTATTTTGTGAGTTTCTACCCTCAACCTGTCTCAGTATTTTTCCTAATGTGCTACAAATATGTGTAGATCCTCCCAAGTTAATCAGTTGAGCGAAAGCTTTCGAACCCATCAATTTTAAGAGATATCATCTGGCAAAGTGGTGCTTCTTAGAGCAAAAAAGTGAGTCCTACAGTTGGGCTCAAAGCCATTGCCAACAAAACACAAGACCCAAGTATATCTGTCTAGAAATAGGAAATAACTTGGCTGTATCATCATATAGAAATTAATAGATGTCTGTGGCTTAAATATTTTTCTATTTATTTATTTATATTGTGAAAATACTGTACAGAGCTGGGTTACAATTACATGGGCAAGATAATGAGTACACTTCTATCAAGCATTGTAACCTTCTCCTTTGTTCCCCCTTTCCATCCCTTCCCATCCTCCCCCCCCACACACCGAATCCTCCTTTCTCCCTCCCCCCGCCACCTAAGTTGTAAAGGTCGTTTTACGACATAACCACTTATACATCTCATTGTTGCAATGGGTCCACCTGTATTCCTGTTTTAACCATTCGTTTTTTCCCTTCCCCTCCACAAATTATACCAACATCATATACAGTGAAAGCAGAGGTTATACCATGGGGAAGGGACATACAAAGCAACAAAGAAATCATTTTATGAATATGTTAGAAACAATTACATGAAAGAAAAAAACATTTGAATCCATATCTTAGGGTTCATTTCCCTAACATCAATTTATCTGACCTTGTCTGCTTGACTCAGACATATACTAGTTGTTGAAAATAAGGGAAACCATGAGACCTATGTTTCTTTGGGCCTGGCTTACTTCACTTAATATTATCATGCAGAATATGGTATTCTAGCCTTTGGCAAGAGATCCTATCATGTCTAAGGTAATGTACATGTGTTTGATGGGTATATTAAGAAGGAAAGAAACTTCTTAAAGTAGGAAATTTCAAATGGAGACAACTAAAGTAACAAAAAATACTATTTGTACCTAGCAGCCTGTTCAAATCTTTAACAATACATTTTGCAAACCTTTATCATTATTTCCATATCTACTTCATGCACACCCACTTACAGTCCCAGTGCTCAGGGGCAAATCCCAGGAAATGTATTGTTTCTTCTTTAACTGTGAACTTCAAAGGTATGGACATCGGTAGGAAGAGAGAGGAAAGGCAGCTGTGCAGTGAGGGGACTCGGATGCCCAAGAGGAGGGATTCAGGTGCACTGGCCTGGAGGACCAGTTAGAGGCCCAGAAGTCAAAAAGGAACCCAAACAGCAGAGATAAAGGTAAAGAACTCATGTCTGTCTCTCCAAGGCATTGAAAGTGAGAAGTAAAGGCTATGTGTGATAGATGTCAAGTTAGGTTAAGAACTTCCTGATGGAGGGTACGCTAAAGATAACAAAGAACTGTCATAGGAGCTGGTGTTATCAACTAACTGGCTTTCCAGGGTTAGAGGATCAGCACCATGCACCCTCATGGTGCTGAGAAAGGAGGAAGGAACTTAGGTATGAGTTGACGTCACGTGGCGCTTTCTACACCTAAGAGCATATGATGGTGTGTGGATTCTCAGATCAGTCTGTTAGCTTCTGTAAGAAATTGAAATCTAATTTTTCTGAATATGAAAGCCAGGTAAGAGCCTCTATGGCTTCAGCATGGACAGAGAGGCCTGAATGGAAGTTTTAAGTAGGTTTCTTAGGATTAAATTAAGGATCTTATTTGTTTGTTTGCTTATTTATTTATTTATTTATTTATTTATTGTGAGTCCTGAGGCTTGAAGTCAGGGCCTGGGCATTGACCCTGAGCTCCTTTTTGCTCAAGGCTAGGGTTCTACCAATTTTAGCCACTGCTCCACTTGCAGTTTTCTGGTGATTAACTGAAGGTAAGAGTCTTAGGGACTTGCCTGCTCTCAGCCTTATGATTAGCAAGGATTACAAGTGTGAGCCACCAGCACTAGCTTTATGAATCATATTTAAAGTCTGTCTGCCTCCTTTCTTCGGCATTCAAGTAGATGCTTAGCACTAGATGTCAAACTTCCATATTAATATTGCTTTGATTTGAATGTGGATCAGTTTGTTCTGGCATCTGACCTGGGAATGATCTGATGATTTCCTTTTGGCCTGTCTAGATGTTAGCTGGAATCTTGAGGACATCTTGAGCTGATCTAATCTCTTTATTACTGCAGGAGAAATAACTATGCCCACTTTTCTCTATCAGAATAACTTCACATGTCTTTCTTACAAGGTGGAAAAAATTTACTTAAAAGGTAAAAAATTGTTGTTTCTCACTGTCTTAAGCCATCTAATCAAAGTTGCCACTTTATTCTAAAATTATGCTGAACAATAATGGCTTATTCACCCAAGCATCACATTATTATTATCATACAAACCCCAAATGTGTCATGCCCAATCACTTCTGGAGCCGTTGCCCTCTATCATTATCACAAATAACATAATATTCCTACATCTGTGTACTCTCATGATTAATAAGACGTCAGGGCCAAGGTTTGCAAATAGATTCAGAACCTCTCCTGTAATAGTTCAGAACTTCTCCTGTACTGCATCTCTCAGATGCCTGGATAACTCAGATCTCTGGTTATCTAAAACATCAAAGCACAGAATGAGGGACAAGACTGTCTTCTTTGGAAAGAATCATCAACCTGTATTTAGAGATATAGTTCCCCTAAAATGTCCTCAGGCTCTCCATAGAGCCCACAGTATTTGGAGCTGAAACAATGCAGCATTGAGCACTGGTGCCTTTTGTTCACAAGAAAATTGGGAGATCTGAGTTAAGTGGATTTTTTTTTCTCTCTGTATGTTCATGGGAGAAAATGTGGGTGTGGTTTGGAAGCAGGGGTACTGTGGGGCAGGAATGTTCAAACTGAGCAATTCCTCTTTGGTCTTCCTCCACAAAAATTTCTGCCTTTCTCCTCCCAGCATTTTTGAGATGTCAGATCCTCAAGATGAAAACATGGTGCTGTGGCCAAATACTTGACATTCCCACCACGCACATGGTAGAGAGCCAGGCAGAGCTGGACCCCAGACGTGGAGAGAGAGTGGGTAGAGAGCACTGCTGCCTGAAATAATCCCTGGTGTGCAGCTCACGTGAACCTAGTATAGTACATCCCTGGAGGTGAAGACAGGTCACCAGATGAAATGGACAGCAGGTTAGGAATTGTACCCAGGAGAGGGAAGAAGCTGCAAAGCATGCAAGGTTACATCAACATCTGGGGACTATGAAACTGTGTGGTGCCCCTGAGCCCCGCAGGAAAACACGACTTCGTTGCTTGGGTAACTTCCATGAGGCAGCTGGGAAATGAATACTTCTGCTCATAGACAAATAGGAATTGCACCTGGTTCCTTTGATAAAGAGGGTGCTAGTTTAGGGACTCTCCCAGGAAGGGTAGAGAACATGCAGTTAGGATGTTGGAGACCCCCAGCTTTTCCCAGAAGTTGAAGCAGCATTTGGCTTCAATCGTAGGCCTCTACACCATTACTTCAGGAAGGAAATACACTTCTTTGCGTTCATAGAAAACAGAGTTGCATTAACTCTGTTCACATCTGGCCACTTTCCTTTAACATCTTATTCCTAACTATTAATGTGGATAAACAGCATGATGAGGAATCCCAAGAGTAAAGCAGCAAGAAAGTCCAGACAAAGACATCTTTGCTCAGCTCTGGGGATCAAATAAGGGTTAACCTCATGGAAAAAAGATACTTGATTCTTGGCCGTGTTCCATGTCCCCCTGCTCTGTTCTTCCCGGGCATGAAGGCGCAAACCCCCAGCACAGATCACACATTTGGTACTGATGAAGGACCGCGTTACTCATGAGCGATCTTTGTCTTCAGGCAGAAGTCAGTTCTTGATGCCTTTATGTTTAAACTCAGAGAAGTGCTTCCTAATTTGTGTTTCTACTCTTGGGCTCCCCTGGGAACACCCAGTTCATCACCTAGTAACAAACCTGGGTAGAAAGGGGTCAGCATGTACATGCCACACTCCCAACTACTCGAGCCTCAAAGCTGTGCACCGCAAAGTGTTTTCTGTGACTCCATTTCCCATTTCACTGATTCGTGAAATAGTTTGCTGAACGTGTAGCTATATGCAGATTGAGAGTCCAGCATTGGCCACAAACATTACTGAAACAGATGGTTGTACTCACTTGTAGGTGAGCACTTTGATGCTTACTCCCTTCTCCGAGTTTCCCCTACCTTTGTCTACCCTTCTTTTTCTTGTTTCTATACATTATTTATTCCCACTCTACCAGTCAGACTCCTCAGGGCTTAGAGAAACTTGATGGGCAAATGTAAAATGTTTTTAAGTCTAAAAGAGTAGACCTAACCTAAAACTACCATAGTCTGTCTTAATGCTGTGTTTTAATCCTTCTTCTACCTTACTCCGTGGCTCTAATCAAATAGATGTAGATTCTGATTTATTTATACCTTTCATTACCAATGCATATTTTTTAAAGAGAAAGTAGGCACATGGCTACCATTTGAGAGTTTCTCATCCTAAAATTAGCCTAACAGCAATCACAAAAATAGACTTACCAGCTCAACTCACATCTTATCAGTCTCTGCAGGCGAGACAGGCTGAGATGGAGCAAGGGTGAGTTTGAGAACAGACAAGTCAGCTCCACACTGTATAAAGGATCGTATATGGGGAATAGCTACAAGAGAAAAAAAAAAGAAACCAGGGCCACAGGGTCTGTCTTCACAGTGTAGCTGGTGTGCTAGAGATATGAACTATGACCCAGGAAGATAAACTGACCTCTCTTATAATCGCACAGAGTGCTCGAACCCAGCACAGACTGCGGTCATTAAAGACAGCTTCTCTCTTGTTTTATATGAACCTATATTCAAGTCTATATTCAGTCTATATTCAAGACTGGCAGTAGAATGGAGCACTCTAATGATTTTCACGAGCTAGGGAACAAGTCAAATGTTAATGGTCAGTTTTGTTACTTTCATTGGTAGAAAAGTTTTACAAATTCTTTCAATGCATTGCATTATTCCAGCTTTCTCCAAATAATGCAATATGCAACTTAATATTCCGAACAGATTTTTTTTTTGTTGGCAGACATCTGTATCCTTTCCGTTCCTCCTGCTGACTGAATGGATTTAGCTTTTCAAATTGTTTGGAATCCCACAGGCACTTATTTGAAATTTTATTTTTAAATCTTCCTCAAAGCAAAGAATAATTTCTCATGCACACGTGTGGAAATATTTGTTACTATAGACCTTTAGAGAATAAAAAATAAGCCAAATCATACCCAGTAGTGTTTGAGTTTTTCTATTCCTTGTAACTATGTTTCCAGGTAAAAACATATAACAAGAAGGATTAGAATAGGATTAAAATGATCCTTTCTTTAAATAATTAAAGCAATTATATGGTAAACAACCTTTGTAAGCTTGCTGTGTATGGTCACTGTGCTAAATATTGTTTATAAATTCTCTTTAGTTCTCATCCAGACCCTTTTACCTCTTGATGTTCTTTCGCTTGGTTGTAGGAAGCTTGTTGGATCCGCTGCAGCTTTGAGACTGCTTACCCCAGCTTTCTGTGGTGTGGCCTCCCTCTCTCCTGTCCACCTCCAGGGCCTCCGATGCCCATGAGCTGCCTCAGTTGCACACTTGGGTGTCATCTGGTCCCCAAACATGCAGAATTGTTTCTGAGATGCCCTTTGACCCTGCCACTATAAAACACCTGGGAGTCATGTTCAGGACACACTGGTGGGTGGTTCCAGTGCCTGGGCTGCGAGGCTGCGAATCACCCAGAGTGTACAGCGACTCAGGAAGAAAGAAGTGACTGATGGCATTTATTTTAATCGTTATTCACTGGCTTTGTTGGTCACAAGCAGATATTATCGTTGATGGCCTCAATCCAGGCAGAATCCCATCTCTTTTAAGTGTTTGGGTAGTTGTTTGCAGGAATGACACAGAAACTTTTATTATATTTGATCTACTTTCAAATAAATTTTATGAGGAATGAAAAAAGGCTGTATAGAGTAAATGTAAAATAGATTGCTTTGGCAGATATACAAAGATTTAATTTTCCCTTTAGAATGGCTGTCAGTTTCCCAGTGTAATAAATAGTCCATGTACAGTGTGAACCACAGAAAGGAAAAAGGTGAACTGACTGTATTCCAAGGAATAGTTGAATGCCTTCAAATTCACTTCTCTTAGGAGTCAACAGGGATAAAAACTAAAGGGTTTTCTCAATATTTAATTACTGTGCAAGAAAAATCACTCTCTGGATTATTGGCAGATACTAAACTTTTCAGGGAGTGGAGAACTCTCACCCTTGTTAAGCCATACCCACTTAATAGACCAACCAATCACTGGACGTCAAGAATGAACTTAATAATTACTGAAGGCCACAAGTTCCAGGCCCAATCACGCTTGCTGAGTCACCTGCTCTAGGATTTATAGAGTGCTTCTGTATCTACCTCCTGAAGTCTCTCAACAAATCACATAAACCAAGATGGGCAGAGATTAATTACTCTATTTACAGATGTGCAAGATGCATTCTGAAAGACAAAGTAATCTTCCCAAACTTCACACTGCTCTTGATCTGAAAGCCAGGTACATCTGATGAAAACTGTGGTGTGTCCTTCACCTTGGAATTCTCATATTTCCCTGGAAGTTTCTGATGTTTGATTCATTGAGTCCTTCCAAACTCTCAGATTCATTTTTTTAATTTAATTAGAATCTACAATGGAGCTCTCAGACCTCAAAGTGCAAAAAATAAATTGTTAAACCAAAATATGGCTGTTTAAAGTTGTGTTACTCTTGGTGGAGATAGTTAATCCATTAATAGTTAATTATTAAATAGAGTGTGTATTGCCAAAATTCATATTCTGTGAGAGTGTTGTAGTTTGTAGAGAGCATTGCCAGGAAAGGCCACTCAGAGTGTGACCTCTCCATATCATACTTTTCAAGCCATGTTATCTTTATGTGCTTCTAAGTCAAGAGTCTGCTGCACAAAGGTCTGAGATGGTCCTTATTTATAACTAAGCTGATACAGCCAGTACCTTGATGTGGGCACAGTATGTTGACAGTCACATGAGACAGATTTGTGACAGTGTGAGCTGTTGTCTTCTTTTATTTTTAATAAGTTTTGTATTGTGAAAATACTTTACAGGTAGTGAGTACATTTCTTATCAAACATTGTTGCCTCCTCCTTTGTTTTTCCCCTACCATCCCTTCCCTCCCATCTCCACAACTACACTCCCTACACTACCCCCTCTACACACAAATTGTTTAAATAGGGATACAGGTTGATGAGTTGCAACAATGAGATGTACAAGACGCTATGTTGTGTCTTCTTATTCGATTTCCTAGTCCTAGAAGTCAAAATGATAAAACATATGAGCCATCCTCTACTGCCCTCAGTAGGTTGATCCTCTTTATTCTGGATAGGGACACATATGAAGATAAGCAGTATTTAATCTTTATTTGCATCTTAGCTTTATCGCCATTTGGATGTCACACCTCACACAGACCTGAGGTCAGATTTGACTTGATCACTCATGCCCTGAGTAATGGATGCATTGTTAGTTTCCATTTCATTCAGTTGGCACCTGCACATATTCCTCCACCATTTTACTCAGTCTTCTGGGATTCTACTCATACAGATTTCTCAGCTGTAACTTCTTGCTTTGTCTCCAGAGGCTTTCATCTCCTTCTGCCCTTTTGTTTATTCTACCTTATGCATTCCATCTTTTTTCCTCTAAGCACTAGGAAAAACTTGTGCTCTCTGAGCTTGAAGAGTTGTTTACAGTGCGCGTGTGCCTCAGTTTCTCTTGCCCACACTGTGCCTCATGCCTAATATTTTCAAACTGTTATTTGCCTTTCTGCTTAACGTCCCTAAATATAAAATAACTTTGAGGCACAATATGTAAGATATATCCTGATTCTGGCTTCGAGATGTGCTAACTCTCCCCCTTTCCACCTAGGCTTCATTCATAACATTTATATTTTGTGCAATTCTTTGAATGTGAAATAAATTTCCTCTTTTTGCTGATG
Organism: Dipodomys merriami; assembly: GCF_024711535.1. NCBI lineage: Eukaryota > Metazoa > Chordata > Mammalia > Rodentia > Heteromyidae > Dipodomys > Dipodomys merriami. The sequence continues at coordinate 5,601,261 of NW_027204715.1, read as the reverse complement.
CTACACATCCTTTCTCCAGTTTCTACATGATCTACCTGTTTATTCTCCCAGAAGAACTTGCATTGTTTCTCTAGTCTTGCTCAGATGGCTTCTGGGCAAAGCATGCTTGTGGAATCCTCCATCTTTTCTAGCACTGTGTCCTGTTCCCTGTATACACGGTACTGCATTGTAGTATTTATCACGAACCTAGTGAGCATTTCAGTACATGGTAAATGTGTGCTAGTTTTGTACAGATACTTTACTTTTTAAATAAGGGACTTGAGGTTCTACAAATTTGGGTATCAATGAAGGGTCTGGAACTAGTCTGCCTCAGGTACTCAGGCCCAGCTGTACATACCTTTCCATTTACTGTTCTCTTTTGTGAAGTAAGCTGAGAATTGCTAACAGGCAGGATGTTGTACAAACGATGAACATTGTCACAGGATAGATGCCTAGTAAATATTAGATGTGAGTTAAAACTGGACTATCTAATAATGTAATTCAATAGTGAGCATTGCTTATTTTGTGCCGTTTTCTCGGCACAGAGCCAGTCAATTGATTATAACAGGTTAGCCTAGGTTTCTATTCAAATGCTATTCTATTGTGTTTACGCCAATAGTAAGCAAAGACAATCCTCAAGAAATGCCCTAATGCTGCTTGTTATGAGTAGGCACCGGCTTAATTTGCCTTTCTTTATTAAGATCATTGTGCTCTAGAAAGTTTGTATTTATTACTAATGTAATTTAGTAATTACTAATGTAATTTATTACTAATGGCAATGCAGAAGTCACTTCATAATTCTGGGGTTGGTTTTCCTGAGTCTTCCAGTTCTTAGAGGACAAATAGAGTTCTTTTGGCAATATCGCAATCAAATATCTAGAGAATTTGATATTTTTGTTTTTTGGCACCAAAGCTTGAACCCAGGGCCTAATGCTGTCTGTTTGCTTACTCATACCTGGTGCTCTATGACTTAAGCCGTGCTTTCAGGCAAACTGTTTAAGGAGATAGTGTTCTGTGGATGCCAGGGTGGCTTTAACTGTGGTATTTTAGGTCTCAGAACTTCTGAGTAGCTAGGATTAAAGCTTGAGCCAGAATTACAAGCTTGAGTTTCTGAAATACAAAGATTACTGGCTAGAGATTTTTATACCATATTCAATTGAATTTAGGTAATTAAGCATAATATGTTTATAAATTCTTTTGGATCGTATATTAATATAAATTTAAACCTAATTATATAAAAATTTTCAGTTAAAATAGTTGTGATAGACAGAGGGGGTCTTCAAATAGGTGAAGAAAATGATGGGAAACATAGCAGAGATAGTTTTCCAAACCAGAAATCATTTCTACCCTAAAATGCAATTAAATATTTTAAAATTGCTATTTAATTGTATAAAAACCTTCATTTTCAGAACTACAGTAGCCCTGAATATAAGAAAGAAAGAGATGCAATTATCGTAATTCATTAAATCACTTGCCTTGAGTGAGGGTGCAGGGGGAAGTATATGGCAGAAAGTTATCCTGTGTGGAAAAAACGGAGACTAAAGAGCTGTACTTAACTATTCAGCTTAATCAGATCTGTGGGATATAGGAAATGGGATGAATGTTTGCATTACTTATTTCGGATCTATGAGAACTCCTTGAGGGTAAGCTTTTCCCTAATACTCATGTAAATTGTAGCATTCCCCAGCCCGGTGTGGAGCTCTCTGTCAGTTGGGTGATTACCAAGGCAGAGAACCACTCAGACGGCCACTGCTGTGGGAGGACAGTGGAGGAGATTGTGGAATTGTTGGGGAAAGAGTGATGGTTTGGGAGAGCTGGTAAGGGAGCAGGGAGGCCAACCCCACATAAGCAGAAGAACCCAGGGCTGTGCTAGGCCCCACGGCTCCTCATCCTCCTCTCTTCAGTAGTGCTCATATTCTGCCAAGATATCCCTTCTCTGGGCTAGGAGAAAGGGGTTGGCTCCCGTATTCCATTCACCTCTACAAGTGACATGGGATCTCAGATTGGAACATCCAGTCCACTGCCTTTCCAACCACTTCCAGACACAGCCATGGATTCCTCGGTGCTCATGAGCTTACATGGTGGCCCCATAGGACAGCATTTTTTTTCCCCTAAAGCAACACATAAAATCAGCTCAGGAATAAGTAAGTAGTCGTCTTGAATTTTGTATGTGTACTTCAAATGTGACATGTCACAGGTGGGACTCCATTCACCTCTGTCTTGCATGTGCACATTTTTCCTTTCTTTGTCACATGAATGTAGTACTCACGCAAATTTCTTAGGTCCCTGTGCTGCCAAAGTGAGCCACAATGGGCAGCAAGGTGCTGGCATAATTCCCGGTAGGACTGGACTCTTTGTCTCCTGTAGACTAACTTCCCCCAGTGTACCCTGCAGCCCTCTGTGCACTCAGTGTTACTGTTCCACATTGATTTCTGGCTTCCGCTGTTGGTTTGTATCTCCATGTCCCAGTTACACTGGCAACACTGTGTCGTCTCTAGCTAGATGAATAGCCTTCTGATGCACACATTTATGGTGGAGGATGATAAAATGCACACTGCTGGTAGAAAGCTAGCTATGGTAATCCATGTTCAAATTCAGAACTTGAGAAGTTAGTGTCATGCCTAAAGTAATCCTTAACACTAGCATTGATTGAATATTTGCTGTTCGTGTGAAGAATAATAAGTGGGACACAGTCTACCCAGATTTCTCACAAGAACTCCAAAGAGGATTGATTAATTTTAAAAAAAAGTCCTTATCGACATCATAGGCAGAATGGCTGTTGGCTTCTTACAGCATGATCTTTTTTTAGAATTTTCCTACATAAATAAAAAATCTAAAAGAAATCTAAGATTCATAATGATAAGAAAAAAACAGCAATCCGCTATTCTGTGTTTCTTATTTTCCCACTTGTAAATTTGAACTTGTTTAGCTTCGCTTGGCATGCTGGAGGTCAAAAGTTAGAAGTTTCCCCTCATTTTTCATTCCTGTTTGTGTCATTTCTTTTATATCATCTCATTTGTTTGACTCAGGACATGGAATTCCAGGCAAATAAATCATAATGATATGACTTTGAAAAAGAAGTTCTTGTACTGAAGTACTTTGAATGCCTATGATATGAGAGTACCTATCATGTGATTAATATAGTTTTGCTTGCTAAGTTGTTTTTCTTCTATTTTGAAAGCAGAATTTCTTACCAATGAACTAAGGTGTGTTTGATTCAGATATGTGATGATCCAAACATTGCATGGATTTGGTATTTCTTCCATCAATGATTTTGCTGTTTTTGAAGTAGATTGACTGTTGTTACTCCTCACAGCATTGAAAGTTGGTTTTCTTTTTCTAAAGCTACAATTACTTACATGTGTATGAAGAAGGCTTCAGAGTATTGAGCATAGCAAGCAGGTCAAAACCCAACGAACAAAGAGGGGTATGGGTGAACTCTACTCCTCTCCTGTATTATAACTTTTCAACAGACACTGCTCTTCTTTCTAGGAAGTACCTGGCTGTCCATTTAATGTTGGAAGCTTTCCTGCTCCGTGCTGCAGTGGCCTCTATACCGTTCACCTTCTCTTCAGTTTTCACCTGCTCTACCTGCCAGGTTATCTCATATCCTAGAGACACCATCTCACTGTGTCAATTCCTTGCTTCAAATCTTACCCAGTTCAGCTATACATAAAAATCTCTTCAGTTCATCTATGCATAAAAATAAACCTGACAAGCTTGGCCAGGGTCTGGGTGTTTCTGGGGTGGATACCTATGGTAAAGTCACATGACATTCCCCTCAGCCTGAAATCTCTCAGTTCATCCCTTTAATGGACTTTCTCCCCAGATCCAGCCCTTTGCACTGGCTGATGCTTTGTTTCAGTTGTATGAGCACACTTCTGTTTGCTCATACACCAGTCAGAAGCTTACACATCCATTGAAGGCTTGATTGCCATAGGAAATGCTCCTTCATCCATCTCTCCATCTCTAACTCCATGACAGAGGTGTGTAAGCAGTCCTGCGAGGTCACAACGTGTCTTCTTCTGGACATCCTTGTTACCCATGACTGGGTCTTTTATATTTATGTTTCCAAGGAAGAGAGAGAAAGTTTCTTCTACGACCTTCAAGTTCTTGGTTGGGAAGCCTGTAATAAAAGGCAGATGATAAGAGAAACACAAACAGTAGTGTACTGCCATGTCTAACTCATTGTATATGCAGGAGATACCCAGAGATGACTAAACTCAAAAGATGACTAAAAGTTCAGTTTTCCAAACCATCGTTAGCTAGATTCAATGCTATCTTCAGCTGGATGGAAAGGCAAGATAGGAAGGTGACCAAGAAAAACAGGTTCACAAAGGAAGGCTTGTTTCATAAATTTAAGATGATAAAGATGCATTTCTGAGACAGATGAGAGAAAGAGAGAGAGCGGTCTTACTGTTTTCCTTTACAAATTCTCATTGAGAAGAACAAAGCCGGCTCTGTTTTTTAGAGCTCCTCCTGTGTTGCGATTTCATAAATCATTGAGCTCAAAATCATTCTTACGTGAAAGGAGTATATTTGAGGGTTCCATAGTGTGTCCTCCTGTAGAGGTGGGACCACTCTACAGTTCAGCAGAGATAAGAAGGTGAAAAAATCTACCATAAAGCTCACTCACTATGAGTATTTGCACATGCGTTATCTGTACATCTGTCTGCATGAGTTTCTTGGGACTTCTGTAGGGAAATGCCATACACTGGTGGCTAAGATAACAGAAATTTATTTCTTAAAATTATATTAAGTGAAGTAAGCCAGGCCCAAAGAAGCATAGGTCCCATGGTTTCCCTTATTTGCAATATCTAGTATAGGTATGAGTCAAGCGGAAAAGGTCAGATAATGTGATGTTAGGAAAATGAACCCTTAAATATGTATTTTAATGTTTTCGTTTCTTTCATGCATGTGTTTCTAACGCATTTATAAGATTATTTCTTTGTTGCTTTGTATGTCCCTCCCCCACAGTGTAACCCCCGCTTTCACTATATTTGATGTCAGTATAACATGTGGAGGAGATGGGGACAAACAAGTCGTTTAAGGATTCAGGTGGACCTGTTGCAACAATGAGAAGTACAAAATGTCATGTCAAAACCAGCTTTACAATGTCGGTGTGGGGGGGGGAGGGGGGTATAATTGGGTGGGGGGAGGGGGGTAAAATTGGGTGGGGGGAGGGGGGAGGCGGGGAAGGGAAGTGAAGGGTAAACAAAGGAGGAGGCTGCAATGCTTGGTAAGAAATGTATGCATTATCCTGCCCATGTAATTGTAGCCCCCCTGTACAGTATGTTCTCAAATAAAATAAAATACAATTAAAAAAAAAAAAAGAAATTTATTTCTTTCCAAAAATCTAAAATAATTGTTACAGGACTAATACAAAGGTGCCAGACAGGTCCTGCTTCCTCCCCAGATTCTAGAGAAGCATCTTGTCTTTGCATCTTTTGGCATCTATTGGGGTGACTTCTAGCTTCTCTAGACTCGTGTCTGGATCACTTCTCTCTGCCTCGAAGGTCACATTGCTCCTCCGCCATGTCACATCTCCCCTGACATCCATCACGAGGAAGATGTATCATAGATTTACATGACAGATTGCAGATCTTGACTGGAAAATCTCTCTTTCTCAAAGTTCTTAATTTAATCTCATCTGCAAAAATCCTTTCTTCTCCCATTATTCATTGGACACAGGATTTATACCTTTGGGGGAAGGGCTTGCCCTCAGGATCATGCAAATTGAAGTTTCTAGACTTCACTCAAAGCCACAAAGCAGTTTTAATAGTTGTGGGCAGTTAATGTACTTCAAAATCAAATTCTGCCCCAGGAAGTTGGGTGAATGTGCATAATGGTCATTCCTGGCTCATTATACAACAAGGGAACTAATGAAAATAGATAGAGTAAGGGGTTGCATCATGTCCATTCTGATTTAATGTAAAATTATAGCCTAAAGTTCACTTTTTCAACCGCAGCATGTTAGACATTACAGACAGCAAAAGGCCATACTCTTACTCTCACCCTTGAAACATTTTGGGCCTTTTCAAATTTTTTATTGCTTTAGAGCTTTTTTCCCTCACAAGTGTTTCAGTAATTATAATAATAATGTTTCAGTGCTCCATCTGGTGTATAAATAAATATATTTTCCCATAGCAGAAAAAAGTTTGGAGAAATAAATGTCATATAACACCATTGCTGTTTAATGATAAATTATTTGAGGTAAAAAATTTAAGTATTCATAACATGATGGAATTGTTAAGTATTAACTGGAAATGAATATATCAATAATGTTCATTAAATTCTCACGTGATGCTTAGATATTGTTGTAGAGCCATGTTTTTCATAAACAGAAGTATATCATCTAGTTATTCGTTCATTTTTAACAATAAGAACAAAACATGACTGCCCAAAGGTAAAGCAGAAAACATATTCCAATCTTCATTTTTCTTAACGGAAGACAAAACTTTTGTAGAAATGATGCTGAATAAGGATCATAAAAGAATTTTCTAAACATCCTGAGATTTACAAATTAGATCAATATGTTTTCCAGCTGAAAAGAAAGTCTATCTTTGTAGTTGTGGGATACATCTCAAGAAGCAAGCGTTTATAACTTGAATAATGAGAAAATCCTTAGTGGTTCCATAAGCATAAAATAATTCCCTCATAAACATCCATAATTTGGATTTTATTAGCAATCTAGCAAACTTGGAGAGAACAATGTAACTTGGATTTGTCAAGGAGTGTTAATCGGGTATGATATATTGTTTGTTTTCATGAAGCTACTTTCAGAAGAATCAAAACATAGAAAAGATTCAAAGAGGAACTGAGAACAAAAACTCATACATTTACATCTATATTGGCTATTAAACTGAGAGTTCACATAGAATGTCTTCAATTTTATTTAGCCAACATATGCAATAATAATAAGACCCAAACCAATGGCCCTGGTATGAGTGACTTTGCATTGCAGGGAAATCTAACCCAGAGAATCACTAGTAGAATATTCCTCCTGAAAACATAAAAATATTTTATTAACATTAATAAAATAAAGTTCTAAGCCAAACAAAGGCTTGCAGAGTTTCTGTACCTTCATTTATATTCATGCTGTGTTTGCTAACATCTCTTTCTACATCTGTTTCATGTTGCCTCAAGATAAAACCCCTGGTCCTTCATATTACTTTTTATATTCAGTCCCTTTTGAGCCCTTTAACTGTATCCCCAGATGAGATGTCATCATTTGGCTTGGAAGCTCATTCTTATATTAGGGCCAGGCTGGTTTATCTTACTTTCCCCTACAGTGCTAGACTACAACTGCCTGTAGTCAACTGGTCTGTGCAAAAATATGTCAGTAAAAGCCACACTGCAAGATTATCCTGGGCAGAATGTTCCCAGGTAGGCCTCATTGTGCCAAGTTGTTTATCTTTTCAATACACATCAGATGTTGCTTCCTGTTGTTATGTGTGTGTATGTGTGTGTGTGTGTGTGTGTGTGTGTGTGTGTGTGTGTTTGTGTGTGTGTGAGTACGTGCACATGGGCACATACCAGTTCTAAGGCTTGAACTCAAGCACATTCCCTGAGCTTCTGTTGATCAGTGTTAGTGCTCTACCCCTTGAGCCACAGCTCCACTTCCAGCTTTTTTGATAGTTCAGTGGAGATGAGTCTCAAAGAATTTCCTGCTTTGTCTGGCTTTGAACCATTACCTTCAGATCTCAGCCCTTGAGTAAATGAGATTATAAGCATAAGCCATAGGCACCCAATTTTTCTTTTTTTTTAGTATTTTTATTTCCTTTTGTCTTTAAATAAGTTTTTTATTATGAAAATACTGTACAGAGGGGTTACAATCACATGAGCAAGGTAATGAGCACATTTCTTATCAAACATTGTTGCCTCCTCCTTTGATTTTCCTCTACCATCCCTTCCCTCCCATCTCTACAACTGAATGCCACTTTCTTGATTCAGCCTGAACTGTGGTAACCTGGACACTCTGGTGGAGAACAGACATCAAGAACATGCCAGACACATTTCTTTTGGTGGTAACCTCATTGCCTTTTCTTGTTATTTTTTAAGTAACATTTTGTAAGCTTTCATGTCACTATTTCATAAAATGATCGATTTTAGCAAGCTCATCTCTGTTATTATTTACAAGTATCCATAATCAACTTACTCCTTTTCAATACCTTTTTGAATATGCCAAATGGATGTTATTTGAGAAGAATAACTCAATTTTCATTTGTGACGTAGCCATTTTCTTTCCTGCAAGCAGCAGATTATGGATATTGTGATGTTTAATGGCATCATCTGTGTAACATAGGACATGATTAAATGTCGTGAAAGACTAAGGGATGGAGGGATTGGAGGTGTGGCTCAGATGGTAGGGTGCCTGTCCATGAGTGAAAGCATCACACACTGAGTTCGAGTGCAATCTCAGACAGAAGGAGAGGGAGAGGGAGAAAGAGAGGGAGGGAGAGAGAGGGGGGGAGAGAGAGAGAGAAAGAGGGAGGGAGGGAGGGTGAGGTAGGAGGGCGGGAGAGAGAGAATATAGCCTTAGAAGTGTGAGTTTTCCAATGAATTGCATTTGGGAAATAGTAAATTAGGCAAAATAGTCTTAGGGACTGGACCCACTCCGATGTCAATACTTTTATCCCATGCTTGATTGATTTTGAATTGGGTTACTTTCATACTAATACTTTTAGGAAATTAATGTATAAAAATAGTCATTCCTTTAGTAATTGGATTTTTCACTGAATTTAGTCTTACAAATTGGATTATTTGCCATTTTTAAGGCTTTCCTACTTGGAGCCATGAAAAAAATTTCTTTGAATCTGGGGAGCCAGAATATTTCTTGGAAATTACAGCCAGGAGCAGCTGCTGTTTCCAGCCTTCGCTTCAAGTATGACTTTCCCTAATAGCAGTGCTTTTGAAGTGCAATCGTTGTTTGATACCTCAGAGTTGGAGGACTTGAACCTGGATACTAGACAGTATCATGCTCTGTTCTTTCACTGGGTTCCTCCCCAGCCCATGCCTGTGTGGATGTCCATGCTGATGGAGGGCTTCGGAGCTCACCCTCCATCACTCTGATCTTCTGTCCCTAGGTCCAATCAAGGCAATTGAAATCACTTCTCAGGGGCATTTGCTTCCTCAGAACACTGACTAATCAGTCCTGTTTCCTGGGTCCCTGGCACTCCACAGGTGCTTCAGAGTTTTGGTGAATGGTTTATGCTTTAGTTCTGTTATTTAAGAATCACAGACACCATTGCATAACAACATTTTAAGCATTCAAAATCTCTTCATGAAGTAAAGTTTATGGTCACATTACCTGACCTTCCTGCTTTTATTGTGGAGCATGCAGTAAGAGGTCCATTTCAGACTCCACTACCAAAGAACTGAACATGGCCCTATTTGCATGGCCTTGGTTTATGTACAACTGTATGTTTTCAGAAGTAGACAACTGAAACAGCACCCATACATAATCTGGATACTGTTGTTTAATGGCTTCTCCCTTGAGGAAGCAGTCATTGGTTTATTTATGTTGTTATGTAGTATAGGGTGGGCTTGCTCTTCCCCTGCCAGGTACTGGCTTCATACACTTCCCCATGGAGGACCCTGGAAGGGCATCTTGAAGGGCATCTTGGAACCATTTACCGCCATCCTGGCTAGATGTGTTTGTTTGACATGTAATTGCACCATGTAGCCCATCCCATCTGCCCCAGTGATTTGTTTCCTGTGGGGACAGATGGGTAGTGGTGGTGGTAGGGGGTGTGGGGGTGAAGGGTGAAGAGGGGAAGTGATGTATGGGAAACAAAGGAGGAGGCAACAATGTTTGATAAGAAATATGCTCACGGGCTGGGAAGTTGGCTCAGTGGTAGAGCGCTTGCCTTGCATGCCTGAGGCCCTGGGTTCGATTCCTCAGCACCACATAAGCAAAAAGAAAAAAGCCAGAAGGGGCGCTGTGGCTCAAGTGGTAGAGCGCTAGCCTCGAGCTGAAGAGCTGAGGGACAGTGCCCAGGCCCAGAGTTCAGGCCCCACAACTGGACCCCCCCCCCCAAAAAAAAAAGAAAAAAAAAGAAATATGCTCACTATCTTGCCCATGTAAGGGTAACCCTCTGTATGGTATTTTCACAATAATAATAATAATAATAATAATAATAATAATAATAATAATAATAATAATAATAATTAATAATAAACATTTTGGGGCTGGTGTTGCTTGATAGTTTTCCATGCTGGGGAAGCAAAACCAGAGTCTCACAGCTACACTCCAGCTCCCCATTGAAGTTTTCCATCCATAGTTAAGCACATTTGAGCTAAGGTTTATATGAGGTAAAGGAATTAGATCGTTTGGCTTCTGAAGGAAGAGTATTCCAGAAGTGCGATGAGCTGGTCCACAGATCCTAACTAGGCCATGTCATGTGGAACAGATGTCTCCATTGTTCTATGACCACCCCAAAGAATCCAAAAGAGTGGGTTAATGCCACTTGGAAACTTGGTGGGATGCTCCATATGGCTTTGCTTTTATTCCAGGGGATCGAAGGAGCCCTTGATGGCCTAGGGGTTGAGTGATGGGAGCTTAACGCATGTTCTGATCTGAAAGTAGAGGTCTGCTGCTATGTCAAGAACAGTGTGTACTTTTCCATTTGTTGGCTGTTTGCTCTCACAAAATCAACTCAGATTTCTCAGATCATACTCTGGTCATGCAGTTGTTGATGATAGGAGTTTCATTGGATAAATCATATGCTGTTTAAAATCAATACTTGGGCTGTAAATGGGTCCAGAGATTTTAAAAATGAATACATTCCACGACAAGGAAATCAATGGCATTTATGATTAATATTTACTGAATGGCCAGAGATCTGAACTTAGAGATGCTCATTTTTCCCCCTTTGGGTATATACGATGCTGAATTATAAGAAAAAAGAAACAAATCAAGAAGAATAGATAACCAGGGAGGTACTTACCTTGTTAAATTCCGTAATGAGAGAACAGTCACAGATCTGAGTCAGGAAGTCTTAATCCTGATCTGACACTTGATATCTTTAGGCCTTTGGAAAATCATTTAGCCTATACCTTTATAATAATGATATCACATAAAATGAGATAAATGTATTAAAAACATTTAGCATTGTGACTAATACACCACAAATTAATAAGATATTTGCACTATTTTGCATTAGACTTGGAAACTGATTTGTCCTAGAGTAATGACCATAATATGTATGCTGTTGTCAATGCAAAACTACTTTCATGATTCATTGCTTATACTGGTCTGAATTATGCCATCTTTCATTAAAACCTACCCAGAATGCTAGTGTGTAGGCTTACTTGGAAAGTGGAACTTTGCTGATATAAATATACCTTAATGAGTACAATCTTGTAGAGCATTGTTACGCTCTCCTTTGTTTTTTCTCCTACTACTGTAACCCTTCTGTGCAGCATCTTTACAATAAATAAAATTTTAAAATAAATACACCTCAATAATAGGAAAATATGAGAAATAATTTAAAATATGAATACTGTACTAATAGTTAATATTATATTAGGATGCAACATAGTTTAATTGCTAGTGTCCTTATAAAAGAGACATTTGTGGAAAAAATAGATAGAGTGAGAAGGTCCTATATTGATTGGGACAGAAAGAGAACCAATGTGTCTACCAGTCAGGGAATTCTAAGGATTGACAGGTGGGTTTAAGAGAGAGAGGCACAGGAAAGACTCTCCTAGTTTTCAGAAGGAATTACTATGTATACCTTGGTTCCAGTCATCAAGCTGTACAAATGTATATCTAACATTAAACCCATCCAGTATATGCTATTCTGTCTCTAATATCAAAAAGAGAAAAAGACAAAAGAACATAATCTTACATAATCTTCACTTACTCGGAGTAAGTTTAATTTGATATTATATGAAAAAATTGCTTTTAATGTAAAGATTTTAATATTATATAATTTGGGGGGAATTTCTAAGGGTAAGGTGCATCCTCTAATTTGGGGTTGATTTCAGTATGAAAAGACATCTTCATATCCTCTGATTTAGAAGTTGTCAGTAGAAAATAATTGGACTTGTCTCTATTTGACATGATCCAAAATGCAAGTATCCTGTGGTAAGCATGAAAAAATGGGCAGGTACATTTAGCATCCACTAAGAAGTGGAAATATTGTGTGACTCCTTCCAAAGTAACTATTTCCTACTCTGTGATCTGAAATGCACACACAGTGAGTTTCAACTCAAGTGTCACATGTTTAGAAACTGACATGGTTGGCCATTACAAGTAATTAATAAAGACATCCAAATTCAAGGCTAACTTAAGTTGTCATGTTATTCACATTACATTCAATCACAGTTGCTCCTTCCAATTTCTTTGCATGTTCCTCGACTTGAACAAGGACGTGGCCTCATAGTCCCTGACAATTTCTTTGTAATCAACAGGACAATGCAACAGTCTCCAGTGTGTCCCAGAAATACATGACAGAAGAATCTGAATGCAAACATATGAAAAAAAGCCCTCAGGTGGTTGTTAATTTTTGGTGCTGTGTAATTAAGCTTGTTTTCTAATGTTATCTTGTGCCAGTGTCTAATTAGTAGAGCCATCTGCTGATAGAGCAGTGGCCCATCTGCCTAGTCTTCCCTTCACTTTTATGAAAAGTATCTGCCATTGCATGGTCCCTGTTGGATCAACTTCTCTTGCTGTGGAATGGGAGAGCATCTGATTTCCTCCTGGGATCACGGCTCCATTTATCATGCCAGAAGCATTCTGGGTACCCCAGGGGAACTGAGTGTTTCACAAAAGGATTGGAGGTTCCTTCCATCACCAGTGTTTCTGCCACCTGCGAAGGGAATTTTCTGTCGCCTACTCTGCTTCTTGTTAGGTCTGACTGTAGTACTCTCGTGGCTTGAAAACCATGATTCTGTACATCCAAGTGTATCACTGGATCCCAGGTGAACCTGTGTGTGGTAAATCCAAGCAGAAAATGAGTACTGTTGTACAATCAAATTTCACCTGCCGCCAAAAAGACTGATGCAGCTAACTCACACTGATTATGAAGTGACATCTGACAAATACCAGTGTGTGCCACATGTGCCTGTTTTTCGTAAGCAGGTCTTTATCTAGCAGCATGTATGGTACTTGGTAGGTACTTAAAGTTTCTTTATGAAATGAGAAAGATAATGGGTTCCTGGGAATAATGCAGACTTCTGTATGTTCTGTGAGGGCATAGGCGTTATTGCACAATCTTCAGAGAAAAAGAAAATGAGCCACAAACAGAAGCCTTCTCTTCCAACATACAGATGCTTCATTGCTTCCTTCTATATCCGAGTAACCCTAAAATTACTCCTGCATGTGCACTGTGGCTAAAAAAATAAGAACACTAAATGTCAAATGGAATAGAGAATTAGTATTACTTTTCCTGCCTATCATATTGTGCAATAGAATAAAAACTAAAGATAAAAGAATACAGATATTTTTAAAGTCTTCAGGAAATAAGGCTGAGTTGACATTTGTTTTGACAATCATAAAGATAGATTTAGATGGGTATAAATGTGTGTGTAATGAATTTGAAGACACATATAAAGATGGCTTCTCAAATCAATAGAGAGTTTTGTTCCAAAATAATGACATATATAATAATAACAGGTTTCACTGAGACTAGAAGGAGGTTTAACTAAAAGGTCTTTCATTGATTAGAATGGATGTCCTACTATAAAGGAAGTTAGAAGCAGATTAAAAGAAGCTAACCTCAAGCAAAAGAGTGGATTACTTTAAGAAATAAGCAATTCAAGAAGAAACTTTCGTTGTTATGTACATTAGTCTCCCATGAGACCAATTCTCCTCATTTCTGCCAAGTAATCTAATGGACAAAGTCTAGTTCACAGAGTGAAAGAAAAACAGGATGTGATGAATCTGAAACTCAATTCTAATTCAATTCTGCATTCCATTTATAGTTCAGCAGTATCTAATAATGTGTCCCCACTTGGTATCTTACATTATACGTACAGTTCCATTCTTCTATTAGTATAGAAAGTGAACCCACAGAAAAGCTATACAATCATGGTCTTTAATTAATTCTGGATTTGAATATTATTGGCACACTGGTGATACCATAATTAAAATGCCTCTGGAAAGGAACTTCTCTACTTTTAATAACTGTCTTGAGAAGAATCTATAAGATTTGTTCTATTTTCTACTGGTCTAATAAACTTGTGTGAACATTTGCTATGTTTTGGTATTCCAAATAAAGTAATGAAATATTTATGAAAACTCTCACATTCCTTTTTCTATTACTTTTCCCTTCCAGTCCCTGGTCAATATTTATCTTGAAAATGTGAAGGCCACTTGAGTAGTAGGCAGACTTATGAAGCTGTTTGCTTACCTTGCAGCACCAGGAGCTAAACAATTCTGATGGCATTTAATAAATATTCTTCTTCTTAATCCTGGGACAAACCCTGCTCCTCATAGCTCTTACATTTACTGTAGAGGCTATTAGTATTTAACTTTGTTATTGTTGTTGTTTGGTTTTTGTCCATCCTGGGGCTTGAACTCAGGGCCTGGGCAATGTCCCTGAACTTTTGAGCTCAGGGCTAGCATTCTACTACTTTGAGCCACGGAACCACTTCCATTTTCTAGTGGTTGATTGGAGATCAGAATTTCATGGACTTTCCTATGGTGGCTGGCTTCCAATCTTGATCCTTAGATCTCAACTCTTGAGTAGCTAGGACCACAGGCATGAACCACCTGTGCGTGGCAATATTTAACTTTTAATAGCATCACCATTCCAGAAAGAGCCATTAGAATGCCTCCTTAGCTAAAACTCTTCATTGTACAGTTTCTCTTATACAAGCACTAAGTCCCTTTCTGAAATATATATCTTTGTGTACATATAAAAATGTATATACACATATACACTTACACATATATATGTATATACATGTGTGTATGTGTGTGGATAGATTTAGATAGATAGATAGACAGACAGACAGACAGATAGACTTTTGGGTGTATGTTTATGTGTGTGTGGAGGCATGGATGTCTTTATTTAAATAAAAAATAGAATCCAGCCCTGCACAGTGGTTCACGCCTGTTATCCTAGCTACTCAGGAGGCTGAGATCTCTGAGGATCATGGCTCAAAGCCAACCCAGGCAGAAAAATCCCCCTTATCTCCAAGTAACTACTCAAAAACCACAAGTGGTGCTGTGGTTTCGAGTGGTAGAGCACTAGCCTTGAGCAAAAGAGCTCAGGGATAGCATCTAGGCCCTGAGTTCAAGCCCCATGACTGACAAAAAAAATTAAGAGAACTTTACAAACCAAATGTTAGAGATCAAATCAGTTTAACATAATCCAGTAATCTCATTTAGTACATCTACCAGTCGCTTACAAGATTTAGGTGCAACATTGTACATCTTTCCATCCTGCTTGTATTAGAGGCTGATGAGCTCTAATTTTACTGCTGCCACTCAGTTGATGAACAGGAGAATATTCTTGAAAGGACTATGAACGTCTCTTCTCACATGTTGACACAGACAAAGGTCCCCACATCTGTACAAGGGAACACACGTGTAGGGTTGTTTCTGTATTAAATTCAGGATGTCCATCGCTCTGAAATACGTTTTAGGACTCACATTCCCCAGTAAGATAAGGATCTATAATGTAGCATGTTATGACTTAATCCCTGTTATGCAGTTTTCTTTGGTGATAGCTGAGAGGAGATTTTTTTTTGTTAGGCCTGATTTTACTGTTTATCCAAGTGTAAGGGAATTTAGAAAAATTCTTACAAGTGTAAAAGAGTAGTTTCTATTTTAATGGCTATTATTTTGGCATTTTCCTACATGCCCATAATGTAAACATATGGCCACATCACCGACTCCTAGGTTCCCCCCTCTACAGTCCCCTGTTTTATGTTATGTTCCCTCTTCTTAACTCTAGAATCTGATTATGGGATAAGCTGTGTTATGTGTCTTTGTAAGTCTGGTGTATGGTGCTTAACATGATTTCTAGTTACATCCATTTTCCTGCAAATAACATAATTTTATTCATGAATCATATTCTATTTGTGTCAGCTGACCGAATCTCCTATTCCATTTTTCTGTTGATGGAAACCTCGGCTGATTCCCTAGCTGGTTTGTTGTGGTTGTGCTGGTGTCTCTGTTGTAATGCTGACCAACATTTCTTCCAGCATATATCTAGGTGTGGTAGAGCAGGATTTGGTTTTGGTAATTTGAGGAAGCTCCATATGGGTTTCCATAGAAATGGCACTAATACATGTTCCTACCAATTGATGCCCTTCTCAAATTCCTTAGAAATTCCATCATAACAGTAAGATAGAATATAATTGTAGTAGCTGATGAAGAAATGGAGCAACTATTTTATCCTACAAAATTCACACACCCACTAATATCCAAAGGAATAGTAGAAAGTAATCACACGGTTTTTGGTGGAGTCTAAAGTGGGGGAACATGGGATTAGAGGGAGGATGGGTGAGTGAATGCAGCCATTGCATCCAATGCACACTATGTAAAAACTAACTACGTAACTGTGGTCAGGGATGGGAGGGGGAGATGAGGAAAAGCCAAGGAAGGGGTGACAGTGACCAGGAAGCACTGTACTCATAGGAAAAAGGGAAGAAATAGTAGAGTAAAAGCAACTGCAATGCCCACAATATGCAAAACAATTTGTCTCAGTAAAGGCATGTTCTAGAGATTTCTGTCCCTGTGAAGCAAATACTACCTGATACCTCAATGAATCCCACATTCTTTTTTTGGTGAATGGAAGTATGAAAATACAGATATAAAATTGGTCAGTGTAAATTGAATTTTGAAAGCCGGAGAAATGATGCTTAAAAGCCATAGGTCTAAATATTTTGGGATAATAACAGAAGATTCCTGGTTTCAGGGAAAATTGTTTTCTTTGCATGAGCTATGTATTTTTCTGCTGTCCTGTGTATACACATCTTACTTATTAGGATATGCATAGTCATCCTCACTTGGTTATCTGTTATTGATGAATGTGCATTTGCTACAATAAACTCTATAGATTTGAAGGCACACTAGCATCATTTTCTTGTGGCTGTGGTTTTCCACAAGTGATTTCGAGTAAAATCAACACCAGCTCTTGTCACCTGCCTCTCTAAAAACAACCAGACCTAACCACTTTACTACTACTATGCAGAATCAAGCACTCAGATGTTCAGTACTTTAAGTACCTCAGTTTTAAACGCAAATGTGACCTGATGACTGGGCTTCATATATTCAGCATAAATCTTGTCTTAATTTCAAGGGATTTGTTCCAGTATGTGCCATGTGGGCTGACTTGGTTCCCAGGATTGTCTACGTTTTCCCCTTTTATTCAATTCAAACCCTAATAGTTGCTCTGCTTTGATGTTTCCCGCAGGCTGTGGAGTGGGGATGTGATGAAGCTACCCAGAAGGCCTGTTACAGCAAGGGAAAGTCAAAGGTAAGCTGCCTCCACAGGGCCTGTAAGGACCACATGGAAAGCGTTTTGATGCCTGGCTCTATGATGTCCTGGAAAGTACACGCCAACAAACATAAAAGTATACAGCAAATGGTCAAATTTTTAAGATTACATGAAAAGTAACTAGAACAACTAACCAACATTTCCATTATAGGTATATGTACATGTATGTACCAAATCTAATTGTAGATTTTAGTCATTAAACTTAGATTTGAAATTAACTGACTTCATATTGTTTGAAAAAATGAGGATATTTTCAAAATAATATTTTATTTTAGTTCTGTCATACATTTTTAGTTCACTACAGAAAATATGTGTAAGATACAAATTTTTATGGTAATGAGGGTCAAATTCGGAGCCTTGTGCATGCTAGTTAAATGTCCTACCACTGAGCCACATCCCCAACTCAATAAAACTGCATGCAGAAATCATTTAAATCACATTTCATAATTTATCTTGGCATTCCTTGAAATAAACTGTCTCTCTTGTGGGTTAAAATGTATGTGCCCTACTTCCTATAGAAAACACACTGTATTGCGAAGCCTAGGAATGCATTCTTGAGCAAATGTGTTGCCTTCAGGCCTATATAACTAGCAGGATCTGTAACAGCCATGATTCTTTAAAAGTTTGTCCTTGATTCTCTGGAAGAGAGTCCCTCCTTCAGTTGGTACACAGACTCACTGTATCACTCGTTCTGTGAGTGATCTTCCTTTCCTGGCTGTGGGCTTTTCCAATGGTGCCTTAGGCTTTTGTTCAAAGAAGATGCACACAGAGATGCAAGGTAGTGCAATGGGGAGCCTGCTGGGTAAAGATGGCCCCAGGGCCAACGGTCAGTATAGCACAAACAGAGAATACTAACAAATGATTCTCATGCTATGTGTGTTTGGAAGAGTTTGTAAGAGGCAAGCAGGGTGCTAGTGGTACATGCATGTAATGGTAGTGACTTCAGAGAATAAGAGGATCAGGGTTCAGGGACAACGTAGGAAGAAAAGTTCTTAAGTCCCTGTAACCCCATCACGGGATGCAGTGGTATCTGCTTGTCTTCTGAAGCTATTCAGAAGGCTAAGATTAGGAGAGTTGTGAGGAAGGCTCAGATTGACAGGATTGCTGTTCTAGGTCAGAAAAGTCATCAAGACTGTCTCAAAGGAGGGAATCTGAACACAGGAAACACAGAGGGCGGCGTGTGATAGAGTGGTTTCTCATCAGCTTCACAAGTGTGAGGCCTCGAGTTCAAGCCCTGATAACCCCCCCTCCTCCAAAAAGAAAATGTGATGCCATTTTTTTTATTCTTACTTAATTTCATTTCACTGCTTGCTTTCCAGTCCTATAATTTCAGCATTTTGAGAGTCAGTTTCTGAGGCAAGTCTCAGCCCATGTAGTTATTAGGTTTCTGAAAACTGGCATTTAAAAAGTAGATAGGAGGAAAAGAAGTCGGGAGAAACTGTAGCCTTAGCCTGGTAAACAAAAAATAAAAAGGCAGAATTGGTAAAGGCTACTTACTAAAAGGCATTTAACCTCAGGTTTCAAGACAGAGCATGTGTGGACCAACCCACATTGCATCCGTGATGAGTCCTAGAAAATCCCAGAAGCCATTTCTTTCCATCCTGCATTTTAATTTTCCAGCTCTGGACCGGGCAGCCAGGCCCGCTGGTGTCATGGACCCTTCAACTGCCTTGAGCACACAGGTACACAGAGTGGCCATGAGTGGCATGGAGCAAGGGGTTGGATACATCAGGGCTGTGAACTGCATTCAGTTTGCCCCCTTTACCACACTGGCCTGGGGACCAGATCACTCTTTTGAGGGGACCAATTCGGTACACTGTAAGAGGACTGGCCACTTCCTGGCCCCTGACCAGCCAGTCATGACAACCCAAGTGACCACCAGTCGATTCTCCCAGTCCCTGAGCTGCCCAAGAATCCACATTCTCATTTCCAAACTGGTAAACATACAAATGGCAACATTTACACCATTCATTTCAATTCTTCCCGTGTGTTTTCATCCTTGAACTGGGGATGGGGTTGGCCAACTTGAAAACACTGAGAGTAATTCTGCCCTCATCTATGGACTTCGGTGTCTCTTTTTAAAAGAAAGCACCAAATTACTTAATGGATTCAGTGCTTTCTTCCATACCTAGTCCACAAGTGCCTGATTTTAGAAGATTGTGGGTACTTTCCATTTCCTGCTATACAATTACTACTTTGGGAGGCAAATTGTATATCTTGAAAGAAAACTGGCCCATATTTTACCTTACACCATGAATATCTATTGTTTAGGAATTAAACAAGTAAAATCCACAAGAATAGCACCATTATCGCCAAATAGGTAACCAGTCTTTGATTCTCTGAAGGGACTATTACCACTATACTTAATTGATTTTTCCCAGTATGAAGAAGTAAAATTTGTATTAAAGAGATTAAAACAATTCTTTTCCAGCTCATATGATTTTGGTTTCAATGGGTTGGGGTAGAGGCAAAATTCAGTAATTATACTTCGATTCAAAGTCAGGTTTTTAAGATTAATATGGTAACACAAATGAAGATAAATCTTAAAGACTGTATACTCTGAGAAAGATAAATCACATTTGCTTTTAGGTTGTATTAGTGTATTGATAAATGTACCTAGAATTTTAAATAGCCCCTGTATACCATTAAGGTGGATATAGTGGTTAATACACATAATACCACAGTCTCTTGGGATTTTGAGGCCCGAGGAGGACCCCTAGAGCCCAGGAGATTAAGACCAGCAAGACCAGCAAGACCAGCCTTTGCGACAGAGTGAGACCTCATCTAATGTGTGTGTGTGTGTGTGTGTGTGTGTGTGTGTGTGTGTGTGTGTGCCCGCGTGCGTGCGTGTGTGTGTGTGCGCACGCGTGCGTATGTACATGTGTGTTGTGTGCACTGGAAGGTCACATATTCAAAATGAAGTATTGGCTTCCCAAATATGTTGACAGCCTGGTTGTGAGAGATGAGAATGGAGGGCTTCCCTCTTTTCTTATTTTAATCAACCTCCTAATACCATTACCATCTATCATTGTAAGAACACAGGAGAAGCCACATTTTGAGAGGTTAAATCTTAGAGTCATTATTGGAACACTAGTGGTCTGCAGGTAGCCAATTGTTACAAAGGCCTTCAGCCCACAAATATACAGTTAAGAAACTGGCTAGAGAGGAAAGAAAGAACAAAAACAATACCAATAAACGAATCTAGCTCCGATGGAGAGCTGGAGTGACTAGAGAACAGCCAGGAGACAGGACAAGAATGCAGAAGTGTGTGGTGCCTGGGCCAGTCCAGCCCTATATAGGGTCAGGTCAGGGGGCAGGGTCACAGGAAGCTCCCAGTCCCGGGCACTGGACTGACAGGTTCAGTCACCTATCAGCCAAGTGTCTCCAGGGATTCAGGTATGCTCATCACCTGAAGGGTAAGGGTGGCTTCACCTTCCCCCAGACAAGAGGCCAATAGGGTGCAGGCCAGACCCAACCTCCTTACTTCACTATGAGGGATCCAAGCCCAGATCCAGGGACAACGAAATGAAAGAAACGAGACTGCCCTAGGAAAGGAGAAAGAATCCCCTGCCTGCCTGTCAGCCAGCTAGAATTTAGACAATCTCAATTTCCCTGTTCTGACAGTTCCTAGGAGCCAAATCAGATAGCATCTTCCCAGTCCATTTGATTGCATTCAGTGTCTCTTTGGAGCAGTGGAATTCAGGCTTTTCTTAGTGGTCATAATCTTAGGAGGATTTGCTTGTGTTATAGTCTTCTGAGAATGTACACTGAAATACAGAGTTTTCCTTCTCTCCGAAATAAATAGAAAAATGCAAAATGTGCCATCTCAAAAATGAGGGAAAAGCCAGCCATTATAACTGAGTGACTTGCTTTCCTACCCCTCCAAAAGCTGTCTGCTCTGTACCACACAATGGAATTTTATTGCCAGGCAGTGTCTGGAAGAGGTCACAGCTCCTGCAATGAGGTGAGGGGTGGGGGTGGAAACTATCTATACACACCTGCTTCTAGGATAAAAATGTTCTTCAGCTGGCTGAAGATCTTGGTGCAGTGAAGGTGATAACTTTCCTTCTTTTCTCTAGTGTAGAGTCAGGTCTCTACTCAAGTAGAGCACATAAAATTATAAATTGGAGAGTCAGATTTAAAGAAAACATCCCATTTTAATTTAGTCAGTCCTCGAATAAAATTCTAAGGTAGAAGGCATTTTGAGTGGAGGCACTTCTGACTTGTTTATAAAATGTGCAACTCGGGGTGGCTCCGACTCTGTGGATGCACACAGTTATGACACTAAGATTTCTTACATTTAGTTAGCTTTGAAATAGCATTGTACTAATCAAACTCGGATATTTGTATTTCACACAAATATTATTTTAGACACAAAGATTCTATTGTCTTACCATCTAACAAGAGTTTTCTTGTCTTTTGGGATTCTTATGTCTCGACTGAATTCCTCCCACCAAGACAGTTAAGAATGTTACAAAGGAGACACAACTGACTATTAAGCGCATGAAAGGGCTTCTTTGTGCTGTTATTACACTTTATAGTTTTCAAAAGGTTCTTGCTCATGATCTCATCTTAGAAATTTTGACACTAAGTTCCTAGAATTATTTTGCCAGTCAGTGGGAGAATTTTGATTGGAATCCAGGGCTCTGTGTATTGTTCATCCTGCTGCATCCTGTGGTCCTGTTTCCCGAGTTGCCAAACTAATGTTAAAAAATGAGGAAGACGTCTTAGGACTAATCAAAGCACATCACCACACCCCAAGTTAGGGAGGTTGGCAGTAGAGGACTAGATCCTTACACCTTTTACCAATGGTGTCAATACTTCTGAAAGCTATGAATTAATCAATGTGTGGGGCATTGTATATGCCTGGATTGAGTATGTCATTAATGTAAAATGGAGAACATTAAGGTCAGATACTAGTATTTTATGCACACCTAGAACACCTCTTCCACAGTTCAACCAATCCTGACCATGGTTAGGCCTGTGTTGCATCTGTACTGATCAAGAAGTATTGATCAATGTATGTATGTAAAAATGAAACCAGGAAAATTTTGAGGATAGATACAGTTAGGAGAAATGGGGAAGAATGAAGAAAGGAGTGACATTGGTCAAGATGCATTGTCCTCGTAAAGTGACATGTTGAAACATTGTAATACCCTTTTAAAAACTACGCGAAGATAATAAAATTATTTAAAAATACAATGATAATGCATAGCATTTACATTATGTTAGCTATGTAATCTAAATATAATTGACTATATATAAGAATATGTATATTACCTAGATGTACATTGTGTATTCATTTTATTTTTATTTTCAAATACGTTGTGGAATACTTCAGGATTGAACTCAGGACCTGAGTTCTATCCATTAGCTTTCTTGCGCCATGCTGACACTCTAACACTTGAGTGATAGCTCCACTTCTGGATTTCGCTGGTTAATTGGAGATAAGAGTCTCACTGTCTTTTTCTGTGTGGGCTGGCTTTGAACCATTATCCTCAGATCTCAACCTCCTGAGTGGGTAAGATTACAGACATGACCCATTGACCCCAAACATATGAATCTATATGAGGGACTTGAATATCCTCAGATTTTGGTATACTGAGGGTAGGCACGTCCAAGACCCAGTGATCATAGATGCCTGGAGACAACTGTGTTTTCATCTGTATTTTGTGTTCACATTTCATCATATTTTACACATGGCTACATATATCTGGCTAGAAGGTATTTTTAAGAGTTTTCTGGAATTCAAGAGTCTGGTTAATTCACAGTAGATTTTAAGAGGTTCACACAATCCCTATGAATAGTGTTTCTTGAGCACTTTAGATGCTCTCCAAGAAAATACATCATGGAGAGAAGGACACTAGGAGCAGTGTGGTTAACAAATCCACCAGCCTCTGGCCCTCTTCCCTCCTCCCTAGACTTGATGGATGGGGAGAGGCCGGTCTCCCCTGGGTATAAGTTATCCTTGTGTAGCCACACAGGGATGTTTGTGGGAAGGGAGCACGATGAGAAGGAGGAGAGCAAAACCAGTGAACTAGTGAAGAAAAGTGCATCTAGAACATGTTTTGTTGTGTTGTGTTTTGATTTTTTTTCTCTTCTGGGGCTGGGGCCTGTGTTGTTGGATGTGGGGCTTGGAGGCCCCTCCCGTGTGAGAGCCACATGGGTGAGTGATGGGCCGTCCTCAGACATCGATTCAGATACGAATTGTCCAGGCAGGAGAGGTTGGCCTTCCTCTGGGCCACAGCCACACGTGGGTTGTGTCTGTTCAGGTGGAACTGTGGAACTGTGGATACGTGGCTCTCAACCAGTGCCTTGCAGATGTGTCCTGTGACTTCAGAATCCATTCAGTCTTCTTAACCCATTTTCAAGGGACAGCATTTGAACATAAGAAAGAAAAGATCTTAGACGAAAAAAACAGAGAATCACAGTTATTTAAATATGCTCATTTATAAAGGAAACCTTTCAAAGAATCCCCTAGAGGGACTTCTGCACACACTAACCTTACATTTCAAAGTGGTGGTTCCAAGTGGTATTTTAAGCAAGTTTAGAAAACCTGAGAAAAGGCTGAGTTGGACCTGAGATTCACAGAGTTCATTTGCTGCCGGGTCTTGGGCTGGGGAGTTCCAGTCTTAGAATCACCTCAGAGGAGGCCGTAGTTACCCAACCTTATGCTGTGCCATTTTCATTCCTTCCTAATCTTGATCCTCCAGTTCCTTGCTATGTCTTGGGCTCAAAAAGCTAAGTACCGGGGCTGGGAAGGCGGCTCAGTGTAGAGTGCTTGTCTTGCATGCATGAGGCCTGGGTTCGATTTCTCAGCACCACATAAGCTGGAAGTGGCGTTGTGGCTCAAAGTGGTAGAGCGCTAGCCTTGAGCTGAAGAGCTGAGGGACAGAACCCAGGTCTAGAGTTCAGGCCCCACAACTGGCAAAAAAAAAAAAATTAAATAAAATAAAAGCTAAGTACCTCCACTTGCTCCCTTCTCTGTTTTGCTTGATCTTGCCCCAGTTGTTTAGTACATTATTATTTCAGTTCCCATCCAAACTGTTAACTGGACTGACATGAGGTGGTGGGTGAACTAAACAGCAGTGTTCTCCGAAGGAGTGTGCTCAGCGAGACATGGCTGGCCTGAGACACCGTGGAGTGAGTTCAGTTCCGGATGATAAAAGAGATGTACCGATGCCACCTGAGTCCACAGCTGGTTGATGCCACCCTGTGAGGGGGACCTGGCCTCCTGGATGACAACTAAGCCTGTCGCTACCCTGTGTGGTTATATTAGAACATGGGATAACCAAACACAGCTGAAAACATTACCTGTTTCCTCATGCATCTTCATCCATGAAAGGCGCTTCTGGATTCCGTAAAGCTGAGTTCACCATCAGTTAGGAAGATTCTGGACTAATTTCCTTGTCTGATTGCCCTGATTTCCAACATGACCTCCATTTTTCCTTCCTCCCTTCCTGATTTTCTTTTCCCTTACCAATAACCAGCTATGACAAGCTGATTAGGGCAGTGACCCTGTTTTCTCACATGGTCTCCATGATTGGAACATGATCCCTTATCTTTGTTCCAACGGTAACAATTCTGTGCCCTCTGTCATTTCCCTTTATTCTGAATTTTTTCAGACCACGTGTACTTCCCCTCACTCTGTTCAGCTCATACCTCTCTATCCTGGTGATCACACTGCACACACTGGCTGACTTACACACTGGCTCCCTCGCTGACGAAGTTACTTGTTTTCTCTTCAGCAGGTCTGAAGCATTCACTGTTGAGGCCAGGCCTTTGTAAACCAGGTGATTTTCTCTTAGCCCACACTGCCCGTGGTTGCTTAACCACCTGTGCCATTTTTATTCCTTGTGGTAATCTGTTCTTTATATTTAAAAAACAGTTTTTTTGTTTTTTACATTTTCCATTGTTCTTTAAAGAATTGTAAAAAGAGCAACAAAAAATCAAACAAAACCCTGCCTTCCTCACTGTCTTTATCATAGTGTCATTAGTGTGTCTGAGGCATTCATTTTGTCCACCCAGCACTGGGTCCTGCATTCTGGAAGTTTCCTTTGTGGAAGCCTCTCCTGCAGACAGGCATAAGTTGTCTTCCCATCCTCTCCCAAACTCCTGGGCCTCTCGGGCGTCCAAGATGAAGGTTTCTGCTCCTGTTCACCTCAGCCTGGGAAAGAATAACCGCGTGCTGAACTGAAGCCCTTGCTTATATTCTCCCCTTGAAATCCTGCTGTCCTTTTCCTTGTTAGAAAAACATTAGAGACAAATCCTCCTTTTTTGGCTAGAAGTTGACTTTCAAATTACTATTAGCTCTTCCTGATTTTTCTCATTTAGGGAGCAAATGATAATTTGTGGTTATCATTGTTAGCAATGGCATTGGGATAAATAGCCACTTGTGATATTTCTCTCCATGCTTGCAAAGCAAATTCTAATGTTTCAACCGTTTTTCTGGTCAGAGCAAGGCTCTGGCAGCAGCGTGGCTTCCCTGGCCACCGAGACTGGGGTTCCGTGACACTGAAGGGCAGACTTGTGTTGGCCTGCGTGTGTGTGTGTGTGTGTGTGTGTGTGTGTGTGTGTGTGTTGGCCTGCGTGTGTGTGTGTGTGTGTGTGTGTGTGTGTGTGTGTGTGTGTGTGTGTGTGATTCCAGTCCACATGGCATCCCAGCCCATCACACATGGATTCTGGATTCTGGCTCTGTCCGTTCACTCTGCCACACCTGGCCAGGTACGGAAGACAAGTGCTCAGCGACGGCCCTAGTTGCTTCTCTGGCTCCAGACTCCCCATGACACCTCACCTTTCACACTGGTGTCAAAGTGGTTTTTGTTGTTTTGTGTTGTGTTGTTTCTATGGCAGACATGAGAGTGATTCCCAATTTTGATGTAGTAAAAGCATCTCAGGAGCCCTTCTCTTAGCATGCAGAGTCAGCTGCACACTGGGGCCAGCTCTAGCCCAGGACTGGCTTCCCAGCTCCTCCAGTATCTTTCTGAGCATCCCCAGTGCGGTGCTCTGGGAGAGCCAGGCCACAGCCTGGATGTTTTCTGGTCCTTTGCTCCATGAAGTCTTACCTGCACTCCATCAGCACCTCTTCCAGGAAGCCTGGCTAAGCTCCATCCATAGGTCCACTCATAGGTGTCAGCTCCTCTTGTCTTCACTTTTGGAACTGGGTCATAGCTCCATGTGCCTCATGATAGCATATGAACAGCTTCATATGAAATGTTTGGCTCTGTATTTTATTTTTTTTCCCTTAAATTTAACCTTCTTGCACCGTGCCTACCAGTGTAGCTAATCAGTGAGTGCTGACTGACTGAAGGAAGCCCGTTGATTTTGCATAGACATCACCACCATGGCCATATTTGAATAATTTGCAGCCACAGAAGCATTCCTTTTGTCATTCCTCTGCATGGGGTTCCCCCAAATGTTCTGAACTATCTGTCCTTCCTTATTAATTATGTTTTTGGTTGTCAATCAGAGAGTTAAAGAGAGTATTATTTGCTACATATTTAGTCTCGTTTTTAGCATTGAATGAATTGAGCTGGTGGTTCATACATGTTAGCCTAGTTACTCAGGGGTCTGAGATCTGAAGCCAGCCCTGACCAAAAAAAAAAAATCCATAAAATTCTTATCTCCAGTTAAGCAGCAAAAAGCCAGAAGAGAAAGTGTGGCTCAAATGGTAGCATACCAGCCTTTAGCAAAAAAGCCAAACAATAGCAACAGAGCCCTGAGCTCAAGCCCCTAGTACTGGAACACAAGTGAACAAAAGAAAAAAGCAATTCATTATAGAAAAGTGTTGTCTATAACAAATAATAGTTAATTATCAAATAAAAATCGTATAAAATAATGGGTTTCATTGTGATATTTTTATTTACATGATGTAACACACTCGGGTTAAACCTACAAAGAAAAACTCATGCCAATTTGTAGAGTTTCAAATATGACCTGATATGAGAGGCATTAGAACATTTTTTGAAAATCCAGGTGTCTATTCTGGAGCCCTGTCTCATGAACAGCTTCTAATAGGTTCCTTTAATTATTTTTCTTAAAGTGTGTCCAGGTAGATTTAAAGCCTGTACTGTAAGTCAGGATGAACTCATATCCTTCAAAAGAAGTTCTATTTTATTTACTATTTTATACTACTATATTGCATACACATTTACCTTTATATATGCTCATGTTCGGACAAGTGTGTAGATATAGAAAGTTAAGATTAACAGTTTTGCTGTGTTTTTGTTTAGAATCTGAGAAGCTTACTTCTTTATTAGCTCAAAAATTGTATTTCTACTCACAATCCCTCCCATGCTCAGGCTTGTTAATGTGCTTCTTGTGGCTTTCGTTTTTCTTAGGAGGAATGTCAGAACTATATCCGCGTGCTTTTGGTGGGGGGTGAGCGGCTGTTCACCTGCGGGACCAATGCCTTCACACCTGTCTGCACCAACCGCTCGGTAAGGCTCTGTTGTAGCACCCCAGAACTTTCAGGAGAAGATAGACATTGCATTAAAGCCCGTTTTACACACCTTTGCACACACTAAGGAGTAACCTGGCAATTTAAAGATAGCTTTTAAAAAGCTGAATAATATATATTTGACTTATTTCTAGTCGTTTGTCAGTGACATTTAAAAACACCTCTTTAAAAACTGAATAATATATATTTGATTTACTTCTAGTCAAGTTCATCGGTGATAGAACTAATCAGAAATAATTGTAGCTTATGTAATTATACTTAACTATGTTTCTCACTATTTCAATCAGCATTTTCCCCATCAGTGACCCTAAATATTAATCTACTTTATTGTAGTCATGCCATATTTGAATATGAAAATGGTCTAAAATCACAATCCAAAGGTAGAAAATAAAATTGGCAAACTAGATAAGAACTATGCCAAAAAATAAAGTAAGCATATGCATGGGCCAAGCTAATTTATAAATATTCCTCTTTCTTTTCTAAAAGCTGTTGTTATAGACAGAGGAATTTTGATAGGTGTCTATTGCAGAAGGAAGACAGGGTGATCAGACATGTATGCTATCCTCCAATTCTGAATATTAATCCAGTTTTCCTGGGAGAATATAATGAGGAAATGCCATTATGCTAATTTCCTGGCAGTACAGCTTTTCTTGAAAATCTTAAATTATCCGGTGTGTTTTATCTTCATTATTTTGAAATCAGCATTCAGGTTTTGTCTTTGAATGAGGAGTAGGAGGAAGATGGTAAATGGGGGCAAAGGGGATGTTCACAGAAAATTTCTGGATTCCACACCCTGTTCTAAGTTCCTGTCATCAGTCTCTTCTTCAACATCTACCCCATGAGGTTGTTATTCCTTGGGGCCCTGTTTTACAAAAGGAAAATGTAAGCTAAGAAGTTATTAGGAATTTCCCAAGGACTATATACCCAATAGCCAAGTCAGCAGTGTATCTGTCTCCTCCTTCCTGAATCTTCTGAACTAGTTATTCATTCAGTTTGGGGTCAAGAAACAAATTGATTCGTGACAGGATTCCCCTACACCCAAAGAAATGTGCTCATTCAGGGACTGGCTTGAAACCAACATGTAGGAGCAGGATTAATTCACGAAGCTCCTAGTACCTAGGTAGCTTTCTTAAGACTGACAAGAGAAGAGGAAATAGGGAACACAGTGTGCTGAATATCCCATGTATTGACACTGAAGCAGTATTTAGAAGTATTTATAACTTTCTGGTTCACTTACGTTGATAAAATTGTACCTAGTTTTTCATCGTGACTTATATACCTATAAATAGTAAAGCTGGATTCTTTATGGAGTTGGAATATAGGCACCACTCATGCATTTTAAATCGATGCCATATATGCAATAATCTCACTTTGAATTTCGTGAGTATTGACAGCATAAGGTTCAGTACCTCTAAAGCAGACAGAGTGACTGATAAATTTTCTATCTATAACTACAGCAAGCTGTTTTCATGCAGTCAGAGAACAGAAGTTTGTCATCTCTCATGAGCTCAAGAGAGCTTGCTCTGAACCCTTTGCTTGGAATTGTGGGATATGAAACCCATGAGACCATTGGAGGGGCTTTTTCTGGAGGTAATTGGTTTCCCTTTTTTCTGTATCCACAGTTGAGTAACCTGACTGAGATCCATGATCAGATCAGTGGCATGGCCCGCTGTCCCTACAGTCCCCAGCACAATTCCACCGCCCTGCTCACAGCCAGTGGGGAGCTCTATGCTGCTACCGCCATGGACTTCCCTGGTCGTGATCCCGCCATTTACCGAAGCCTGGGCGCTCTGCCTCCGCTCCGCACTGCTCAGTACAACTCCAAGTGGCTCAATGGTAAGCCTTGCGGCCCCGCCCAACTTCTCACCTCAGGTCCTTGGGACATCTGGCTATTTGGTGTGTATATATAAACATACATTTTCTGCAGGAACAAAAAAGGTTTCTTCAAGTTACTAAATAAAGCAGGATGCAACCTGTTGGCTACCAACGATTGGAAGAGCTTCACATGTCTTTCTGGAAGTCAGAAGAGATGACACTCTCAACATTGTAGAACATCATAATGGAGTTGATATTGCTAGGACCACTCACCAATATCAAGTTATTTACTATCATTTCAAGCTTTTTTAGACAGTGTGTTAAAGACTATCTTGGACTACAGGCAACGCCAAATAGTTTGAGAAGGAATCAGAAATCTTAGTGTACTTACAAGGCTAGCAGTGTGGGGTAGCCACCTTCGGGGCTTAGTCTAAAACCTCAAGAGTTAATAAAGGCCCACATCTTGTCATTTCTTTCTCTTCCTTCTACAATCTGTTAGAATATCCTGGAAAAACAAGAAGGCCAGGATCTTTGGTGAAATTTTAGCTCGTCTCTAGATGTGGCAGTACCCTGCAGAAGTAGGGCTCACTTCCTGTATCTACTCTAGATTCTTGTTTCTTTCTTGTGTGTGTTTTACCCCCCCACACACACACTGCCCCGAGGGCTTAACTCAGACCATGGACACTGTCCTTGGGCCTTTAGTTTTTTTCCTCTTTTTTTCTACCACGTTAGCCACAGCTCCACTTCCACTTTTCTTTTGGTGATTAATTGGAGGTAATAGTCTTGTCCAGGGGCTAGGAAGGTGGCCCAGTGGTAGAGGGCTTGCCTTGCATGCATGAGGCCCTGGGTTCGATTCGTCAGCACCACATAAACAAAAAGAAAAAAGCCGGAAGTGGTGCTGTGGCTCAAGTGGTAGAGCGCTAGCCTTGAGCTGAAGAGCTGAGGGACAGTGCCCAGGCCCAGAGTTCTGGCCCCACAACCGGACCCCCCAAAAAAGAAAATAGTCTTGCCCCAGCTGACTTTGAACCACAGTCTTCAGATCTCAGCCTCCTGAGTAGCTAGGATTATGGCTCTGAGCTTCTGGCACCTGGTTCACTCTAGTTGCTTTTCAGAAAATAGAAACTCTCAGCAGGTATCCTTCAATTCTAGATCAGAGTTCAGTTAACTGCCCATTAAGCAACAAAGGGATGGTACCAGTCTACAAGTAGAGGTTAGCATTGTCCAATCACACACACACACACACACACACACACACACACACACACACACACACACACACACACACACACACACACACACACACACACACACACACACACACACACACACACACACACACACACACACACACACACACACACACGGTCATTGTCTATGCACTAGGCATAGACAATGCGTCAGCATATTTATACAGAGATGTTCCCTTGCTGTTCCGGCCTACCACTTTTGACTATTTTATTATTTAAGCATAATTATCTTATGTGAATTTATATTTTTCCAAGTAATACAATAAATCAGAATGTGGCAGTTTGTCGTTAGAAACACACACACACACACACACACACACACACACACACAAATTTGCAGAAAAGCAATTGTCCTCATCATTCAGTTCCTCTAGCCAGTGTTGAATGGCAGCTCTACTGTTCCCAAGGGCAATGTGAATGGTTTTCCCACCCTGAGCCCCTGCCTGCGTTCCTCCCTTTAGCATCCTTTCTGTCATAATGGTTTGGCTGACTGTCTGCGGAACTCCCCTTATGGCCCTAAACCTTTCACCTGTGGAGCTTAGAGTTGTTCTTTCTACTTACTATTGATTACTACTGGCCAGAGTGCCAAGTTAAAAATCCACAAAGATTTTCCCCCTCGCTACTGGCCAAAGGCTTTGTAATTAGAATTGACAAACACAAAGTAAAACACAATCAGGAGCACCATCACCTGCTTTAAGAATGTCCTGTAAATAACCGTTCAGGCCATTATCATGAGTTAGAAGAATGGACTGCTGGCTTCTCTGTGCCTCTGGGACTCCTGAGACTGGGCCCGGGTTGACATTCAAGTAACATTCTGAGTCAGGGGGTATCATGAGGACAGGAGGAAACACAGTCCAGTGTTTAATGACCACAATGGGCATGCTCTTGTTGCTGTACCAAAACCATTAATATTTTACATTACTGCAACAGATTCTTGTGAAATGTCCTATCTGGTAACTGCAAACAGGTATAATTAATTTGAGTTTAGCTCAGTACCGCCCTTCCTGTCAGTCAGTTGTACAAGGCACCAATCAGCATGTATTCCTCAGGAGAATGCCCGACCCCCTTCCCTGGCCTGCACAGGCCAGGCTTCACCCCCAGGGCTGAGTGCAGAGCCGCTGGCCTGCGGCTCTGGAGTCTTGCTCCTGCGGGGCTCTATCATCTCCCCTGGGTTTTGCTCGCACTCCTCTGCCCTGGCATACATGATCCCATTTTCCAGTACTGGTTGCCCTCTTTGTTTTTCTAGTGATTCTCCATCCATGATAGATTCTGGTCTCTGACTATTGGCCACTGTGTAAACTCTGCTGCTGTCCCTGCTGAGCCTAGACCCGGGCACATGTTCTGGACCTGAGAGATTCAGTCCCTACTTCGCATCCCAGCTTGTCTGCACTGGATGGTCCTCTGTCCAGTCCTTCCTCCGTGCAACTTCCACTTGTATTCCCCCTCCCAGCCCCCAATTCCACCTCACAGACTCACCTTGCAGTCCCCCGCACCGTCTCATGGGCTTATTCTGTGAGGGAAGAGCCGCGTAGTGCAGTAGCCACCAGAACGGAGCTCAGGGTGGCTTTGCACTGGGCTAAGCCCGCTAGTCTCTGCTCTTCCTCCTTTCTACGTTGTTACCCCAAGTCCTCTCGTAGGCCCAGGGACCCTCAGCAGATGTCTTCTGCATCCTTCCCTCCCCATTCTCTTCTCTCTTTCTCCTTTTCTGTTTTTTTTCACTTTTCTTATGTGCAAGAGAAGCAGAAAGACACAGAGAGATACTGGGGATTGAAAGCAGGACTTGGGGCTAGCCCGGCAAGAACAAGCACATGAGCAGTGTGCTTTTGCATATCACTTAAATAATAGATTAATTAATTAACTGGTGGGACTAAGGATTGAACTTAGGGCCTTGAGCTACCTAGGCCAGTACTCTACCCCTTAAGCCATGCTCCCAGCCTGTTTAGCTTTAGTTCAGTTTTTTCAGGTACGGTCTCGTGCTTTTCATCTGTCCTGACAGACCTCAGACCATGATCCTTCTATTTCTGCCTCCCATGTAATGGCTTGCAGGTGGGTCCCATGGTGCCCAGTTGGTGTTTTCCAGGTAGATTCTCCCCAACATTGTTTCCCTTCATGTGAACTCACCTCAGATGGCCATTCCCATCCTCCTTCATATTTGGGCTTAGAGGTATGCTCCACCACAGTGGAAAGAAAGTGTTGTCTTGTTTGTCTCCTCACATTTTCTTTCAAGGAGTGTCAGGTCAAGGATTACCCAGTGTCCAGGATACAGGAACTGGTCAGTAAACTCGTGGTGTCTAAGCTGTGCCTTGCCTGGTACTAAAGGTTAGTCTGTAGGGAGTTTGTATTCCATGGTTAGTCCCAAATTGACCAAGTGGTATGAAGGACTCTAATTTGACATATGGAGTAGGTAGTGAGTCCATTTTCTAAAGGTAAATACAGCCCACTGTTGGTGGCTCACACCTATTAATCTCAGATACTCAGGAGGCTGAGATCTGAGGATCCCAGTTCAAAGCCAACCCAGGTAGTAATGTCTGGTAGACTCTTATCTCCAATCAGCTTCAAAAAAAAGAAAAAGCCGAAGTAGAGCTGTGCCAGAGTGGTAGAGTCTAGCCTTGAGCAATAGCAGCTCAGGAAACAGTGCCCAGGCCCTGAGTTCAGTCAAGCCCCAGGACTGGCCAAGAAAAAAAGGGAACTGTGAACAATGTGCCAGTGTGCCTTTGCTAATCTATGTAGTGATACAGTTGTTAATAAAGACTGATGTGTATTTTCAGGATTCCCATTCAAGTACTTGGCTTCCGACACACATTCCCTTTGATCCTCACAGTAATATTTCATGTAGGAAGCAGAAACTGTTTATTTAAACAACCTAAAAGTACATGCAGCCAGTAGGTGGAGGTATTGAGCCATGTATACATGTACTTCAACTGCATGTATGTGATCCATACAGGCCAACACAGACATACAAACATGTATATCAACTGATTACCTATGTATCCTCCATATGTCCTCTCTCTCTCTCTCTCTCTCTCTCTCTCTCTCTCTCTCTCTCTCTCTCTCTCTCTATCGATCTATCTCTCTATTTATGTGTTATCTGCTTCAGTTAAAAATTAAAGCAAAAGGCTTTTAGTCCACCATTGGTTTTCAAACCACATAGAAATACATAAGTAAATCTAGGCAGTCTTACTAAAACCCAAATGAAATTAGACTTGCTTTGAAAGCTCCTACAGGGCTGCGACAATGGAAATGAATGCACACTATGAAAGAGGGTTGACAATTTGTGAGGGGTATAGAAATGTTTTTATGATGTCTGACACCAAAAAATGCAGCAACAGAAGTCCTCTCCCTTGGCTCTACGTCATTTTGTGTGACAGTTTTCTGTTCATGCTCCATAAATTCTGGTCAGTTTTAAGCATAATGTACCTGTGTTTGCTCATTGTTTATTATTCAATGGAACATCGGAGAGAAATCATGAAATAATAATAGCTATCATTGATTGTGATCTTATTGTGTGTCAGTTCGAGCTGCTTGCAGCCTTGTAAACTGGGTCTTCACCGTGCTCATCTGTCACGCGGTTGTCTTGGATGTGTGGCATCAGTGCGTTGGCTTGGGTCAGGCTGTACAGAACTGCTCCACACGTGGGCTCCCCATCCAGTCTTCCCAGCTTCTTGGCCAGCCATTTGCTACGTGGTGTTTCAAATCCAGAGGTTTCTTTTTATTAATTGGAATTTTTTGTATAGTTTGATTATGGTACGATTTTTGTAGTGTTGGGAATGGGGTTTCTTTCATGTTTTACTCTCTGTTCTCATGGACTATTTCCTTATCAAGAGCCTGTCTATGATTTGGTCAGTGTGCAGAGTGTGAACCATTCGCACCCAGTGCAGCTTCCCATTGCTGTGCTAATTCGTATAGAGTGGAAGACTTCTCTCACGTACTCTGTGTTTGAGTTTCCATGGAGTGCAGTTCTGCCATCCACATGGCGATCGTGATGTAAATGCAGACGTAGTCAATGCCTGTGTCTTGATGTATCATTCTTCTTATCCATCCGAAAAATTCTGTAGAACACTGAGCTCAAACATGAGGGGAAAAAACAGCTTCTTCGTTCATATATTTATATCTTAGCTGATGCAGCATCACTCTTGGCTTTTTTCTGAAGTAGTTAGCAGCAGACTTTTCATTTGTTTGTAACAAATGCCAAAAACATCTGAAAGATGGCTCAGATCTATCTTTCATATACTCAGATCCACTGTAGACAAGAAAGCAATGCCTGATTTATAGCTTGTTCCATTTGTTGAGGAGTGACAGATTGTAGTTTGGAGTGAATTGCATTTTAACAAGAGGCAGAACTTAAATAATGGAAAGAAAACAATAAGCATTTCCTGTCTTGCCTGCTGAGAATCTAACATCCTCTTCCTCCAGATTTATATCTGTAAATACTGGAGATCCTTGACTGTCTCTTTAACAGTCATTCCTGCTTTTGTACTATCTTTGAAAAGAAACATGATGCTGGCTCAAGTCTAAGAGACTCTGCTTTCCAAGAAATAGAACTTCAGTTTTAACAGCAGGTCACACAGGCAGGGACCATCATCATGCTAACGGGTCACTGTGGGGGAGCAAGAGGTTTCCAAATGCAGTTTAGTTCCCTTACCAGCACAGCCTCTGCTGCATGGTGAATTTCGGAGCAATGTATCCTGCTCAGGGAACACGGGTGGGTGAGCATTTCCATCTGAAATGGACACAGCCACCTCCAAGGTGGGTTGAGAAGTTGGAAGAGCTGGTGGAAACTTTGTGTTCAAGGTGGAAGCCACAGGCCAAACAGCTTCTCACACTTCACTGTTCCCGTTCTGTGAAGATTCTGCCCCAGAGACAGTTCCGCAGAGTGGACAGTGGTCATGAATATTTCCTAAAGGTCAATTGATGGCAGGCCAGGCTGATAGGGGGAGGTTTGAAACACAAGCCCCGGAGTTACCCACACACTTCTCAAATCACTCTTAGTTATTAAGTTCTTGATTTTTTCTAAATCTCTCCAGCCTTTTCTTCTTTCTGTCTCATTCTTTGTTTCATTGCTGTGACTGTTTCTTTTCTCCAGTTATTTTCCCCTCTTCCTGGTTCTAAAAACCTCCACAGGTGCCTGAGTATACCTGCTTTCCACTCTCAAGGAAAAGCCATGATTCTCCACCCAAGAGCAGTGTCTAGAAAATTCAGTCTTATTTTTCAGTAGTAATAGGGTAATACTTTGTTTTCTCCGGAGCCTTTTCAGTGCAGTGTGACGGCCGTGTGCATGGTCTCGGAGTGAGAAGGTCTAGGTCAGGACATCCTCTAGCCATCCCTGTTTGTCATTGCATTGAGCCTCAGGGATTGCCTGTCCTCAGCTATGAAACAATGGGAAGAATCATATGGCACTGGCTGCTCTTGGCTTTGTGTGTGAGTTTAGTAAGCACCATGGACAGCTTAGAACAATAGTCTCATGACCGACCTCCCCTTATTGCAGTACAGACTTGCCCTGCCAGTAAGAATCCTTGAACCTTTGTGTGTTTTGTGATGTACTTGACAATTCTTTTTACCTTAGTTTCACTGTCCTGCTCAAGCGTCCTTACATACTAGAGCTCTTTAGCATTCAGCTTTCATGCTGCTAGTCCCCAGAGTATTAACAGGAGGGACAATTTGCCGTGGTACTTTAGAAATCTCGGCAGCAACTGCCTCATACTTTATGGACATGCGCTAATATCCAGAGTTCTAGCCTGCGCATATTTATGTTCAGATATTTGCTGCTGCTGTTGATGTTGATGATGGTGATGATGGTTTTTTTTATTTGTCTCTAGTATGATGTTCAAACTATAATCTGGTTATATGAACTAGGACACAGCACTCATTTTGAAATGGCTTAGCCTTCTCTTTAGAACTAAACATCCAAGCAGGTGTTTTGTGTATAACTTAAGTATAGTTTTGTTGTTGTTCCTTGTGTTTGCGTTAGGGTTCTATTTCTGCCCGTTATTCTCCTTGAGAGATTCAAAGTAAGCATAGATTTTAAACTATCCTAATTTTGTAAATGACCTGGATGCCCAAGTTTCAGATGTCACTCACTGTGCTTCTGTGCTCTCTTCAAAGACCTAAGGATAGTGGGAACAGTAAATACATCTAATATACAAAGTACACATTTTACCATAGTTGTTTTTTTTTCTTTTCCAGTTCTGGAGATTGAATGTAGGACTTCTGATGAGCTAAGCTCTGGAACACACCCCAAGTCCTCTGTGTTTTGTTTTTGACATTCATTTGCTACCCTTTTCCTTGCTGGTCCTCCTGATTCCATCTCCAGAGTAACTCAGGTTAAACTCAACTACCACCATGTCCAGCCAGGAATTGTTCTTTTTTTTCTTTTTTGTATTGTTTTGTTCACTTAAGTACCTATTTCAGGTTCATGTGTTAATAATCCAAGACTATGTTTGATGAAATTGTCTGTTACTTGATGTCCT
The DNA here is from genome assembly GCF_024711535.1 of Dipodomys merriami. Taxonomy (NCBI): domain Eukaryota; kingdom Metazoa; phylum Chordata; class Mammalia; order Rodentia; family Heteromyidae; genus Dipodomys; species Dipodomys merriami. Next base: position 5,563,838 of record NW_027204715.1, on the reverse strand, counting down.
TATGTGGTCTGAGAACAAGTCACATATGTACATGAGCAAGTGTACTGGTGAATTGCTCTCATATAGTAATTATCTCTGAAAATGTGTCCATAGATAGAACTATTTTTGTATCTTTCCATTAATTTTGAACATGAAAAGTTGTATAATTCTCCCAACTGTACCATAAAATGAAGGTACTTGTTAGATGACTTTGATGCCTTTAGAGAAAGGGATACGAATCAAATTTAGTCTTATTAAGAGTTTTTAAACGTAAATATTAGGTCATATGCCCAAAGGTTATATCATCAAGGGACTCAAAAATGAAGTTTGGAAAAAAAACATTAAATGATATGTCTAAAATTCAATTGATAATCTATATTTTCTAATTCCTAATGAGTTTGATGATTAAATAAAGGTGCTGCTATAGGTTTATCATTTCTAAATTTCGGGACTCAAGCCAGTTATGAGACCAGAAAACTTCATGGCAGTGATCTATTTTAGTACTCTTCTGCCTCTCAATATATTTCCCCAGAAACCCAGAAATAAGAAAATAATGCTTGATTCTCATAGTTACATGGTCACCGTAGCAACATGGAATGATCAAGCTAATTCAAGGCACTTACCTTACAGGCTGAGTTTTTCACTATGTTGTCACTGAGGAAAACTATTTTAAATTCTTACTAAAATCCATGAACCATGTTAAAGTCAAATGCATGATATGTTTCATCTTTTTTGTTTTTGTTTTTGCCAGTCATGGGGCCTGAACTCTGGGCCTGGGCGCTGTCCCTCATCTCTTCATCTCAAGGCTAGTACTCTACCACTTGAGCCACAGCACCACTTGAGGCTTTTTCTGCTTATGTGGTGCTGAGGAATCAAACCCAGGGCCTCATGCATGGAAGGCAAACACTCTATCACTGAGCCACCTTCCCAGCCCTCATCTTTTAAAGTATTGTTTTTCCCTCTGTTTCTGTAGTTTGTGCAAGAGTTTCCAAATAAAGTTATATAAGTCGTTGCAATTTGATCTGTGAACCTTGGCTGCCATGGTTGTAATGTCATGTTATGTTTTATGCTGATTTATCACAGGATTCTTGGATATGGAATAACATTGTTGGATTTCTCATCATTTACAACTTGTTCATGACTCTGGGTTTCGGAGCAGAACAGGTGGTTAAGCCTCTTTGGGGGCCTCTCATGTGTCCTTGTAAGAGAAGATGATATCTAAACCAAACTACGTCTCTCTGGAAGAAATGCTAGGCAAGCATGATCAATGATACCATTCGGATGATGAGATTTTTTTTTCTCTTCTTCTTCTTTTCCTGTTCTTTCCAGAGCCAAACTTCGTGTCCTCTTATGATATCGGAAATTTCACCTACTTCTTTTTCCGAGAAAATGCTGTGGAGCATGACTGTGGGAAGACCGTGTTCTCCAGAGCTGCCCGCGTCTGCAAGAACGACATTGGAGGCCGGTTCCTGCTGGAAGACACCTGGACCACATTCATGAAGGCCCGCCTGAACTGCTCCCGGCCTGGAGAGGTGCCCTTCTACTACAACGAACTGCAGAGCACCTTCTTCCTGCCCGAGTTGGACCTGATCTACGGCATCTTCACCACCAATGTGTGGGTAGCTAGAAAGAATGCCTTTCCCGTCCCGTTACTCTTTCTGAATGAGTCTTTGGCTCGTTGACCTCTGAACGTTTAAAGTTGCTTCAGAGGAGCTCGTGCTTACTTTCCTGGGCCCACAGCCAAAAAATAATAAACAGAGACGTTTCTGTATGAATTAAATATTAGAAAAAGATAGGCGCTTGGTGAAAATGGCATTAGGAAGATAAAGCTTATTGAAAAAGTTTTGATCCACCTTCGAGTAAGCATATTATCAAATGGTTCTATTACAAATTACTTCTTCCTGATTTGTGAATGGGTTCTAGGCACTTCCTAAGGTACTGGCACGTATTAGACGTATTTTCTTTTCTGTAAATACGTCGTGCATTTGTGTACAATGAAGGCACCATTGTCTGCAAAGCCTGATCTTCAGATAATATAATGCTTGCCTGAACCTCTGCTTTTATGTGACAGGCACATTCGTGTTTTCCCAGAACTGTACTTTAAACCATGTTCTGGAAGACAGCTAACTTGTTCATATATTTTCTTAAATGACGACTTTACTTACAAAGTGTTTATGAAAACATTATAGTGTATTTTTTTTTCCTTTGGGATAATATTCCTAACATCAGGGCAGACGGGATTTGGACTGGGCAGTGTTGCTGAAGTTCCCTGAGCGCTCATCTTCTCTTAGATGAATGGAATCTCCACTGACCCTGCATTGATTTCCCATCTATGGCGGGTGCCTCTTCACTGCCTCTTCACGAGCACCCGGAGGCTCTGGGGACGCTTCCTGACACATCAGTTATGCTGCTTCTCACCCTACCATGGGGATCTGATTCCAATCCAGAGGCCCAACAACTCAGGCAAAAGTCAACCATTTGTGTCTAATGTAAAGGATCTGTTCTAGATGTGTAAGAAATGTGAGTCAATTAGGTAGGTGGCCAGGAGTGCTGCCTTCCCCGGGATTATCCCAGCTTTGCCATTGATGGCTGTACTGGTCCTTGGAAATTGTAGCCCTGGGTGAACAAGACAGTAAGTAACCCTATGGCACTACCCACACATTTTTATTTAGTTTACTTTTTCATGTCTGGCTTCAGAAGCCTACAGTGCAGTCCTGCAGTCCCTGCCTCTTTCTTCCTTGTCTTTCTGGCCCATTGAGCATGCCCCGTTTCTGTAGAGTGTTCAAATTCCTCGGTTGAGAACATTCATGCCACCGGCTTCGTGCTGAGAAGACGCAAGGAAGCAAAGTCCCCCCCCACAGTCCCGTCCTCTGCTTTTCAACATCAGAGGTCATTTTTCCTCCTTGAGAATTTGCTTTCAAAAAAATCAATTTATGGTTTCTAAAGTTAGTTTTCTCTTCCATAACCTTGTTTAAGAAATAGTGTGGGCTGCACAAGATAAATGTTCTGTTGCTCAGTTGACATCAATTTTCCACACAATGGGAGCTTGGCTTACCCAGCTATCCATTCCCTGAGCAAAAAAAAAAAAATGCCAACAACAAAAACACCAGTTTTAAAGGTTCTGTAAGTGCCATGTCCAAACCATTCCAAGATGGTGAATAGTCCATTCAGACCGTGGTGAGAGAGGTTCAGACAATCTTCGATACCTCTTCAGTGTTTCAGATGTACCCTATGCCAGAAGTCACCCAAAACATAGCTTATTTGCTGACAGATAAAATCACATCGCTCCTCTTCTTTTCAGCACTTATTCTGCCTAGGTCTTGGGAAGACATTTCTGACCCATCATCTCTAATTCCACAATACATCTCTCCTCTCCTCCTTTTCCAATCTTGGTTTTTATTCTCTCCATAAATGGTCGAATTCCTGATCAAACTTGCTTTAACCTGAAAGAAGATAAGATTAAAGAAAGCAGTAATTTCGTATTTCTGAATCATTGTGATTTGGAGTTTCAGTTTGCTTCTATATTTGGTTAAGTTTTTCTAGCATTAGAAGAATGGAGGGAAAAGGAGCTTTTTGGTCCACTCCATCCTTGTTGCCTATGTGATTTTTCTCTCCCCCTTTGGCCGTGATTGGGCTGCAGGACATAATATGCTACTGTGATGGATGTTTTTTTTTAAGTTGTTTTGAATATCTAAAAAATATTGTCTCACCACTATAGATGTATACAGATAAAATATATGGCAACAGCATGTTTTAGTATTTGTAGATAGCTATCTAGATTGTAAAGTTGGAGTGAAGGTTGCTGAGGAAAATTTCTCTCTCTCTCACACACACGCCACATATACATACCAATAGGAGCACCTTTTCTAAGCTGGCTTCAAGTCAACTTCAAGTAGAAGCAAATGTTCATTTCCTCTGTTGCTTGTTAGAGACAAGTTAAACAACTAAATGAAGGAACATGATCACTTGATTCCTATTTGAAGCCATCTTGGCACTGATGGAAGCACCTCATTAGCTTACAAGTGTAAGCTCATTTGAGCTTACAGATACTGCCCTCAGCTATAAGCAAACATGTTCAAAAGGGCAAAGTAGCCTGGAATTGGAGTGACTTCCTCTACATGCAGGGAGCCGGGGGAAACGATGGCTGCATCCTTCCCGCGTGCGGGTCCATCCCCAGAAGTGGAGGCCGGACAGAGAAAGGGAGAGATACGCGCATCAGGCATGCCTTTCCTCCCTGGCCCTCTTAGGGCAAGTTAAGCTTGGAGTAGGCAGCAACAGAGAATGGCTGCTTCTCCAGGGATGCCCCACTCACCAGGAGTAGGTAGCGGTCCCCACACACCAGGGAGGAAGCTGCAGCTACTGGAACAGCCATGGGACTCTCTGGACTAGAGCAGAGCCTCAAGTGGCTGATTCAGAGCCATGTGAATGGAGTGGTTCTGATAGGAAGGGAGTTAGGTTCTTCTTTAATCAACAAGCGTCATGGCCAGACTGTCAAGAGCATGAGGTAAGACAAGTTCAAATCCTGCTTCACCTCGGATAGCCTGTGACTGGGCTCAGCACCTTCTCTGTGCATTTGTTTGCTCATCTGGAAAGTCAGAATCTTAGATCTGTAGCCTCTTTGGGGAACAATTAGATTGTCCCTGCCAGGTCCTTAGAAGAAGACTCACAGTGAGTTTCAGTGACCCCCACATGCATGCCACTGTATTTAGCCCGAGAGTGGCCGCTGGGGAGAATCTTAACTCTGTGTCTGGCTGTTCTTGATCCAGCACTGTTGGTTTCTTGTTGTTACTGAAGTGTAGTTACATGTCCAAAGGCTGTTGTCTCCCTGTACTTGTGTTCTTCTTTACCAATGTATTGAAATAGGACACTAGTATGAAAGTCTGTGTGTAGAGCCTACCTTACCTCTCTCCTGCACTGGTGCCACTGGGCTCCACATTGGTCCTCGTTGGTGCCAAGATAAACCTATCTCTGCCCTCCAGGGCTGTGCCTGGAGATGTTCTCTCCTGCCCTCTACCTCTCACAAAGAATGCAAGTCTTGGTCTTTGGAGCCGGTTAGGACTCATGTGAATGAATGTCCCCAGACTGTGGCCAGGTGTCTTGCCCTCACCAAGTCTGCCTCATTTTTGCTTTCTGCAAGTTTTTCTGACCCTAGTAAGAAAGAGGACAGTCTGTAGTGTAGTATCTTGCAACTACTTATTATCAGATGAACAAAATAACATAGTTCTGGAATTTGCAATTTCCCTTTTGATATAGGAAAAACGTGATATAAGTAGACATAGTACCAGTTAGAATATTCATATGAAAATTATATACATACTCCTTTCAATTTCTCCTTTTCCCCCGTGAGATCCACAACGAAGCTTAAAAATGCAAATTTAACCCACAATATTTGCTTCCAATTTCCATTCATGTCAAAGGGCACTGACCTTCTAATGCCTCCCATTTATGACTCTTTCTGAAGTACTTGAATTCTAAATTAAAGCTTCAAATTTTTATATGTCAGTGCTAATGTCAAAATTGTTTCCTACTTGATTCTTTGGATTTGTCATTTTACAAAAATATATAAACAGTCTGACAGGCACTCCTTGCAAAAATCTTTGAGCTGATTATCTTGTGAGGAATGACAAATAAACACAAATCTCTGGAGATTTAAAAGAAAATGACTGCTGCCAGCTAAAGCCACTGAATAAGTAAATGCACCTGGGATCCATGTAAGACTGATACAGATGCTCTCTCTTCCTTGGAGGAGAAAGTCTTTTCCTTCCAGAATTTAACACACAGATCTTCAAAACTTCCTGTTTCCCCCAGTTCAGTAGCTGACTGAATCAATCCCCCTGGTAGATTACCAGTATCAGATCTGTTGACTCTCCTTGTTTTAATACCAAAATATGTTCTTCTTCACAAAGCAATCACAGGAAAGGCCCATGCAGTGCTCTGACTCTATTTCTTAGGATGTTTAAGGGGCTGTGGGTTTGAGGCATCTTGAAGGTGCTCAGCAGCCTGGCTGATGGGTGGACGGTGGAGGTCCCTGCTGGGCTCTCTCATCCACCTCTTCCTTTCTTTTCCTCATCCTCCAGGAACAGCATCGCTGCCTCTGCTGTGTGTGTCTTCAACTTGAGTGCCATCTCTCAGGCCTTCAATGGACCCTTCAAGTACCAGGAGAACTCGCGCTCGGCCTGGCTGCCTTATCCCAATCCCAACCCCAACTTCCAGGTAAGCTCTGGGGATCAGGGTATTCTGGAAAGTCCCTGTGCAGAATTCAGAGCTTTCTTTGGAGATTGAGATACTGAAACCTGGGTGCATGCATGGTGCAGCTGCAGATCTCCTGGCCTTTTGAACACAGCCCTACAATATACTTGGCTGATGAAAACAGACCAGTCCCTTTGTCAACTATGGCGCCTGGACCAAAAAGGGCCTTTTGTTGAGTTGTGACGCCTGATGTTGAACTGAAAAAGGCCAGCCTTCTGCAGTGGGCTAAGAATCTGGGCTTTAATGACTACTAATGATGACAGATTCTATGTTCCCAGGATTGCTGGTCCCTAATGAATGATTTTCCAAAGAATAGAGCCAAGGGCACAAAGCATTGGAGATGCACAAACTGAATTAGAGTTCTAATTGGTAGATATGGCAAGGCTTCCTGCAGGGAGGGCAGAATGCAGTTGTGGCAGATGGAGAATTGAAGCAGAGCTGAGGGTCATCCACCCTCCGATCACAAAATTCCAGTGTTCTAGCTGTAAAGGGCTCAAAATCACCTTGTCTCAGCAACCAGAAGAAGCTGAGACCCAAAGATGAACCTACTTACATTTGAAGAGTCAGCAAGTATATACATCTTCTTGGGCTTCTGTAACAAAAAGGAAAATCTTTGGGTGGCTTAAACAGTTGATAATTCTCTCAGAGTTCTGGAAGGAATATGTGTGAGGTTATTTAAACAGGTTATTTGTAATGACCACCTTGTCATTGTGTCCTCCCATGCATGGAAGGAAAAATAAAATATCTCTGCTCTCTTTTCCTCCTTTATAAAGCCACCAGTCCAGGGAACTAGAGCACCCACCTTATGACCACATTTAACACTAATTACTTCCTGAAGACCTATCTCTGAATACAGCATTTAGGTAGGACACAAAAATAGAGTCTATAAAAGCAGTCTCCTTCCCTACAAGCCTTCCTGAACTGCCAACACATCTATACCCATCACTGGTGCAGTGGCGATAATTTTCAGAACCCTCAAGTTCTGATACTTGTGCTAGATGCCTTTATGTATGAATCAACAACAAACTGCCAGCATTGCATTATGGGAAAGATTGCACCTCACACAGAGAAGTCCACTGGACTTCAGGACAGATGAGTTGAGACCACCACCTCCACCCTCAGATATGAAGTCCCCACCAATCCAACACAATGACTAATAGTAACCGCCATTATCCAGCAGGAAGACCGCTCCTCCAAATCCTGTTTAAAAGACTGTTAAAAAAAATAGATTTGGCAAGTGTCATTGGATTATAATTGAGGGTTTCTTTGGCTTGTTTTAATGTCTTTTGAAAGAGTAAGGGATTGAAATAACATAAAAGGTTTACATGTCACCTACCTTTGCTACTTTGCTTGACAAAACATTGGCCCATTTCTCATTTGTACTTTCTCCATTAAAATGAGGGAAGAAATGATGCAAACACATATGAATGTCAGTATAATTCCACTGCACATTATTTACTTCATCATGTATTTGGCACCCTTGGGAATACTCTATTTGGTGTGAATGTATACTTTGTCTTCATTAAACAATAAAATATATCATTCCTTTTCAGAAAACCCCTTGTAAAATTAGGAAGGTTAAACTATTAATGATGTTTCTTGTATTGGGATTCATTATTCTATTCTATTGCAGGAGTTTACAATGAGTGAAATGATCTTTCCCACCTCCAGGCAGAGGATAACATAACTTTTAGTTCATTCATCTCAGTGTAATTTTAACACTAGCACATCCTCATTTTCTGGGGCTCCCAGTGTCATACTGAAGGAGGTGTTTTGGTTTGTTTGGAGGTGGTGGGTTGTTGGGTTTGGGGCATTTATTGGAGGAAGCAGGTCTGTACTGCATAACAAACAAGATATGCAGAAAGGTGATATGTGGGCATGCACTTCAGGCATGAAACTTCTTCTTTAGATGTTAGTCTGCCTTTGATGGATTTAAAACTTGGGGAGAACTAAACTTATAACTTATGGTGCTTGTCTGTGTAATTCCTATACAGACACATATTTTCCTTTGTATTTTCCTCTGTATTTAATAGTTATATTGGTATAGGCATGCTGACTGACCTCCATGAACTCATCTAGGAACAGCACAGTATGGGAATTTCATATATGCATAAAAGTCTTGATTTTGCAATGACCCACAGTGAAAATGGCTTAGCATCTTTGTATTCTTGATTTTCCTATTGACATTTAGAATTTCATGTAGCATTTACATAGTAAAAGTACGCAAATCTCAATTGAAAGCAATGAAAAAATGACAGAAAGCTACCTTTACATGTGCAACTTGAAACCTAGAATGTTTCCGGGTGCCGTGTAAGTATCTGTGTGAGCAGACATTTTAGTCCCAAGTCATACAGTCATTGAGCTTTATATGAACATCCCCAGCCACTACAAAATATTGTCCAGACCCAGTTTCACAACAAAGGGGAGGCAGACTCCAGAATCTTCTGCACAATTTTGATTGCTGCCAACCAGAAATAAATCCTCTCAGATAGGAAAACAAAACAAAAGGGCTGCCCTGGAGGAGCTAATGCAGAAATGCATCTATATGCATAGGAGTATCTATAAATGTATCTATAGCCTCAGGAGTCTTTCATACGAAGTGCATGTTGGCAGAGAGATGGAGGGAACAGGGAAGTGAAGCAGGTGCCATGGAAACCATGTGGTAAGGTGAGATCCGGTTTTGCCAGTGTGGTTGGACAAGGATAAGCCTACAGATCAGAGGATCATAGTTCGAAGCTAGCTGGGGCAAGAAAGTCATGAGACTCTCATCTCCAATTAGCCATCAAAACCCCAGAAGTAGAACTGTGGCTCAAGTGAGAGCTCAACCAACCCCACCCCTCCCCCCACTTCATAAAATAATTACCTTCTTATTTGAACCGGTGTTGGTGTGACAACCATGTTGGTAGGCCTCGTGAGGGCAAAGACTATACTTTTTCCATTTTTATTGTTTTCCTGTTGCACAGGATCCTCAGGGTTCTACAAAGTGCACACACAGAAACTGTACATTATAGGCACAAGTGGAGAGTTCACAATTCCCAGAGAGCTTGGTGAGTTGTTTATTGGCCAATAAATACATCCTATAAACTGGAATAATTTCAAAATCCTGGGAACAGAATCTCCAGATGGGGTACTTATCATAGGCTGGTATCAGACATGAAGAAATGATAAAGAGTACTTCCAATGTCTTTCTTGGCCTTATAGGCAGATACCTTTAGAGGGACATGGGTCTCAGGAATAAATAGGAGTATTAGATGTTCTTGCCAGGCACTACCAGTTCCAGACTGCTCTCAGTTCAGATTCCTTGAGGGAAGTGGGAGATTTTTGCCTTCGTGTTTTCAGAGTGCCAAAGTTTTAAAAATAAACTTTGCCCGATGACAAACACAAATCTAAGCTAGTGCTCACCTGCACAGAGATCACCCGAGCCCAGTGGAGGGCTTGCGGAAATGGAACTAGGTAAATCATGAGGATGGGGGGTTTGTTGGTCAACATGGAAGAGACTGATGAAAGGGGGTGATGCTGATCAAGAATCACTGTACTCACAAACTGACATGAGGAAACCTCTTTGGACAACTACTTAAGGACAATTAGAAACTGCTAATAGGCAATGTCACCATGCTCCAAGTAATGATAAATATTATTACACAAAATCTTCTTGTGCCACCTCTCCCTGCCTCTCTTCCCCCCAAGCATGTGTGTTCACACACAGACCCCATTCCTTCTTTGTCCACTCACCGTTTCCATGTGTGCTCTTCAGCTCCGTGGGCCATGGGTTTGCTGGCCTGCTTTAAGACAAATGTATTTAGCATTTGCCATTGATTGGAAGACATCTCCGTGCCAGGTGCTTCATTTTGTTCTTTGGCATCTACTGACTACTGTGACTTTCAATTATAAATTATTTCCACTGTTCTCACATCACCACTGAGAACGGAGCAGAGTAATTTTCCTAGCAACTTCACAGACGAGGAGAAGACAGAGGCAGAAAACCAACCTACTGAGATGATGTGGCCCTAGAGTCACATCTGAGCTATTAAGGTCATCTGAGGCAGGTTTGAGCCTTTGCGTGAACTCACACAGTCTCCTCATATGATGCCCTGCATGCCTGCCCTGGTGCGGTATTACATTTCAATGTATGAAATCCATTTAGTTCCAAGAGTCTCTAATTCTTTGATGGGCCTATCACTTTATGGCATGTAGTATTTTATCAAATGCTACAAAAAAATTACTATTCGTTTAAAAAAGCATTGTCCCTCTGTTCTCTCATTAGAAATAACGTAAGGATAGTTAAAAGTGGTCCTTAGTGCCTTGCTCTTAGACATGGCTGCTGTTGTGGATTGTCACTTCATTGCTATGACAAGTCAAATAGAGTAAAATCTCTGTATGTAAGTCTTTTGACACAGCTTGTAGTTACCCATTTAGGATAAATTCCTAAAAGAAGTACCAGTGAAAATGTATTGATATTTTGATAGAGATCGGTAAGTTCTGAATACTTGTTTTCCAGGAAAAGTATGGTAATGTGCATTTGTTCAGCTAAATGCTATGTCCATTTTAGTCAACTTTTTAATTATTGCTAAGTGCACAGTTTGAAAGAATCATTTTAATATACACTTACAAACATGGCTTGGAATTCTTGTCTTCTGGCTTTATACAATTTTGTGATATTAGCCAGCTATCTGTCTTACTTGTTGCAAGTTTTCTTAGATATATATTTGTCTTGATATGCATATTGTTGGTAATCCGCATTGTATCACTTCTTAAATCCCTTTTCTATTGTTTGCAGTGAAGTTTATCTCTCAGATATCCTGTTACTCTTTGATATAAATAATATCCTACCATTTAAAAAAAGCCTTTCTCCATGTTAAAAAAAATCATGCGCTCTTGTACCTCTAACCTCTTACAAAACTAAGTATTAAAAATGACATGTTGTAATTGGTGATGTCCTGAAGGATGGCCTCTAACTTACCTGAAGTTCTGTTGAGGGTCAGTCACTTATGTATAGCAGGATTTAAAATCTGGGTTAAAAAATGAGAAAGATGGGTGGTAATTGTCTGATTCTGTGCTGGCCTCCAGAGTGCTGTACTTCCTCTCTTACTTTCTTTGAATCTTGGCTTTGCCAGAAACTGTCATACATAACACCTGCTGACCTCTTGTAGCACAGCCCTGAGTTTAATTCTCAGCAATTTTCAGGCCTGATTACTCCTTCTTGGTCCCAGCTTCTACCTCATGATGTTTTTCTACTTGAAAATTGTGCCCTTCTGGCTTCTTCCTTGGTTCTTCTTTCTTCTCCTTTCTTCCTTGCCACTCTCTTCTCACTCCTCCCTCCGCTCTTCTTTGTTACTTTGTGTTATCTTCTTTTCTCATTTTAGACCTATACACTGTTTCCTAGATCTAACCATGCTTTTTTATTTCTTCTAGCAGAGAATATAAGTACAGAGTCAAGCCTTTATAGCTAAAGTATGTGATAGTACATCATGTATAGATAAAATATAGATTAAAATACAGCTTCTGTTGTCATGGGATAGATGTTTGCTTACAAACCTTCAGCTGCAAAAGGACAACTAGTGAATCTGTGTAATGTGTGGGATTGCATCATTTCCAGCATGAGACTGCTTTGTCAGACATGTATCATAGTATGCTTTAACCAGACAGCTCCAAAGAGAACCAACAGACATTGAAGAGTAAAGTCAGTAACAACATCCACCATACATTAAAACCCCTGATCAGATGATAGTGGAGTTGAGAACTTCCTCAAATGTGGCGTGTTCACCTGTATGTTGGAAAGACCTGAGAGGCGGAGGTCAGGGAAAGTGGAGACATAGAGAACTTTCGTATTCACTCACATATTCAGCTTAACCCAGTTTTCAGTCACCCTCCAGCTGGGCTGGCCGCATTAGCTGTGGCGTGGTTCTGGTAACACAGCCTGTCTTTCTTTGCAGTGTGGCACCGTGGACCAGGGCCTGTACGTGAACTTGACAGAAAGAAACCTACAGGATGCTCAGAAATTCCTTCTGATGCACGAGGTGGTGCAGCCAGTGACGCCAGTGCCCGCCTTCATGGAAGACAACAGCCGCTTCTCCCACGTGGCCGTGGACGTGGTGCAGGGCAGAGACACCCTTGTCCACATCATCTACCTGGCCACAGGTAGGGGCCTCTATTTCCTCCAGGCAGCTGGCTTCCATCTTCTTATCTGAGGCCTTAACTTCTAATCGTTCCATTGAAATCTCCGTGTTGAGTGTGTCTCGCCTCCCAGTCACCAGCACCCAGGATGCTCGCTTCACCTTGTCTTCCTTGGTGCGTCATTTTTAAAATCCTAATTTCACTCTTTTCTTGGACTGGATCAGTCATGATTTGTATCTGAGAGAGAATGCCTTCTGCTTTAGCTACTGCTTCTCAGCCACTCATAGAAAGTATCTTCTTGGCAAGACCCCTCTAATTTAGGTCACTCAAGACAACAGAACGCTTTGCTTCAGTCTATTGCTGGGTGAAGTATTTTACTGAAATTGTCATGGTTAGTTCTGATTGTTGTAAAAGATATGCTCACAGCAAACTATTTCTGCTTTATGAAAACATTTGCGGAATATAGTTTGGGGCATAAATAGCACAATATTTATAGCCAATGTAGAGAGCAATGTTTGTTAAATGGATAATAAACTATTCAGAGCCCCAAATCGGTTGTGTCGATGGTACACATAGCCTCTGACCTGGGAGTTCCCAGATAGTTACTGGTGTCTCTCCATCCCAACTCTTGTTCCAGCAGCTTCTATGATTTTTACTTTCTCACAATGTATAATTTCCTTTCTAACTGCTATGGTCAAAAATATATCTTTTTTGCTGACAAAATATTCTTTTATTTATTTTCTTTTAATTTACTATCTTTGAATATTTTATTATGTTTAAGTTTTATCTATATATTATCTTGAAGTGTCAATTCAACATGTCAGTTTGTGGGCTCGGTTCATCCTGATCAGTGTCACCCCTTCCAGCCTTCTCCTCCATCTCTCCCAACCCCACCCATCCCCTCAGTTTGCTGGTTCCATTTTCACCCACATACATTGGTTATGGTAACTGTATTTGCTCACCTAGATCTTTTCTTGATACAAGCTCACCATTCATATTAATATTCGTCAGCACATTTTGCTCATGAAGTTGCATTGTTGAATTTTCACTGTCTGTGCAGTTCATGTGCAGCACTGAGTGGATGACGAGCAGCCTGGCACCGTTCTGCTCTGCCAGGCTCACACTTAGAGCATGGGCAGGTGATGGACCAACTTGTAACTAGTATGGATCAGCAGTAGGGTGATGTGGAGATGTTGCAGGGGATGGAAAGAGGAGAATGGAATGGCAGATCACAGGCTGGATCCTGGGCTTGATTGGCAAGGTTCCACTCTGCTGAGCCTGGAGAAAACAGTGCATTCTGAAATAGGCTGGGCTGGTGATGAGGACAGATGTGGCCTTTGCATGGGTAGATGAGATGGATCGGGCCGCTACTGCCTGGGAAGGCCACTCGTGTCTGGGATGAGAGGGGTTTCAGTCATGTGGAGAGTTCAAGGAAACATCTTGTAGCTGAAGCTACATGATGAAGGTGTCGGTGAAGGAGACAGAGGATGAGCAGGTGTGTGTATGGATGGCAGGGGAAGTCAAGGAGGGCATTTTTATTCACCTTGTTTAACTGGTTTAGGAGAGAAAAAGGAATTACCGTTGAACTGTATGGCTCAACAGACCGCAGATAGTGGCTGTGCCTTTTCTCCGCCCCCTGTCACTTTTGTCCATAGTGTTCATCATAAATGATCAGGATAATATCACAGGGATTAGAGCTCTCTCCTTGAACGTTTGGAGGAAGGCGAGCTCTTCACCAGCTCCTTGGCGGTGGGGGATGGTGAGGGTTATGTTACTGATCATCACTGCTAGGTCCGCCGGAGCAGTTCTCTACCCCAGCCTTCTGACCTCTTCCCACCTGAGAGAGTGTGGAGATGATGTCTGTCTTCCTTGTGCTTGTCGTGATCTATAGTGAGCTCTGCTAAGGTCTAGTACAACTCTTCCATTTTAACCTCAGTGAGATCCTCCATCATTGCTGGCTGCTAATTTTACAGAGAGAGTTTAATGACAGCCTAAATCGCTCAGCATTCTGGAGTCTAGGTCCAACATTAAGGGGCAGACTGTGTTATCTCCCGTGAGAACTTCTTCCTGACTTGGAGACAGCCATCCATTTGTTCGTTTGTTGGTCCCTTGAGGTTTTCCCTAAACCATTGAGAGACCTAATTACCTCCAGCTCCAATCCTCTGGGGACTTGGTCTTCAACACATAAATGGGAGAGGATTGCACAAAGAATGCTATTTAAGCCTTCCCTGAAGGTGAAATACCTGAAGATGTTTATTATAAATAGTGTGTGAACAGAATCAAGCACAAACATCAACTTAGACAAATGATGGATCTGGGATGAAATTGTATCAATATCAGTTGCTTTGAATGGCAGCTTCTAGAAGCTTGCTGGTGGAAGTTTCCCATGGGCAGCTGCTGTTCGCTAACCCTGTCCGCGCTGGGCACCCCAGGCACACCTCATTGTGCTGTTCTGTGCTTTATTACACCCCAGAGATAGTGAAGATTTTCCAGATTAATGCTTTATGGCAATCCAGTCTTTAACAATCTATCAACAGTATTTTCTAACAGATCAGATGACTGTTAGCATTTCATATTAACAAACAGTTGAGTGATTGGTGTGTTGCTGAAGATAAATGCTATTGTGTATTTAGCAGACACAATATAATGTAAATATAACGTTTATTAACAATGAGAAACCAA
The DNA here is from genome assembly GCF_024711535.1 of Dipodomys merriami. NCBI lineage: Eukaryota > Metazoa > Chordata > Mammalia > Rodentia > Heteromyidae > Dipodomys > Dipodomys merriami. Next base: position 5,548,814 of record NW_027204715.1, on the reverse strand, counting down.
AAACTTCCCATGATTTGTGTCTGGACCTTAACTCCCCCCTAACATCTCCAAGGTACACCTTCTAGTAAGGGCATTAATTCAGGCTTCAGGGCACAGAGGTCACAAGCTGTCTAAGCCAGTCCCCATCTGATGATCAAATGGCATACTGTGTCATTCAGGAGATACGTCGTAATGAGATGAGACTAATTCTTCCACTGACCTGATGTGTTGCTTTTATTTTAACCTGGTACCCATTTAAAAGTTGAGTCTTGATGTAAATTGAGATAGTGCTTGTTCCAATCCCAGGTTGGCCTGCTGGATGAAGATGCAGTATGTAGAAACATAGAGCTCCCCTGCAGACTCTTATTTGAATAGTCAGGTTGTTCCACTCCAGTGGAAGAAGTTGTGTCAGATGTTACCTTCTGGCAGGAAACAAGCAGGGAATCCCGGGGTTCCCCAGTGAGCCTGACCAGATAGGCACATGCTGCCCTCCGCTTCCAGCCAGTGTTTAAGCTCGTTTCGACTGGCTTGACAATTCCAAAATTCGAGACCTGGGTAAATTAGAAACTTTATGTCCCACTGACTTGTGATGTGTTCATTTCACTCTTGCAACACAGCATTTAATGCGTTTGGAAGGAAATATCTTTCTTTCCAAAATGTAATTCAAAATAAAATTTCCTTTTAATAGATATTATTTTTCAGTGATGTGGCACATCATCTTCTTGATTTCCCTTTATTTCTGAAGCAATGAAATGTAAAAATGGATTATGAGAAAGAAATCCCAATAATGCCAGTCTTTCATTTAACCCTCCAAAGAGCTGGGTGAAGCCTGACACTTTGCAAGATAAAGATAAAACGTTTGGACTTTGGGGATTCACAGGCTGATTATCTAGTTGCTGTTGTTGTTTTTATTTGTATCTTACTTGACTGGACTTGTATGAAAGGGGAATAAGGACATTCTTTCTCGGTCAGGAAAGTGGGTATGGCATACACAGCCCAGCTGATACCTGCTGCCTTTATCCTGGAATTAATAACTACCCAGGGCACGAGGCACGGTTCACCCCACCCAGCCAGTGAAGGGAAGCTGGGGGACTTTATGCCTCAGAGAAGATTTCCTGTTGGCTTTCAGAACACTGGTTTAGGGATAAGGGTGTATCCATGCACCTTCATTTTACCCGAGGGATAGTAGAGTGCTTGCCAGTGGCCAGCTGAAGAGCTGATTTCTTCTTAGTTTCCAGCACTGTCAGAAGGTCCAGGTGAAGGGCTGGGAGGGTGGCTTGGTGGTAAAGTGCTCACCTAGCATGCCTGAAGCCCTGGGTTTGATTCCTCAGTACCACATACCCAGAGAAAACCAGAAGTGGCGCTGTGGTTCAAGTGGTAGAGTGCTAGCCTTGAGCAAAAAGCAGGGACAGTGCCCAGGCCCAAAGCTCAAGCTCCAGAACTGGCAAAAAAAAAAAAAAAGAAGGTGCAGGTGAGGAGCCCCCGAGTGCTGGTGACCCTCCCATCCGGTGGAGTTTTCCTCTCTGCTACCTACTGAGATACCTTTCCCGGGAATATTCTGGACCCATTTCTTGCTGCATTCATGCTTGTCTCCTGTTGGACATCCAGCCAGCCCTAGGCCTATTTCCTGGGTCCTGACTAAGCAGACATGTTGGAATTCATTTCTTTGAAATCTCAGGTGGTCAAATGGCAAATGGGAACTCTTTTAGAATGCTGGTGACAGACTCCAAAGTACAATTATCTGCTGGGATCTTCTCTATAGAGACGAATTTAAAATCATGTTGCCCAATCGGTGTTGGGGATCCTCTCTGCACTTGTCTATCATTCTTACTCCTCTTGCCTCTGTGACAGTGCTTTGGTGGCTGTACCTGTCTCCTCTGTCACAATGGCCCTTGGCCATGGTGATCTTCATTCTGTGTTCCAGTCCCCTAGAAATCCCACTTGGTCTCACAGTTTCTCCTGTACCTTCTAGCATGAGCTGTCTGTGTCTGTGTCTGTGTGTTTTGTGTGTGTATGTGTGTGTTAGCATTGTTTTAATTCTCGTGTGCCCAAAATTATTTTGATCCTAAGGTTACCTAACTTTCTATTGTAACAATAGTTGCACAGCTAAGAATAAGTTACAAGTCAAAAAGACAATTTATCCAGGCTCCAGTTAGCTTACACATGTAATCTAGCTACTCAGGAAGTTGAGATCTGAGGATCTTGGTTCAAAGCCAGCCCAGACAGGAAGGTCCCTGAGACTCTGATCTCCACTTAACCACCAGAAAACTGGAAGTGGCACTGTGAATCAAAGTGGTAGAGCACTTGCCTTGAAACAGCACCCAGGCCCAGAGTTCAAGCCCCACGACTGACCCCCCCAAAAAAGTCAATTTACAGTGTGAAAATTACAATATAGTTATTTTTTAAAGAATGCTATCCCTTGATTGAATTGTCATAGTTTTAATAATATATCTTTAGAGAATATTATTCATAAACATTTATATAAAAATACCAGAAGCTAAAGGAAAGGAAAGGAAATGATACACAGATACAAATGCACTCACAAATGAAAAGAAAGTGACTGCTTTTAGATTTCAATTTGTAAAACTTGTTTAGCTCATAATAAGCATGGTAGAATATGGCTGTAATCTCAACTTCCAGAAGGTGGAAGTAGGATTGCATGTTCAAGGCAATTCAAACCTGGGCCAAAAAAGTATCAAGACCCTGTCTCAGAAATAAAATATCAAAACAAAAAACTGGAGCAGGGAAGCTTAAGTGGAAGAGTGCATCCTAAACTTGAGCAAGGCTTTGGATTCAATACACTCAGCATCTCTTCTATACCCTCCCTCCAAAAAATACAGATATACAGGTAGATAACAGATAGAAAAATGGGGAGAGAGTATCTACTCATAGGTAATGGGGATGATTAAATTGACTGGGAGCTTGTGACAAGTTTTGACAACTGTATGGTCTTCTCTAACCCCACTCTTCAAGTAGATTGTGCCTTGGAATGAAATATCTCTAACAGTCTGAGAATATAGAGTATGCCCAGGACAAAGAGAACCTGAGTTTTTAGGGTTTAAAAAAATAGATTGAAGAACAATTCACAAGAGGGAACAAAGTACATCTGCTACAAATTTACTTTACTTTAAAAAGAGAACATGAATAAAGTAAGTCTTCAAGGTTGAGATAAAAGATGCAAAGTAGGATGAAAAGTAAGCCCACAGAAGTAAGCGGATAAATAGAAGATAAAAGCAACTCTTTATTGAGAAGGCAATAGTTTAGAAACATCATGGGAATAGAAGCAAAGCTAAAAATGAACAGAGTAAATGTTTGAGAAATTTGTATTACTGGAAAATATTTTATATGGGAGTGGTCTCCACACATAAGGCAGGAAATGTCATTGAGCCAGAAGACCCAATGAAGGGAGCTGATAAATTGTCTCCCAAAAGAAGACAATTTTTAAGGAAAAGTTCCATGAGATTAAATAAAGAATTAAATCTGCAGATACCATATTTAAAAAATATTAGGGGAATATTATTGAGGGTAAATGGACACTAGGTGTAGGCAGGTTAGGTTTTCAGGATAAAGAATGACACAGCATTTGGGGAGCAAAGCATCTACAAATAGAAAATTTTCTGATGGCTTCAAATTTCTCTGCAGCTGATTATGTTCATGAAAAAGGTCTAACAATTCTAAGAAAAGAAACTGTGATGTAAGTATATTATACAAAGATTATTTATACTTATTATAACACACACACACACACACACACACACACACACACACACATATAGTTATATTAATCCAAGAACAAAGCAGGCATGCAGGTATTTACCTAAATGAAAATGTCAAGCAATACAAAACCATGGATATCTTTAGAAATAGGAAGCATGACTAGTAAGTGGCTAAGTTCTGTCAAAGAAAGATAAAACATGAAAATATGGAATACCAGATAAATGATAAATTTAAAATCGAGTGAAATAAAGTATGACTTGGGAATATTAGTGTAAGCTAATCCTTCCAAAATAAACATACACTGAAACATTAGAAATACATCTGTGATAACAATTGTACAAACCAGAAAGTCTTACTCTTGAAAAAAATATCAGTGCTAGATACATATGAGGCAATATCTAGAATAAACAGAGAATTAAAAAAATAAACCCCCACAAAAACAAAACCCAATAATCCGATTAATAAGTGGGCTAATGATTTAAAGGAGAGTCTTCTCAGAAGAAGTAAAAATGGCCAATAAACACATGGCAAAATGTTCTACATCCTTGACCATAAAGGAAAATGCAAGTCAAAACAACATTGAGATTTTGCCTCACCCCACTTAGAATGGCCATTATCAAGAAAACAAAGGGTAGCAGATGCTAACAAGGATGTGTTCAAAAGGGAACCCTAATACATTGTTGGTAGGGATATAAACTTGTTCAACCACTCTAGAAAGCAGTATAGAGGCTCCTCAAAAAATTGAAAATAACTGGTAGCTTATGCCTATAATCCTAAGTACTCAAGAGGCTGAGATCTAAGGAATGTTGTTCAAAACCAGCCTGGGCAGGAAAGTCTATGAGACTTTTATCTCCAATCAACCACCAGAAAACCAGAAGTGATGCTGTGGCTCAAATGATAGAGCACTAGCCTTGAGCTGAGAGCTGAGGCCCAGGGGCCCAGGCCCACAGTTCAAGCCCCACAACTGATAGATGATAGATAGATAGATAGATAGATAGATAGATAGATAGATAGATAGATAGATAGATAGATAGATAGATAGATAGATAGATAGATTTTTTTAATCAATGCAGGAAAATCTATGTTTAAACACAAATAATAAGGCTCTCAGTTGGTTTTTTCCTTCATTTTCTCCATAATGAGCAGTTATCAACTTCACAGGACAAGAACATTATTTTTACAGTTCTGTTGCTATATGAAAGTTGATTTTATTAGTTTTGAATTGGCTGGCTTCACTTCCCAAAACATCTGACTTACCTTCATACATAGTCTCATGGAGTGGCATTCTCCTGCTATGTTTATGTATTCCACAACTGGAACTAAACTAACAGTTACAAAAATTAGTGCTTAGAGAAAACAAAATTGTAGTGCTTAGAAACAGGCACCAGAAGCTTCCCACTTGCTGGACAATCAAATACAATGTGTGACCTGTGACCTGTGAGATTTGTTTTCCTCATGAACAGTGTTAAGTTTCTCACAGGGTTCTTGTGCTGTTAGAACGAGTTAACAAAAATCCACAGAACTCTTCATGACTTGCAAGCCAGAGGGACACTTTCAGGAGCCCACCTAGAGGAAGGCCCAGCTTGGCTTCCCCCGGGGCAGTCCAAACCCACGGATGCTCACAGAGGGGCTGGAGACTGAAGAGAAACCCGGGGTCTCCATACCACTGTTCCTATTCACTGTGCAGAGACAAACACCCCAACTATCAGTGAAGACAAAAGTCAGGGCACCACTTTCAGAAAATCCATAAGAGAAACATTCAAGGATCCTTCCTCCATGGAGAAGCCCTGCCAACGCTGAGAAGTAGGTCAGGAACATAGCATTCCTGCCTGGGAACTTCAGGAAAAGTGCAGTATAGTTGCTTGTCACGAGTCCTGACTTTTTGCCTTACAGCTGCAATTAGGAGAAAATTTCAAATGACTCACTGACTCCAGTGACCCATCTTGTCCTTCTTCTCAGACTTCACTTTGTGTAATGTGCACTCTGAACTCACTTCTCCAAATTAGAGAGGTTCCAAGGACACAGGAACCATCTGTAACTTTCCTGCTCTTCTCATTCTTACAAAATGGCATATTTGTATAAAATAGAGTTAAATAAATAAACAATAAACAAACAAATTAATCATCCTCACTGAGTAGACATTAACAATTGCAGTATCCAACTTCACATATGTGGTTTATTTTCTCATCATTGGAACAGTCCACTCACATTAAAACCCAGCCCTGGGAAGCCAGTTCTTCATTAGAATGATTACTTCATCATTCTGCTCAATGTGAACTAGGTTCTTTTGGTGTGAGGAAATCTCTGGGTACTTAGTGACGAGGCACATTCTGAGGATAGGAGTGTCTGATATGCATTTCCTGATTCACTTTCTTTTTTTCTTTTTTCCTTTTCCTTTTTCTTTTTCTTTTTTTTTTGTCGGTCGTGGGGCTTGAACTCTGGGTTTGGGTGCTGTCCTTGTGTTCTTCAGCTCAAGGCAAGCACTCTCCCACTTGAGCTACAGCGCCGCTTTCGGTTTTCTGGTGGTTTATTGGAGATAAGAGTTTCACGGACTTTCCTGCCCCGGCTGGCTTTGGACCGTGATCCTCAGATCTCAGCCTCCTGAGTAGCTAGGATTACAGGCATGAGCCACCGGCACCCAGCTCCTGATTCACTTTCTGGAGAAGCATCTGATGGTCTGACAGAACACTAGTTCCCTAGATCCGAAGGCACGCTGTGTTCTCTATGGTACCTTAAATCACTGCTGAAAGAATTATGTTGCTAACAGCCTCCCTTTCAAGAGGTGAGAGACTACTTACACCCTGTGGTTATCTGAGAGCAAATAACCAGTTTTTCTTCAGTGAAGATTCAATTTGTTCCCACATCATAAGAGAATCAAATTATTCCTGATTTCATGGTACTAAGAATTTGGTTTGCTGATTTAACAGTTTAGAGACCAAGTGGGCCATTTGATAGCAATTACACATTCCCTTGGTGTCCAACAGCAGTTGGAAATGAAGGTTCTGTTCACTCTGCTCCCAAAGGGATTGCCAAACTCCTCCAGTGGATTCATGCAGGTTGATTGTCTCTCAGAGGAATCCTCCATTTCTCACAGTGTTCCCCTAAATAAAGAGATGTCAGTGGGAGCGCCCCCTGGATCAGACATGCAGTAACCTCACGACCAATCCAAAGGATTCTGATTTCATATTTCAGGTCAAGAGAAGACACATCCTGGTCACCCCTTGAAGGGGTGTTGTTTGCAGCGTAAATCTTTCTATAGTGGTTCAATGTACTACATAGGACATGGTAACAAGGACTTCCCAATAGGCTCCTTGGATTCTTCCTTGGCGCAAGGCAAAGTGGAACCTATCCAGCCATATCTCCCAAATTTCCTGTGGAATCCTTTATGCCTTGATTTGGAATGCGTGCTGTTTTCAGGCTTAAGCACATCGTGTCATCTTTATTAACTCATATGCATATCGCCCCTGAGTGGCAATGATGACCAGCCATTACAAGCATATTTAAGGCTTGACTTGACATAATTGAATTCTGAAGCAGACAAGAGTAGGGTCCTCAGAGAGACTAAAAAGGAAGAATGCATGAAGAGATATTGCTAAGGAAGGTGTTATGGATGGGCTTCCCTCCAGAAATTTTTACTTAGCAGAATGAGTGGAGGAAAAAAAAATCTCATTACTTCTTTTCAAGTCATCTTTCACAGCGGAGTAGGGGGAAGGGGATGCCTGAGTTGATAGAGCTGGGGAGAGAGTGTTGAGGAGTAGGGAGGAAGGAAGGTGTAACTGCTAATGCACTTCCCTGCCACCAGGGACAAATGGCATCTCCACATTTTGCTGTCAGATCTGCTGCCAGTGACTGCCTGATGCATTTCCTTCCACCGGGATGTCTGCTAAGCTGCTAAGCTTGCAGCTGCCGCTATTGACAGCACTCAAGTCTAGCACCAAGCCTGCCTTGGATGTGGAGAAAACAATGTGTATCACTTACATAGGTGTCAGCATCAGAGCTTCTTTTCATTTCATTGTTTTGGGATAGCACAATTCCACAGTGAGATGCAAGAAACTATACGATTATTTATTGGTTCATAATATTTTACACTAGATAGAGACATCCACAATTGTGTTACTTAAATGTCGCTTTTCTTGGCTTGAAATAGAACTGTATTTACCAAAACACCCTCTGGAGGTTCATAGTAAAGGACAACACAATTCTCTTAGTGTGAAAATGAAATGAAGCCTTGAGCTGCAATCTCCAAACACATGCTGTCTCACTTATCCATGAGATATAAAGTAAGCCATTCTTTGCAGAAACTGAGAACAAGACATTTGGCAATACAACTTCCTATGGAAGTACCCAGACAACCCTACCTAACCAAAACTTGATAAAGTCTCAGTATCAGTGGATCCATCCAAATTCACATATGGAAATCTCATCCTTGATGTGAGGAGATGGGGCTTTGGGGAGGGGATTTGACCATGAGGACAGACCCCGGTGAATGAGAGTAGGGCACTTATAAAAAAGACAGCAGAAAGGTCCTCCCACCCTTCCATCACAGCAGGACATAGTGCTGTACAAGCACCAGATTCTTCTGAGCCACCATCCATAAGAAATAATGTCTGCTATCTTATAAGCTATCCAGTCTATGGTATTTTGTTACAGCAACTCCAAAGTACTAAGAGAGTCCTAAAGCTGATTTTGTTGTTGTTGTTGTTGGTTGTGGGACTTGAACTCTGGGCCTGGGCGCTGTCCCTCAGCTCTTCAGCTCAAGGCTAGCACTCTTCCATTTGAGCTACAGCACCACTTCTAGTTTTCTGTTCGTTTATTGCAGATAAGAGTTTCATGGACTTTCCTGCCAGGGCTAGCTTTGAACCTCAATCCTCAGATCTCAGCCTCTTGAGTAGCTAGGATTACAGGCGTGAGCCATCAGCACCCGGCTGAGAATACTTGGAGTTATCATTGGGATGTCAGCTAGCCAACTGAAGATAATCATTTTTCTTTACCCGTGTTAGACTTTCTGATTCGCTGAAGTGCTGCATGAATGCCAAGTGGACAGGCTATTGGAAAGCAGTGACCCTTCTGTCCCTGTCCATCTCTCCGACACCCAGTCCTCAGCAGTGCATGATCATGCTTTTTACCCATCCCAAACACAAAAGCAACAAGGCGTGTTCTGTTTCGTTCTGTCATTGGAGAGTATCCATAGAAAGTATGAGTTAAACACCGTGCTTGTGAAGTTTACTTTGAGAATTGTCTGTGATTTGTAAAAAGTCCTATGAAGTGATTCTTTTTTTGGGGGGGAATGGGGGTCTGGTCATGGGGCCTGAACTCTGGGCCTGGGCGCTGTCCCTCACCTCTTCAGCTCAAGGCTAGTGTTCTACTGCTTGAGCCACAATGCCACTTCCGGCTTTTTTCTTTTTGCTTATGTGGTGCTGAGGAATTCAACCCAGGGCCTCATGCATGCAAGGCAAGCGCTCTACCACTGAACCACCTTCCCAGCCCCCTATGAAGTGATTCTTATTGATGCCAAGCAGAAGCTGGTTTTACACTCTATGACTAGTTCGAGAAGTTCCTCTATTTTGTGACGATGATAAAAACATAGTAATTAATTATATGAATAGCCAAATATATTTATAGGATTTTGATAAACCTCAAATTTAGTATTAAAAGTGATCTCCTTCATTAATTATCAGAGTCAGGGCTTCATTTTTGTGCTTAATGATATGATCGTTTAATTAATTTTAAAACCTGACCTTGTTCTTGGCAATGAATACTTGCTCAAAGAAAAAAAAAGTTTCAGCTGAAGAGGCCTGGACTTCTCCTTGGTAAACTGGGTCTTCAAAAGGCAATCTTTATAAAGAGCTGCTGCTCTTTGTGTTAAACATACAACAACATGATTTCAGAAGGAGCTCTACTGATTAATAGCCCTGTCAATTTTTACCATCTTGGGGAAGCATGCATGTCTCTCTGCCTGGACGCGGGAAGACAAAACTGTCTTGTATTCTATTGAATTGCAGGGCTGTGGTGATGGATTAGTAACTTGTCTGTAGGACCCTATAATTTTCTCAGCCAGGAGCTCCTATCCCTGGGCTCCCCGAGGTCTTCCTGGCCTAGGGCACAGACCAGGCCAGGAACAAAAGGTACTGAGTTCAACACTGACCTCTCACCCATTCTGTACTCCCACATTTGAATGTTACCCTATATCCTGTGATACATGCCACCTTCAGAAGCAGAAGAGACTGTTTCTGTCACCTATGGGTGATATCCAACCTCTTCTACCCCATTTGTAGTCTGTGTCCTCTTCCTCTCTGTTTCTCTGTCTCTTGGTTCTGGGTTTCTTAGGGCTGCTGACAACGATTTTTATGGCTGGAAGATGTCGACTAGTATTGAGACCAGGATACCACCTCAACCACCCCAATTCCAGTAAGGGAAACCGTGAATTTTGTTGCCTTCTGCCCAGTACTGGGTTGAAATGCCATGCAGTGTTGATTGGTAACAAATCTCCACCCACCAATGACCTGAAAAGTCAACTTTGAAGCCAGCAACTCAGGGCTCCTATAGTCTGCATCAGTGACATGAACTTATTTATTGACTGAATGTCTCCCTTCTCCTCACCATCTTGTGTAAGAAGAGATCTCTTAGATTTCTCTTCAAATGAGTATTAAAGTACATGGGTCACTCCTGCCCTTTAGATTCCAAGTACAGTTTACCTAGCCCTAAAATACAGGGTTCAGATGACTGATTTCATGCCTAGCAAGAGTAAGTTGGTGTCAGCTCACAGACTTTGGAAGCTTCCTAGAGCAGAGGAGTTGGTGCTGCCTTGGGAGATGAAATGGTGCCTGGTGGAGAAGATGAGGAAAAGAGGCTTTACTTGGAGAAGATGAAAAATATCTGAAAGATGCAGGTAAAGATATTGACAGGTGTCCTAGAAAGAGTGAGGCCTTTCCATTAGCTGGGATTCAGAAGATGAAGCTGAAATATGGGAATGAATGCAGAATTGCGGCACTTGGATAGATTGAGTCCAAAGTGGTGACATGGCTTCTTTTTGGATTTCCCAAGTTTTTATTGAACTTGGAAGCCCTTCTTTGAAGTTGTGAAGGTGTTGGATCAGTAATAGGGACCTTAGGTTGTCTTTGAAACCATAGGAATAGAAGTAATCATGATGTTCACAAGAAAAAAAAAAAGAATGCTCACAAAAATCTCAAGCTACCAAAGCTGAAAAGGCTGTAATTCATAATGGGTGTAATGTAGCAACTCAGAACAAAAATGAAGAGAATTTTCTTGTCCTAAGGAATACGAGTTCTCATTCTTCTTTTAAATTAATGTTGCAGAAAGTGCTTAGCATAGGTTTTTGTCAACCATCTTAGTCAACAACTAGTGAGATGAGACACAGTACAAAGCTCCCCACTGGAGGAGAAGGTAATTTATCCTCTCTATTCCGGCCTGGTAAGTGTGAGACAGGGACAGCCATGGTGCCAATGGTGCCAACTGGATGGTTGTTTCGCAATTTAGATACAATAAATCTCGTCCTAGTAATTTCCTTTTAGAAACGCGAATTGCTTCCTTCACAGAATGATTGGAGTTAGATTTAAGCTGTGGGGTTAGATGAGAGCTTTCAAAAGATACCCAGAGGACTCTATTAATTGCACTCTTGCTTTAAATGTAATATGGTTCTTATTCACAGCAACCTCCAGTGGTAAATTTCCTATAAGAACTGGCTTATGATTTAATGTACTGCAAGGAGCTGTTGAGGTTTTGTTTTGCAAGGTAGTCAAAGCCACTGTAAAAGAGCTATCATTTCCTTTGCTTCTGTATGGGAGAGGGGTGCGGAGGGGGGCAGGGAGCTGGCTGAGGAGAGCATTTCCTCTGCAGGCCAAGCAGCAGCAGGAAAATGCAGCTGCATTCTTATAGAGAGTGCCATCTAGATCACTTTGAGCCCAGTGCTGTGAGCCATGCCCTGGGGTGAGGGAGACACAGACAAGTTATTAGCTGTTCGTGGCCATGCATCCTCTGAAGTGCTCAAGCTCAGAGTCTCGCGTGGGTCTGTGCAATCTGTAGGCTACTTATAAGTCATGCCTGTTGCTTCAGGATCTACTGGGTATCGGGCACTGTTCCACAAGCCAATGAATCCCAGTGAACTTGACACACTTTACGCTCTGGAGCTTGACCCTGGATTTGTATGCCAAGGGTGGAGAGGAAAGGTGATGCAGAGGAATTCTTGGGGATTAAAGAACGGTGCACTTAAATTATGACTAGGAGTGTTTAAATTGGCTAACATGCTTTTGGGGGGGAAACAGGTCATTAGGTAAATCTGATAACTGAATTAATTAAAATCTCCTTCGTAGGGCTGTAAAGACGTGTTCTTTCTTTCTGACTTCCCCTCTGCTATCTGTGATGCTGAGCTCCAAGTGCCACAACCGATTTAATTCATTTGCTCAATTACAAGTTAGGAGAAAGAACTTTTGTAATGTACTGGATGTCTGCTGCTTTGGGATAACGGCGGGCTGGATGGATGAACTTTATATAATGATCTGTTGCTATGGTGACCAGCTGTCCAGTGAGGGGGAGAGGGTGTTCCATCATTACCACACTGGGAACGCTTGCAATGGGAGCAGATGCAAATACAAAAGGTTTTCTCTTCCCAAAATTTGCAGTAACTGGGTCAATAAGATAAACAGTAAAAATGCCTCTCAGATACAGCGGCCGAGAATCAAATTGAGTTCAATGCACAATTGGAAATAAAGTATTTTAGCTTCCTGGGTTAGTAGAATTATTGTCCGCCGTGAATCTCCAGCTCTGTCACAGATGAACTTTGTCAGTGTTTCTACTTGTCCTGTCACAGGTTTAATTTCTGTCCTGTTGACTGATAGCAATCTCTATAAAATAGAGTAAAAGTTAGAGAAGTAACAGAGAGGATCCTAAGTTTAAGTGTCCTGTGCTTGCTGGTCTTCCCATCTTCCTTAGATTGGAGTTTCCTGAACCAATCCTTTCATTTATAGGTATGAATGTTTGCTTTTCTTGCAAAGTAAATAGTTTTGTATGTTTAAAACAAACGGCACCTCTACTCTGTTAGTTTGAATTGCACCTCTGAGAAAACTTATTTACCCTGAGTTTCAGAAGTGTGCTGGCATGATCTTCTTAAGACAAACCAATTTCTCCACATCTTTCTTTTCCTTGTTCAGGGTTTACAAAGGAATCAGGGTTGAAACCGTTATCCTTTAAGACAAAATGACTTTTAAATAAGTGCTCTTTAGGCATCTGTTTTGTCATTGTTAAGACTTAGTAGATCGCAGAAGTCTGTATCAATGCAAACAAGTACGAAATATCAAATGCACTGAGCCCTCAGTGGTTCCCAGCACTGTACTGTGTTCCCTGTTTTGCCTCTCCCTCCCTCTCCATTGCCCTTCCTTCTTTTCTTCCTGCAGAAGATTTGGTGTAATGAATCTGTGAAATGCTGAAGTTACTAAAATTATAGAAATTCTCCAATAAAAAATTCACTGTAACCAGAGACCTTTCCTCCGATATTTAACAACTCCATCTTTTTTTCTTTCTATTTTTTTTTTGGGGGGGGGTCCGGTTGTGGGGCCTGAACTCTGGGCCTGGGCGCTGTCCCTTAGCTCTTCAGCTCAAGGCTAGCGCTCTACCACTTGAGCCACAGCACCACTTCCGGCTTTTTTCTTTTTGCTTATGTGGTGCTGAAGAATCGAACACAGTGCCGCAGGCATGCAAAGCAAGCGCTCTACCACTGTGCCACCTTCCCAGCCCCTCTTTTTTCTTTCTTTATTCTATTTTATTATTTTGGCTGTTATACATGCTCTTGAATGTTCCTAGGCTTAATTTTTCTCATGGCTCTGGGAGCCAGGAGTCTAAAGTCAGTAGGTTTTAATTCTTCAGAGGCCTTTCTCCATCTTCTATGTGTCCTCCCAAGACCTCCTCATGGTCCCCCTCTCCTCTGCCCCCCTTCCCGTGCCAATCTCTTTCTTAGTTTCTTACTTTTACAAATGACCCGAGGCATATGGGGCTTATATGTATGGGGTTTACCCCCATTTTGCCTTAATTCTCATTTTAAATGCCCCATACCTAAATACAGTCACAGCAGGCTAGGACTTTGAAGTATGCATTTGCAGGAGTTCCTAATGGCCATTTATTTGAGCAAATGGCCTACTTGCCTACCAAATAAGAATTCTTTTTACGTCTGGAATTTGTTTAAATAAACCATGATGATGATGATGATGATGATGATGATGATGATGATGATGATGATGATGATGATGATGAAAGATAGGATCTCATTGAAAACCTTGAACCTACTTTAGCCACTTGAATATTGAAAATAAGAAAACAACAGCCAAAAATAGATCATTAGAACCACCAATAATTGCTTTGTACACATTAGAACTTACAAAACAGAGAAAATGGTATTTTAGGATTTCATTTGTAGAGTAGAATTAACTGTTGACGCTCATCTTAAAATATCCTTTTAAAAATGAAACAAATTGAGGGTGCTACTGTTTCATTAGTTAAGCATCTTGTTGGCTTCACAATCTCATGGGGTTGGAAGCACTGACACTGATTGGTAAGTCCAATTAGGCTTGGGCTCGATAACACTCATACATCAGTTGTTCAGTTACTGGACTCTGCAGTGATAAACCCACATCTACAAAGAATAGGGAAGTTTTATTGGGCCTACTCCCTGAAATGCAAGGTCACATTTCAACATGGGAACACTCATGTTAGTTCACGTTATCGCTAATCGCCGCTTGCTTGCTGAAATGATCAGTGGGATTTGGTATCATAGCTTTCTAGCCTGAGCAAACAAAAGTATGGTAAACATTTGAGTGCAGTCGCTCTCACCTACAATCCTAGCTACTCAGGAGGCTGAGATCTGGGGACTGAGGTTCAAAGCCAACCCAGGCAAAACCATCTATGAGACCTATATCTCAAGTTAATCAGCAAAAAGCCTGAAGTAGAGATGTGGCCCACATGATAGAGCACCAGCTTTGAGCAAAAAACGCTGAGAAAAGTTCAAAACCTTGAGTTCAAGTCCCACTACCTGTATTTAAATTAAAAAAAATTCCAGGAGTCCAGCATGCACAATTAAATATAAATATCACAGAAAATCTGAAAGGGACATTTAATATTAAAATATTATTCACAGTTATATAGAATTCAAATTTAAATGAGCATTGCATTTTTAATCTAGCAACCTATGACATAAACATGTTGTTGCTCAACACAAATGACATAATTGTGTAATTGGCCATAATATGTAATGACGTCTTTGTGCAATAACAGTGATTCCTAGGTTCCAAATCACAACATACTGCACACAATCAGTTTTAGGAGACTTATTTATATGAAGTAGACACAAGGAGACATGATCAGTGCGTACAGTTTTCAAGTCAAAAGATAAACTGCAAATGAATGACACTCAGTCTTGTGTCTGTCACATAATTATTAGTTGAGATTGCCACAAAAATGCAAATATCCTGAATTATTTTGCTAGAGTGGTAGTCATTCTTTGTGCCCTGATGCTAGTTCCATTTCAGTGGCTTCGTATAACATTCTCCTCCTCTGCTGACAGATGTGTGTGTGTGTGTGTGTGTGTGTGTGTGTGTTCACGGATGTGTATTCATGTGTATTCATGTGCGTGCATGCACACATGCTACAATTGACAAGGAAATGACAGTTTTCCTTTCTGTACTGACCTCTGGATGATTCAGATTCAATGTACTTCTTGCTTCTATTTCCCCTGTGAATGGCTTTGGTTAGATTATTGAATTTGAGATGTGTAGAAGATGTGTGTGGTTTTATTTTCTATAGCAAATTTTCAGTGTCAATATTATATCAGATGAAACCAATTATAATTATTTTCTCCATTTACTTTGTGGCACTTGGTGTTGAAATCTATCAATTTTAGAGAAATTTTATTTCACCTTCATGTTGACAGACATCATTCTCACTAAAGATCATTATGGGGGAAGGTATCATTATTAATGACACCTTCAATCCAAACCCACATTTCTTCTGCTCTTCATTCCTGTTCCTCTCTATCCTCCCCTCTATCCTTTTTCCTCCTCCCTTCCTCCCTCTCCCTCCCTCCTTCATTGGAGCAATTTTCACTCAACAAATGATTCTGAGGCATTAAGTGGTTGCTGGCCAAGATAGCACATAGACACTAGAAAAGTAACCCTTACACCTCTGGAGCTTATGGCTTTTAGTCAACCAAGTATAGAAATTACCAAACAAGTCAACTAGAATAAATCTGTGAGGACCACAGCTCACTGTAAAGAGCTGTGCTGTCTGTCCTGCTGCAGTCTAATGGATACCCTACTTTGTAGTCTTTTAGGCTGGACTCTGCACTGGAAGAAGTGATGGCATTGTCATCTGTCACCACATGAGCAGGGCCATGGCAGTCATGCTGCTTGGTGCTCTGTGTGCTTCCCAGAGGAGGCTGGTACATCCGAACAGTGGACATAGGGTGCAGTTGAGAGGAGCTGGGTCCATTGTAACCCACGTGGGTCCTGTTCCTGTCTGTGGTATCATGTAGACTGTTTGAGTGAGGGAGTGGCCTCGTCAAATGTGTGTCCAGTGGTGACTATAGGTGACATGAGCACAGGAAGCACAGTTCTTAAGAAACCCAGAAAAGAAAGAAAGGAGTCCTAAACTCAAGTAAGGGAAGTGAGGGGACAGTGGAAGTGGGTGGGTGGATGAGGAGCAGATGAACCCTGGTGAGTGAGACGGAGCTGCCCGGTGGGATGTGGGGCTTAGATGTTAGCAGTGCAGGTAATGGCACCACTGTCCCTAACCCGGGACGGCAGGAGGGAAGGCACGCTGGAGGTGACAGGGCAAGTTGCTCTCTCCACTCACACACAACGCTCGGCTTCAAGAACAAGGCCAATTCTCAGCAGCAAGATAGGGCTTATCCTTACCCTGCGGCTCACCACGGGAGAGTAAGACCATGACGCTGAGTGTGAGACCAGAACCGGGCTGAGGCACAGCGGGAAAAGGAAAGGCTGGGAGGAAAGAAGCAGCAGCTCCTGCAGTGCACATAAGGGTCTAAGGGTCGTGGTGTGCTGACCTTGAGGCTGAAGGACATCAGAAGGGACTCAGCACGTGACCAGGTGTTCTGGATGAGTGAGATACAACAGAGCCCTGAGCGATAGACCAATACAGAACCCACACTAAGCACCTTTCTCTGAAATGCTAAGTCCTCTAGTTTTGCTGGCAGCCATTAGCTGGGAAATCAGGTACAAGATGTGGAGGTTGTTTGTGGTAAAAGTTTTTGATCAATGATGGCTAACTCGAGACACATTTTTTTTAAGCTTTTATAAAAATCAGTTCTTTCTCATACCTTGGTTAAGAATTTTAAATGCATCTGCTATTGATATCGGGGCAGTTACCATTTTGTGGTGGTTTCTCAAAGACAAAATAAATCATAAGCATGCAGAGGTCACTTCAGTCATTGGGGCAGGAAAGGCATGCTTTTCCTGCCAAGCTTGGCTGGGGAGAAAGAGGCATTGCAGGCGCCCATGGTGAATCTCTAGCTAGGCCCCAGTTGCATAGCTCTGTACCTGCAGCAACTGCTGCTACCGAAGATCCTGCCTGGAAAATGGCTGCAGAAAAATACAATATTGAATGAAGTAAGTCAGGCCCAGGGACCTCAGGCAGGTGTACACGAAATGAAAATACATCGAAGTATATACATGAACATATACATATATACCTGGTCAGACAGAGAAGAGAATGGTCTTCCTACAAGGGAGACCCCATGATGTAATCCCCTGAACAATGAACAGGTTAAGAAAGTGAAGACCAGAAAGCTAAAACCATGTCTTGACTGAGGGTGGTAGAGGCCGAAAGGAGGGGAACGAAGAATGAAAAGATAAATGGTGGAAGAACACAGGAGGATAGTCAGCATCTCGGTGATCATCTTTGAAAACAGAACAAGAAAGTTGCAGGGATGGGTGGGAAGAGATGAGGAGGAAGAAAGGGCAACTCTGTTCAAGATGCACTGTACACAGAAATAGACATGTTAAATTGAAACCCTTTTATACAACTACCTGAAGAAAACAATAATAAAAAGACATGCCCCCCCAAATAAATGCTACCTCACCCAGGGGTCTCCCACTGGTCCTACTGCCTGCAGGGGGCAGCCCCTGGCTTCAGCTCCTAACCTCCAGGTTGGGCTGACAGGCCTGCTGTCACCATGATGATCCCAAGGGCTGTAGAAGGCCCTCCTGTCACTGCTCTGGGGAAGCTGGCCTCTCCATCTGCCCGTGCCTCCTGCAGACCTCCTAGCGGGGTCTGGTGGTGGAGACATCTGTGCTGAAGCCACTTGCCCTGACCAGGGCTCAAAGACCCAACATCACGGTGGTTCAGTTCTCCCAGATTGTGAACTTGGGTCAATGAGTTAAGGAAGTTAAGCTACAGAGAAAAGGCATACATTTTCTTACACTTTCTTGTTTTGGACCTGTGGATTGGCTGAAATGCCATCCAGCATTGGAAAATCTCCCCTGTATGCAGCATGTTTGGTATACGGTTGACCTTTTTTCAAAAGTGAAGTATTGGCGCCTTTAAAGTAATACAAAACATTTGTTAGAAGGAATATTATGTCACTCGTGGTCAGTAAATGTTCACTAGGGATGTTTCAGGTATTTTAAGTACATTCGCACTAATTTCTTAAAGCTTTAAGGAAATTCAGGACAATTCTTGTATGCAACATTTGTAATGCATTTGCTCTTTAATCATAAATACCCTGAGTCTCTAAGAATGTTTAGAGGTTTTAAAAAAATGTGTGTTCTGTCCAGAGTTTTCGGGCTTGATTGATTGGCGTTCCTTCAAGCCAAAGGTTCGTGATTTTGCTTCTGGCTCTAGGATAACTTCTTAACTGCATTCATTTAACATTCACAAAAGATGAATTGTGATGACTTCAAACTTGGGACCATGGTGGTGGTGGTGTGTTTGTGAACTCAGGATGACCCCAGGTCCTTGGCGATGAGTTTTGAAGGTGCTTGTTCTACATGTCTGTGCAGATCACAGCACAGGGTGCCGAAGAGAAATCCATGCCTCGAGCACGAATTCCCCCACATAGATGCCAGTTGCACTGAGCCCTTGCTGGCTTCCTGGACCATTTGTCCACATGGTTCATCCCCAGACTGTTTCCTTCCTGCAGGAACGGTGCACCACCAGGTCCACAAATAAGTGCACTCCACTTTTAATTGCAAGATACTGACCTCATTCCTTTACCTCTCTGTGTTTGTTGCCTCCACAGATTACGGAACCATTAAGAAAGTTCGGGCACCCCTGAATCAGACCACGGGCAGCTGTGTGCTGGAGGAGATTGAGCTCTTCCCAGAGCGGAGGAGGGAGCCCATCAGAAGCCTGAAGATCCTCCACAGCCAGAGCGTCCTGTTCGTGGGGCTGCAGGAGCACCTGGCCAAGATTCCCCTGAAGAGATGCCAGTTCCACCGCACACGCAGGTACACTGACAAGTACCCGGGGATGGCGTGTAAGACAGACACAAGAACCAAGAAGGCTTGAAATCCCCTGCCATCCCATGGCCCCAAGAGTGTGACGTCATAGGCACATCCTGCATCCCAGAATTTACTGTGATGAGATTGACCCTCCGGTTCTCTTCCCAGAGGAAGCCACACTTACCATCTGGCAGCAGTTTTATGAAGGAAAGTGAATTATCCAGGGTATGATAACACTATTTGGTGTCTTAGAATTAATTTATTACTCTGGCACAAGTTTATAGTTTATGACAACACATCTCACACAGAAAATGTTCCATAAAGTGCGTGTCCTCTTCTTCTTTTAATAAGTCCCTGAGGAGGATCTGTGCTAACCTGGTGGCTGCTCTTTCTCGAGAGTCCATTGGCTGTTGTCCTGGGCACCAGCTCGGTTGACTTCACTCTGAAAGCTACGGTATCACACAGGCAGTCTGCAAGCGGGTAGGGGAGGGAAGTTCTACAGGTACACAGAGATCCAGCTACCATAGTTCATTCTCCTACCTCCACCCGCTGCTTGCCCTGTCATTTTCCATGGATGTCTGCTAGAAACATCTAGGCCAGGTGCTTGGGAAATGAAAAGGGCTGGCCATATCAAAACGTAAGTTTTATATTGTGATGTTGGAAATTACTCTGTATTCTGATCCCTGAGAAAAGTTCTCCCTGGAGGCAAAGATACTCTGAGTGGTACCTCAAAATCAAAGTTCTTGACAGCTCCACTCCCAAGCAGGCCATACATTTGGATCTGGTGTGGAAATGGTCTCCTTTGCTCTGTTACTCACAAACACCCACCGTACACAGACCATTCTTTGTCTAAACATGATGGACTTGTGTCCATCAATGTAAAAATGATCCTTTGCCTGATCAGTTGAACCTTCAAATTCTTACTGAACAGCTGTTTTTAGCTATTAAAACTTTATAGACAATGATAATCCATACAGTTTGGCAAATCCCTGATCACTCTTTTCCTTTGACTAGAAGCAGCAGGTCATTCCCATTGTCCAAATAAGGTGGAATCAGGTCAGATCTCAGTGTTTTACCCATGGTTCCACAACACTGCCACATGGGACAGGTTCAGAGCTGGTCTTTCTGCCCCAGAAGCTCATGCCAGACTTTTCATTTTCTCCGTGAAGTGGTGTAGTGAGGGAATCGCACTGGGAACCAGATTTCACAGGGTTGTTGCTCGAGTACACTTACAGCGAGGCAGAGCTAGCAAGAACCAGGCAGGATGGAACTCTGCGGTACAGCGTCTTCCCCTTAGTTTCTTCTTTATGTTTGCTGTGACACAGAGCAAAAGACACAGGGTAGATTTCATATCCTATTACTCCAAAACACTCTAAGGAGAATCTCCCCTGGCTCCTTGGCCTCTGGAATGAATATGCATGAGAATTTTTACCACCTGAATATCTCTTGTTAGGAGTATCTGGCCACATCTGTTCATATATTGAATAAAGTGAATTCATATTCACTAATTTTTAGAAGCCTGCTTCTGATTCACAAGTGGCTACCCACAGTCATCTGGCTCAGGGTGAGCCATTGTCAATTAAAGGGGAAAATAAATAGAGACGCAAAGAATGGGGCAGCCAAGCAGACACTTCTTTAATTCTCGCCTGGTGTGCATGCCAGCGTACACTCATAACCTGTGACTGCAGGGGAGACAACCTGCACATTGCTCACCGAGTTCCCATTGAAGGGCTTCAGGAAGCAAGTAAAGGCCCTCACGGTCATGTCTGCCGATCAGGTTGTTAATCTCCTGACCCACCAGGAAGGCTTCCAGGTGGTATAATGTCCAAAGCTCTCTACCTCTAAGAAGAAGAAGGCTTGGAGCAGAGACAAGAGCCCCTGGACACTTCCAGGTTATTTTAAGGACTTTGTCCCAGTTGGATCACTGGCACAGCATACTTCCTCTGCAAAAGGAAAAAAAATATTTTAGGCCTCCCAGGTACAAAGTCCTGCTTCCAAGAACTCATCTCCGTCCCAGTGAATGACCAGAATGAATGGCAAGGAAAGCTAACAATAGTTAACAGGGATGGAAACTGAGTGTCTTTAGATTTCGACAGACCTTAACTTACACAGACAGCCAAGTAAGAGCAGAAAAGATACTAGCACAGAAAGCCATTGAATCATAAGGTGCCAAGTCACAGTGCTCTAAGTCATCTGGCTCCTTCAGAAGTCATTCTAAATATAGCTGAGCAGTATGAGAGCCTGAAGATATATCTGGGAGTGGAGGACGGGATGCACATCACCTAGACCAGACCGTCTGTGAGACTCGTTCACCATCAGAAAGTCAGAAGTGGAGCTGTGGCTCCACTAGCCATAGCTAGCTCCACTAGGTCAGTAACCAGCCCCTCCCCCCCCAAACACACATGCACACATACACACATGCACACACACAAGCGGAGGGTATGCTAGATGAAGCTCAGGGGTTATGGTCTCCTGACTTTTCCATTATCTCATTATCATGAATGACTTGCCTTTAGATGAATGTCAATTTGTGAAGATATGTATTTAATTTAATTCATTAAGATTTAATCTATGCCCTAATGTTTTTGAATATAACAAGATTTTATAGATTTTATACACATACAAACACACATCACATATATTTTCCCTAGGTACTCACTACAATTTAGGAGATAAGATAATCCTGTCAGATTATAGAAATTACATTTTATAGCTAAAGGATCCGTCTGGATCAGAGAGAGAATGTGAGGAATTGCTATGGAACAGAAAGTGGGTTCCATACCCTGTATAAATGATGCCAGTCCAGGCTCCACACACACTGCAGGAACAAAGACTCAGGGGATGAGCGTCGTCTATGTCTGCAGGTTCCTCTTGGTCTACCTCAAAACCACCTCAGCAAATACTTGCTGAATTAACAAATGGATACTTTGCATCTCCCACTTTGTTACATTACTAATAATTGGAGATGAAAATTGACATCCTTGTTAAGAAGGAGGAGGAGGTAGAGGAGGATGGGGAAAGGAAGGAGAAGAAGAGGAAGAAGCAAGAAGGAGAAGAAGAAGCCAAACTCATTTTATCAAAAAGTATGGTGATATAAATAGCAGAAAAAGAACTGAAAATCCTTGGGCCTTTGATGTCATTTTTTATAAGGACTAATTTGGGAGAAGGGAGAGGTTAGAGGCTAGAAGAATCCTAGTGTGTGTGTAAAATGAGTGGGGCACACCTTTGGAATTGGCCTGGAATACGTTTAGCAGAAGACTGAGCTGGTATCATGTCCCAGTTAGTCTGCAATAGCATCATTTAGTTAGAGTAATTAACACCTCATTAAGAAAATTGGTATTGGAATTAGATGGCTGCAGGACATTCATAGCTTTAAAGGGCAAAGTTTTCAAAGGTGCAGTGAATAGTGCACCTTTACTAATTAAACAATCTCAAAAAAAACAGCATCTGCCCAATGGAAAAAGTATACAATGAAGAGAGGGACATTGCAAGAATGTTACATGGTCCCCAGCACAATAACTTCATCCATTCAGTTCTGCATTACACAAATATCCAGCATGACTTTTGGACATATACTAATTTCACAAAGTATTCTCCTTTCAAAATGAATTTCTTATTTTCCAAATGCAAATGTCGCTAATTTGTGTCTTCATTGGCTTTTATGTGGTCTCTTGAAGACTATGGATTTCTCTTAAGTTGTTCATTTGTTAGGTATTTGTTGAATTTAATACAGGTCAAACCCCTTGCAAGGCCTTGAGTACATGATGACAGATGAGCCATCCTGGACTCTGCTTTTTGGGGTTCAGTGTTTGGTGAGAAAATACGTGGATATCCATTGTGGAACTGAGCCAGAGTCTTGGAGTTATTTTACATTTCATTCAAACATGGATTCATTTTCATTATTAACATCTGATCCTGACCCTACTAGGACCTGATGTTCCTGTCTAGCAAAGACTTAAACCAAACCTAAATGTCCTTTTTGGTTTTTTTTAAGGCCAGTTCTGGGGCTTAGATTTCTGGCCTTGGCACTGTCTCTGAGCAATTTTGCTCACGGCTACTGCTCTGCCACTTGAATCACAGTTTCACTTTTGGCTTTTTTGGTATTTAGTTAAAGGTAAGAGTCTCAAGGACTTTCTTGCTCAGGCTGGCTTTGAACCAGATCTTCAGATCTCAGCCTCATGAGTACCTACAAGTACAGGCAAGAGCATGAGTACCTGGCTCAATTTCCAATAATATGGCAACTAATACGAGGTTGTACTACATTTACTAAAGGGCTTATTTACTCAGTGGGTTCATCTAGGGCCATTTAATGACTGTGCAGAGTCTTTACGATGATAGACTAGCAATTTGAGAAAACAAGGCAGAGTTACGTGCACACAACATAAACAGATGCACACATCTGTTGCTAACCACTGTGGTCATAATGTTAATAGTTATCGAGGTAGTGCTCTGGAGATTTGGTCAGTTGTTATGGTGCTTATTTGAGGCTCAGGGTTCAATTCCCAGCACCAGAAAAAAAAGAAAGAGAGGAATTGATGTTGGTGTTGGAAATATGATTCCTGCACATATTTGGAATACACTTTGAATTATGCAGCATTGATAAAGAAACTCAAATCTCTTTTTTTAACCACATCAGAGTTTTGAGCTCACTGCCCAAGGCCTTGTGTTTGCTAGGCAGGCACTGTGCCACCTCTGGGACACCCTGCCAGCCCCTTTTTGTCTTATTTTCAAAATAGTCTCATTTTATGCCCAGGCAGCCTGTTATGCCATCCTGCCTGTGCTTCCTCACATGGCACCTAGCTATTATGCTTTCCCTTTGGCCTTGGGTGATAGACGTGTGCCGCTATGCCCAGCCTTTGATCAAGATGAAGTATTACAAACTCTTTTCCCCCTGGCCTGGCCTCAAACTGCAGTCCTGATCTCTACCTCCCAAGTAGGGAGGATGAAAATCAAGTCTATGCAGAAGTTCAAGGGCTCCATCAAGCAGCCTCCATTACTTCAGTCCTTCAGACTCTTAAGACTGTGCCCACCTGATCACCATCTCGGGCTGGTAGCTGCGAAATGTTGAGTTTTCCCTAAAAACACACTAAGTGTGTTGCCATATTTGTCCCATTGGTTGTTTAAACATGACCCGCAATGCATCACTTAAGTCTAGACCCACACATCTTGCCATGAGTTCCCTAACATATAAGCTCCTCCAGAATTCTCCTTTGCGACTGGTGGTTGATATTTAGAAGTATAATTAATGATTGAATGTTCCTTACTGAATGGCTTGTTCTTTGAGCTCTGCAATAATTGGTTTACCATAATACTTCTAGCACTTTAAGCACCTAGCAAATAGCTGGTATTTGTAAGTATGTGCTGAGTGAGTAATTGAAACACCTATAAAATCCTATGTTTGATGAAAATTTTTGGTTAACATATAAATATTCATAGCTTTACAAATAAAATGATACAAAGACAATGTGACAGAAACAAACCAGACAATGTCATGAATATTTAGGTAATCAAATATGCATCAGTATCATACTTATTAGTAAAAGACCTTCCAGAAACAGTGAAAAATTTTAATAGGTATATCTTTATCCTATTATTCAAATTAACAAACCATATAACTACAGATTTTGAGATATCCACAAAGAATAGATGTACATATATGTATATATATGTTAATGTTGTAAAAGATTACTCCAGGATTACTCCATGGATCTCTGAAAGTTAAATAACACCATCCAATTAAAAATGGGCAGCAGGTCTGAGTGAACATTTCTGAAAAGAAGATGCATGAATGGCCAGCAGGCATATGACAAAATACTCAATGTCACTAACCACCATTAATCAAAGCCACAATGAAATACTATCTCACCAGTAAGACTGGCTGTGATAATGAGCTGTCCATTGGGGAAAAAACTAGAAAAAATTATTTTGACAGTTTTTCCACTTTAAAAAAATGATGAATGTTAGAAGACATAGATTTAAACTGGTTTAAATGCATGGAAATATCACAGATACTATCTTAGGAAGTACAAGTTGTAGGTTTTAGTTTTGAGAGAGGTTTTTGCTAACTTCATGTGAGGTAGGTTTGGAACCAGTCCTTCAGCCCTCCATCTTCCAAGTGACTGGGATTACAGTAGCTTACAACTTCTCTCTTCATGTTTCTCATTCATCAGTGAAAATAAATTTGTTAAAACATAGACTTCTAGAACCTAAAATTTGCCTCTAAATACATTAATCTCTAAAACATACTCTCAATAAATACATTTTCCAAATTAGACATTTGTATTTTTTGACCAACATTGTTAGCTGAATTCAGGTACTCTTTGTGCGAGGGAAATCTATAAAAAGCTTAGTAATATAAAGTTACTAATACACTATGGGAAAGTATTGAATACTGGCAAATTATGATTGTATATATTTATGGGGCACAAAATGATGTTTTTCTGTGTAATCAGTGGGGAATGATGGACTCAATCTCTAACTTTTTTAAAATACCTTTATTGTAAAGGTGATGAACAGGTGGTTACAGTTACATAACTAAGATAATGAATACATTTCTCCCTTGTTATCTCCTGCTATCCCTCCCTACTCTCCTCTCCCACAAGTTGTGTAGTTCATTTCCAATATAGGGTCAAGTGAGTATCATTGTTAGATTAGTTCATCCTTTGTCCTGATGTTCCTATGATTTCCTTTCCCTTCCATTTATCGCATAAACTTATACACAAAGGGTACAGAAAACTAAAACAAAAATACAGAAATAACTGCATACAAGGCATAATAAGAACCTCTGGTTTCCAATTCTTGGAGTTCATGTTGATATGCTTCTATGCACTCAGCCATTTGGGCTGTTTGATCCCCTGTTAAAAATATCATAGACATGTTCTAGTTATTACAAATGAGGAAAACCATGCAACCTACTTTTCTTTGGGCTGGTTTACTTCACTTAATACAATTTTTTCCAGGTCTTCCCATTTCCTTATAAATAAGGCGATGTCATTCTTTCTGATGGAAGTCTAGAACTCCGTTATGTATATATAATACATCTTCTTGATCCATTTATCTACTGAAGGGCATCTGGGTTGGTTCCATATCTTAGCTATAATAAATAATGCTGCAATGATCATGGTTGTGCTGGTAGCTTTAGTATGGTCTTGCCCATTGTCATTTGGTTAAATGTCCAGGAGTGGGATTGCTGGGTCAAAGGGGAGCCTATGTTTAGTCTTTTGAGGAACCTCCATACTACTTTCCAGAGGGGCTGAACAAGTTTCCTCTCCCACCAACAGTGTAGTAACATTCTCTTTTGGCCACATCCCTGGCAGCATCTGTTTTACTAGATTTCTTGATAAAATTCAATGACTTACATTGACTATTTGGCTCAAAAAACAAGAT
Organism: Dipodomys merriami; assembly: GCF_024711535.1. Taxonomy (NCBI): domain Eukaryota; kingdom Metazoa; phylum Chordata; class Mammalia; order Rodentia; family Heteromyidae; genus Dipodomys; species Dipodomys merriami. The sequence goes on along the minus strand of NW_027204715.1, from coordinate 5,522,271 downwards.
CCATCTTTCCACTGTCTTCAAGAGACACATCTTTCCTACAAAAACACTCTGAAAGTGAAAAACTAGAATAAAATCTATCAAGCAACTGGCCCTCATAAACAGGCTGGAGTTGCAATCCTAATATCATATAAAATAGACTTCAACTTAAAATTAGTTAGGAGACACCAAGAATGCTATTACTTAAAAATAAAGAGATCTCTCCTACAGGAAGATATAGCAATCCTAAATATCTATACACCAATGACAGAGCACCCAACTTCATCAAACAAGAACTACTTACACTAAAAACATACATAGATCCAAAAACATTGATCGATGGTGACTTTAACACACCATTATCAACTCTGTATAGATCAATATAGCAAAAACTCAACAGAGACACTTCAGAACTAAACAATTATATAGACCAACTAGATTTAACAGACATCTACACTATATTGCACCCAGTGACACCATAATATACATCCTTCTTGGCAGAACATAGATCATTCTCCAAAATAGATCACATTTTAGGGCACAAAGCAAATCTGTGCAAATTCAGAAATATTAAAATTATTCCCTGCATTCTCTCAGACCACAACAAAATAAAATGAAAGCTCAACACCAAAAGCCATAATGTAAAATCCTGCAGCTCATGAAACTGAACAACACATTGTTGAATCACCAGTGGATCACTGAAGAGATTGGAATAGAAATTCATTGGCATTTAACAAAAAAGAGCACACAAAATACCAGCCACTCTAGGACACAGTAAGGCAGTACTCATAGGAAAATGTATAGCTTTGAGTGCTACTTCAACAAATTGGAGAAAGCTCAAATCTCAAACTTATTAAATTTACTCCTCACGTGTAGTACAGCTCTGTCTCAAGTGGTAGAGTGCCAGCCTTAAGTGGGGAAAAAAATTGATCACATGAGGAAAAACATTTCAAAGTGTAATCAAGAAAAGATACTTTTATGATGGCCACTTTAATCAGAAACTCATGGTTTTCCATATGGTCTCTTAAAGAGCCCCAACTTCCAAAAATAATAACTTGTGATGACTGGTTTTTCTTAAACTATAATTTGAAGAGCTCATCAAAATTTGGCCCACAATTTAAAATATTTTATATGAGGAAATTATACACACGATATTTGTACTGCATGGGCATTTGCGTTTGAACAGAGGTTGTCATATGAAAAGGATAATTGGAATGTTAAGAGCATGCCTAACCATCATCATAATAGGAAGATGGAGCTATTGTTATAGGCAGACTTTGATTTAAATGGTCTGACATACTTCCTCTAACACACTGGCCGTGTTCAGGGTCTCCAGGAAGCCGGTAGTAGGATGAAGACCTACATCACTGGAGAGGACTTTGGAATTTCCCCCTTTGGGAAGTTTAATTTTACTCAAATATCATAATATTTTGATAAAGGCATGCAAATATTTGGGAGGACTTTGGGATAACTGCTTACTGGATTTTTTTCTTCTTTGCCCATCCGCATGAGATTTAGTCTTGCTCAGTACAGGAAACACTGAAGCCTACTTCTAGGTGAGGTTGGCCAGCAGGAATCGAAGGGACTCAGCCCAGTCCCGAGTCTCCACTCTGCTTAGGGCTTCTCACTGTGAGCTCTCCAATCTATCAGAAACTTCCGTGTTTTCTATACTACAAATACAAGTCAAATTCTGTTGAATAAAGCTGATTATTGAAATAAATTAACCACCACTACTGAAAATGCACTTTCTCCTCTCCCTGTATATCTATGTTGTTTGAACTTTTGTTTGGAAGGATCTAAGGTGTAATGATTTTTAAAAAAATGTTTCATATTCTGTGGAGCCCCAGCCCAGCCCCATTTCTAAGAAACAATTTTTATGATTTTTTTTTTTTTTTTTGCTGGTCCTGGGGCTTGAAATCTGGGCCTGGGCGCTGTCCCTGAGCTGCTTTTGCTCAAGGCTAGTGCTCTACCACTGGAGCCACAGCTCCATGTCCAGCTTTTTCTGAGTAGTTTATTGGAGATAGAGTCTCATGGCTTTTCCTTCCTGGCTGGCTTTGAACTGCCATCCTCAGATCTCGGCCTCCTGAGTATTACAGGTATGAGCCACTGGCACCCTGCTTAACTTTTTTTTATCTTTTTCTAAATAAATACTTGTAAATATGTCTGTGATATTTTTATACATGAATTCTTCCCTCCCTTTGCTCCTTTACACCAAGCATCTGTTGTGCTTCATGATGCAACATTTTCATCCATTTCTGTTTGACTTCTTTAGGTAGCCAATAAACAATAATTACATAATAACAATAATACTTTGAGCTAGTATCTCTTTGCTTTTATCTTCTCTGGCTGTATAGGTTTGAATTGACATTTCCCTGCTTCCATTTCTTCATTTTAAAATAAATATAAATGTCCTGAATTGAGTCAGTATAGTTGTCAAGTTGTTATGAGGTTTAAGTGATCTGATACATTTTTAGAACAGTGCTTTGTGTGTGTGTGTGTGTGAGTAGCAGGTTTTATGCTACCTGCGACTCTCTTCTAGTACTAGTACTTAAGCTATATCCCTATGCCCCCTGTATAGTAGTTTAATGTCATTTCTAGTCCTACTCCTGGGAAACTGGTAGCTCTGCATTCCACCTCAGCCAGGAGTGGCAAACCAACCCCTGCATGCTGGCATGACCTCCCTTTCTCCACACTGGACATCCTGGCCTCCTGAGAGGTCCCCAGGTGTTTCTTGGCTGAATGGCTGTAGTGGCAGCTGTAAATTTTTTTGGCCCTCCACAGTCATCTGTATACTTCCTCCTTCCCCTACTCACCTTTCTAGTATTTGCCATGAGGGCCTGAGTCTTCATGTAATAATGGCCATGCTGTACATAGGCTATTACCACCCAAACTGGTCATCTAATAGGCCAGATATATTTGATGTGATTCCCACTCTATGAAACTATGACTGAGTTAACTTTTTAGTACATTTTAAAGCTACGCTACCCAAAAGAAGACGTCCCTACGGTACACGATTAGAACTAAACTCATGGGTCAGTTGAGAGGTGTGTTGTCCTTGGGCCAGTTCCTCAGATTGTTCTTGCCTTGGTTTCGTCACCAGTAAAGAGGTAGCAGTAATTATGGTGGTGCTGCTGCTGCTGGTTACAGTGATGACAATGTTGACATGAAAATGCTGCTCTGGGTGCTCCCATCCAGCATCTGGATGAGGTAACCACTTGATGGCTCAGTTAAGGTCAGCCGGTGATACTGATGACCAAGAGGCTAGACGTGATGGTAACAACTAGATCATTTTCAGCAAGAAAATTCTGACTGTAGCTCAGTTCACGACACAAAAATACTCCTGTTAGCATATGCTAGCCCACCTTACGTTTCAGATTTTAAAACTTCAATGATAGATACATCTCAATAAAAATCAGAATTAGATGTCTATGTGCTATTGAAATAGCCCCTTAACCCGTGTGCACACACTCGCACTGGGGCCCACAGACCAGCCCATGCCCACTCCCAGGGCCAGGCTGGCCAGGCTCCCTCTTTGCTGACCCTCTGCTCTGTGTTTCCAGCACCTGCATGGGAGCCCAGGACCCTTACTGTGGCTGGGACTCGGTGATGAAGAAGTGCACGAGCCTGGAGGAGAGCCTCAGCATGACGCAGTGGGAACAGAGCATCTCCTCCTGTCCTGTGAGTACCCATGCGCTCAGCCCCAAACGAACGCTGTCCTGTGAGCACCCATCCGCTCAGGTCCGAACGAACAACTCTGATGGGCCGGGCCCTCGCATAGCTCTCACACACAGCCCCGTGGCTGCATATACTTGCAAATGTAGCATGTTTTCTAAATCCACTCTCCATGGGGTATTGTCACATGGTTTTTGTTTGGGGGGTTTTGTGGGGGTTTTTTTTGTCTGTTTTAGATGCCTTAAGAGTAAACAGCGCTGGTTTGATCACAAGAGCACATATCTCTTTGATTCTTGGAATGTTTTTTCACACCAGAATGTGCTGTCAACTCTGGTTTGTCTCTAGTCTCACTAATAAAATGGAAATTTCTCCACTCAGCCATTTCCCTTGGGATCTATTATTCCAGAAGCAGGCACTGGTGCAGATTTAAAAGATTGAAGAGTAACTACAGGATATTAGCAGGGTCACGAGAAACATTCTAGTGCGAGTTCCCACAATGAACCTTAAGGAAGGAAGAGAAACTTGCTTGTTATTTAGCGCCAGACCCTAAATCTAAGAAAAGCAATTTCCACAATTTCCTTTCCTCATTGGCTAATTTGGGTTCTCACTTGTAGTAACTAGTTGTTTTTTGTTTTGTTTTTGTTTTGTTTTGTTTTCCATTAGAATTCAACATCCAGTACCTGAAATTGCTGGATGACATTTCTGGAACAATTTTTATGTTTTTCTCTTGTTCCCTTAGCTTATAAATGATGATTATTCATATCCATACATTTGAAAAGTTACGAAGGCATCCTGTGCTATTCTGGCATGACTCTGAGACCAGTGCACAGGAATCAAAGCTATTCATTTACTTATGAGGTATCCTTGCCTTTCCTGATATTTTTAAACTGCCTGAGACATTTGGGCTGCTAGCTTTCCTTCTGTAAAGAAGTTACCCTTTCCTTGATCTAAACTGTGTGTACATGATGCCTGCCCCCCTGCTTGGTATATCAGACAGAAGAGAAGGAGGCCAGGACTCTGAACCAATGTCATTCCCCAGATGTTAAGTTAGAGAGGCCTTCATAAAAGGCCCTGTGTGGATTTCCCATCACACCCAGGTCTGAAAGTTTCCATATAGGTTTAGCACAGCACTTTTGGCTAGGTAGCTTTAGGTCTTTGTTTATGGAAGGGAGCCTTTTAAAAATAGTTAGAAAATGTCAGCATGTATTCAGTCCCTTCTCATTTCTGAACAACAGCTTAAGAGCACAAAAGTGCACCATACAATCTTTTGAAAAATTGGAAATGTAACTTCAAAGTAGAACTATGTTCTTTGAAAGGATTAATGCATCTTCCTGTATGCCTTTGACCTTGTATACTGAATGTTGACATCAGAGTCAGAAGAAGGCAAGTTCAGTTCCTTTCAAACAGTAAGATCATTGTTCTTGGACCTATGATTGAGTGAATACTCAATAGAATGCTAATTATGAAATTTGAAATTAACACTCATGCACTTGTTTTATAGCAAACTTATTTATTGGAGACTTCTGCAGTAAAAATAAGAAATGGACAGATCCAGTAGTTAAGAAATGGCCAGAGTTGTCACGAAAGTTTTCTGACAGTGAGAGGACATTCTGTTCAAGTCACAGAGCAGAATGGATATGGCCTGGTGCCTTGAATGTAGAGCTGAGATATGATCTCTGATGCAGTCTCAATATGTACGTACATGTATTCTTCTGATACCAAGTGATTTCATTATATAGCACCAATGCGTGTGTCACTCAACAAGATACAATTAGGATAAAGTCAGAATATACAAAGAAGTCAACAGGAATGTAGAATTAACTTAGTTTTTGAAAATCACTGGAAAATGTAATTTCTCATGTGCTATTGGTTGTAACTACCTCTGCTCTATATGATTTTATTTGTATATATATATGTACCTATATATACATTAAACAAATCTAGATGGGGTGTGTTTTTGTGTGTATGAAGAGTAAATCAGGGCCTCATTTATGTGATCTTGGCATTCTTCTACTGAGCCACACTCCATTTCTCTTGTGTTGCAGTCATGCATGATTTGCTAGTTTCAGAGAAGTTAAAATGCAAAAGAAAAAACATTTATAATCTGTTAATACATTTCTTTCATTACCTTACCTGCATTTACATACACAGATATGTATCTTTATCCCAAAGTAAACATTATAACCTAGTAGCTATGGGATGAGAACAAGTATTTTTATAGCAGATGTAACAATGAAAGTTAAATGAGAAGATATCCTCTCATACTGAGCTCATAGGGAGGTGTGGATGTGACGATTACCCATGACCCTCTTGTGTAGGCCTCTCCAGTGAATCTTCCTGACCCCGGAATCAATGACAGAGCACCGCTGAGCTTCCCGAAGCCGGTGTTCCAGTCAAACTGCTCATGGCGGTTGTGATTTGTGACTGCCACGATCTGTTTGTGCTGCTATAAAAGAATACTTGGGACTTGGTCATGTATAATGTGTGGACATTTATTTCCCACAGTCTAGATGTGCGGACATTTTGCCTTGTGAGGCCTTGTGCTTCACACAGGGAAGGTGGAGGAAAAAGACAGAACAGTTCCCTCTTTCTAGCTCCTATTAGGGGACCCTCATTGCCTAGCCACCTCTTACTAGTATCATGTAGGAAACATTTGAAGTTTGGAGGGACACATTCAGTCCCTAGCAGCTGCATAGACCCTGCAGTCCCAAGGGAGTTCAAAGTAAAATAGGGACCTGGCCCCCAATATCCTTTATAGGGGTTTAAGCTCTTCAAGGAGCCCTACCTTCCACAAAAGAACCCTGCTTTAAAATGCTTGTCTATTTGTAGTCCAGGAGACAGGGTAATAGTTTACTGGAATATTGAAGAACATTCTGCTGGCATGTATGATCATAATTGAGAACATTAATCTCACTTCAAAGCATTTTAATTACTTAATACCTAAAGGATCATATTCAGAACATTAAAAATGATACATATATTCTGCATGATTTTTAATGTTTAATAGGGGCAGTATGGTCTTAAAAACCTCCCTGGGCTTTATTTACGCACAAATACATCCTGTCTGTTTTAGGGGTATGTGATTGCCAGAACACTGATAACTCCATGAGTCCCTGTCCCAAAACTTGAGATCCACAGAGCACATGAAACATCTGAGTCTCTTTCAGTGAGTGCTGTGACTAACACCTTTAGATAAAAGGAGAATTCAGCAGTGATCACAACGAAAGCCCTCAGGAGTCTGAAGCATTTTGCCAAAGCCCTCCACCAATGGAAAAGAATCTAGAATTTAGATGTAATATTTCTGACCTTCCCTAATCTGCACAATGATCGTACACCCCGTTTTTAGTATCTCCTTCAATGAGATGGTGGGGAAGGGACGGATGGCCCAGGTTCACACTTCTTACTATGCTTGGAAAGTAGGCATGATGTTTTGGTCTGCATTTTGTAATGGAATATACAGTAAAACAAGGACGAGGTAGCTGAGGTTAAATGGTATGCCCCCCTCATGTGATTCTGTCACTTAGATTGTTTCATGTAATGTGCACGGTGACATCCACAGAGGGACATTATTGCCCACGTTTCATTGATGGAAGAGCGCAGATTCAGCCCCTGCTCAGCAGTCCTGTCCGCAGCCATGCAGTCCAGCTTAGCTCCCATCAAAAGTGCTTTCTTCCCTTGTAATTTATTTGTAGACATAGGCTTAGATATGTTATTAAATTGATGTCATAACACAAAGCAACTGAGGAGTGTATCCAATATCCTGTTTCACTGAAATCTCTGGCAGGAGGTAAAAAGGATCTGTGAAAAAAATAAAGGATGGCCTGCGATTCCTTCTAAAATGTCGGAATAGATAGTGCAAGACTTCAGTTTTCCCATGGAGAATAACAGAATACAGTTAAGAATCTAAACATGCACACTACCAAAGATGATCTGAAAATTCAGTGCAACACCCATCAGTAGCCCAACATCATTCTCTTAAGAGAGAGAAATCAACCCCCCAAAACTGTATGGAAACACAAAACCTCAAGTAGCCAAAGCAATTCTGAACAACAACAGAAACACCTTCCGCGGTCTGACTGTTCCATCTGTGCCTTCCTTTCCTGTTGTCTCCCTGCCTGGTGGTCAGCCAAGGAGCATCATGGGCAAAAAGAGCAAAGGATATTTACTCTCTTCTAGAGAACACATATGTCATCCATCAGTTCTACTATTATAAAAGAAGAGCGGGCCTGGAGTGCTTCTCCCTTGCCCTTCTTCAGTCCAGAATCTCACCTTTCACGGCATACAGCCCTGTAGAGCCAAACCTGGCCAACCCTCGACCCCCCCCCCCCCGTGTGGCTCAGCATCTCTGTCCACCCCTCTCTCATGCAGGGAGTGTTGGAGCTCGCTCTATGGTTAGACAGAGGCCTGCAGCATCTCTGACTGTCCCTTAGCTCAGCTGGATGCCAAGTTTTCTTGACCATCTGTTGCTCTGTGGCTTCGGTTTCTGGGCAGGGTCAGGACAAATTCGAGTTCTTAACTCATAGGTTCCTCACCTCTGGTTCACCCCCTGAGTTATGAAGTCCCATGAGTTTCGGGCTTGTAGCTTCTTGGGTTCCTTTTTCCCCAGACCATACAAGTTAGTCGTCAGTCCTTTTTCCCAGTGCTGAGCTCGGGTACAGTTTGCTCTCCCATCCCTGGAGGGAAGCAGAAAGAAGTCTGTATAAATTTATTCATCAATGTTCGTTACACTGTGTAAATGTTGGTATTGTGAGTAACTACACTAAATTTTTTCACATTCTTTTACTTAAAAAACAACTCACGCATTAACATCCTGTATATACAGGGAACTCAAGAAACTAATCCCTCCCAAACCTAACAAACCAATTACTAAATGGGCAAGGGAACTAAAGAGGGACTTCTCAAATGAAGAAATAAAAATGGCAAAGAAACACATGAGGAAATGTTCATCATCCCTGGTGGTGAAGGAAATGCAAATAAAGACAACCCTGAGATACCACCTTACCCCAGTCAGAATGTCCCACATCCACAAATCAGCCAACGACAAATGCTGGAGGGGATGTGGAGAACGAGGAACCCTATTACACTGCTGGTGGGAATGTACACTTATACAACCACTTTGGAAAGCAGTCTGGAGGGTCCTTAGAAAGCTAAAGATTGACCTCCCTTACGACCCAGTCATACCACTTCTAGGCATCTACCCTGAACAACAGGAACCAATATACAAGGACACGTGCACCTCCATGTTTATTGCAGCACTGTTCGCAATAGCTAGGATATGGAAACAACCTAGATGCCCCACCACAGATGAATGGATCCAAAAATTGTGGTATCTAAACACAATGGAATATTATGCAGCCATTAGAAATGACAAAATAATGGCATTTGCAGGGAAATGGATGGAGCTAGAAGGAATCATGTTGAGCGAGGTAAGCCAAGAACGAAGAGACAAACAGTACATGGTCTCCCTGATAAGTGGATGCTAAATCCAAAATGTTAGGTGATATGACAAAACTAACAGGACTTAAGAAACAAAGAACTCCCACTCATCTGGTTGAACCACTACCAAATATCCCCATGCTGCTGATCACATATATGGTATATAACATGTGAGCACCGTTATATATTACAGACTGTGATAGACAATTTGCTCCAGGAAAGTTAGAATGAACTTGTGACTTTAAATGAGCATCATTATTCCTAAATTTCCGGAAATTATGTAATCACTTAATCACAATCCAAAAAAAAAAAAAAAAGAACCTCAGGGAAGGGAGGAAGGGAGGGGATGGTAGGGGGAAAACAATGGAGGGGGTAACAATGTTCAAGAGGAAGTGTACTCATTACCTCACTCATGTAACTGTAACCCTCTGTATAGTATCTTTACAATAAAAAAATTAAAAAAAAAAAAACTCACGCAGGCTGGGAAAGTGGCTCAGTGGTAAAGTGCTTGCCTTGCATGCATGAGGCCCTGGGTTCGATTCCTCAGCACCACATAAGCAAAAAGGAAAAAAAAGCCGAAAGTGGCGCTGTGGCTCAAGTGGTAGAGCACTAGCCTTGAGCTGAAGAGCTGAGGGACAGCGCCCAGGCCCAGAGTTCAGGCCCCACAACTGGACCCAGAAAACAAACAAACAAACAAAAAAACTCACGCTCTTTTTGGATTCAGAGAGAGAAAAGTCTGCCCTCTGAACTCCTAGATGCTACTCACAGGGGAGTTTTGCCTGGGAAACACCTGCAGCTGTAGAGCTTTTGTTCAAGAGGAACTCAAATTCATGTTTATTGTCACCTTGAGGTGACATTTGAGCCATGCCAGGTTTCAACAGCAACTGTTTCACTGGGCTTGCCTATAAGCATACAACAGATTTGTACATCTACATTTCTTGAATGCATTTCTCAACCTTGGGTGTCCCATAATAGTAGACAATTCGACCAAACCCAGAATCCCAAGTCTCTAGTGTCACTCCTTCTCCTCTCAATCCTACCTCTCCCCTGGCTGTGTCCTCTGCCTTTACTCATCATTCTCGGTTTCCTCTTCTTCCCCTCCTCTCTCTCCTTCCTGCTTTCTCCATCTGTATGAGTGGCCTACTTTGCTTTGAAACTACTTCCCCACACAAAATAGTCCTCCAGCGTGAACCTGATTGCTTTGTGAGAGGCCTTTCCGTTTTATGCCATTCTGTGCACATCTTTGTCCTTTCTGACATCTCTATCCGTACCTGCTTCTAGACCCGAAATCTCACTGTGGATGGGAGCTTCGGCCTCTGGTCTCCCTGGCTGCCCTGCTCGCACACGGATGGCGGTGCCCTGGGATCATGCCTCTGCCGCTCCCGCTCCTGTGACAGCCCTGCCCCCCGGTGTGGCGGCTGGCCGTGCCAGGGGTCCAGCATGGAGATCACCAACTGCTCCAGGTGGGTCCTCTAGAACATGCTGGGGTACAGTTGTGTCTCGACTCAGGTGGCCAAGGACCTGGGGAACCGTGACCTGGGGAATGACAGGGACATAGGCTACTTCAAAGCTGCATGATTTACTCAAGCACAGTGACTCATGTCTGTAGTCCCAGCTATAGACATGTCAGAGATAGAAAGATTATGCGCTGGGCAAAGCTAACAAGATCCTGTCTTAAAAATCAACTAAAACCAAAATTTCTGGAGTACATCTCAAGTGGTAGAGCACTCTCCTACCAAAAGAAAGGCCTCAAATTCAATTTCTAGCACTGACAAAAAAACAAAATTACGAGATTTATGGGAGAAAATTTTAAACTATAAATTAAACATAGGTTACTATGTTAACATATGTTAATATGTTTTCATCATTCAGTTAGGAAAATGTCACTGTTATTCAGTAAGGTTGGTGTATATGATTGGGGTATTTGGCCTATGTTACCTAAAAGTCATTCTCTAGAATATATGGACCAATAATCTCTATTGGTTGAGTGTGATAGGTTAGTTGGAAGATAAAGAGCAAAATCTTAGTCAAAGATCTCTGCTCCATTCTGTGAAATGTCAGAACTCCGATCTCCTAGCTCTCCTAACCTCAGACCTGGTCCATCGAGGAGGCCAGTTCAGATGCCACGATCCATTCCATAGGGCTCCTCTGCTCATTGGGCTTTTGTTTGGTGGGGTTTTTTTGTACAACTCTGTTTGGTTTATTTCCTCCTCCACTACACCTACAGCACCATAATCACCAGCAGCAGAAAAGTCTCCAAAGGCAGTCTTTAAACTCCCTCATTGATGGCCAGGACATTTTACCGAAGTGTTACCTGCTTTCTATGAGCCTATCTAAAATGCACAACTCATTGGGACAGTTGTCGGTGAAGTCACTGAAAGTGAACATCAGAGGAGATGACAGAGTTGTGTGAGAACCCAGAGCCGGAGGAAGAAGCCCAGTATAGGGAAGTGCGGGTAGGGAAGACAGGCCTGGCCCTCCCTCTCTTGGCATTTTTCTAATTTGTAAGGAGCCAGTGACATTGCAAGAGATGAGATTGTTTCATGTAATGGAGAAAGAGCAATCAAAATTGTTACCATTATTGCTTCTATTGCAGCTCTGTGATTTCTATGGATGTCTGATAGAAGCTTGATAAAAAAGAAACCAGCTGTTACTTCTTGGATATTTTGATAAATACTTGATACTTTTTCATCTTGTTTAATCACAAAGTGACTTGCTTGTTGAGAAGTCTTCTGTTCCTCTAGTTGGAAAGTGGCTCTCTCACCAGCCTTGCAACACAAGTAGTGCTTGTTTTAAGATTCTAAATTAAGATAGTGAGCCACTCCTAGTGATGCTTTATGTGTATAAGTGATATGCACATGGAGATTGACATTCATCAGAAAGTTCCTTGCTGACATGGGATTACAAAAGCTGCCTTTTGTTTGCTTATCACTGTGTTTTGATTGTAAGTATGTTTAGAAGTATGTAAGCCTAGATCTATTCAATAAGTTCATACAAACAAAATTGCTTAATTTATTTCTTTATTATACTATCTCTGTTTTTATTTACTTACCACTCTATGCCCACCATGCTTTAAGAATTAGGAACAGAATACATCACAAAATTCTATCTTCCTGAAAATTATTAGGAAATTAAGAAACTCCAAATGATTTTTGTTTTTTGGTTTTTTTTTTTCTTTTGGTCGGTCGTGGGGCTTGAACTCTGGGCCTGGGCGCTGTCCCTCAGCTCTTCAGCTCAAGGAGAGTGCTCTACCACTTGAGCTACAGCGCCACTTCCGGTTTTCTGGTGGTTTATTGGAGATAGGAGTCTCACGGTCTCTCCTGCCCGGGCTGGCTTTGAACCGCGATCCTCAGATCTCAGCCTCCTGAGTAGCTAGGATTACAGGCGTGAGCCACCAGCAACCGGCTCCAAATGATTTTTGAAAGCCTTGTGTTTTTTTTCTGCTCTAATAATTTTACTCACCTGGTAAGAAACCTGGAAATAACAAGTTTTTATCTTATTGTAAGTTGAAATTAATATGTACGTTGTTTAGTAGTAAAGTTAATTACTTGGATAATTTTGTAGGTTGAAGGGCATAAGAAATTAGCTAAATACATTATGAGAAATATGACAGAATCTGTTGATTTTCATTAAATATTGTAAGCAAGCTTTATTGTAATATTTACAAAGCTATCAGGATGCATGTTAGTTCTATCAATGTTAAATTTATGTAACTAAAGTGGAGAACAGAGAATATACTAACAATTTTCTCTAACGATTTTTTTAAAGTTATATAGTGGATTTAGTGTTTATACTTGTATCTTCAGTGGTATAGTTATGGACCTTTGTGTTTTTAAAGGGTTATATAAAGTGAGATTTAGTGTTAATAGGAGTTTATTGCTTCAAAGAAAATGCAAATACTAGGAGTGAAAATACATATTTATGCAGATTCATATATGGCTGCAGACTAAAGAAAAACTCCACAGGCAGTGTTCTGTTGACACGGACTTACACTTTGAACTTAAATTGATACAGTATCTAGAATTGATTTTTAATAGCAGGATAAACTGCTTAAATTATGATGTCTGAATAACACAGATTTTCTAAGGAAGAAAGCACAATCTGGAAAACAGCCCACTTGCTGTTAGATGTGGGTTTTTTAATAAAATCTTTTGAAACATGCATCTCACTTTCAGTTTATACATGTATTACTATGCATGCACACTTACATACGTGCATTTCTCCACATGCATAGCGTAAATACATCTAGATCTACGCAATTTGCACACATCAAAAGAACACGCAGCAGACTTGATTCTTCCCCCTGGTGTTGATGCATTTTAAGGAGATCGTCCCATGTCGTGTTTGTTCGGAAGTGTGCAGTGTTCACGCGGTGTAACGCAGGTCAACTAAAACCACGAATTCTGGAGCACGGAGCATGCGCCGCTCACACTCGTTATGGTGAACAGCGTCCTGCTGGACCTTTCGAGATGACTTGGGTGTGCTCACAGTCCTGCGCTCCGCTTGGGAGATGCGCCTTGGGAGGGCTCCAGCCTGTTTGACGGCGGTCGCCTTGCTCTCTCCCCGCAGGAACGGAGGCTGGACCCCCTGGACCTCGTGGTCGCCCTGCAGCACCACCTGTGGCATCGGCTTCCAGGTGCGGCAGCGGTCCTGCAGCAACCCCACGCCCCGGCACGGGGGCCGGGTGTGCGTGGGGCAGAACCGCGAGGAGAGGTAGGAGCTGGCTGCGCCCCCACGACACCATGGCTCGCTGCTGCTTCCCATCCCGCGGGGTCGGGCTTGGCTTTGGATCCCCTCCCTGTGGGTGGGGCTGAGCGGGCCTCATTTGGACATCCTCTGGTCTTTGACCAGTCGCCTCCTCCCCCGACCCTCTCTTCCATCCTGGTGGGGTCAGCGGAGGAGAGCGTGCCCAGGGCCTTGGAGCGTGCCCAGGGCCTTGGAAACCGGGGCCCCGCGCCTCTGTGCCGAGCTCCTGGAGAGTGGGAAAGAGAGTGGGAAGTGGCTGCTCTAATTTCAGCTTAGACCTGTCTCCCAGCCATAGCTCCCTGGAGGGCTGCAGGTGAGGCGGGCAGGTAAGGCAGCGTTTCCGGGAGAACTAAATGAGGCGCTGGGGGTGCAGGGGAGACCGCACTCCAGGACTGGCTGCGTTTACAGTGACAGGCCAGCCTCCACGAACTACAGGTCACCCTGACATTTCAGCTTCATTTTGGATGTAACACTCTGTTTCTTGGTCTACTATGAATCATTTGGTCAGTGCCTCAACGTGGACAGTTGTGGTTGTTGAGTCGTCCTTGTACGTGTACTGTGTACTCCAGTTTGTCAGTGTTGGGAGAGATTCATGATGGTGAGTTCCCTATCACTTCAAGAATCATAAATGGCTATCAGGGCCTATTAAAAGAACAGTAGACTTGTATTTTGTTGACATAAATTCAGTGTAATCTTATAAAGATATAGTATGCAAGCTGTACCAGTGGCTCACACCTGTAATCGTAGCTACTCAGGAGGATGAGATCTGAGGATCACAGTTCAAAGGCAGCTTGGGTAGTAAAGTCCCTGAGACTCTTTATTTTCAATTAGCTATCCCCCAAAAAGCCAGAGGTGGAGCTGTGGCTCAAGTAACCTTGAGGAAAAAACAAAACCCTCAGGGATAGCATTCAAGCCCTGAGTTCAAAGTTCAGAAGCAGCACAGACACAAAAATACCGTATTCAGTCCTGTGCTTATCTAAACTTTCTTCACAGCTGGGTGTCTAGTGGGAATGTGCTACCACGTGAAGTCAGAACCGTTCCTCTTTCTGCAGCTTGCCCCTCATCATTTCACGTTTCAGCCTGTGAGTAAGAGAGAAAGGAAGGTGACTTCGCGTGTGAGGCGTGGCACTTTGGGAGGTGGTTTCCTGACCTAGTCTCGGGCAGGACTGTCCTTGCCATCTCCACTGGTCGGCAGCGGGAAAGCTGATCCACCCACCGTTTTCATGGGAACACAGGCTTCCTTGGATCCCAGGCGCTGTCACTGATCTAACAGGGGCCATTGTCTTTTTCTCCAGACTGAGGCGGAGGAAGGAAGACACTGCGCAGATCTGTGCAAGTTCTGTCTCCACACATGGTAGTTCACAATAAGCCAGGGCTGCTGTGTTTGAGGAGGTGATACGTAAAGTATGCCTTCCATAAGGAAGACGTGCTCATTGAGGCTACGAAAGAGTTTGCCTAATCCAGGAAAGTGTTAAAGCTCCAAAGCAGGAGATTATTTTAAAATATCAGAAA
The DNA here is from genome assembly GCF_024711535.1 of Dipodomys merriami. Classification (NCBI taxonomy): domain Eukaryota; kingdom Metazoa; phylum Chordata; class Mammalia; order Rodentia; family Heteromyidae; genus Dipodomys; species Dipodomys merriami. Next base: position 5,506,929 of record NW_027204715.1, on the reverse strand, counting down.
AACAAGTAGCTGGTAGACCTTGCTTTGCAGCAAAAAAAAAAAAAAAGTCAGATAGCTTTGCTGTGCTTTGTGGGAGGTCTCTCTACTAAAATGACATTAAAAAAAAATCTTCATGCTAACACTGAAGATATTTCAGAATTAAAGGCGACCATGATCTCCCTGGGAGGGTACAATTGCAAAAATACTGCATATTACTGGGTGGAAGCCAAATGTCAGTCCACCATCTATATACTTTACCATAGATTAATAAAAGACCATTAAGTAAAGCCAAGTGTTAAGGTAACTGTTTTTGAATCCTCATTGTTGAGCAACTCTTTGGGCACAGGTGAGGTGAAGAAGTGTCCAAAGGAAAACTGTTTGCACACTCCTGTGAAGGTGTGTGGAGGCCTTACCTCCCAACAGCCTCATCCCAGATGGATTCCTGGATGAAAATGCAGCACAAAGAGAAGACATAGCCTGAAGATTTCTTTATTTTTTTCACTATATCCTTACTTTCTTTAATTCTCTTCAAATAGTGGTACATATCCATTTATGTGTACAAATTGTTCAAAAGGGTTACACCATGGAAACCCATACCTTCGCTTACCAGTTTGATCATGTGTATATATGTGTGTTTTTATGTGTTTTTAATTTTAGTTAACTTTCACAGATGAGGCAAAGCATGAACTCTCTTACTCTGATTTATTTCCTTTGGTATGCTTTTTTTTTTTTTCCCTAGGTCCATCCATTGCCTGATGATTTCTTCTTCCCTCTCTGTTTCCTTGTTAGAGATCTTGTTAGAGAAACGCTTCATGAAGTCCTAGTGTGGCTTGTTTCATAAGACAGCCATAAAATAGGAAAGAGGGAGGAAAAAAGGAAAGGTGCGTGGCTGGCAATCTCTAGACCATGTCATTGTGGACAGCATTCCAAGAGGATTTGCACACTGTGGTTGAGAGCCCTGGGCTGGGGGCACAGCTTAGCCTGCAGGAGGTTTTCAACCCAGATGTCCTATTGACCTGTTGAAGGGAATGCAAGAATGTGTTTATGCATGATAATTGGTTTTTCTCTGGGGAAACAGTAGCTCAGTTGTGTTTGTTTGAGAAAGATTTTCCTTTGCTTCTCTCTCCCTTTTTCTCTTTCCCTCTCCCTTCCTCTCTCTGGCTTTGTGTGTATATGCATTTAAAACAAATTAAGTACAAGGGTCTAGGAAGTCTGGACACTTAAATATCAGTGAATTGGCATAAAAAATGGAGCTTAAAATAATCCTCAATGACTTGCTTTACCCCCAGGGAGCTACACAGGGACATTGGCTGAGGATGTTGTGACAGTCTGAATTTTCTTGATGTCATCAAAAATTGTTCTTACCACCGATGGCAACTTTTTCCTAGAATCCTCCAAGCACCAACATGTATTGACATTGGCTTATTGTAACTTGACATACTGGTGCAAACTTCCTCAAGTTAAAGCCTTCTAAGAGCATCTTGTGTCCTCACTTTGCCCTTGGCTCTCTTCTCTACCTAGCACACACACTATCCTAGATCCCTCCCCTCTTTCTCTAGCATTTACAAGTATCCAGTGGCATGACCCTGAGAGCCTGGGCACTGGAGACTCACCAGTACCTTAATAAAGGAACTTAGTGCTCCTGTAATCGTAAATACTCAAAGGACAAAGAGAAGACCAATAATGATCAATAAGGCACTGAAGCCACTGCCTACTCTTATATAAAAGAATAGAGAAGCTAGCCTATGGATGGCTCTTGATTATAGAGGCACTTTGGGCCATGGTACACCACTGGGACTGGCAGTACTTGCAGACTTCAGCTGAGAGACAAATCCTGGATTCTACTGTTTATTATTCTATTCAGGATCACTGGTGCCATCTCATGTTTTAACAGCACCTTCTTTCTCTTTCCACCACCCTTCTATTTGTCTAGCTTTCAGTACCTCCCCTTTCAGATTGCTTTTGTTGGTTCTTACTTCTGTATTTGGAGGCTCATACTCCATGCTGAAACTGATGGAAACCCTCAAATTCAGGGGTTCTAGTCTAGCAGTAAAAAAGAGACGACATCCTTTGAAGATAAGTCTTCAGTATAACTCTGATGGAGCTATTTTGTCTATGGAGTTCCATGAGACTTTCTTGATTCTTTATAAATGGAGTTCCAGTTCTTCTATTCCATTTGGCAAAGTAGATCACTGATAATGTCCAGGAGACTCTTATCTCCAATTAACTACCACTTACTGTCTCCTCTTCCTGTTCTCTTCTCCTCAGCACCATTACTGATCCTTCATCGCTGTAATTTTACCTTTCTTTATCTTCCCAAATGCCAACAGGTGCTTCTCAGTGTCATATGGCTTTCTTATGTCATGTTGCATCTATTCCTGAAGCCCTCTTGTTCCCCGTTAAAGTCTTCTGATACGATGGACAAGCATTTAAATCTTGCCAACAATTTGTTAGGAAACTCAGATTTCCTCTTTTGGGTGCTGGCTGTCATTTAATCTCCTTTTCAACCCCAGAACTGCACCTCATGTAGTGTATCAAGTGCAGTGTCAATCACTGTGTGTTACATGACATACAGGCTGCGGTAGGTTAAGACAGTGCTCCTTGTCATGTGCATGCTGAGCTTGTGTCCACTACTTGCATTCACATGAAGCTGTGAGCACCTATGAGAGGAAGTGCTCTGCTCTGCGCTTCGCTTAACACCCTGCAGAATCCAGTTACTACTGACACGAAGACATAAAGGTGGCGGACGCCAGCAGTGCACACCTGTCATCCTAGCTACTCCGGAGGTCCAGATCTAGGATTGTAGTTTGAAGCCAGCCATAGCAGGAAATATACATGAAACATTTCCAATTAACCAGCAAGCAAAAGCCAGCCAAAAAGCATGCACACACACACACACAAACACACACACTCATGAAGGTGACTTAGGCAGATAGGAACTTTTGCCTCCTATTTCATAAGACAGATGATTTGGCAAGAGGAAGGCCCTGCATTTTAATATTCTCTAGACGCTAAGCTTGGTCCGAGTAGATGACCTGTTGGACTTGGAGTCCTTTTAGTGGCCAGATGTGGCTCGTTAACTTTGCCAGTATTCACAGTAACCCCTCCTTCCCCATGTGCTGTGGCCTATGGAATTCCAGGCTGCTTCCTTTAAGCTTTTCCCTTGTTTGTATTTTTCACTTCATATCATCTCACTTGTATTAAAGAGTGAGAAATTTGACTCCTCATACAGCTGAAGAAGGTTTTGGGTATTTGACTAAAAAACTGGCAATATAGTTTTCTGTGTAAAACTATAGAAGTTAATGATTACAAAATAGATCAACTTTTTGTAAATTTTTATAGATTCAATTTTTGCATAACTAAAGTTTTCATTTGAAATCATTTGATGTCATGGTTAGAACTTAATAATAAATTTTAAAATACTATAACTGAGGTGGGAAGGCGGCTTAGTGGTAGAGTGCTTGCCTAGCATGCATGAAGCCCTGATTCGATTCCTCAGCACCACATAAACAGAAAAAGGCAGAAGTGGCACTGTGACTCAAGTGGTTGAGCAAAAGAAGTTCAGGAACAATTGCTTCTTGGCCTTTTGGCTAAGATCAAGTGAAGAAGTTCAGGGACAATGCCCAGGCCCTGAGTTCAAGCCCTAGGACTGGCAAATAATAATAATAATAATAATAATAATAATATAAACTAAATACTACGCAGCATAGCCCTTTATGTCCAACTCAGTCTTTTTGTTTTTTTTTTTTTCTCTTAACTCATCCTACGAAGATGGTGGGACATATTTAATTCACAAGTGAGAAATGACATCTAAGTAAAGCTATGCTGACTTTGTGTTTCTAATCTATGGTATCTCTCAGTGTTTGTGTTTGGAAGATAAATGTCCTGCCTAGATATGTTCTATCTGCTCTTGTCCGTGGGTGTCTATTTGAAGGGTTTGTTCTGTCTTGTTTCTCCTTTCCCTGGCTGCACAGGAAGATCCATGCTGCATTGTGAGTTTCCCATTTTCTTCACTGTCTGTCCCGCATCCCATCGCCTGCGCACTTGGCATGGCCAGCGCCACACCTGCTCTCGTCCAGGGCGACCCCTCCGACAGCCAAAGCCCCGCGCAGCATGCCCATGGCTTCTACATCTTGGCCAGGGATGGAGAGTGCTTCCCAGGGCACTGATTTTCTTTACTTCTCGGTGTTCTTATTACAGATACTGCAACGAGCATTTGCTGTGCCCCCCGCACATGTTCTGGACTGGCTGGGGGCCTTGGGAACGCTGCACGGCCCAGTGCGGGGGTGGCATTCAAGCTCGCCGCAGGACCTGTGAGAATGGCCCCGACTGTGCGGGCTGCAACGTGGTGAGTAGCCGCAGCTCCACCCAGAGCTGGCTGTGCAGACTCCACACCCACCCACCGCCTGGGCGGCCTACACTCAGGCTCTGCACACACGGGGTATACACAGCACTGATGTCTGTGCACGCCTGGTGCTAGCATCAGATGCCTGGCACGCACTAGGTGCTCTGCAGACCCTTCATGTTCGTTGCCTGCTGCGTGTCCTGTGAGGAGGACGGGCCCAGAAATGGAATGTCTGTAGGCACAAGACGCTCTCATCCTCTAGACCGGCAATTGTCAACTCTTGGCTGACACCCTATCTGCTTCAAACATGAAATGCTCTGTAAACTGGTGACTGTGTTTTGACCAGGCACCAGGTATTTAGTACATAGTAGATGGTGTGACTCCTGGAAGCCTTTTCTGGTTAATGAGAATGACTAGAGGAAATACTGGAAGTTTCAAGTACTTGAATTTTCACATATGGGAGAAATAGCCCCCAGTCCTGTGTGCTGACTGACGATAAACATGTATTCTGGTCATTCTGTTTAGTTTGGAAAATGGGATGATGTCCCATGCTGGGCCCCGAGAGGTGCAGAGGGCAAAAAAGACCTGGCACCCCCTGGGGACAGAGAAACTGCAGAGCCATTGTGAGAACAAGTTGGCACACACCCAGAGGCAAAACAGACAACGTATGGTTTTGTTTTCCTTCTGCCTTAGCAAGTCGTATTTCTTTTAACACTTCAAACTGTCAAATAAAATTCCACTGGTGCAAGCTCTTTTGAAAAGCCCATTGTTGCTCATCCTGCGTCCTCCATATGGCTGGCTGAGCAGTGGTGGCTGCTGTGTCCTGGCCTGGTCCTGTGCCCTGGTCCTGGCCTCAGTGTGGATGAGACTCGGTGAGAGTCTGGAAGAGAAGCTGTGCACAGAGGCCTGGCTCTGCAGCCTTATCACTGGCCTTGGCCCATGCGCTCTGCGAGGCCCCCATCCTTGCGTTGTGAGGCGGGAGCTTTGTTGTGCTTTGGTGAGAAACAAAACCACATACAACAGAGGCTTGGGAGCATTAGGGAAATGACAAAGGCCTCCCATCTTGGGCCAGATCTAGGGAGATTTTTCTTACTGAGACTTGCAATTAGTTCTTTTTCATCACACCAATAAATACATTGTAGTGGCTCTGCTCCAATCTGTTACTGACCATAAAGGTGGAGATATATATCTTAGCATATGGTACATAAATGGAGAGATAATAGACAGACAGACAGAGAGACAGATAGTAGAGAGATGGATAGCTAGATGATAGGTAGATAATGGACACACAATGCTTTCATACACAGATGATAGATGGATCAATGGATAAATAATTTTATATTCTGAAATTCAGAATAATCTCTAAAACTGTGAAGGACAGATCAGTGGACACCTGGATGTTCTGGGAAAATCACTTGAATGGGAACCTTTATTCTTTATTCTTCCTGACATTCCCCATCTACTGCTTCTGTCTTGTTGTCTGGGAGTGGACCCGCCCTTCCATCCCAGGGTGGGTCACCTTCCGGGATTCCCCAGGAAGTAGACCACAGTTGGCCCTTCAATTACATTCTAAACATGTTGCTGCCTGAAGACTTAAAGAAACAACACAAACCATTGCCTTTCTTACTCTACGTTAGTAATTACATAAAGAAACAGATTGATGAAGGGAAAAGTTACATAAAGGAAAGAGTATGGTATATTTCTTAAGATGTTACTGAAATACATGAGCACATAGATGCGTGAAACATCTGCTTATGATTGTAAAAATGGAAGGTCTTGCAAAATGGCCATACATTTGTTTCTTGGTGTAGTATTATGACGTATCGACTGTTGGCCTCAAAATGTGTTTGGTTTCAAGGGAGATATTTTTATCGGGATAGCAGTGGTAAATGTAGGAAATTTGATTTAGATCATGAAATGGTCGTCTTGCCTACATCTCACTGGATGACAGCGAAGTGCTTTTTGGAGCATGAATCTCCCTCTTTGAGGAGGGTGGGAGTCCCTGCTTCCAGAGCTCCGGTATCAGAATCAGCCATACCTGCCAGGCTCCAGCAGAGGCTGAGCGTCTGACTTCCCTTTCCCCTCATTTCTGTGTCATCCCTGGGTAGCAGCTGCTCTCTAGGCTCTCTCTTATTTAAAAAAAAAAAAAGATAGTTTGCTAATGAGATATTACATTGTCTGTACAGCACATGTTTGAGGAAAGTCTAAGAACCTAGATGTTCTGAATATTGTAATAGCTTCTAGAAAAGGAGCCGCTGTTTCATGTCCAGGTATGAAGGAGGTTGTAAAAGACTCAGGGATCTTTCACTGCTCCAACATTTTAAAGATGAAATTTTCACTATGAAATTTCAATTTCACTTGTGAAATGTATAATGAATCACCAGACTTTTGTTACATTTCAATAAATGGCTTTAGTTGAGAGCAGGTTTTGATAGGTTCTTTCTGTGACTCTCTGATCACAAAGTCCATGCTGTTGAAGGGGAGGTGATCTAAGCCCTAGAGGATGCCCTGGAGTAAGCCCTGGAGAACCTTATTAGTGCTGAGGGAAGGCTGGGCCTCGTGCTACCTTACTTCTGTATACCTGAACTCTGCGCACTGGCATTTGAGATTCTGTATTCTCGTCTGTAAAACACAGAGTCAGGGCCTGAAATTGAGATTCTGTGATCCTTCTCTGGTCACCAGGATGTAAGTGTCCAGATGCCTGAGTGACTGCCTTCAGAAAACTTATCTCTGAAGAGTTCTGAATCACAGAGACCCTTACAGGCAGATACTTACAACCCATTCCCCAGCAGGTGTGTTATGAGAACATCTGGGCCACTCTGGTCATCTCTGAATTCCTGTGCCCTCTCAGAATGGGTGGGAAGACAGGATGCAGGTGGAGATACCCCCAGCCCCCACCTCCAACTCTGAGAGTCCCATCCTGAGGTATACATTTAGTTGAAATAGGGAATCCTAACACTGACTAACAAAACTCTTTGGAACATTATTATCTAATCTGTAATACTTTAATATCGTCTATCCAGGGCCAAGTCCAACGTGATATTGATCAAATGCAGATTATTATTACAATTACTTCTGTTTCGGGAAAAAAATGTTCTATCCTTTCTTGATACAATGGCATCAGAGGACATTATCTATATTAATTTCTACTTAAAGTTCTATTAATGCATAAATTTTATGCATATTAATATTTATATATGTAAATATTACTAATATTTTATATTAATTATCTTTGGAATGTTTGTATTTACTTTTTCATTGTTTTGATCATAGCAATTAACTGTAACAGTATTTATGAGATCAAGTTTTACTGAGTACCTATGACAGAACATGCATTCTCCTATTGGTTATCGAATGTATGTTTATCTCTGAGAAGAGCTTTCATTATTGCTCCCACCTGAAAAAGGAAAAACTCAACATGAGATGGATTAATAAAATTTTCCTGGTACCAAGTTGCCAGTGAGTGACCAGACCTGACTTAGAAGCACAAATAGAACTTTTAAGAGTTTGACACATTTGCATAATGTTTGCAAAAACCCAAAAGAACCTTCAGCATACCTGCTTGATTGGTAGATTTATTACACGCAGTTTTGACCAAGTGCAGTCAAAAATTGCACATCAAATAGAAATTTCTAGAACAAAACATTAAAATTCCCCCCATGCAGCTTGGTGGATCTGAGAGGCACTCATCCAGTCAGCCCCTCATCGAGGGGCTGCTGAGCAATCCCCTTCCCACGTGTTGTGGGAGCAAGAGGTGCCCAGGGGTGAGGGAACAGCTCCTGGGCTCAGTTCCAATGATACAGTGATTTGTTGCTGCACGTCTGTAGTAGACGTTGGGCAATGCTATGGGGACAATGAGGTAAGAATCTACAGGACAATGCTAAAGGCTTCCCAGTGTCCACAGATTTTCCTCCGTGGAGATCTCTTTGGAACCAGGGATTGAAGGTTATCAAGGGACTGCTGGACTTTGCTCTGTTCCTATCTGATCTGAAGGACATCGACAGAAAGAGGAAGTTCTGTCTGAACTAACCCTATTCTGGTCCATGGTCAAACTTGATTTTTATATCATTTTCTTGCTGCCAATCAATAACATTACCATGAGCATTGAAATTAATTGACAATAAACCCACACTTCACTTAATCTTAAGCCTATGTTTTAGCTGAGAGTTAGAACACAAGAAAGATGAAAAACAGGACATGTTTTGCTTTAGGGAAGGGATTTCTTATTTAATTAATATAACTCAAAGTTCCATAAAGGGATAGCCAGTTTTGAAGAGTCACATCCAGTAAAAAATAATTTAAAATGAGAAACAGATTTAGCATTGCCTGCCCTGTATTTCTTACTGAAATATCACACAGACCAAGCATAAAGCAGTTTACCAAAAGCAGAGTGTTAACGTATCAACAAGGACCGTCACAGGACAGGTATTTATTTCCTAAATACATAAGTATTGCACCCCAGAAGGCCCAGAGAGGTCAAGAAAAAAAGCTATTCTGATCAGCAGACACTATCAAAGGGATTCAGTGGAGGTTATTCTTGATGGGGATGGGTTTATGCATGAGATTAAACATATTCTGTGGCTGCAGCTCCTTCAAGTCAAACTCACGTAAAACTGCACTCTCTTTTCCCTTCCCCTTTAAATATCATTTAGTGACTGGAAAAATGCACATTCCTCCTCACCAGTTGCAGTGGTTGAATGAAATAATCTGAAGTATTTTCACATAAGATGCTCTGGATCACCTTGACCTTCCTGAAGAAGGTGACAGGAATGAACAATCCCATTACATCAAGGTTGTAACATGCATTCACTTCTGTTTGCAGATATTCTTCTCCAAATGAAATGATCGGTCTCCCTAGATGAAACTTGATAGTACATCTTCATAAGCCAGGGAATGCAAAATTTGCTTTCTTTTGTTATAAAATAGCTAAGTGAAGAGCTGCCAAACATGAAAGATTGTCAGAGTAAAACTGTCACGTTTTGTTAGAAGAGACTTGAACATTTTGAAAAAGTTAATATCAGTACACAAAACTGAGCAGTATGGCAGATTGCCACAAAAGTATAAGTTTTCTGAAATTTAGTATTCGAAGTTTGGCAATCACGTTTAAGAATGATGCATGATGCAGATGGAAAGAAAAGGAAAATGATGGATTATAGGAATTAATCCATCAAAAGTCTGCCTCTAGGAGGTATAAATAATCATCCACAATCTCTGGAAATTGCAATTGGTACAGAGATCTGGAATATTTCACAGAAATGTTTTATTTATAGAGTTGGAAGGATCTGTTGCACAGATTTCTTGACTTTACAAAAGGGAACTAATTTTTTTCTTCTTACAATAACTCATATACGTGATTGCAAAACTAATTGATGAGTTTTGTGAGTTTTTTGCCTTTAAAGTGACTCACATTTACATGCATGCATGCACACACACACCACACACACACATACACACACTTTCTATCACAATTTCTTCTTTTTTGGGGGGGGGGTCTGGTCGTGGGGCCTGAACTCTGGACCTGGGCACTGTCCCTCAGCTCTTCAGCTCAAGGCTAGCGCTCTACCACTTGAGCCACAGTGCCACTTCTGGCTTTTTTCTTTTTGCTTATGTGGTGCTGAGGAATCTAACCCAGGGCCTCAGGCATGCAAGGCAAGCACTCTACCACTGAGCCACCTTCCCAGCCCTCTATCACAGTTTCTTAAACAATTCCATCATAAAGATTCTCTGATAATAATATTGAAATATCTAAAATTTACATGTGGAAACAGCAACATATAACTTTGCTAATCTTTTATGAATCTAGTAAACATACAGTATACATAGCATGAGGAGATTTTTAACAGCATAATAGAGTACTCAAATAAAGAAAATCTGCATCTCTCTTTTTAAAGTCTGATTTTTGAATATTAAAAATGGCTAGTTAAGTGCATCTTTTTAAATAAGTTTTTTATTCTGAAAATACTGTACAGAAGGGTTACAGTTACATGAGCAAGGTAATGAGTACATTTCTTCTCAAGCATTTTTGCCTCCTCCTTTGTTTTTCCCCTACCATTCCTTCCCTCACACCTCCTCAACTACACTCCGCCCCACCTACATTGTAAAGTTCATTTTTCAACAGCTTGTACATCTCATTGTTGCAATGGGTCCACATATATCCCTATTTAAACAATTTGTTTTTTTCTCTTCCCCTCCCCAAATTATACCAACATCAAATACAGTGAAAACAGGGGTTATACCATGGGGGAGGGACATACAAAGCAACAAAAAAATACCCATGTGGTACCTTATAAATACATTAGAAACAATAGCAAGAAAGGAAAAACCACTTGTGTCCCTATCTTGGGGTTCATTTCGCTTAATATCATCTTATCTGACCTTTTCTGCTTGTCCCAGACATATACTAGTTAGTACAAATAAGGGAAACCATGGGACCTATGTTTCTTTGGGCCTGGTTTACTTCATTTAATATAATTTTTTCCAAGTCTTTCCATTTCCTAACAAATGAGGCAATGTCATTCTTTCTGATGGAGGCATAGAATTCCATTGTGTGTGTGTGTGTGTGTGTGTGTGTGTGTGTGTGTGTGTGTGTGTGTGTGTGTGTGTGTATATATATGTATGTATGTATATGCTGCATTTTCTTGATCCATTCATCTACTGAGGGGCATCTGGGTTGGTTCCAGATCTTAGCTATGGTAAATAATGCTGCAATAAACATCGTTGTGCTGGTAGCTTTAGTATGGTCTTGTTTGTGATCATTTGGTAAATGCTCACAAGTGGGATTGCTGCGTCATAGGGGAGCTCTACGTGGAGTCTTTTGAGGAACCTCCATACTACTTTCCAAAGTGGTTGAACAAGTTTACACTCCACCACCAATGCAGTAGGGTTCCCTTCTGGCCACATTCCCTCCAGCATCTGTTGTTTAATTAGAGTTCTTGATTATAGCCATTCTAACTGGGGTGAGGTGATATCTCAATGTTGTTTTGATTTGCATTTCTTTTATGGCTAGAGAAGTTGAGCGTTTCTTCATGTGTCTATTGGCCATTCTTACTTCCTCTTCAGAGAAGTTTCTCATTAAGTCTTTAGCCCATTTACTTATTGGGCAGTTGTTTCTTTGAGGATTTGTTGTTGGGGGATTTAATTTTTGGAGTTCCAAATATATTTTAGATATGAGACCCTTGTCCGTTATATGACTAGTGAAGATCTCCCTATCTGTGGGCTTTCTATTGATCTTGCTAGCTATGTCCTTTGCCATGCAGAAGCTCTGTAGCTTCATGCAATCCCATTTGTCCAACCTTTCTTTGATTTGTTGGGTTTCTGGGTCTCTATTAAGAAAATTTCTGCTTGTGCCAAGGAGACTTAGGGTTTCTCCTATCCCGTCCTGTAATGTTTTCAGGCTCTCTGCTTTGACTCTGCCTCTTCCCACCCACTGTCCAGTCCGAAACATCTCCTTCCACGCATCAACTCTAATCAGCCAAGCACACAAACTGCAGAGGAGAACTGTGACCTCCCTGTAGGCTGCCTAACATAGAGGCCAGCATCACCGCAGCCATGTCCTCATTCTTAAACCCCTTTCCAAATCCAAGTGCAACCAAGCCAAACCTGCAGAGACCTCTGATCGGAGGAGTTCGTCCTCGCTGTCAGTCAGTGAGTGTTGCTTCTAAGATGATCTTTGTTTGGTTTTACTGAGGTTGAAAGACTTGGAGGCCTTATGATCTTAGTAGATGCCAATGTGGTGCCTTCAGACCTTTTGCCCTTAGATGGGCTCTGGAGTGAGTCAGGGGCACAGTCAGCCTAGATTGGAGGAAGGACCACTCACTCTGACACGTGTTCCAGCGTGGTCTGGGCACCAGCCGACTGAGGGATGTGCTGGTGTATACAGCACAGGCTCAATAGGTCTGCCAGTTAGCAAGGGTGGAGTTTGCTAGAGGAGGAGTTCACATAGATGCAAGTACAACCGGATGATTTTGAAATAAGTTTTGATCTTATTATGTGTTTTTTTTGTTTGCCTAATGGCAGTCTTTAATTCCTTTATAGAAGTAACGTAAATGCTTAATTATATCAACAATCCATTTTAATTTGTGTTTTGCTTAGGATTTGCATTTTTTTTATTATTTCATCTGAATGCCTCCAGTGATATTATCGAACATGTATAATCTCAGTTGTTATAATAATTCACATACATAATAATTTTCAAAGCAGCTTATAATTAACTAAAGAAGGGAAGCAACAGATGCTGGAGAGTGAAAAAAAATGCTTTCAAACATTGAATATTTTTCACAGATGCCAGGGTTTCTTCCCTCCCAAGTGCTTCAGTTTCACAATCCTGCAGCTTTCTAGGAACGCAAGCCTAGCTGTGAACACGTCTATGAGAATTCACAACAGAACCCAGGCAGCTACTGCTGCATTTAGGTTTTTCTTGTTAGGAGTTTGAAATTGGAATCTAGATTACATTCAGAAGTCCTCGACATTTACGATTAACGCCAGTCACTTTAGTGTTTCGTTCTATGTCCAGTCTGATGGTGTTCTTCAATAACTGACATTCTGAAAAGAGTTACCTCTTCATTTCGCTCGATAGAAGTCTTCTTCTGGATGGAGCTGGCTGGTAACATTTCATAAGGTGCTGCTTTGAAGGAAACAATTACAATAAAGAGCCCTGGAAATGGAGTCGACTCAGACTGTATCACATTCTTGTATTGTTTTATAAACCATGTGCATGGGAAAGGAACTTCAGGGACTTTTATTTGGCCTCTTGCTTCTCTTCTGAGCAGAGGCCTACCCTACATCTGTTCCAGTCTGTCCTGTTCTAACGGCATGGAGTGACCCACATGGAGACTATTAGAAAGGGATCCTCCAATGAAGATGGTTGAATATGTTTGAAACCAGTTATCTGTAACTATCAAAACATAACAGTGAATCCTGTTGAAATTGTTCTGGAAATGGAGGAAGGAGATCAGGGGGAGTGATAGAGGGGTGATGGATTGGAATAGAGGGTGAGCATGTGTGGAACGGTAACAATGAAGTTGACCCTTGTATCACTAATGTAAGCTAATAATTATTATTTTTTAATTTGATCTTTGACGGAATTCTGGGGTCATCGTGAGAGAGGAAGATAAGGCAGAGGCTGAAGGAAGCAAGCTCTGGGATCTGCTTAAAGAATCTTCAAGGTCCTGAAATCAGAAGCATGTGAGCCATAAGGCACTCACACAGAAATGCAGGGACAGGAGCAAACACATGGAACCCAGACATCAAAGGGACCGCTGATTCCCACCAGGGAGTTTTCACAAAGCAGCTCACTTGATGGATTCCTTCCTCTCTTTGCAACCACAACAAGCATTAAGCAACAAGTCCTTGGCATCTGCAGAGGAAGAACAGGAAAAGAACTCTGCCTATTGCACACATATTTGAGAATTCCCTTCTCTATTTCTTGGTGAGATCTTACATGGTACTGTTCATTAAATATGGAAGCAAGTTCTCGGTGACCGATTCGCCTCTCTTGTCCATGCTTGGCGTCCTGTTGAAATCTTCCATCTATGTATGTAGTCAACCAAGCACGGGACACCTGGTGTGGATAGAGCTTTGGCATTATGGGAGTTCTGTGGGTGGTTTATCACCTCCTGCTCTCAAGGTGCCTGCTTTCCAGCTTATGAGAAAAGTACAATTCAGATGACTAGAAAAGTAAGGAGAAGTCATGTCTGCAGTACAACAGCAAAGAAAGGACCACCACTCAGTGAGACCCTAGAGGGACAAGAGGCCTCTGGCTGGAGAGACAAGAACCCAGCCAGATAACCCAGATAGGAGAACTCACCACCCCTGGAAGGGCAGGGGGTGGGCCAAGAACCCAGCCAGATGACCCGGATAGGAGAATCACCACCCCTGGAAGGCCAGGGGGTGGGCCTCAGGATGAAGGAGCACGTTGGCAGCATCTCTTGTGTATCTCAAGGATGAGTAACAGATGTATTTGTAAAGTAAGTCACCAAAAGAACTTGGATATGGGCTACACGGTGCTAGGCATCTCCCCTCCTCCCCCCACTCACACAGATGTATACAAACACATGCGCACACGTATGCATACACACACAGTTTGTTCTTGTGGTTAGACAACTGGAATGTTTACCTTTTCTTGGTTGGTACTACTTTGTTTTTTCTTTCTTGGTCAGTCATGGGGCTTGAACTCAGGGCTTGGATACAGTCCCTAAGCGCCTCAGTTCAAGGCTAGTGCTCTACCACTGTGAGCCACAGCGCCACTTCTGGTCTTCTGGTGAATAATTGGAGATAAGAGTCTCATGGACATTCCTGTGCGGGTTAGCTTTGAACCATGATCCTCAGATCTTAGCCTCCTGCATAGCTAGGATTACAGGGTGAGCCACAGGTGCCCAGTTTTGTTGGTATCTATAATATAAATCCATTAATAATTCCAACAAATATGAGATAGATTACACTTTAAGTTATTTTCCTTGATCAGGAAGAAAATTATGTTGATTTTTGTATCTAGAAGAAATACTCTGTAATTGTATGCACATATATAAACAGTTCTGTGTAGGCAAGCATGTGAGTGGTGTGTGCGTGTGTGTGCGTATGAGCAGATGTAAGTTCTTTCATAGTCCTTACTTCAGCTTTAGTTACAATGTCTACTTTCAATACAATGTATTTACCTCAGCAGGTCTTCTAAACTGAAAAAGACAAAATTTAAGCTAATACTCTAAATACCACATACTCAAATTTAGTCCTATTTTGAAGAGGAAAGTTTTTTTTATCACACATGATAGTAGTAACAAACAGCTATTTTTTAACATCTTAAAAGCAGGGACATTTGCTTCACTGTTATTTTCTCAGTATCCAGCAGGAAATAAACCTAGTTGTTACATTTATATATTAAAGACAACTGCAATTTGGGAAAATACTGGCACTATTTCTTTATTCCTTTATTGTTGTGTATTAATTGTACAAAGTGGCTTCACTGTGATGCCTTTGATCAAATTCACTCCCTCTCCTGATCATTTTTCTCTCTATTCCCCTTGTAAACATTGAATGGGTTTTATTATGCTATTTCCATATGTACCTTTGAAGTACTTTGATAATATTCTAACATTAATCCCCCTTTTATCCTCTTCCCTCAGTTTTCCCACTTCCTCTGATCCCCTAAATAATCACCCCTGTTGACATGCTTTGTTTGTAAAGGTCTCAATTCCACAGAAGGCACACTATGCAGGATTTGTCTTACTCAATACATCACCCTTTTCTTATTCATATTTCTTGAGAATAAGGAACAATACTCATTTATTTGAAATAGATGGTGCCCTAGAAACATTTTTTATTGGCCTCAGTTGGGTGGTGGGGGGCGGGGAGAGATGGATGATTCTGGGTTTCTGGGCATGATTTTGTTCTTGTCCGCTCAGTGTTATATCCTAGTGACTCATAGAAGCACATATTTTGTGACTGGGGTTCTCTCTCAGACTCTCCACACCCTTGACTTCACATTTAATATTTCTTACCACGGTATTTGCTTATGAACATTTCGTTTCTTGTTCGTATTCTTAAACTATTTGAAATTCTTCCTAATTAGCTTCACAAGACTATTCTGAGTGATGCAGATTTCGCACTGAAAGCCAGTATGCCTGCAGTAATGGTGTATGGAGTTCATTAAAATTGGTTTTGATAATACATTATACTTGGCAGTGACCTTCTAAGGTTTTATCAAGCCCCTGTAGGCAAGATTTGAGAACATATTACTAATTCAGAACAGCTAATTAAAAGAGAAAAATCTGAATTTTGTCTTTTACAATGGCAGAGGTTTTAATATCCGAGCTCTTCTCTGTAAACAGAATGTGAGCACATTGGCCCTGCTCATGTTGGAGTCTCGCCATTTGCGTGGTGCACTTCACCCATAAGCCTGAGGGGCACCCCGCTCAGTTCCCTGAACAGACACGTCTTGAACATCTGCGTCTTTGAGTTGTGGCTCACAGTGCCTTGGCGGGTTGTGGATGTGGCTGACCTGTCCTGCCTGATCCTAAGGAGTCCTCAGCGTGGGACAACATAGAGTACCAAGGAGCAAGTACTACAGATGCCTGGGGGGCAAGGTCACAGGGGAAGTTATGAACATCCCTTAAGCAGTGTTAATAGTCTTCGTGTTGTTAAGTTCTTCAGCACTAGAGCTCGGGTAGTGGGTGCTGGAGAGTACCCTCAGCGCCCAGAGCTCCCAGTGGCAGGTGCCCAGTCTCTGTTTCCTTCTGCAGCCACAGCTCTTCCTAGGGCCTGGCATAAAGTGCTGCTGCTCGTGAATCATTTCCCCAGCATTGCAGTAACTGTCACTGGTTTGGAGCCAGCTGCCCAGATCCAGCCATCCGCCCAGCCTTCCCAAACAGCCACCACATCTGTAAGCACACATGCAAAAGGGAGTCCTTTCTTCAACACGTAAGTCGTGCTTTTATAGCTCCTTGATAAACTGGGGAGGGGGAGCTCTCTAGGGGCTGCTCGTTGGAAAGGCATGAGAAGTTAGCATTTGGAATGATAACTAGCAGCGGTAGCCACAGAATTCTGAGCAGTTACAGAGAGAAGTGAAGATTTCTCTTCCAGGCTCACCTAAGTCTGCCAAGGGTTGCCTTGCTTGGGTCTGTGTTGATGGACTGGGGTTAGCAATGGAGGGACCCAGAGCACTGCTAACCTGCTAGTCTGCTTTGTGTGAGCTAGAACGCATGTCTCCTGCTGAAGGTCCCAACACCCCGGGCTCAGGTCTTGGGAGCTCTGTGGTATCACCCTCTGGGTGGCGAGAGCTCTATCCCTGAGCTCACTGCCAAAGACGTGACGCTAGCTGAATTTCCTCCCTCTTGTGCACCTCCACGAGCTTGTCCTTCTGTTCAACCTTCCATGAAACGCATTCATAAGGCATTGAATATACTTACATACCATGTTATATACATCTTGTACATGTGTGTATTTACATTTTGGTGAAAGTTGTAATTCATAGTCACAGTATATCCGTGATGATGAAGTGGAAGACATTGTGAAGAATGCATTTTTGAGCACAGAAAGAGAAACAATGTGACAGTTATTCCAATTAACTATGGAATAAAAAATTGATAAATTCTACGCTTATCTGTAGTGGGTTGAAACAAGAAAGAGTGAAAGAAGCACCACTAACCTTGTGAAGGATGCCTGTTAGAGTTTTGCCGTGCACGTTATCATCTTTAGAGACGAAACGTTGAAAGCTTGACAATGGGTGAAAGTCCAAGTTCCTGCCAGTGCTGCTCGCACTCAGTTTTGTTGCTGAGGTCAGGCCACTTAATATGTCCAGGCAAGAAAACAGCATTAGGAGGACCAGGAGCTAGAATGGTTTGGTTGGTTTCAAGCTTACGTCTCAAATGCAGGAGACTATTAGTTCATGGCTGTTCATTAAATGTCCTGTGACCTTTGGTACTGAGGCTCTGCAGGCAGCACCTGGGGGTGGGGGGGGGTGGTATTCTTTCCAGAGAAGGGGTTTCTGGACCCTTCACCTTTTCCGCCACAGAAATTTGATCTTTATCTTTCCTTATCATTTATTGATCGAAGACTTCCCAAGGATTTGGACATGCCTTGTTTCCTAATTCCTGGGCACACTTGGGCCCTGGTTACATGTAGGGTACCTGTGTGGAGTGCTGCTTGCCAAATCTCTGCTGTGTGATCTGAGTTTCAGGGCTTGGATAGGAATACAGGATGAGAGACCGCTTGTGGTTCCTTTGTGACTCTAGCCATCTATTAGGGAGACCCCTGTGTAGATGCCATGTCCCTTTTCAGATCAAGGGGACAAGAGTAACATGAGGAGGACTATGTTTAGGGACATCTGAGAAAGGAATCAGTTACTTACAGAGAAAGCAGAAGCTTTGGCAAAGTCACAGTGGGCTGTAGCCACAGCAAAGTCTGTAGATCTCCAAGCCAGCAATATGGCTGCTGTGCTGGTCGTAGGAGCGCCAGGGAATGGGACATGGAGTTGTCAGACATTGCTAAGTGTTTGGGAAGCTAAGCACCCAGGGGTTTACACTTGCGGTACTATGGAGCTTCTAAAACCTAACTGATGCTAATTTCACCAGGGTTTGTTGACACTAGCGTGTTGCCTACCATTCAAAGCTCTTACATTCAAGCTGTTGCATTTACTATTTTAGCTATAGTTTTTTTAAATGTGTGTGGAAGTGTGTGTGTGTGTGTGTGTGTGTGTGTGTGTGTGTGTGTGTGTGTGTGTGTGTGTCTTTCACACTGCTGGTGTCATTGCCCCTTATCACATAAACTTCAACTTAAACAAACCTAGTGTCTCCCTTCCCTGACATTTTTAATACTCTGTTTGGATATGGATTAGAACATTTTATTGTGTAATAAAATCCAACTGACCTCTAATCTTGAGAAACATTCTAAAAGAAACAAATATATTTTTCTTATCACAAGAAAAGAGAAAACTTAGAGGTTCTTAGATACATTAACAGATCCCCTTTATTCCTCCTAAATACATATATTTGGAAATTTAAGCAATAGAGTGATGCTTTCCTTACAGTTTGGAATAGCAGGCATTTTTATGCAGCTACTCTGTACAATTTTTCTGAGTAAATAAAGATAAGTTGAAACTAAAAGAACAATAGTCAATAATCTTGCACAAAAACTTTGCAGTGTTCCTAGAAGAAGAAATAAAATTTAAAAGTCATCCTCACAGAGCCATAGGATGCATAGCTTTTCTCATATGTGGAAGTTAGGTCTAAATTATATATGTAATCATAGGCAGGGCTATATGCATACATATACAAATGTAGTAACTAAATCATTGTATATGCACCGAAGGATTCCTTTGGTGTAACTCCTTTGAACAACAAATTTACAGTTAACAAAATGAAGACCAGAAAGGTGAAGTTCATGTTGTTGGAGGTGGGGCAAGACTAAGGAAAAGGGCAGATAAATGGAAGGCTGGACAAATGCAGTCATAATACGCAATGTACAAGTGTGAAAATGGAATCTGGTAACTTGAGGGAATGGGCGGGGTTGGGAGAGATGGAGGAGAACAATGGAAAGGGTTGCATTGACCAAGAAGCCCTGCACTCACAAACTGGCATGTTGAATACCCCTTTTATAGCCACTAAAGAATAATAACAATAAAGTTACTCATAGTACAGAATCTTAAGTATTTCAAGTAGGGTATAATCTATAGCCTGAAGGGTTTTGAGTAAGAAATGCTTCTACATTTTTGAAGAAATGTTCTGGGGAAGGAGATGAGTTACTCCTTTGGCTGGTTTCAGTAATCTTACAATGACCTTCAAGCTAAGTAACCTGCATTGTAAGTTTTTATATATTAATGCCTTAAAGTGTAGCTGCCCACAGTGAATGTCGTGGGAAATTTTCACATAGCTAAAAACAAGGTATGTCTGGACACTAGACTATAAAAACATCTGTAACTAAAAATATGGATTTAGAAGCAGTTTACTTGATTATTTAATCCACATTTTATGGTTTAGGGGTGGATTGCAGCATGATTTCCAAATCATATTTGAGCAAATAAAAATTTACTATGCAGAATAGTCTTTAAACATTTATTCAGACATTCATCTTATTATAAGAAACTCCAAGATCAATAAACATTTTTCATTGTTCCATATGTTAAGTATCTTAAAGTCTGGGAGGATTTATCATACACATTTGGTCTAAACGCTCCAAGTACTTTCACTGCAGTGCCCTTCTCCCCATGTGAAACCGCACTGATAGCGGCCCAGGCATCAGCATCTCCAGCAGAGGCAGCTGGACTGGATGCTCAGGTCCCACATCTCCCTGTGGAATCTTCTTCTTTGTGTGTGTGAGTGTGTGCCAGTCCTCAGGCACAAAATCAGGGCCAGGGCACTGTCCTTGAGCTTTTTTTTTTTTTTTTTTTAAATCAAAGCTACTATTCGACCACTTGAGCCAGAAGCTCCACTTCCAACTATTGCAAGTTTATTGGAGATAAGAGTATCACAGACTTTCCTGCATAGGCTGGCTTTGAACCATGATCCTAAGATCTCTGCTTCCTAAGTAGCTAGGATGACAGACATGAACCACTAGAGCCTTGCTTCCTCTTGCATCTTAATCCCATAAGCTTGATCATCTATTTCCAAGAACATCCTACAGATAGAAGTAGAGGGAAGGCTAAGAGGAATGGGCCCAGGGGAAGCCACCAAACATTGGCCTGACAAACTAAATGTTTAGGAAATGAAAAAGAGGTGAATGAATGTGTTATGGCAAGAGAGAAAACAAACACAGCATAAATAGTGTGGTCAGTATCTGAGAGGACTCCCATCCCCAGATAACAGAATCTGTGGGTCCTCAAGGCCTTTCTATAAAACATCCCTGTATTATAGCCTATACACATACCCTAATACACTTCCATTCTTCTCTAGATTACTTATGAGGCGTAAAACAGCATCATGTAAGCATTTATTCTATATTTTAAAACTAATAACAAAGAAAATATGTATCCATGTTGAGTACAGGTGCCATTTATATCTCTATCTACATCTATCTATCTATCTATCTATCTATCTATCTATCTATCTATCTATCTATCTATCTATCTATCTATCTATCTATCTATCTATCTATATCTGTTTGAGTTAGAGTTAGTTAAAAATGTAGCTATGGAACCCCTAAGTATGGAAGACTAATGATGTTTATGTATATAAGTAAGTAGGCTTAACTAGAACTGTGAGCTATCAGGAAGCCATTAAGTTATTGGAGAGAGAGCAGGTTAATCTTTGAAATGAACCCATCAGTGGTGATCCTAAATTATTGTATTCCGATACTGTTGCTTTGTTTAAACAGTGCATTTGCTTTTGTGAAAGAAAATACATCTTTTGCTGGAACATTAGGAACATTCTTGTTGATGTAGTTTCCAGCTTGGAGAAAAAAAAAAATTCAACAGCATGATGACAGACAGCAGGAGCCCTGGCAGACCGGTGGTCTTGGAGTAAATCTTGGCTGGCCATGGTGGCAGCATGTTCTAGAAACCCTTTTTTCAGGGACATTGTGCACACATCGGAGTGTTTATACATGGAGTTCAAAGATACATAACCTTTACTAAGCAATTTGTAATCATTCTGCTCAACTACTTTGACAACTTAGTGCTGTATTCATGACTTACTTTCTGAGATGAAGACATAGGTTTTTTAAGATAGCTAAGATTACATGAAAGTTATCCTTTTGCTTTCTATTAGCAATTCTTATTCCATTATTGAGGCCTGTATAATTTAGCTATAAGGTAATTCATCAATTATTTGATTACCTAAGGCAACTAAAATGCTAGGTCCACCCACCTCGCCCTGAGGTGTCAACTTTGTATGAAGTCAGACACAAAATTCTAGCCTCAGTGCACCATGGGTTTGTTCAAGTGTCAATTATTATGCCTTTCTGTGATTTAACATCAAATACCTCCTACATCTTGTTTCATGGCAATTGGAACACTTTTCCATGTCTTCCTTGAGGTTTATATGTTTATTTTCATAGTCAATATCCATGATCTCTTAAAGATGTAACTCAGCATTTCACATGTAGTGTAGTTGTCTCATAGTGATTACTGAAAGGTGACAAGGGGGATGGGTGAGTGGATAGATGAAACCAGGAAACTTTTATTTTCTAAAGTATATTGGTCATTCACATTTTCAAAAGTTAATTTAGACAATAATAGTAGACTTTTAGGTTTAAAATGTGAATGTTTACATTGAGATATTTGGGGAAAATTCATGGGTAAATAAGAATCCAGTTAATCAATCTGAGTTATATAAAGAAAGTCATTTAAATATTCTTATTGAATAGAAATATAATTAATTTCCCTTAGTAAGTTTTCTGCATGAAGAACATTGGATTTTTTAATGAAAAAAAGATGTTGATAAAACTTCCATGTTTTTCATTTCCCACAAACATTAAATCCAGTACAGAGAGCCAAAAATACCCAAGACTTCCAAACATTTCCAAACAATAAAATGAAATATCACAAACACTTTGACCTTCGCTGTGTATTTTGCAAATACATCATTCATGATGTAAGGATCTTAGATTAAATAAATATTCCTACTACTATCTTTTGGGCATGCATTCTTATTTAAGTTATTAACTGATAAGAAGACAGCTTGTATAAACTCAAAAGATAAGAGCAGATTTTAAAAACAGCATTTTTTTTACTAGATGATCTACTGCAGATGGAGTAAAAATGATACTCAGAAATGTGGGTGCAAGTTAAATTTAAACTTATTCTACCAATGAAAATGAGTACATTCTGCTCCATGTAGGTGGTACAGGAGAGTGTGTGGTTTGTGGACATCATCACATTCCATCCTTCTAGTTCCCATCAGTTGCCTTGTTTGGAGAAACCCTAATGCTATTGTGCTCTGAATGCTCAGTGTCCAGACCTCTAGTAAGCAATTGCCTTCGCATATTCCATACAAGCAAGCCCAGTGAGCAGTTTTGCCCAGCTTTCATGTTTTTAACATGATCTTCTGTATCTCATCTATTCTAGTTTTTTAATATTCCTTATATTGCTTTGAATATTCCTTATATTCCTTTCACAAAGAATAACAAACTATCATGTGCTACATTAGATTCAAAAAAGTTCCCCTGGAAACGGAGGGATAGAAATAAGGGGTGAACTGCTTTGCTCAAGGTATCCTGTTGCAATTCCCAGGATTGCTATCTGCCTCCTCTTAGGAGTGCTTTCCTCTTCTTAGCACAAGGCATTTGCCAGAGGACTATGTCTCATTTGTTTTTACTTCACTATCAGAGTAAGAATTTAAAGCCATTATAGTGAGAGAATAAAGTAAATAAATGGATCTTCTCATTTGTATGTCTGTTTATGGAAGCAAAAGTGTCTGCACATCACAGCCTCTGTAATAAAGGAGATTTCCAGCCACACACTGATTTTCTTCTCTTGATCTGTCTACAGTTGTAAAAAGAAATGCCTAAAATAATGTGGAAATAGGAAAGCCAGCTCCATTTTTATGTCCACATATATAAAGTAAGGCATATGTATTATCCCCAGCACACACACACACACACACACACACACACACACACACACACACACACACACACACACACACACACACACACACTTCCTCAGTAAGGAAGTGCAGGAATGTCTGTTTCCTTTTCTGCACTTAAAGACTACATTCTGGCTTGTGGATGAAAGTGAGTGAATACATTTAGAAGGTGCTGGATTGTCAGACTCCCTGGCTGTCTGTCAGGAACAGCCCTGGTGCCCTTCTCCAGCCATGGTGCCTGCCCCCAGTGGAATAAAAAGTTGTATCCTTCCAGATTTCATCCTGGCATGCTCAGTACTAGCTGTCCCTGCAACAAGTGATATAATGAAGACTTGTGCTATGGTTTTGTTATTCCTCTTCCCCTCCCCAGATTAGACATATATGTATATACAAGACGCAAGGTACCAAAATCACCCACAGGTCAGTGTATTGGAAACGAACTTTATGATTTCAGGCAGGGGAGGGGATTGGGGATCGGGTGGTGTGGGGAGGATAGTAGAAGGTGGGGAGGGAAAGGATAGCAGGACAACAACAAGGAAGGGAAGGGGTAACAATGATCGACAAGTAATGTGCTCTGCTTACTTGTGTAACTGTAACCCTTCTGCACAGCATCTTTACAATAAAATTAAAAGACAAATAAAATATATCTAATAGTTTCAAAAATAAAGACTTGTGAAATGACAAGTCATGTAGATACTCAGAGGAGACCCATGGAACTAGATGGACTGCAGGGGATATTGAAATTGCTGATGAATTGCCATCTAGAAGTTATTTTCCTGTTACAGTATTTTCATGTTTTTTAAACATTTCTATTGTTCACCATTGCTCTTTTATGAGTAGTAATAATAGTGAGAAATCAGGAATATTTTGGGCTGCTTTCTGGTGGGTTTTTTGTTTTGTTTTATTTTTGGTTTTTGGCAGTCCTGGGGTTTGAACTTAAGGTTTTGTGCTTGTTAGGTAGGCGTTTGATCACTGAGCTATGCCTACAGCCCTTTTATGCTCTGGTTATTTTGAGATAGGGGCCCATTTTTTTGTGTAGGGGTGTGTGTGTGTGTGTCTGTCTGTCTGTCTGTCTGTGTCTGTGTGTGTCTGTGTCTGAACTATGGCTATCTAATTTTAGGCGTCCCACAGTAGCTTGGTTGACAGTCATGTGCCACCACATCAGACTTCTCCAATTGAGATGGAATATTGTGAATGCTTGCCTGACTGGTCCTAGAACAGCAACATTTCTGATCTTCAGCTTCCTGTGTAGCTAGGATTGCAGGCTTGAGCCACTAGTGCCTAGCTAGGAAAATTGTTCAGTGTCTAAATTATCAGCCTTTCTTCACAGAAGCAGATGTAAATTGAGGTTGTTGTAGAGCACTTTGAATATCTTTTCACTTTTCCTGCACCTCATTTAAGTACATGCCATGGGAACTCATTTGGGACATTTGACTCAGTCTATAGCAACATTGTGGATTGCAAATAGATTTTAGTGTTTTAGTGTGAAGAGATTGATCATCTTGCCTAACTCCTCATTTGGAACATGTAGAGATGAGTGTTGAATGTTTAAAGATGGTTTGCTGAGAGCTAGAGATTGATCATCTTGCCTAACTCCTCATTTGGAACATGTAGAGATGAGTGTTGAACGTTTAAAGGTGGTTTGCTGACAGCTAGAGAATGGACAACAACCATCCTGGGTAACTGTACCTTCTGGACACTAAAAAAAATCCTGGAGGCTGAGCTCTCCTCCCATCATGCCAGTGTGACCCACAGACTTCTCCAAATGCTGTGGAAGGTAATTGGCTCCCTTTGTGCCCAAAGGCCTGAACCCACTGGTGCAGATGAGCATGATTATAAGGGAAGTTAGTGAGCATGGAGGGATGCACTGCACACACACACACACACACACACACACACACACACACACACACACACACACACACACGTGCATGTACACATGCACCAGGCTATAACATGAACCTGCTTTCCTGGCTGGATGTGTCAAAGCAAATAGCATCATTTTCTTCGGGCATATATAATGCCAATTAAAATGGGAGTTGATGATGCACATTTGGTATTTATGAAGCATTTGTCTACAAATATTGGTTATATTTAGTCCCACAAAGCAAATATTAATGACATGAGGAAAATTACTCAATATTAATGTGCGCAGGTAAGCATTATGCATGCACACAGAATCTGAGCAGGTACACATTTGGGTTTGATTTATTAATGTCTTGTTAAGAATTTCAACATATATATATGAGGACACCGACTTTATTTTTCTATCCTTCTAAAGTCTGTTTGTTTGGGATATTCAGATTAACATTGGGTTCATAAAATGATCTAGGATAGACCTTCTCTTCTGCAGCTATCTGCCAGTGTTGGTGGCAGTTGGTTGTTTCTTCTTCTGCATATCCACCAGGTCTCTACCTAATATGATTACCCATGCTTCTAGCTGATTAAACACATAGAATGGAGTTATAAGACATCTTTTATCTAGGCACCAGTAGCTCATGCCTGTAATCCCAGTTACTTAGAAGGCTGAGATTGCAGTTCAAGCCAGACTAGGTAGGAAAGTATGTGAGACTCTTATCTCCAATTAACCACCAAAAAGTAGGAAGTGAAATTCAAGAGTAAAATGCTAGCCAATCTCAGGAACAGTACTCAGACCCTGAAATCATGTCCCAGGTCTGATACACACACACACACACACACACACACACACACACACACACACACACATACACACACACACACACACACACACACACACACACACACACACACACACACACACAGTCTTTCAATGTTCTTGATTACAGATCTATCATCTGAGTCATTTCTGTATGAGTTTTAGTTGACTGATTTTCCTTCTCGTGTAAGGTGACTTGGGCAGCTTTATCGGATTGTGTGCCATGAGACTTGTATCTAAAAAATACACTAAGATTCTTTTTCTAGACTGCAATTAAGTCATGCAAGACAAGTTTGATCATTTAGATTCTTGCTTAAGTCTTCGTTGGTTGGGCTCCAAGCAGCATTGTGTCTGCTGCCACGGTGAGTCCCCTAATGACCTGAGCACCGGCTCTTGGGAGCAAGCATTGTTGTTTGCTGTGCACGGCCCATCTCTTCAGATGGTTCTTTCTTCATCTCTGTGCACTCTCAAGTACTCACATAGTTGACCGCATTTTTGTTTCTACCCAGCTCTCTCCTTTCAAACTGCCGTCTGCTCCCATCTCTGTGTCTTCCATCTCTGTGTATGTAGTCTAAGGTTTCCTCCCCACTCTCCACCTGCAGCTTGGAACTTTCTTGAGGTTGTTGGCCATGACTCTCACAGAGACTGCTCATTTTTTTCCCATAATGCAATAGTCAGTGGGCTTCAAAGTCTAATGCCTAATAACGGTTGTTTCACATGACTTACAGTTATTTTGGGTGAAAGGGAGTAATACTGTTTCTGTAGCAAAACACTAGTGGGGAGCAGACACTCCTCGGAGGGCATGGGATTCTGACCCCACTACCTTCCTTTACCTGCCTCCAAACCGCTTTCCAGAACTTCCTTCTGTCACAGACTCCTGGGATCCCACCTCTCCTTCCCCCCATATGCCGCGGCACATTGGCCTTCTGCGTACACAATTCAATTACTTTGTTGTTTCTTTTATGTGGGATGGCTTTCCAGCTCGGCATGCCAAGTTTAATTACGGAGCGGGAACTTGATATGTGCATATGGAAACTATCAGTATTCCATAGGAGAATAAACTTGGTTTATCCATTCAGCTATTGATGAAATGACTTGGAGGGCAATTTCCATAGTTTGTGCTGAGCATATGGTATCAAAATTCTGCTTGGATTCTCTCCATCTCTTTTTTTACTTTTTAATCTGTAAAAGATGAAATCATTTAGAAGGTTCAAAGGAAACCTAAACAGCACAGCAGAGACTCCAGCTAACAGTCCAAAGCCCCTCCCCAAATGCCTGCCAGCCCCACTGGAATAGGCTAGGCTGTGACTCGATGAATACAAGGTATCCAGCCACTAAGTAAAGCATGTAAACTGTGCTGGGAGTTGGGAATATAAAATAAATAGGACAGTATTCTTGCCCTTCATACACTTGGTGTCTACTCCTGTGTGAAACCCACAGAGACTCCGACCACTAAGCTTCACTCAAATGCACGCATTAATTTCGAGAAGCAGGCTTGTGATAGTAGTCTGGATGAGAAGAGAGAGGGGATCACGAGAGAGCACACCTATAGGACGTGGCAGAGGAGGAAGGGAGAGGCAGCGATGCGTCTCATGGGTTTCTGGCTTCCATAGAGGATCCTTGGGGAACACGTTATGAGCAAATGTGTTAACTTGTATATATTCTTACACATTCTTATCTAATAATTTCCAGCAGAATATTAAGGATCCTATGTGGAAAATAATAGTAATTAGCTCCCTAAAACTTTTTTTAATGAAATTGTTTTTATTAATATCCAATGCAATTCTGTTCATGTTCCACTCAAATCTGGCCAGTGGCAGCAACAATAAACCAGCACATCGTAGTCTACATGTCTAGCTAGGCCATCTACATGGTCACAACTGAGTTGAATTGCTTCATAATTTTGGTCATTGACATAAAGCCAGATTATAGGCCCTGCCACTTCTCACAGTCTCATCATTCTACATTTAAAGCTAGTGCCTCATAATCCACCCCTAAAAGCAGTTGGAAGGAGTCCTGAGTTGCTAGCTATGTCTTGGACATGAGACAGGGAAGCATCTGTGAGCCGCATCGCTGAACACAGAGGCAGGTCCTGGAGGCTCCACTCTCAGGAGCTGAGATCGGTCTTCGTCCTCCATGAGCTGGGCCTACCACACCCCTGGCACATGTGACACTCTGTCCTGTTCATACCAGCACCAGGACACCATCCCAGACACAGAGCCAGCTTTCAGACACCTTTACCACTTCGAGATTTTGGAAAAGTAACCCACATCTCCACAGAAAAGATGACATGTTGACTGGTGATATGCTCAATGGTACAGTGTTTGTCTTCATGAACAAGGCCTGGGTTTATCCCCAGCAATACACTGCTCACACAGACAGACACAACACACACAGAAGGAGAGGAGAGAAGATGGAAAGTGAAGAGAGAGCAGTGTCCAAAAAGTGATACAACAAAAGATGCTGCCCACAATGGAAAATGAAGTCATCTGTCTTTCTGGTGTTGGTAGAAGGGAGTTGTGTGAGTCAAGGGGAAAGGGTAGAAGATACTAAATAATAGAAGCAGCCATGATTGCTTTACATATTTTCTGTTACATTCCTATGATGTTACAAGCATAAAAAGTTCTAAGTATTGCTCATTGTAGGAAATAAAAAAGATACATTGTGAATAAAGAAATCTAGTTGGACTGGGAATTTGGCTTAAGTGATAGGTACTTGCTTGCAAGCTTAAGTTCAGTACCCAGTTCTGACAAATACGTTAATAACACTGACTGAGAAAGCAGAAACAATGGTGAAATTATTGTGTTAGGCTTCAGGTTCGACTGGCAGAACAGACTGAAAACACTAATGTGGTATTAGAACAATAGATTGTTCAAGGCATCAGGACCCAAAGATACAAAAATAAAAATTAAACTGAGGGGAGGAATAACTAGATCTTACTTTTTAATAAAATAGACCTAGGATAAAGGAATCCACAAGACTAGTAAAGGGAACTGCACAGGAAAGAGTCAACACAACTATTAGGAAAGTCTGGTTGCATGGAGAATTTACCCATGTTCTCTTCCCATTGCTGATGGTGCCCTTTGCTTGGAATAAGTGACAGCAGAGACTCTGGCCATGCTAAGTCCTGGGAATGCAGCAGCTGCCTGAAGAAGCCAGAAGTGGTCTTGGCGACCCTCAGTTCAGGGATGATAAGAATAATTTCCTCTTGTACTCTAGACTTCAGAGGGTAAAGAAGCAATGACCCTCCTTTCTCTCTTAGTGGCAAAGAAAAGTTTGTCTTTTATTTCAGACATTTTCAGACCTGAAGATTTGTTTTCCTCCTCACCAAGGAGCCAACAGAGAATGGCAATTTTATTCTCTGGAGATGAAAACAGAGAGTTCCTGGACAGCAAGGCGCTAGACTCAGTTGACTGTGGGACTAGAAAGGGTTAATGAAGAAAATGGCTTTCCTGTGGGCACCAGCCGCTGAGCTGTCTTGCTCCTCTGTCTCTCTGAGGAGGCTCAGCCTCTGCCACGCAGGCGGGGAGCAGGGCTGGAAAGTCTTCAAGGTCCTGAGTTGTCTAGCAAGCTTCTGGTCAAACAGTATTTTTTATCAACATGAAACATTCATTCAGTTCTAGTTAAGTCATTCTCAGAGCTTTTTTTTTTCTACAATAAGAGAACTCCTTAACTTTTTCCCTAATTCTTCATACTGAATATTCTTACGCTTATATCCAGAGAGCTAACAACTGGTATATGCTGTTTTCTAGTATGTACGGTAATATTGGTTAGATCACAGTAGAGTATTTGCACATATCACAAACTGAGCACACATCCTGGAGGGATTAACTTGTTTCTTGTCTCATCGGGAGGGGATCCTTCTTTAGTTCTATGAACTTACCATTAATTCGCCATCCAGCAGCTATTCAGTCTGGACAGGGGTGATACCACTCACAAATGGCTAAAGAAATCCCACTGGGGAATAGGGAACCTACTCCAAACTAGCTTGGCTGCTTCCTAAACTTGGCAAATATGGTTTCCTGGGTTTCTCTGCACCCGAGTGCTGGGGTTCCTTTCCCTTATTCCCTGTGTGCAGACTTATTTCCTGTATGACAAGTCCTCGTCTTCTGGATTGAGCTTGGTTTTGCTGGCACACATCCTGCAGTATCCTTCTGATTATGGGTGTACACAAGGCACATGAGTGACACATCTTCTTCCTCATCACCATGTTTATACTACCCCCCTCCCCCGCAGTTGACTTAAAATTTGGTAGCAGTCTTAGGCTGCAATAATTATACTCAGAATTGAGTATAATTGCATAGTATTACCTACTAGGGATTCCTTTGAGAAATAGAAAGTTTGCTCTGGGTTTTTTTTTATCTCGTTTACTTGTGACATTAAAAAAGATCTGTCAGAAACTTATAGAACCTTCTACATCATGCTGAAACAATGATGAACTTAAATATGAGTGATTTTTGTGGACTATTTAATTTACAAATTAAGACTTTTGGTTTCGAAATTTCTGGATGATTTTGTTAAGTTCTTCAGCATTTATTTTCTTCCAATTACTTACTCAAACTTCCTTGGGATATGGACCTGTGCAGTCAATTTTGAATTTCTTTCCTCTAGTCTCATTTTTCATCTCTTTTGTCTTTATGCTCTGCTTTCTAGGAGGTTTTCTGTACCTTCCAAAAGTATTCATAGGATTTTCATCTCTTTTCATTAAATTTTCAAAAGCCCATGTAATCTTTTATGGTTTTTCATTTCCTTCAGTCAACAACATATTCTACCTTTGGTTTCCTGGTTACACAAAATTATGTAATTTAAATATATTGATGACTTTTGAGGTTTTTTTCTCATGGCTCCTATAACCTCCAACTTGCTGTTTTCTCTTAGCTTGCTTGTGTCACTGGCTTTTACAACGGATGCTTCCTTCTGATATGTGGGCATTCGTGGTTTTCTGCTTATAGTTAGAGTGGAGAGCTGGAGTGTTTAGTAGGGAGTTTTGGCCCATCATATGAAAATTGGTTTGTTCAGTTAGAAAAACAGTACCTTAGATCTCTACTAAGTTCCTGGGACCCTCCTAGCTGAGGTTATAAGGGAAGTATCTGGGAGGGAAAGGAGAGAAGAGATTGTGAAAATCACTGTTAAGCAAGGGAGGAATGATGGAAAAGTTATAGTGTAATAGACATCCAGTACTGTATTGTCAGGTTGGTAACTGGACACTCCAAACTTTGAATCTGTGCTTCCAAGATTTATAATATCCATTGTTGTGAAATTGTATTATGTTGCCTAAGAACCATAAACTGGTTCCCTTATGGAATCTTCTGAAGAAAACAGCCAAACTGAACATCAAAATAACCAGCATCTTTCACTTTAAGTGAAAGGAAGACGATTTTATGGAGTCGGGATGTTGTTTCTGATGTGTAACTGGTTTTTGCGTCATTCTCATTGTTTCCTGGTGAGAAAACTGCAGATTCCTTCCCCAGCCAATTGGTCCAGAGCATTCTAGGAGATGTCAAGTCTAATGTGAACGTGCTTTTAATTGTCTCAGGATATGAAGGGTCTAGAGAAACTTACTTTCCCTTAAAAGAAAAAAAATCAGCCCCCAAGATGACAGCATTCACGCCTCACTGTGAGACACGCTATGCATTTTTCTCTCCCAGGAGTACCAGCCCTGTAACACCAATGCATGTCCGGAGCTGAAGAAGACCACGCCCTGGACACCCTGGACCCCAGTCAACATCTCAGACAACGGCGGCCACTACGAGCAGCGCTTCCGCTACACCTGCAAAGCCCGCCTTCCCGACCCGAATCTGCTGGAGGTCGGGCGGCAGAGGATCGAGATGCGCTACTGCTCCAGCGATGGGACCAGCGGCTGCTCCACGGATGGTGAGCCTGACCCGCTGCACACACCCATGACAGCATGGGAAAGGTTATGGAAAAACCAACAGCACATTTCCTTAGTGTTGCTATGGCCATAACCGTCTTTATCACCATGATCCCCGCAGAGACAGGACTTCAGGGAATGGTTCTTGTTGTAAGAATTTCATTTCACACCAAAACTCCCCTATTTCATGAGAACACTTTTGAAAACCCCAAGGAAAGACCTGAGAGCCTGGATAGTACACAGCTCAGTCTATACGTACACATATACATACGTGCCTATGAAATAGGTCTAATTTATAACTTATATACAGTAAGAGTAATAATGATGAGTAATAAAACATTTATGAAATCTACACTGTTAACTAATGCTATGTGAATGTTGTCTCTTGCTGTATGAATCAGGACAGACATTGGTATTTTGGGATCCTGACTGACTGCAGGTAGCTGAAACAAGTGGAAATTTAATTAGTGATAGGGAAGGAATTCTGTATGGAGATGGTATTGTGAAATCAGCTTTCCAAATAGCATGGTGCTTATTGTAGACTCAGAATAGTTGGAGCCAGTGTTGTTAGAACGAAAGAGTAGATGGAGGAAGAATCGGGAACCATCCACAGATGCTCCGGCATTAAAATTAAGCTTAGTTGTCCTCTTAATCCCCAAGATGGGCAAAGGTGGTAGAAGCGCATTTCATTGTTCATACCTATGAAAGGATCTGTCTAGCAGCAAAGGAAGTGGAGCATCACCCAGCAAGACAAGGTTCTAAGTTCAATCCCTAGCACCACCAACCAAGCAATAAACACTTAAGTAAGATACTAGGCCCATTGCAATCATTTGAGAGAGTACCTGGGAAATAGTAAAAATGCATGAACGTTATTTCCACCTAAAATTCACATTAAATTGATACTGCTTTATTTCATTTGCTAAGTCTGACAGCCAGATCTACAGTTCACAGAAGCAGCAGCTGCTGTGGCTTCTCAACATTGGCTCCCTTGTTTCAAAACAGGCTAAGAACTATTTTGTTTCTTGTGTCATGCAAGAAAAAGTAGAAAGGAATTACGTTTCTATAAGTAACTTTATTCTTTTTCCAGGATTTACACATTTTTATTCTTTTCTTTCCTTATGAAGCCTATTTATTTATTTATGTTAAATGTTAATACAAAGTAGGAAATTATTTAATACACATTTATAAAGATGTTTTATATGTTCTCCAAAATTGTATCATGGGCCTGGCTTAGAAAGAAGTTCATTCTTCCTGTCCATTAATGACATTAAGTAATAATGGCTATCTTTGTATTTTGGTGTTGATATCTTGAAAAGTTAACAATAGGCCTTGTTTTTCCTTTTGACTGTGCAAAATGAGGCTTCACCGAGCCTATTTACTCTTTATTGATTACTCATAAGTAGTGGCTCATCACAGAAAAGCACTTGCAGTGTATTTCTCTGTGGAACATGCCGCCCACACCTCAGAGGCCGGTGTCAGTGGCGGCCAGGCTGCTCAGCCATGTGTGGAATCGGTGTCTTATTTCCTCCCTCATGGCCTTGAGCAGTAATATGCAGAACTTTCTTGCACAGTGTGGGAGGTGTTTGTTAAAACTGTGTCACGGTGACCACATTTGAGAAAACTATTGAATGCTTTTTCATATTGTGAGCAGGGAGGCATTTTCATCAAAGCAAACACAAAGTCAATGACTTCTGTTAAAACGCTCTGAACAGACATGGCACCTAGTAAATCTTGAAAGGCTGTTCACGGGACTCCTGTAAGACAGCCACATCCACAGCGCTGTCCCCCAAATGCTGCTGTTACTACTGCTCCATTGGTTCTGGGGAAAACGTATTTTGGTATTGCATATGCGGAGACGGTGACGTACACAGACGCCTCTGGCCTGTGGCTAAGTGATTCAAGGACACAAACGTGCTCACTTCTAGGCCCTGGGGCCCCTGGAGCAGACAGGTGTCTGGTGTCCTGCGATTCAAGCATTAGTTCACACTTGACAGGCTATCTGGTGAAGGAACGGGTTTGAGGCATGGCTAAATTATTCCCCCATTGTTCTAGGTGGCTGTCCTCCTGGGAAACACCACCCTGTGGGATATGAGGACCTTTTCTTTTGGTAGAATTCCCAAGGGAAACGAGAGAGGTGTATTTCCTTAAGAAGTAGGGGAAAAAATGAACTACAAATAGAAGACCATTATGTAAGGTTTGCTACGCTCGTGGAGTTCTTATATGCACCCTTGTTGAATAGCAACTGCAGGGAGGAAGCTTGAATTACAGGAGGTTGTAACTCAATGGCAATTTTTTTGGCTTTTGAAGTGCAAAAAGGGGTTCAACTGAATTTGAAAAAGTAATTCCAGACATAACACATGCCAGCTATACAGGGGAAGAAATCAGAATGCGCTCTCGTGGGGCCGAGGACTGCAGTAGAGTAACACTCTGGTCCTTTGGCAGGGCTTTCTGGAGACTTCCTGCGTGCAGGGAGATACTCTGCCCACACTGTCAATGGGGCGTGGTCAGCCTGGACCTCCTGGTCCCAGTGCAGCCGGGACTGCAGTCGGGGCATTCGGAACAGGAAGCGAGTGTGCAACAACCCGGAGCCCAAGTATGGGGGACTGCCCTGCCTGGGCCCATCGCTGGAGTACCAGGAATGCAACATATTACCCTGCCCAGGTAAGCCACCTGTCCCAGCAAAGACAAGTCTAGAAGAGCCAAGCACCTGAGACCATTAGTGCACTGACACTCATGCAGCTTGTTACCTAAGGTGACTGAAAGGGAAGAAAGAGACAGGGATAGAGAAATAGAGAGAGGTGGGAAAGGGACATGACAGACAGACAGACAGACAGACAGACAGACAGACAGACAGACAGACAGACAGAGAGAAACAGAGAGAAGGACACAGGCCTGACGGAGGGGTCCTTGAGTCTTAGCCCATCCTAGATACGTGACTTGAATGCACACCCCAGATTTTTTGTTCAGCCTCTTTTCAAGCCAGAATGTAGCCTCCATTCTCTATGTCTGAAGAGTGTGACTTCCACCACAGTCCGGAGTAAAGCCTCTTCTCTTCTTGTTACATTGGTGTGTAGACCTTATATTACAGTCATTTCTCTCCTAATTTTAAGAAAATATCTTCCAGTGCAGGGCAGTGGCCCAGTGACTGGGGGGAGGTTGGTCTCCAGGGATGTGTGGTATCCCTGATTCAAACGTCAGCCACCTTCCAGAGCTGAGGGCACCCACACATCCCCGAGCTGGCCTCATCTGACCCAGTCCCCGTCCGGAGTCATGAGTGCCACCAGCTTCTCTCCAGGGGACGCAGAATTGAATGTCTCTGCCTTCTTCCTGAAACTTGGCTGTCATGATACTGAATTCCTGGACAAGCACTGGACATTAAAATGAGCTAGATGAGCCCTTTGGGTCCTTCGGGTCCTCCCTACCCTCAAGACTCTTTTCTCCTTTCCTCTTAATATTCTGACTCTTGTCTCTGGAGGCCTCCCCTGCCGCCACTCTGAGTGGGGCCTGACTTTCATCACTTTGAGTTCTAGGAGCACGTAACTTCCCTCTTGAAGGACTTACCATGCATTTGTTAATGGGCGGATGGTTGGATGGACGATTGGATATATGGATGGCTAGTTGGATGGATGGCTGGATGGATGTTTGATTGATAGACGGATAGACAGATGGTGGGTGGATAAACAGGTAGATAATACAGGAAACAGTTCCTGGTTTTGCAACCCAGCTTTGCAGTGATGCCGCTAATTATACAGCTGTGCCACTCCTTCTGGAACATCTCTGCCTGACTTCTGCCATCTCAGGAGACTCCTCCTCTCCCCACCCAGCTTTCCCAGCCTAAGCTAGTGCCAAAAGACTGGAAAAGGTCACTGAGCTGTTCTTTCCCACAGCCTTAGTGGAAGGGTTCCTCCCCCCGGGGTTCTTGGCGAGAGCCGTGAGTGATAGCACAGATTAGCATCATGCTGTAAATCCCGCAAGGAAAGCCGTGTGGGAGTGTCAGGCCTCGACCCACACCTTCCCAGGCTCCAGACTCAGAAGACCAGAGTTTAGCTGCTGCCTAGTGCCTGTGTGCAGAGTCCCTGTTCGGCTCAGAGTCACTCTGTTAGCATTATCTGGGTAGAGTATTTATTTTCGTTGACATTCTGGTCAAGCAATAACTATGTATACATGACCTGAATATCTTGAAATAGCTCTGTTCCCGTTTTCCTTCTAAAGCCAAGATTCCACAGTGGTGTGCAGTTACTCAGAATGGCTTTGTCGATTCCACAAGGGAATGGACAAATTTAGGGTTCAGTGGTAGAAAGGTCAACTCTTCCTACTCCTAAAAATATGGGAGAATACAACCCAGAAACGGGGAGGGGTGTGGGAAGCCCCAGGAGGCAGGCTGACCTGTGCAACCTTGGGTGATGGGTGGAAGGGCTATTTTTACCACATTTAGGTCATTCTCTTCCCTATAAATTACCTCCTCTTTTACCCTACTCGGATAGCAGTGCATAAGTACAAAGGGACATTGTAGATTTCTTTTTAAAAAAAATAAGCTGTTTAACCAAACAGTGAAAAATGTCATCTTCACTCTCATGGAAACGAAAACTGTAAGTCACCATCACACTAAGATGATCATTTCTTTACCTTCCAGGGTTAGATGTCTGGTACCGTCTCCTAAATTAGCTCCAAAAGTGAAGAACCAGTGACTCATTCTTACTCTCCTTTGGCCTAAAAATAGCAGGAATTGTGTGAACCCCAAAATGGGAATGCACCTGGTTCTGTGTTTAGCCTTTCCTCTTCTGATTCTCAGTGAGTGAAGACATTAGCTCTATGACCTGTCTTCTCTGGGCCTTGGGTCATTCACTTCTAGAATATTCCTCAAGGTAGTTGTGAGGATAAAGGGAACTGTGCTTTTTGTTAGTGTCGTAGTGGTTGCTCTAGCCTCATTCCTTCCTTAGTGTGCTCCTGTTGGCCAATGGCTCAGGTTGGTTCTGTTCCTTTCATTCCACAAGCCTTATTTCCCCACAGTGATGTCTGTGTGTTTGCCCATAGCGAGAACAATTTCATTGCGCCCTGTAATTTCCACTTTAGAACCCTGCTGTCCTTGCTGAGATGAACTGATAGTACATCATCCAATATCCTTCTCCACCCAGTGCAAACCTCCACCATCCTCCTCTCCAGAATCACTGCTCCAAGATGTAGTCTGAACCCTAAAACACAAGGACAAATTTGAAGATGGAAGACAGGTTTACAACTGATCTGGGGCCATTACAGACTAGTGGGGCTGGCTCAGGGTGTGAGACAGTGCTTGAAATCCCCCTTTGAGTTCCTTTGCTACCAGAACCATGTACTAAATACACTCCTGAAAACAATGAAATAAAAACGGTTGAATCTCCAGTGTGATCAGCAGGCAGCCTCTGCTCCAAGTACTCCCTCATCCTGCTCACACTTGGATCAAGAGATCCCAGTGCCCAGAGAAAAGGTTTGAGACAAGGTGAGATGTGAATGGCGGGAAGTACTAGTTGGAATCTAGATAAGAAGAAATACTGTTTGAAATAATATGGAATAACTTATGTAAACCAGTCTCTTCATATGAGGTCATTACAATTTAAATGATTTTGAAATGCTTAGGATAAGCACATCAATCTTTTGGTGGTGTTTTTATACCAGAGTAAGTTTAACCATTGCAGGAAAATAAATGGAGCTAGAGATTGTTAAGCGAAATAACCCAGAGTGAGAAAGACAAATACTTTGAGTCCTCATCCATATTCAGCATCTAGACCTCTCCCCACAAATGGGCAGCAGCAGTGAGAACAATGTGGTAGGGGAGTTGAATCTGATTGAAGTGCTTCTTACACATGTATGAAAGCAGAATGAGACACATTAAAAATGCTTCAAAAGATGGAAAACTGGGATAAGAAAAAGTAGCAGCAGTCATTAACATAATGCACATAGGGAAATACCACATAAAGAAATAACACGATGAAATCCCCTTTTTCAATTCATATATGATAATATAAAAATATTTAACATGAGATCTACTCTCTGAATAATCTTTTCAGTGCACAACAAAGCCTTATTTAACTATAGGCCCAACACTCTATAGCTGGTCTCCAGAACTTAACATCTTGAATAACTGAGACTTTACAGCAACTTCCCTGCCCCTGGAAACCAAAGTTTTCTTTTCTTTTGGTTTCTATAAGAAACATAAGCCAGGCACCAGTGGCTCACACTATAATCCTAGCTACTGAGGAGGCTGAGATATAAGGTTTGTAGTTCAAAGTGAGCCTGACCAAGAAGGTCTGTGAGACTCTTATCTCCAATTAACCACAAGAAAATTGGAAGTAGAGCTGTGGCTCAAGGTGGTAGAGTGCTAGCCTTAAGTGAAATAGCTCAAAGGCAGTGCCCAGGCCCCACATTCCAGCCCCACAACCAACAAAAAGTAAAAGAAACAGAGGAACACAGCATATTTCAGATGCTCTATGTAAGTGGTCTTGTGCAGTACATACTTTTACCTACCTGTTGTGTGCCTGGCTTATTTCCCTCAGCCTACTATTACCCAGATGCATCTCTGTTGTTGCATATAACACATCTCCTTTCTAAAGGCTCAATAATATTCCACAGTATCTAGGGATCAAATTTTCCTTTCCATTCACACTGACATTTCAGTTGTTTCCATATATTAGATGTTGTAGGTAGTACTATATTGAACTTGGTTTTGCTGTTATGTTTCAGAGATCCTAATTTTTTATTGTTGTTTGTGTACCTAGAATTGAGACTGATGGATGGCTTGATAATCACACTTTAATTTTTGAAGAACACTCCTACTGTTGTCTGTATCAGCTGTGCCATTTTCCCAGTCCGGTCAGCAGCACCCAGGACTGCATTTTCTCCATTTCCATGCCAGCACTCTTCTGTTTTTAGCTATCATAGCAGATATAAAATGGCATCTCACTGTGATTTTGATTTTTTTTCTTCCCTCATTTTTTTTTCTTCCACCTACACATCTTTTCATATGCCTGTTGGTCATTCATCTGCAAACTCATCAGATAATACAAAAGACAGGGGTTTTCAGGACATGTGATTGGTTGTAAGCCAGGCTATGACCCATCTAAAGGACATGTGCAACCCTCTGAGCACTGGCCTAGCTTATATGAACTGGGACATCAAAGCTCTGTTACATCTAGTTTTGTGACGCAATGAGACTTTGTCTTAGGCCACAGGATGGACAGGGATAGCCATCACAGTACAAGCTTCAATTCAGATCATGGACAGAAAACACTTGCCACAAAGTGTGAGTAAGACTGGGATGAGAAAGGAATTTGGACCCTCCTGCCTTCTTATTGCTGTTATTCCAAACAGTCTCAGATATTTGATTCATACTTCCAACATTCTAATATGCTTCTTTAACTATCAGAGCAATGCTAAATTCTTTTTTTTTCTTATGTGGTGCTGAGGAATCGAACCCAGGGCCTCATGCATACAAGGCAAGCAATCAACCACTGAGCCACCTTCCCAGCCCCTAGTGCTAAATTCTTTTAAAAATTTCCATTTAGCTGGAAAAATCATTTTAACTGGGTTCAAATATATTTGTTTTGCATTTACTTGTAAAAAGTGTTGTCATAGAAATGATGCCTT
Source organism: Dipodomys merriami (assembly GCF_024711535.1). NCBI lineage: Eukaryota > Metazoa > Chordata > Mammalia > Rodentia > Heteromyidae > Dipodomys > Dipodomys merriami. The sequence goes on along the minus strand of NW_027204715.1, from coordinate 5,467,426 downwards.
TACTTGTGTTTTTAAAAATTTGGTCATGCTTCTCAAAGATGCCTATATGTAAAGAGAAATAGTACTCCATAAAGATATGTTACATACATCATGGTGGATATTAGAAAATACAGTGTAGATTACTCTACCCAAAACCTATGTCTGTCCTGAATTATTGTGGTAATTCCAGTTATGATTGCTTCTGTTTGTTTAGGAAAATGAGAAGACAAAATATGACACTATCTACATATGGTAATAGTGAATCTGTCATCACCTTTTAATTTGGTTTGCCATGAGCATGATCATTTTGCATCCTACTAGGATCTAATGTTATCTTGCCTCTGACAAGTCAGGTACTGGAATTCACCAGTGTTCAGGTAGGGCTGGGGGAACAGAGGTAGGCTCAGTCAGAAATTAACCAAACAGCAGATCCTGAATGTCAAATGTGAGTTCTCTATTTTTAGAGTTGAAATGTGAGTTCTCTATATTTTAGCAATATATGAACTGAGCACCAAAGCCTCCCAGACCCAGGTGGACCTGCCAGCCTCCATGAGGCAGGAGCCCAGCCTCGTGGAGACAGGGACTTATGTGAGCAGACAGAGAGTGTTCAGGCATATGGGCAGTTATGGACAAGCTCGGCCAGGGAATTGTATCTAACTAACCTTCACACTGTAATGTGCCATGCTTAATGTCCAACCTGAACTCTGATTTCCTATTCCATAAAGTCCTGGTGTTTGAACTTGGTTTAGCGCCTGAACTTCCAAACCATCCTTCACAGTTAACTTCTTAAGGGGATTGTTTGCTATTCTCTATTCTCCCATCAGGGAACAAAGCATAGAGTTCACAGAAAGGAAGATGTGATGGTTATTTCTCCTTAAGTAGTATATCATATGAGTCCTGAAAAGGACCTGGGTATTTTGTATTCCATGAATCACCCTCTTCTGTCTCCTCATGCTTTACTGTTCTATATTTGCAAATTCCTGAAAGAAAGAAGCAAGAAAGCTGAGGTAGGGAGAGATTATGCAACTGCATCCATCAGCGGAAGGCCTCGGCTTTGTCGTGATGCGTGCCAGTGCTTCTGTCACACAGAATCTGCCTGTAGCTGTGGCAGATTGGGCAGGATTGGATTCCAGAATTGTGTGCTTTGTGTCCCTCTCCAGTGGATGGTATGTGGTCTTGCTGGTCATCCTGGTCAAAGTGCTCAGCCACATGTGGTGGAGGACACTACATGCGGACCCGCTCATGCACTAACCCAGCCCCAGCCTACGGAGGGGACATCTGCCTGGGACTGCACACCGAAGAGGCACTGTGTAACACACAGCCCTGTCCAGGTGAGCAGCACCGGTTACTGCATGCCAGGGATAAACTCACTCCTGTCCTCAATTTATAAATGGAGGAGTTGCTGAGGATGGGGCAAGTTGCAAGCCAACCCCATACCACTGCCTTCAAGGTGACATTATTTTCCTATTGCATCAGCCTGGAGGTATATTCATGCACCCCACTATGCAGCTAGGAAATGTGCTCCACTTTGGCCTTGGCCATGCTAACTAGCACTAATACCCCTCTCAAGTAAGCACTTCACTGTGTTCAGCAAGAGGGAAGTTTGGAAAAAATAAATGAGAAAGAAACAAGCATTTGTGGAGCTCCCCGCTATGTGTAGAGACCTGAGTGGGGAGAATCGCCCGCAGCCTCTTGCTTCACAGCCTGCGGGGGCCAGTCTGTGCCTCCAATGACCCCCAACATGGCGTTCTAGAAACAAGTTCTAAGACAGTGCAAGAGGACAGCAGGCACTGCTTAAGAACCATGTTCCCAGAATCAGTGGCTGAACTTCAGAGGCTCTGCTTCAAGAGAAAGCATAAAGCATGAATGAAATCAAAACAGAAAGCAGAGGATTCATGGGAAGCGAGCTGTGGAGACTGCTTCCACAAAACATGTGACACTAAAATAGTGTCTGTTGGTAGAATCTGAGATTTTGTTGGTGAAAGTCAGGGTGGGATGCAGGGCGAGCTCTTGCTAGCTGTGGATCCTAGCAGCCTCAGGTCCCACAGTTAGAGGGGCTGCTATCACCTGGCTCTGGGGTGGGGGGTCTGTGGGGGGAAGGGGGGAAAGGTGGTGGGCTACAGCAGCTTCTCTACCCAAGAAGTGGAGGAAAGTGTACCACTGTTCTCTGGGTCTCGCCCTCACCTTGACACGCTCATACATTACTGAAAAGGTGAAGCCAGATTTTCAGTCATTCAAAACACCAGTACTTTGTACATTTACTTGGTTCAAGACACAAGTTTATTTCCTAAATCTCCCTTCTCTACTGTATAAAAATGTCTTTTTAACTTCATTTAATATATCACAAGCAATCTTGAGGCGTCCGTTTTCATGTTCTTACACACATGTGCTTGTATGCACCTGCACACCTGAAGGAACCGAGCAGATCCCAGCAAATCTTCCAAAGGAAGTGATCTTTTGATTGCTCTTCTTTTGGCTTTGACCTAAGATTTGTGCATTGACCTCACACTCTTTAGCCCGTAGGCTGGAAATAAAATGAATTCTGCCCCATACCTTTCATATATTCCTGTGCAAGTTGTTTTATACCAGAGGAGAAAGTGTTTTATCTTCCCTGATAGACTTCTCATTAACACCCCACAGTGCAACCTACAGCCTTTTCTGTGTATTTTATTGGAGACGAGAGTCTCACTACCTTTCCTTCCCGGGCTGGCTTCAAATCACGATCCTCAGATCTCAGCCTCATGAGTAGCTAGGATGACAGGCATGAGCCATCTTGTGTGTTCATCCTTCAGCTTATCCTTGTGTTTTTACTGGATTGTTCAGAAGGTATGACTGCATCACATTTTATGCACAGAACTGTTGAAAAACTACTGTATGTATGTATATGTGTGTGTACACACACACACACACACACACACACAATGACTTGACATGACAGTGCTTCCAAGCTGGTAACAATCTCTCCCCCTCCCCCATCACTTCCTGGTCACTGCAGAGAGCTGGTCAGAGTGGTCAGACTGGTCTGCGTGTGACACCTCAGGCATCCAGATCCGAGCTCGTCACTGCATACTTCTGTTTCCCGTGGGCAGTCAGTGTTCCGGAAACACCACGGAGAGCCGGCCATGCGTTTTTGACTCTAATTTCATCCCAGGTGAGGGCAGAGATGTTTATCAGTGTGAACAAAATCATCCCAATGTTAGTGAGTAAGAACCATTCGTAGGTCAGAGATTTATCTCTTCTCCGAGGCTATGTTGGGTAGAGTAGAAATGATTAAATCAACTCTTGTGGTTTCAAGGTGGTTAAAGTATAGATCTGTAGAGAACCACAGAGTTAGACTTGAAATTTAGCTCATGAGGTTAATACTTGTGGAGACCATGCTTTCCATACTTATTGACTGTATTAGAATAGTCAGAATATTTTATTTAAATTGAAAGTCGATTATTTGGTTATTTTGGTCTTAAATGCTTTGGCAATGCTGTGTATGCTCGATTTTGCAGGGAAGAAAGGTCATTCTCTTCATGTAACCTTTAGTCTATCTGGGGAAATTAATACCTACCATTATTTTACACCTTGGAGGAGAAATTAGCTAGCCTTCTTACCACAGGCTTTGCAGTGTGAAATTGGAGTCCAGTTTATGGGGGTGCTAATCACCCCTTATATTTACCCAGGAGACCTGGTGCTTTGGACATAAGTAAATCTTTTACCATTACCTGCTATGTTCTGTGGGACTGTGTTGTAGACCATTGTGATGAACAAACTCTGACCAAAGATGATAGGGTGTGGTTCTACCAGCCAGATTTGCTTTATTATTTCCCTCTGTTTGTGGAAAAGACAGTAATACCTAAAGAAAACAACTTACTATTACCTTGTAAGGCACGTATTCTACCATGTGTGGTATGGAACTACAAAAACGTTTTGCATATAGTCATAATTTTAATTATTGAAAAATCAGTACAGGATAGCATTATATATCTAGACTTCTGAAATACTGTATTTCTTGGGTTACAATGCCTAAAGGGCCTTCCTCTCACTAGCATCTTGATTCTGTATTTCACACGCAGCATGGTAAGGGGCAAATGGACTCCTGAGTAATAACTCTGTATGGCTGTTTCCTTTTTTTTTGGGGGGGGGTCCGGTCATGGGGCCTGAACTCTGGGCCTGGGCGCTGTCCCTCAGCTCTTCAGCTCAAGGCTAGCACTCTACCACTTGAGCCACAGCGCCACTTCCGGCTTTTTTCTTTTTGCTTATGTGGTGCTGAGAAATTGAACCCAGGGCTTTGTGCATGCCACCTTCACAGCCCAATGTTATGGCTGTTTCCTATGAGCTACAGCAAATTGGTCCCTACATCTTTCCCTCTGCAAGCAGTGTGACAAAATTGGCTTTTATGAAAATGAAGTAAAATGAAACTCATGCCAGAACATAGTAAGGTCTCCTCAGCAAGCAACATATGGAGAAACAGAAAATGAGCAAGTACCCTGGTTTCAACATTTGCTTTTTGAGATGAAATTCTCCGCCCCTTCCTACTGCAGATGACTTAGATGCATCTCAGGTTGATTAAAACAAATGAAAACACATATTTTTAAAAACCAGTCAGCATCTGTGTAGACTTCCTTCTCAATAGCCTTTCTCTATTGTGATTGGACTTTTCTTTTCCCCAGAAGTATCTGTGGCAAGATCCAGCAGTGTAGAAGAGAAAAGGTGTGGAGGTAAGCTCCTTCTCCTGGTCATTTTCTTACTGGCATTCTTGCAGACTCCAACCATGTTTCTTTCGTCTGTTCTGTTTCTGCTGTTGGTCTAGGACACATTGAGGAAACTTCTAGATTGCAAACGTCATATGCCTGGTGATAAATGTACATTGAACATATGGATCCGCAGGTCTCAAAGTCAGTTGGGTCATGAGGCCAGTGTTTCTATCACAATGTGCCAGAGACTATTAAATGCTTTGGGCAGAAAGCATCTCCTCTGCTCCTCACAGAGAGTATTTCTGCATATAATGCAGTCCATGGCTCTTTACATAACAGTCTTGGACTCAGAGAAGGGTTTTGGAACTACTCAATACTTTCAGATTCCGGAAAAATGATTTGAGGCTTGTGCTTGTATGTTATGTAATCTCCACAGATTTCTTGATGTATAGAACCAACCTCTTTAATGATGTTGCCATGAGATGTGGGTAAAAATGAAATTCTGGGCGATAGTATCAGTCAGCTCAGCTCACCCTGCCCTGCCCACTTCTCAGCGGTTGTGCCATTAGGAATTGTGGGAAAGGCACTGGACGCCTGCATTTTATCTGCTTACAAGCTCCAAGGGGTGAGGCCACTGGTCCACACCCACAGTCCACACGGGCATCCGGGTGGGATCCTGGAAGTAAGAAACAGCCAGAGCACCACAGATGGGTCAGGTAGCAATCCTCACAGTCCCAGCTAGGAGATGGGTCAGCGATGTCTGCTCTCAGGAGCCAACAAGTAAGGAACAGAACAGTTCATAAGGTGTGTTTCCTTCTTCAGGAAGGACAAGGTAGACCAGGGTGGGGCGGGGGTGCGGAGGGGGTCACCCAGCCAAACTGACTGCTTGTTCTATGCGTGTATTCCTCATCTTCCTGGCCACGCCTCCCTGAGTTACTAAGTTCATTCAATGCCTTGAGCATACAGGAGGCCCCATGCAAAGCCCATTCATGTCTCAGAAGACTGTTTTTGGTGCCAGGACCACCTGTGCACCATTACTAGCCAAGCCAGATCCAACCTTGGGGATGCTATCGACTAATCCACAGAAACTGTAATTATGCCATGCTATTTGGAATGGGTTGTCTTCGATGTTTAAGCTTCTGATGTTGGCATTCCAGGCTAAAACAAATAAGAGATCAGATAGACTATAATGAAGCACTAAGAGATGAAACAAGTAATTACCTAGCTCTGATGGCAGGGGATATATAGGAAGAGAACAGAGATGTTTGCTCAGCTTGTTGAGAAAAAAAATCAACCAAACTTGATGGGGGAGGGAGAATCATTCTCTTAAACTAACTGGGTTGTTGGTCTCTATTCCATTTTTATTGACCCCAGAACAGAAGCATAGGGGGAAAAAAGCATATTCAAAGGCAAGAGGCACAGTAAAGCAGATTCAAAAGAGATTTAATAGGCACTATTTTTCCCTCTGCAGAAAATATGCCCCTGTTGAGCTTTCTCAACTTAGCTATTTTTGGTTGCAGGAGACACAAAGCCTACGTTATTGTCATAAAGATGTCAGGTGCCCCAGCGTCCCCAGACACCTACGGGCATGATTCATTTAACTATTGACAAAGTGTCTGCATACGGACACCATCATACATCTTCCGCGTGTTGTGATGAAATATGAGTTATCAGTGCAGTGGAAAGTATTTTTTATCGCTATGTGGCACTGACCCTGGGGAGTTCTAACAGCTAAAGTACAAAGAAACGAAAACTCCAGTGAAATGGCACTTGCTTACCTTAAGTGCAGCTTCAGTGAGTGTTACAGTCAAAACATTCTAGAGCCCAGCTGTCACAAGCTGACAGTTCTCCGTCTCCAGAGGATCTGTGGACATACCCAGGAAAGGAAAGGCCAGAGGTCACTGAAGCAAGTCCTTCCACGGTCTTGCTGCCGTTGATTAAGCTAGCAGTGGAAGAGTGAAGTAGGTACTGTGGGGCGTGCTGACTACATCCCTGCATTGCCCAGCATGCAATGCCCAGCCCTCTGTGTTAGGAGCTGCACCAGCTCTTGGGCAGTGCTGACTGACAAGGGGATTGGGAGTGAACCCAGGAGAAGGTGGCTTCGTTGGCTCAGGAGGCATGGCTAGCTGTCAAAGCCGCAGGCTCCTGAACACCTGAGTAGAAAGCCACACAGGGAAAGCTCAGGGGTTTGGGGAGACCAGAGCGTCTCACCTGTTGGGGGGTGGCAGCCACTCTCTCCCCCATGACTTCCTGTGGAGTCTCAGCCACTCCAGGGCTCATGGTGAGCAGGAAGGACTCAGCCAGACCCCTGGGGAGGGAAGTCCCGGCGTGTGCTGGACTTCTGGTGAATAGTAACCTAATGAGCGTAACACCCAGAGTTACAGCCAAGTGGGCCTTGGTGGCTGACTTTCCTAAGTGCTCGGGCTGGGCACAAGGATGTCAGAGCACAGGAAAAGCAGCTGTGAACTCTCAGGGAGGAGGCCACAGTGGCCGACACGCCAGCCCTCCAGGCACTTCAGGGCTCTCCTCTCCCTGCGAACCAGCATGCTCTACTCCATGACCAGGACCAGGAAGACTCACCTCCCCTCTGTGTGGAGGCCCAGCAGGCTTCTCCAGAGCCATACTTGGCCCAGGGCTGACAGGCCACAGTAGGACTTCTCCCAAATGGCACCCCAAGGTGTATGGAGGGGACACCTGGGGAACGCCGGGTGTTCCCTGGATGTGCTCTGGCTCAGAGAGCACTAACCACGGGTAGCTAGTCACATGATGCTATTGCATCAGGTGGGAAGGTATGCCTAGCTTTCTGGGACTCTCGCTAAGCTCAGCTCTGGACCTGGCCCATTTGCTGCTACCCAGATACTCACAGAGCATTGCTGTAGTGTTTCCCATGGGGATGCCTGCATTCTTCCCTGAGGCTGCTCAGGCATCGGTCCTACCAGACTTTGTACCACTGAAGCCATTCCTGTTTTGGAGTTGTAAGGCTGAGGCAACTCCTTGTTTTTGGATGTTTTATTCTCATGGAAAGTAAATAAAGAGAAAAGCAGCAGGTCAAAAGAGAATTACCTGATGGCTACTGAAAAGACCATGTTTTATTTCTTTAGCAAAAATCTTGCACTGCTTTGGAAGAAGCCATTTTCTTCATAAAATCACAAGTATGCAAGTATAAACACGGTGCGCCATGCAGAGAGCAGGTAGTCTTGGCCATCTGCAGGAAGGCTCAGGCGTGGGAGAAGCCACCTTGGGGAGGGAAGGGAGACTTGCATTGCATTTAGGACCCAATGAAGTTAGTAAATTGTACGATACTCATATGAAAAGTAAAGTGGATGACATCAGGATGCGTCTACATAGGAAGTATTTTAAGCAAAACAAAATAACTTTTAAAAAGAGAGGTCTAAGGAGTCATTCACAGAGGAGGGCTTCTTTCTGGTTGGCAGGAATGGGAAGCAGGCAGTGGTTTCTTCCTCCGACCTCAGCCACAGCATGCTAGAAGCTCAGCTGCTAAGGGACCCGAATACATGGCTCCATGAGAACCTTGTAGGGCAGAAACGATCGTGATGCTCTTGAAACACAAAAATGGTGACACAGGCCTTCAAAGAAAATCCTCTGCTGGTGTAGAAAGGCTTAAAGATGCAGTGCATGGACATTGAACCCACGAGCACGTGTGTGCACAGTGCTCACTGTGGAGAGATTTCTTTGTGGTCCTGACATTTCCCAGGAGATGTCTCTGATTCCTTCGTGTAGGAATCCACATAGGCTTCTCTTTGTTTTTGCATCCAGTGCCTGGAGCAGCTAGGTAGGTAGCAGGTTCTTTTCCAGCGTGGTCTCACTTTGCTCCCTCCCGCAGAGTTCAACATGTTCCACATGATTGCCGTGGGGCTCAGCAGCTCCATCCTCGGCTGCCTGCTCACTCTGCTTGTCTACACCTACTGCCAGCGGTACCAGCAGCAGTCCCACGACGCCACAGTCATCCACCCTGTCTCTCCCGCGCCCCTCAATACCAGCATCACTAACCACATCAACAAACTGGACAAGTATGACTCGGTGGAGGCCATCAAGGTAAAGAACTGGCAGTGAAGGCAGGGGGACCCGGAGCTCTGTGGCAGTGGCGGTGGCACTGGGAATAGAGTTGGAGATGAGTTAAGGGGCCCTTCTCTAGGCAACTGCATTTTTAGCTTTGCTTTGCCTGTGTGAGAACATAGTGTCTCCTGGGAATGTAAGTGAAGAAAGGGAAATGAATAGCAACAGATTAAGTATGAGAAGATCACCTCATCCACAATTTCTGAATCTGGAGAAATCTTACAACAGAAAGCAGTCCCCAGTCACGGGGACTGCACAGGTGCACTACAGTAAGGGGGACAGAATCAGGAAGGAGGTAGCCACCTCTCTTTCAAAAATGCACCTGGACTGCATCATTCACGTGGGTATAACAATCCATACAGTTTCACCCCAGAAAACAGCAGCTGTGGCTCTTCCTGAGTCTCCAGAACGGGCCAGGATGAGGCTGACAGACCCAGCACGCTCTTCTTACCTGCACAGATGAGCCAGAGCCTCAGCACAGGCTGGAGATTCCAGCACCCAGACTTCTTGTGGTCTCTTTATGTTAGGTAGCAGAAGACAGTAAAATGAGTCTGTTTCTACCTAACATCCATAGCTCATCAGAATGCTGTTTTAGTGGCAGGGCATATGATCGTGTAGTCTGTAAGCTTTGTAACTCTAGAGGCAGTTCAAGGCCAGCCCAGTCAGAAAGTTCCTGCGATTCCATCTCAACTGTACCTGGGATATCCATCCCTCTTATCCCAACTACATGGAGAGCATAAACGAGAGGGTCACGGTCCAGAGCAGCATAAACATGAGACTCTATTCAAAAATCAAGGGACGCAAAAGGACCAGGGGCATTGCTCAAGTGTCTTCCTGGCAAGTATAAAGTACTCAGTTCAAACCCAATTACTCCCTGCAAACATGTACGGCTTTCATAAAGGGAAAAATGTTTAAGAGCACAGACAGCTGGCTAGGATTGGTTGAATCCTTCTGAAACTTTCTTCCAATACCTGGCCCAAAATAATTGGAAATCTTTTACTTCTGTCTACCCTGCTTCATTTTTAGCTTGACCCTGTCAATACTTAACCTCTATCTGGCATGACTTAGCTCTTTGAATTTGCGGATGGCTTTAATAGCTGTTAATGAGACAGTGCATCCGTGTCACAGATGGCCATGGTGGTTACCTTCTGATGAGGGCAGAATGAAGAGAAATTTGACATTAGGATTACGTCATTAAATATTCATTGTAGATACTGCCAATGACTGTCCCTACCCATGGAAATCCAAAAGGTACTTTAGTATAGACTTAAGTATATGTGCTAATACTCATAATTAGTCCATTAACTTGAAAATACTTGGGTTTTAGACTTTCTGGAGATTTAGATCTGGGTTTTCTTTCTCTCACTTCTTTTCTGACTAAAGTCTCAAAATTGATCGGAAGATATTAAAGACAGCTGAGTCCACTGATATTATTAGGCAAATAACTTGAGGAATCAATAAGTGCGAACATACTTTTAAAAGTAATGGCTCTCCTTGGGAGAGATCAAACTCAATACAATAGTCCTAATTGTGTTCCTTCTGAAATATGACTTACTTAGCATTCTGAAATGCTTTTAAATGTATTTTACAGGCATTTAACAAGAACAACTTGATCCTGGAGGAAAGAAACAAATACTTCAACCCACATCTCACTGGGAAGACCTATTCTAATGCCTACTTCACAGATCTCAATAATTACGATGAGTACTAATAGCTCATATATTTTTTGGCTTCTTGTAAATCCCCTGTTTTGCAAAGCCTGTGCTACATGACCGCCCAAGTTCCTGAGGCTTCAGATAGGATGCTTGGATCAAGTTCAAGTGCATTTCTAGCCAAGATTGTCCCATTGCTACCAAAAATAAGCTCCTTGTAAGCAACAACAACAAAATCTAAGTGTAACTTGGTGAAAATCTGGTCTACAACAAACCATCGAATGAGCGGCAGTGTGAAATGTTTTCATTTTTAATTGGGTCCATTGCCTTGCTCTAACAGATTGGTTATTTTCATTACTTCGTTTTACAAAGGTACCACTCAACTTTAGGAATGAAAAGTCATCTGCCCTTTGAGTACAACTCTTCACGTGGTTTGAATTTGAGAAAACACGCACTTTACCCGAGATGCCCCTCCCTCCACGCAGCTGCTAGCATTTGCCCTCGTGAAGACCGTGGATTCCGGCCATGGGGATGATTCTCGCCCGGGCCCCGGGACCCCGGGACCTTCACCTGCTGCAGCCTGACCGTGGGCATTCTGTGCATCATCACCCAGGAGTGAGCGGATGGAGCCCAGGGAGCCCCACACTTCCCATCTACCTGCACAGAAACATCTGGAACATTTAGGGTACCGATTTGAGAAAGTATTGAAAGTACTGCGCTGTACTGAACAATGACTGTTTAAATGTCTTCTGTGGTATTATACCAAGTGTTGAAAGATGTGAGACTGAGACGCAGGCCTCTTTCCTTTCTCTTCCACCTCCCTGGTGTAGCTAATGTATGGCAAGTACCGTGGAGAGCCCATCCTCCAGGCAGGAAGTGATGTCCCAGTGCCCGGGTCACCTGCCGCCCCGGGCAGGGGAGGCACAGGGCTGGACTCAACGCCTTTTCTTTTAGTCCACCCTGTCTCCCTGCCTGTGCACCACGCTCACCTCACCCGGCCCCGCCCTCCTTGGAGGCAATGGTGGTTCAAGTTCACCCTGAGAAGTTTGGGGCTGAAAATGAGAGGTCAAACGATGCTTGTGGTCTCAACCTTTCATCTTTGGTTAACATTTCCAAGTATTTATAAGACCATTCCTCGAGGTTCCCCCAAGCAATCAGTGTTACTCCTTAACATCTGACACACAGCATATGGCAGTCATGTGAACAGTAAAGGCAGCATTGAGAAGGTTCGTCTGCCCCCTGTGGCCCTTAGGATAAATGCCTAAATAGACATTAATACCTGTTCCTATGGGTGAATGAAACTGCCAGTCTGTGAAGAGGTGCATTCTGGGAGGTGAGGAACACAGGTTTTGTAGCGTATGTTTTACCCAATATTTGATGTAAAGAAGCAGTCTCAGAAAGTGTTAGAAAAATCCTGATAATGAAATTCTGGAGTTCAAAATATCTTCAGATAAACCAGATTTGCAGACATCGTGAAAACAGCAGGTGGGCTGCCCGAGGCCTTGCGGAGTCTGCTGGTGAGATTCCACACGGCCTGTGACGCGTTCCTTGTAGGTGGAGGCTGCGTTCTCCGTCACACTCCTGCAGTAAAATCCAGTCACACAAATATAGCAGATCCCTGCCTGATTGATTCTTCTGAACGGATGGGAAGCTTCAGCTCATCTGAATCACTTGTTTGTTAAGGAGAAATTCCTCATTGTGTAGCACATAGCTTTTGTTTTGTTTAATCTCCCCCTCCCGAATATTTTCTTAGCTTGAAAGGTCATCTTATTTTTCTTGCAAAGGATACTAATATTTCAAGAACTTGTCACTGGACTAGATGAGAAATGCTTTCTAAATGGCATCCAAGCTGGACTTTAATACATCTTACTTCACGACCCAACCTTCCCCACCCCCCAGGAGGGTTCATTTCATGGATAACACACAGAGTGAAAAGGAAGCAAGACTCACTTCTAGTTCCCTGTCTCTCGGGTCTCCTCGATTTCCTCGCCTCCACTCCCTTCCAGGCTGTTCTATTATTGATGAGAATAGCAGGTGGTTTAGTATGATTTGAGTTAGCTTTGACTTTAAAAGTATTTTTATGATTGTCTACTGTTTTCTTTGAGAATTTCCATGATACTTTCAAGCCCCTCGGTCAAGTTGGCCCCAGGGCAATCAGCTTTCTCTAGCTTTGAGGTGCCCTTCCATCTCAGGGAGGCTTCCTCATTCTGAGTGGAACATGGGCTAACTCTACTAAGTACACTACTGCTGCCACAAAAGAAGCCTGTGGGCCTCCAACCAGAGACCGCAGCCGCCAGTGTTCACACAGTATTCACGCTGCCACTTTTGCAAGTGATGTGACGATGTTGAGCCCTACTGTTATAGTAATTTAACCATTTTTTATAAGACATTTAGTTAAAACAACAACCTTGAATCAACTCAGCTGCAAACTGTGGAATTCACAGATGGCACTGGTCATTCCCAACACAATCAGCGGCCTTCACACCCCCGTTATATTGATGTAGCACATCCATATGTATGTGATCCCCTGTCATCCTCCTCTGTGATTACCTAAAGTTATAATCGATCAGATTCTAGAAGCCATTTCCAGCACCTTGCATCTTTGGGCAATGGGTGTGGAGTCATAAAGTTTCATGTTCATTTTGACCTAAGAAATGCACAAAAGGGCCTACTATGCACAGTATATTGCTCTGTAAGATAGACTAGCCACCATTCTCACATTTACTTCTGTTATTCCCTCTTATTGTGATCATCAATTCAATTTGGTTTAAAGACATTTCATAACTCTACAAATACTGAGCCACGGCCTTCATGTTGTCTGTTCTGATAACCTAATAAAAGAAAATATTACTTTGATCCTTGCTTCTTTTCCCTTTTAGAAATTGAAAAGCAGTGAACAAGAGATCATATTGAATTCTTGGTAGCAACTTTGACAATGGCTCATATAACATTACAGATACACATTTATTAGGAGATGGATCAAAATGCTCTTTTTTGAAATTTTTTCATTACTCATCACATTAACAGAAATGTGGCATATATTATAAAACATCAGGAATGCAGATCTGTTCTCATTTTAAAATATAGTTCACACTATGAATTACGTAGAAACCCATGAAAACCGAATTCAGAGCCTGGCCCAAAGTGCAAAGTTCCCTATGGAAGCCTTTTGTTAGAATGTAGTCTTTTTTTTTTTTTTTGGTAGGTCATGGGGCTTGAGTTCTGGGCCCGGGCGCTGTCCCTGAGCTCTTCAGCTCAAGGCAAGCACTCTACCACTTGAGCCACAGAGCCACTTCCAGTTTTCTGGTGGTTTATTGGAGATAAGAGTCCCACAGACTCTTCTGCCCAGGCTGGCTTTGAACCATGATCTTCAGATCTCAGCTCCTGCATAGCTAGGACTACAGGCATGAGCTACCAACGCCAGGCTAGACTGTAGTCTTTTTAAATGATTGTGTTCTGCTACATTCAAGCCTGTTCCCCATGCTCACTCATACTCTACTGTGTTCACCTAGTGAACATAGCTAGTCAAGGACATGTTCAAATCCAGAAGGAGAAAAGCTGAGGTGAAAACACAGTCTGTGGCATTTCTAAACCAAAATGTAAGTTGGACAAGAAAGTCACCTCTTCTTATCTCATCAGAAATCTGAGGCCAGTGTTTCATTGTGACCCTCTCCTTGCTCAGATTTCTGACTCCTGTCAACTAGTTCAAATGTTAAATAAACACGAGTCGAGAGGAAATCTGGATCCTGGAAAATGGTAAAATTTTTCTGTCATACTTAAAGCAATGTTGAGCTGTCTTCTCTACAAATGCAGATGATTTACTTCCTTGTACAGAGTTGCTAGTGCCTTGTTTAAATGATGACTCGTCGTTACCACTGGGTGTGCTTGGTTGCCAGGAGAAGCAGAGAGTTGATTGGAGAGTTGGAAGCTGATCGCCTGCGTGCCTCTCTGAACTCAGGAATAGAAAGTGGCCAAGAATCTCAGAGCGGGACAGTGGTGTGTTCAGAACTGAGGCTAGCACACTCAGCTTCCACAGGTTGACTTCACATGATTTCATCTTCCAGAAAGCTCTTGTGTCTGTTCGTAATGGGAATGTCAATATGATGCCTGTGAAAGTCAGAGGGTTTGTTTCTGTGGCTATAGGAAAATCAGACATAGGCTGCCAACAGCTGGTAGAAGACAATGAGGATGGAAAGGAACCACCTAGAAAACTGCCTGCTGTATGTCATCATTTTATTCCAATGTCAAAACTCACACACACACACACACACACACACACACACACGACAAAACAGCCAATCAAATGTTTTTTATGCTAAAGTTGATTGGTTTTATCTTATTCCGTGACTGGAGTAAAATCAAACTTGAACTTCTGCACTTTGAAAGAAAGCATAGCAGAAACCTTCGTCCCAGGTTCCCAGAAGCACCACTCACGCCCTCACCATTGGCCAGAAAATGCACAAGCGAGGTCCAGTGTTGGATTCTTCCAGTGTGTGGCAGAAGTTATGTGTGATGCCACTTGGTTTGACTTTAAACATGTTATGGCTTATTTTGTGTTTATATGCTGTTGCCTGTTTTGTGATACAAAATAAACTTATTTGAGATGGTTTCTTTATAATTTTTCTTTCATTGAAACTGCTCCACAATAACTTCAACAATTCATCAACTAACTTGCAGGGAGTTAGTGATCTCACAATTAATTGTAATAGACAATGTTGACTAATGATAATAACAGCCTTTTCAAGAGTGAAATAGCTTTGCATTTCTCCTCCATTGGAATGAGAAAATGGAATTTTCTCTGTGGGACTGTTGGTGGGTTGTTTTTGTGTTTCCTCACACGTGATTGCACACCACACTTTTTTGAAATTTTTCAATTCCGACATTTGGTTTTTAAGATTCCTTTGAAACTTTTTAGACATGAGCCAGTGCATTTTCTAGTGGTATTACCTTTTTTATTTAGTTTCTGTTAGTCACTTTTCAGGTCTTAAATTTACTGACACCTGATACAGTGTTATCAGGAAATATCTATTTAAGGCCCTAATTGTGGTAATTTAGGTAGGGGCTTATTCTTTCTTGCATTGGATTAAATGTGGAGCTTCAGGAAAGAGGTGAATGGGGTATTGGGGCCTTCCCCAGATATCATTAGAACCTACCTGCTCTACACAGTCATAAACCTGCAACTGGCCATGGTTCCAGCACTGAAAATGTGTGCTCACTAACCTTGACGCATTACCAAGATCTTCATTTCCACCCTATTCACTTTTTTAAACAATTCACAAAGAATCTCCCTGAATACTACCCTATGCCGCCATCTTCCTTCCCTAGTCCCCCCTCTTATTCTCCTTCTCATCTCTTTCTGCCAACATTCAAAGGAGGGAGACAAAGTCAGAGAATCCTAATTATGTACAATATAAAATGTATTATATTTTTTGTACTTATACTTTATGTAAATAATTTGTCTCAGTTATATGTGAGTATTACAATAAATCCTACCATTTAAGAAACAACTTAGTAGCTTTTTTTCTTTGCCTAGCTCCCTAGTACACTGCGCCCTGAGATGCACTAAAGCTCCCTGGGAGATCCAGTCCCATAGAGTGAGACTGTGAGACTGTGACTTGGCTTCTTGGCAAACCCCATGACAAGCTCTCATTTGACCTTCTGGTCCTCAGGGACCTGGAGGGGGTGGGGATGGGGTAACAGAACAGGATCATGCAGACTTGAGAGGATGTTGAAAGAACTTGCAGAAAAATGTCCAGGGCACTAAGAACTACATGATAAGGAAGGCCAACATATTTTCTGCTTACAAGAGGTGGGTACCGGGCCTATTGATGATGGATTGAGTGGTGTCAAGAAGTACACCATCACAAGGTGGTTCTTGAATGCACAGCTACAGATACTTGGCCACATCACAGGAAAGCCACAGTTCAGTATTTAAATGTTCACCTTTCACTAAATAATCATTTCAGAATTTAAATTTTCATATCTCAGTATGTCAATATTCAGGATTTCATTTTAAAAGAATATGCAACCAGGTATGTGTGCATTTATATGTCTTAACATGTATCTACATATACATACATAAATATACAAAAGCATAATAGTATATGTACCTATATTTTCAGTTGGCCAATATCTGAAAAAGTTTGCTTAATATCAAAGTTTAAATTAATGTAACAAAATAAAATCAGGTAAATTTAATGAAATGTTACAGTGTTAAATAACTTTAATCTCATTTAGAAAATAGTGAAATATTTTGTCTTCTATGAAGAATATATATTTAAGTGGTAGTCGAGAAAGTAGGATGAATCATTACTATCATTTTCTATCATATTCAAATATTTACATGGTGTCATGTGCTGCTCAAATATTCCATCTTAGAATTTTCATCAATGATATTTAAAAGTAAAGTTGAAATACAATTTGCAATATCTTTCTGAATCGCTTTGAAATTTATTAGCATATTTCTCCATTAAAGTATGTTTCCAGGCCTAATCGTGAGAATGACTGATCGTGGTGAGTGTACAGTAGAGGTAGATAATAGAAAATGAATATGTCCTACAATCATATCTGAGACTTTTTCTGAAAAATATTCTCACTTTTAAATAGATATGATTTTGCTTATAAAATCAAACCAATGATGTTCACTGAAAATTTGGGTGTTACAGAGTCTGCCAGGTTCTACTTGGGTATTTATATGATTCCTTCATGTAAGGAAAAGCTATTTTCTCAAGAGGAAATTCTCTTCACTTCACTTTCTTCAGATAAAAGTCGGAGACTTGACTTCACAACCAGAGGCACTTGACTAAAGCTGAGAATCCAGAAAATGTTGAATGACTCATCTATATCTTCTTATCTTTCCTCAAACCTGAATCTCTTCATGATTTAAATGTGGTACCCAGCATCTAGGAGGTAGGCACCACAGACAGGTGACTTGAGCTAGAGCCTCACAGAGAAGTGCAGACAAGAGGCCATGACCTGGGAAGCGGGCCTGGGCTAGAGACGAGAAGTGTAAAAACCTGCCTGTACACCCTAGAGTGCCAGATGTCCAGAACACCAGCCTTCTGAGAAGCATCACTGCAGGACAACTGGTCAGGTAGGTCTTTCTCTACACCTGCCTGGATGTATTTAGTAAGGTCACTACTCTGGTGACAGTGGCCTCCACCTTGGAGAGTGGCAATGGCATATGGCCCAGCAGCAGAGACCTTCCCAAACTCTTGGAACCCCACAAAATACCAGCTCCAGACCTCACATCAGTAGAGGCAGGGAAGACGGCAATGCTATCCTATCTTGCAGCTGCTCCAGCTGTGAGGAGAACCTGCCCATTCCATGACTCCTCCTTGTCCATCAAACATGGATGGTCTTGAGCTTTGGAATGGGAGGCCTGTGACTTTCTCATGGATACAAGACCACATATTAGTATGCCACCTAGCTCAAAATAATGAGATCTATGCAGCTTCCTGCACTCTGGGTATACATACCCAGCAAAACAATTGAAAATGCATCTTGTGTCCACTCTTGCTACTCTACTTCAACATAGTACTAAAATTCTTAGCAAGAGCAATAAGGCAAGAGAAAAACAAAGGGGATCCAAATAGGGAAAGAAGCAAAACTATCTCTCTTTACAGATGACATGATCTTGTCTTTAAAGAATCCTATATACTCTTCCCCAAGTTACTTGAGCTGATCTGAAACTTTGTTAAAGTGGCAGGGTATAAAATTAACCCACAAAAGTCAGTTGCTTTTCTGTATGTCATCAATGAGAAAATCAAAACTGAAATCAGGAAAGCAACTCCATTTTAATAATCTAAAAAACAAAAAAACCTCGGATGTGAATGACCTGTATTATGAAAACATTAAAAATCTGGGGAAAAAAAAGGAAACTTAAGGGGCTGGGAAGGTGGCTCAGTGGTAGAGTGCTTGCCTTGTATGCATGAGGCCCTGGGTTTGTTTCCTCAGCACCACATAAGCAAAAAAAAGAAAAAAGCCAGAAGTGGTGCTGTGGCTCAAGTGGTAGAGCGCTAGCCTTAAGCTGAAGAGCTGAGGGACAGTGCCCAAGCCCAGAGTTCAGGCCCCACGACCGGACCCAAAATTAAACAAAAAAAAAGGAAACTTAGGGAAATGGAAAAATCTTCCATGCTTCTGGATTGGAAAGATTAATGTCATGAAAATGACAATACTGCCCAAAGCTATCTACAAATTCAATGACATACCCATTAAAATCACAGCAATGTTCTTCAGTGATATATAGAGAGCAATCCAAAAATTCATATGGACTAATAAAAGACCCCACATAATAAAAACAATCCTTAGCAGGAAGAACAGTGTTGGAAGATCAATATCAAACTTGAAACTCTATTACAAAGCAATAGTAATAGAAACAGCTTGGTACTGGCACAAGAATAGTCCTGAGGATCAATGGAACAGAATAGTAGATCCAGAAATGAAACCACAGAGCTATAGCCTCCTAGTATGTGATAAGGGATCCAAAAACAAAATGGAAGAAAGACGGCCTCTACAACAAATAGTGTTGGCAAAGTTGGCTATATACATGCAGAAAATTGAAGGTAGATCCTTATATATAACCCTGCCACAGAATCAATGTCAGGTGGATCAAAGACCTCAATGGAAGGACAGATACCATGAAAACATGACAGGAAGACCTAGGTCTCCTTGGCAAAGTCAAAACTTTCTAGGTAAAGATCCAGAATCACAACAAATCAAAGAAGGACTAGCTAAATGGGATTGCGTCAAATTGAAGACTTGCTGCCTAGCAAAGGACCTAGCTAGCAAGATAAATAGAAAGCCCACAGAATGGGAGATTTTTACCAGCTATGCATCCAACATATCTAAAATATACTTAGAACTCAAAAAATTAACCACCACCAGTCCCCCACCACCAAATAAATCCTCAGAGAAACAACAACCGAAGGGATACAATGGTTAAAGACTTAAAGAGAGACTTCTGAGAAGAATGGCCAATAGACACATGAAGAAGCATTCAACATCTCTGGCAGTAAAAGAAATGCAAATGAAGACAACATTGAGATTCTAGCTCACCCCAGTGAGAATAGCTATGATCAAGAAAACTAACAATAAAAGATGCTGGAGGGAACATGACCAAAAGGGAGCACTACTAGACTGTTGGTGGGAATGTAAACTTGTTTAACCACTCTAGAAAGCAGTGTGGAGATTCCTCAAAAATCTAAACATAGAGCTTCCCTATGACCCAGCAATTCCGCTCCTGGGAAGTTATCCAGTAGACCCCAAACAAGGCCACTCTAAAGCTACCAGCACAATCATGTTCACTGCAGCATTGTTTACACTACCCAAGATATAGAATCAGCCCAGATGTCCCTTACTGGATGAATAGATCAAGAAAAACTGAGGTATACAAACACAATGGAATACTACTCTTCCATCAGAAAGGAATGATACCATTCCCAAGGAAATGGAAAGACTTGGAAAAATATATATATTAAGTGAAGTTGGCTAGACCCAAAGAAGCATAGGTTGTATTGTCTCCCTCATTTGATGTAACTGGAATGTGACTATAATTCTACAAGTAAACACACTGGATGGTAAAAGACAAAAATTACACTTGCATATTATAAGTTATACAAGACAACATTCACACAGTAAGACAAAGGAAGATATTCTCAGAAGAGGATTGTAAGGGCTCAATAGCTATGTGCATATCATCATATAAAATGATGTGTATTGAAAGGAATTCCAAGAAATGGAAACAAAAGTTTTTGTTATTTTGCTTTTTATTTATTTTTTCCTTTTGTCACTATCTTTGATTTCTGTACATTTTGTTTTGTATGTTTGTCTGTTTCAGGGAGGATAAGAAAGATTACAGAAATAATGAGGCAAAGAGTGAACTAATTCAGTAATGTTGCTTATGAGACACTATGTTGAAAATTAACTGTACAACTTTTGGGGGAAGGAGGTCGGGAGGGAAAAACTGGGAGAAGAGGGAGGAGGTGACACTGTTCAAAAAGGAATGTATTCATTACCTGACTTATGTAACTAACCTTCTGTACATCACCTTTTCAATAACAAAAATATTTAGAAATGGGGGAAAGTATATGCTTTGTCTTAGGAAAGACTTTGTCACCATTAGAGTCTTGGTGTGCTGGTTGTAATATTCATACTATAAAAAGGTATCATTCGGGGCTGGGAAGGTGGCTCAGTAGCCCTGCATTCGATTCCTCAGCAACACATAAGCAAAAGAAAAAAGCCAGAAATGGTGCTGTGGCTTAAGTGGTAGAGTGCTAACCTTGAGCTGAAGAGCTGAGGGACAGTGCCCAGGCCCAGAGTTCAAGCCCCAGGACTGGACCCTACCGCCAAAAAAAATGTATCATTCTTTGCCATTTTTTCATTGTTTTGGATTTTTTGTTGGTTTTGTTGTTGGTTTTTGTTTCCTCTCTGTTCATTTTGTTTAATCTATGTACCCATTATAGAGCCTTCACATCCAGAGTCTTAATTTCCTTATCTGGAAGATGAGGATAAATTTAAGCCTACATTATGCTGGCTTTGACAGCATTAAATAAGCTAAGGCCTTGAGAACTCAGTTTTGATAAAATAACAAACCCAGAGCATTCTACACATGTTCTCCTTTCCATGTGCATCATCTCCTTTCCTAACTTCCTATTGTATATAAGAATTTTCAATATCTGGAACCCTAATCTAGTTTTGCAATCTACAACAACGAATCTATGTCAAGGTTTTGAGACTGAAATATATCTGCGTAGCCAGCAGCCCCTATTCTAAGCCATGGGGCAAATCAAAGGCTCAAGAGCATCTGACACAATATGCACTGCAGGGGTAAGAGGCAGACAAGAGTGATTTTTCCAGGAGTTCCCTAATTAATCACTTGCTTTTCACTGGAACAAATACTTGTAAATTCTTTTATATCTAAGATGGGGTTATAAGTACATTTATTGCACTGAGATGTTTATAGGAATGAGGAACAGTACTTAACTTTTACATTATTTTTATGCAATGTATCATTGGTTGAAAGTTACAATGTGCTGAGCTCTTTACTGGGCTGAATTTGAAAGAAATACTTGGATTTTTTCCACTTCAAGTAGTGAAACAGAGAGGGCTCTCCTGAGAGGTGTCCAGGTGAGAGAATACACAAAGGAGAGAGGGATTTGATGTTTTCTGGAAGCAGTATAGGAAGAGAAATGCCAGTGAGAGCAGAGTAGCAAGGAACATCCAGCAGATAGAAAACTTGCTAGAATTGCAAATGGGGAGAATGGATTTGTTTGCCCTTAATTATTCATTTAGGGAATTTAACATAAAACCATCGTGCATCTGGCTCTTAAGTGGCTAGAATTGACTTTTAAAGATTAGAATTATATGTAGAGATGGTGGCTGAGAGTAGAGTTTGTGGCCCAAGAGACTTCTTTATGTTTGGAGATAAATCAGGGCTGGATCAGAGGACAAACATGGCAGATGACAGAATGGGGCTATGGGATGCTTGGAGATTGTCCATTAAGGAGCAGTTTCTCTTTAGGAGGTCATTTCCAGAGGACAAGAAGCCTATGGGCATGAGCAGAGAAGTTCAGTGGAAATGGCCTGGCGAAGCGGGGGAGGGGAAGAGGGTAAGGAATATATCACTGAAATAAGTACCATGCTAGGGGCATGTCTGTATGAGTTTTGTTCAACTATATTTCTTACTCTCCAGTCAACCAGAATCCTTTCATAACATGAAAAAACTAAATCTTAGGCCAATCACTTGAATACTTATTTGATAAAGATGCATTTCCAGTAGATACTTAATGTCAGGTGTGCAGTCTGAAGCTGAGGAGACCCTGATTCATGAGATGGTGTCTCTGATCTCTGGTGACATCACACTGATCAAGTTTCTGAGACCACCACCACCACACACACACACACACACACACACAGTGTAAGAGCTGGGGGAAGGGCTGACCTTCAAGATGGTGGCCTCAGTGAAAGGGTCTCCAGTAAAAAACAAAAAACAAAACAAAACAGTGGCAACTCTGTGGAGTCTGCTCCATTTTATCCTAAGCTCTGCTCCTGCTTTCTCCATTGCACTGTGTGTGCCTTAATGGACTGACCTTAAGGGACTGTTTTAGCTCGTGTCTCTGAGCTTCTGATTTAGCTTGGATAGTGAGAAGAGAATGAGGTTGGAGTATGTGTTCCTAACATGTCCTGCCTGGTGGTCAGGGGTTAGCAAAGGTTGTCACCTATCAACCATTGAAGTGTTCATTTCCTGTAGCTACCCCAGTCCATTTTTATCTGAGGGCAGCCCTTCCTGTTGGCATACACCTGTGATTGAATAAAGGTCTTGGTGCTTGCTAGACTCAGAGGAGGGAACTGAACTGGGCTTTGTTTTAACATTGTGCACACCACCACAAATTTATGTGTGCTCGGAACACTGACTGATAGAGCACATGCATAGCAGGTCTTTAAATTCAGGGTTCACAGATAGACAGGGCTTGTTGATTTTCTCTTTGTGTCTTCCTTGAGTGCATTTGTCAAGGTGAGGAGCACACACAGGTCTGCAGTGGCTATTCATCTGATCTAGGGACTCAAAGAAGGGAAACCGCATCTTCTTTCCCTGCAGAGAAAGCAGAATTGCAAAGTAACTATTCAAAAAATAATATCTGAAAGCTGCTTTTTCTTATAGGGTTAGAAATAACTAATCCTCTATGTTTAAACAAACTGTTATGATCAAGACTTTGAAGGAGTCACATGATGTATATGCATGAATTAACTATTTGATTTACAAAATCTTCTGGCAAATTTAGAATTTATATACTTGATGAGAATAGCTAATAAATGGTTATTGAATATATATATATATATATATATATAATGTAAGCAATACTCTAAAGTGTAATGCAATTTAAAGTCAGCTCATTATTAACAAAATGTTAACAAGGATATTAAAAGAGCATTTTGAATTATTAAGTGCATTTACTATCTCTTAAATTGTACCAATATAAAGAAGCTGATCCAATGGTTCTTATATAACATAATCAGTTATTAGGAGCCTTTTAAAGTACCAGGAAATGTGGCCATTGTTAAAACTGAAAATAGACTTAAGTAACATTTAAGGAAATGTTTTGCCTTTGTGATCATCTTACTTTCACTTGCAAAACTGTGTTCCTGTATCTTAGTTCCCTTAACCAATATTTAATTCATTGTTTTTATAGGAATGAGCACTTTGAACTTTCATTGTTTAAAATAGATATTACTTCAAATTTTTAGTCTGTAGCAATGATTTGTAGTACTATTACAAAAGAATTATCATCAATAGCCATTGATGAGAAAGTGTGATTAGGAATGGACCAAATCACAAGATCAGGTTGAGCTATAGTTGTTATATAATAATTTTATTGCCATCCTTTCCTTAATGTTATAATGCTATTGATTAGAATATTCTTATAAAGATGTATTCTAATAGAAATAATTGTTGCTATGCTGTTGTTGGAGGTTTCCTGTTTGGCAAGAGACAATATAGATGACAATTCATCAAATTGTATGGGTTTCCAATCACTAGTTTAGTATAAATTATAAAGTTGGATTTGTGATTCCCAGTAGGAAATCACAGATGTAGACAAGTTTTGTTACTGAGAGAATCACAGTAGGCAAAGGAGAGTTGTACAATATCAACTGTTAAAATTATAACCAAAAAGTATGTGCCGGAAGATGTACCAGTGATCCAGAAGAACTCTATTCCGAGGGTCTAGGCAGAGGCTATTTCATTGAATTGCCTGCTGTTCTAGAGATCTTACCTCAGTATCTGGTGTCCAGTGATCATTTGATTCCAGACTTCCTTGGAGAACTTCAGTTTAAGATTGATACTTACTCCAATTTCCTGTAATTTTCATTTGAGAATGAGTCCTGTTTTACTTGGAGGATATGCACTAAAAGTCCATTCAAGCCACTTAAATAGCTGTACAGTAAGCACAAGCATTGCTGAGGCTCACCGGTGTGGCAGGAATGCAACATATTTGATGTATTTTCCAGAACACATGATCCTGCGGTTTTAGGCTGGTGAGGGAGAGAAGTAGATGGTAAGGATAAGCTCCTAAATGGGTTCTATTCCTGGGAGATCTGAGCATATGGGGTGTATTCGGTTATTTATTTACAGTACATAAATACCTCTCTATTCATTGCCCATCCCTAAGTTCACTTTGATCTATATATTCAGAGAGCAAGAAAGAGACGAAGGAGGTTTTTTTCTTTTTCTCTATAAAAAGTTGGAGTCTTAGCAAAGAAGTTTATTAACTATTTCTGTTATCCTTGTTTTTCACTCTGGACCTTTAGAATATGTATGATCTTCTTGGTTGACATCACGCATCAAGTGATACTTACTTTTGCCCGTTTCCTGTGGATGCCCACCGACGAGCTGCTTCCATAGCATTTTGAAGTCATGTATTATTCCCCAGAGAATACCAGCTCTGTGGCAGAGCACTAGCCTTGAGCAAAGAAGCTCAGGGAACAGAGCCCAGGCCTTGAGTTCCATCCCTGAGCTCTTTTGCTCAAGACTAGTGCTCTACCACTTTGAGCCACAATGCCACTGCTCGTTTTCTGGAAATTAATTGCAGATGAGAGTCTCATGGACTTTCCTGCCTCGGCTAGCTTTGAACCCTGATCCTCAGATCTCAGCCTCCTGAGTAGCTCAGATTACAGGCATGAGTCAGAGGTGCCCAGTTTCATTCATGTGCTTTTACATTTGTAAGACAAAATCTATAATCCAATAATCCAAAGTTATATTTTTGCTTGAAAATATCGGACCCATTGATTATGAGAGTGGATGCATGGCAAAGCCTGAGTGATTCCCGTTGTGTTAAGCTGTGTGTCAGGAGCACAGGAAAGTCTTCACGTGATGCCCAGAGTTGTTACAATGATTTTGGGGGAAAATCATTCTGACATACCTACTCTTACCTACACCTCAACATCACTGTAGTAAATCCTATTGATACAAATATTAACTACGGTGAGCACTATGGGAATCGGTGTGGCGGCTCCTCAAAAAACTAAAAATAGAGCTGTCACATGATCTAGTGATATGAGCTTAGGCATCCTTCCAAAGGAAATAAGTGAGAATGTAGTAGAGGCATTTACACACACCTATGTTCATTACAGCACTGTTCACAAGAGACAAGCTACAGAAGCAACCCAGGTCTCCTGCAACAGATGAACTGATCAAGAAAAAGTAGTATATATACACAATGGAGTGTTAACCATAAAGAAGAACGATATTCTATCATTTTTAGGCAACAGATGGAAGTGGCGTTAAACAGAGGCTGCATGTTGATATATGAGGTTGGGACTCATGGTTCTGGTGGAGTGGCGGATAGTAAGGCTAATCAGAGGAAGCATTGGGGAGGGTGAGAGGAAACACCTTCCAATGTTTACCTGATTAAAATACTGTACATGTGTGTGAAGGTTGTGCAAAACCTTTCAACATATGCTAAAAGAAAATAAAAGGCAAGAATGTAAAACAGGTCCAATCTGGAGGGTGGGTGCTAATGGGAGGAGAGAGGGCAAATGGAGACAATGGAGAGGGAATACTTGATGTCCATGTGTGAAAATGGAACCACGGAGCTTGTTGAGATTGGCTTGGGGAGAGGGGAGGGGCAGAGGAGGAGGGAGGAAGGGGGGTTGGATCAAGACACATTGTATGCATATGTTGACATGTTAAACTAAAATTCCCTTGTACAACCAAACTGGAATTTAGGATTCTAGCCTTTATTTGTGGAGTCTTGAGTCTTGAGCTCATTGAGGAAATGCTCATTTCCTCAAGGTCCTGTGAGATTATTTTTTATTTTTATTTTATTTATTTATTTTTGGGTCTGGTCGTGGGGCCTGAACTCTGGGTCTGGGTGCTGTCCCTCAGCTCTTCAGCTCAAGGCTAGTGCTCTACCACTTGAGCCACAGCGCCACTTCTGCCTTTTT
The DNA here is from genome assembly GCF_024711535.1 of Dipodomys merriami. Lineage (NCBI taxonomy): Eukaryota > Metazoa > Chordata > Mammalia > Rodentia > Heteromyidae > Dipodomys > Dipodomys merriami. The sequence goes on along the minus strand of NW_027204715.1, from coordinate 5,441,094 downwards.
TCTTTTTGCTTATGTGGTGCTGAGGAATCGAACCCAGGGCCTCATGCACGCAAGGCAAGTGCTCTACCACTAAACCACCTTTCCAGCCCTTTATTTTTATTTTTATTTTCGATTATAGAAACAGAATTTAAATTTAGTTTTGGTGCCTGGACCAATGCAACTGTGGAACTGAGAACAATGAAGGAGAAGCAAAGTGAGGATGGGGACAATCTGGTCTGTAGATTGCTTCTTCTCTGATGGGCACCTGCTGCGTATTCCCGTAGGCCGCTCCTGTCAGTGATTATGAAGTTTTGCCTTGTTTTCATATCTGTCATAGCTGATAGGGTTTTAGAACCAGAAGGGCTTCTTTGGAAGTTACTTTCAAACCTAAGAAGTAAAAGAACAAAAAATTAACAGGAGAATTTTCATTTTCTTTTCTTTTTTTTTTTTTTGGGGGGGGGTCCGGTTGTGGGGCCTGAACTCTGGGCCTGTGCACTGTCCCTCAGCTCTTCAGCTCAAGGCTAGCGCTCTACCACTTGAGCCACAGCACTACTTCCGGCTTTTTTCTTTTTGCTTATGTGGTGCTGAGGAATTGAACCCAGGGCCTCGAGCATGCAAGTCAAGCGCTCTACCACTGAGCCACCTTTCCAGCCCCGAATTTTCATTTTCTTAACTTTTAATAATGGAGCATTTTATATGTTGAATGCAGGTGATTTCTTCACCTAACTTCCAACTGTGCATACCATATGGCATCATGGTTTGCCACACACTGTGCATGCTGGAGCTAATATCTTCCAACAGACCTGTTAGTGGACAGCAGCACAACTTTTGGTAAATAAGATGGCACCAGGTTGTGATATTTTAGGCCTCTGGATTTTACATTGCAGATAAAGTGATATGGAAGAATAAAACATAGGAAAATATAGAAGGATGGAGAAACTTAGCTTACTTGTCAAGAAGCTAGAACTACATGATGATAAGGAAAGCAAATTTTGGGAAGAAAATATGTACTCCCCAGGCTAACCAGAGAATAATTACTTCCAAAAGGACGAACACACAGGCACTAGAAAACATTTCCCATCACAGTGTGGAGAATTACATGTCCAGGCTTCCTTCAGACCAATAGCATCTCATCTCTTCTCCACCCCCATTGAGCTGACTGGGCACCTGGTGTTTAACTCGATCACTTCCAGATCACAGATTTTAGCACCTTACAATGTGGAGAAACTAAGCTGGCCTTAGCAAAACCCACAGGAACCATAATTCGAGCACAGTGCTAAAATCATCCCCCCAAAGAAGACTGTGAAAGAGCCCCTGCTTCAGGCAGAAAACACATACTTGACAGACCAAGTGAAGAAATCATATCTCAAAATACATGAAGTCAGGAGCTAGAGAGAAATCCAGCCCAATGGAAATGGTGGAAAGACGAAGCCAGAGCAGCTGCTGCAGGAAGGACAGACTGTCACCTCTAGATGATGGTATCATTAATACTGGCTTTGGGAAAATGATGGCAAAATTACTAAACTGCTCCAAAATCAATTTGTTCATAGAAATAAGGCTAGCCCGTGCTGTAGAATTTATTTTTTATAGAAAAGCCTACTTTCAAGTAACTTAAATTTTTTTAAAGCACTTTTATATGCACAGCGGTGTTCACCGGTCACATGCCTTGTAATTCAGGTTGACAAGGAAAGTACTTGGGCTTGGGCTTTTGCTTATACTGAAAGCAACAGCTTAGGGGGGCAGGCATGAAGTACCCCATCTAATGAGGACACTGATAAAGGAGTGGCTGCGCAGAAACTTCCAGAGGCAAAAGCAAAGTGAATTATAGACACAACTGTGGAGCAGGTGTGAGAGTGAGTCTCTCCACTTGAACTGCTCCTAACAGATACCAGAAACCTTAGTGAAAAACATCCTTGGAAATCCTGGATACAAAAAATAGTTACCATTTATTTTCATAAAGCTAACAGAAATATGTTGATAAAAGTCATTAAAGTAGAGGTCAGTATTGCCTAATGGAATGAAAATGGTTGAATGTAAAAAAATCATAAATCATATTATCGTTCAAAACACTAGAAGGCAAAACAATAAATTCTAGATGAATTAGAAATAGGGAAGATGTGAACGGTTATATAGGTTACATAGCAAATACTCTAAAATTTGGCAATGCCAACATTTCGATGATCATGGATTCTGTGGGTGGGTCTGAAATTCCCAAGGTCAAGTGCAGACAATTCTGTTTCCATGGTAAAAAAAAAAAAAAATCCGGGTCCTCATATGGAATACCGAGGCTGGAGTCGTCTGGGTCAGTGCTGGTGACCAGCTGAGGATCTAAGACCACTGAAAGCAGACCTTTCCCTTGGGTCTGAGTTCTGAGGACAAACCTTGTGACTGAGCTAGAGAAAGGGAAAGAAGAGGGAGGGCGAAAGGGAGAGGGGAAGTATTTTATCTTAGCCAGTCACACCTACTATTTCATAATGCAGTTTCTGTTCTCTGCTGTTCGCAGCATTCTGAGTCCTTCCAGGAAGGTTCCTTAGTAACATGATAAAAAGAGCATGCAGAAAGAGAGGGATTGGTCTGGTTATCTTGCAAACAAAATCTCTCTTACTAAAAATGAAATGGTAGATAGGCAAAAATGTCTGGGGCATGGAGAAAAAAGTTGAAAGCTATAAGATACACTGCCAAGTCTTTCCATTGCTTCAAGAATGGTAAGGTATCATTCGTTGTGATGGAAGAGTAGAATTACACTGTGTGTATAGCCCACATTTTCTTGATCCATTTGTCCACTGAGGGGCATCTGGTTGATTCCATATCTTGGTTACGGAAACAATGCTGCAATGAACATGGTTGTGCTGATAGCTTTAGTGTGGCTTTGTTTGGGGTCTGTTGGATAAATGTCAGGATTGGAAATGTTGGGACCCGCCCCTGGCCCCGCCCCTGCCTGCACTGCCCTGGCCTCACCCCTGCCGCAGTGGGTGTTTCCAGAGCATGGGAAGGGAGGAGGAGGAGGCAGCGGGTCTGCGCCCTGAACACAGCAGAACCCGGGAGAAGGAGGCAGAGCTGGGCCCCCAGGGTGACAGGGCCTACCCAGAAGGAGACTTCCCCACCTATCAATGGCAGACCAGCCTCGACTCCTAACCCACGCGAGGACGGCGACGGGGCTGCGAGCGGAGGGCGGCCGGCCGGCCCCGCCACCTGCTTTTTCACCAAGCCAGCGGCATCTCCCGGGGCAACTACTTAAGGACAGCGAGGACTCAGGAACCGCCTCCCCTGGCGTTTCTCCCACTCAGGCTGCCGCCCAGGGCACTGGGAGAGCCGCAGAGGCCGGGCCGGAACACACAGCCGGCGCCCTCCTCCCCAGGAGCCCCGAACGCACGGCCGGTGCCCTCCTCCCCAGGAGCCCGCGGGGCGCCCAGCTGGGCGCTGATTTGTGGTGGCACTCATGTACGGTCACAGTGCGCAGGTTAAACTCGGTGCCCGTCCACAAACAGGCGCCCTCCCCACCGATCCAGGCCTCCAGGCCTTTGTGCTCTGGTTGTTCCTGGGAGAACTCGCGGTCATTCCTGGCGTACCTGGACCGCGCTTTGCAGCCCAGGCTGGCCACTACAGCCGGGGTAAGCAGTGGCCACGGCGCCCAGCCGCCTCCGTGCAGATGGGATGAAACCATCACCTTCCAGGCTCCATGTCGGGATCACAGGTGTGAGCCACCAGGGCTGGCCCAGCCGCTGTGCCTGCAAAAGCAGTTGTATTTAACGCTCCATCTCCTGTTTTAATTCTCCTGTTCTTAAAGCTCAAGGATTTGGCACACACACACACCGAATACATATATTTTCCTTATGATTTATTCTTTTTTTATTGTGAAAATGCCGTACAGAGGGGTTACAATTACATGAACAAGGTAATGAGTACATTTCTTATCAAGCATTGTTGTCTCCTCCTTTGTTTCCCCTTCCCATCCCTTCCCCCCCCCACATCCCTCTTCACCCCTCCTATCCCCCGCCCACGCAAAAGTTGTAAAGTTCGTTTTTCGACATAACGACTTATACATCTCATTGTTGCAGTGGGTCCACCTGTATCCCTATTTAAACGATTTGTTTTTCCCCTACCCCTCACAAATTATAACAACATCAAATATAGTGAAAGCAGGGGTTATACTGTGGGGGAGGGACATACAAAGCAACAAAGAAATCATATTGTAAATATGTTAGAAACAATCACAAGAAAGAGCAAACATTTGAATCCTTATCTTGGGGTTCATTTCACCTAACACCAACTTGTCTGACAGTTTCTGCTTGTCTCAGACATATGCTAGTATTTACAAATAAGGGAAACCATGGGACCTATGTTTCTTTGGGCCTGGCTAACTTCACTTAATATAATTTTTTCCAAGTCTTTCCATTTCCTAACAAATAGGGCAATGTCATTCTTTCTGATGGAGGCATAGAATTCCATTGTGTATATATACCACATTTTCTTGATCCACTCATCTACTGAGGGGCATCTAGGTTGGTTCCATATCTTAGCTATGGTAAATAATGATGCAATAAACATAGTTGTGCTGGTGGCTTTAGTATGGTCTTGTTTATAAACATTTGGGTAAATGCCCAAAAGTGGGATTGCTGGGTCATAGGGGAGCTCTATGTGGAGTCTTTTGAGGAACCTCCATACTACTTTCCAAAGTGGTTGAACAAGTTTACACTCCCACCAACAATGAAGTAAGGTTCCCTTCTGTCCACATCCCCTCCAGCATCTTTTATTATTAGAGTTCTTGATTCTAGCCATTCTAACTAGGATGAGGTGGTATCTCAATGTTGTTTTGATTTGCATTTCTTTTATGGCTAGGGAAGTTGAGCATTTCTTCATGTGACTATTGGCCATCCTTCTTTCCTCTTCAGAGAAGTTTCTCTTTAAGTCTTTAGCCCACTTATTTATTGGGCAGTTGTTCTTTGAGAGTTTGTTGTTGGGGATTTACAAAGCAATGGTAATCAAAACAGCTTGGTACTGGCAAAAGAACAGACCTCAGGACCAATGGAATAGAATTGAAAGCCCAAAAATGAACCCACAGACCTATAGCCATCTAATCTTTGATAAGGGAGCTAAAAAAATAGAATGGAAGAAAGACAGCCTCTTCAGTAAATGGTGTGGGCAAAATTGGTTAATCCCTTGTAGAAAACTAAAGCTAGATCCTTATATATCACCCTGCACCAGAATTAAGTCCAAATGGATCAAAGACCTCGGAGTCAAAGCAGACAGGATGGAATAGGAGAAACCCTAGGTCTCCTTGGCACAGGCTGAATTTTTCTTAATAGAGACCCAGAAACACAACAAATCAAAGAAAGGTTGGACAAATGGGGTCGTATGAAATTGCAGAGCTTCTGCATGGCAAAGGACATAGCTAGCAAGATCAATAGAAAGCCCATGGATTGGGAGAAGATCTTCATTAGCCATGCAATGGACAAGAGTCTCATATCTGAAATATACCTGATTTATTCTATCATTATGGTTTTTTGGCACATTTGTGTGTGTTTCAATGTGACTGTATGAGTGCTTGGTGTTTGAATTTGTGCGTGTGTGTGAAGGAACCACTGTGAGTATGTGGGTATATATTCATACTTTTTCTGTGTTTTATTAGTGTTAATTCTGAGTATACTTTCCTGTCTTTGGCTACAAGTCTAAGCTTATCTGAAATAATGACCAGCCTCTGGGACAGCAGGGCAAGGCAAGTCTGGCTTTGGAAAACAACCTGAAAAACATCCTCAGGATTGCATTACCTCTGCTAGGGGACTTCATGCTTCTTTTATCATTTGAAAGCATATGCGTGAATGAGGGGTTCCATAATGGCTTATGAACAAAATTCAGTAAATACACTGAAGGAGGAAATAGTGAGAAGGCATTTAAAGCTTTGGCTTTCCTTTACTTTTAAGCTAAAAAGTTAATACTGGATCATAATGAATTACATCAAAAGAGTGAAGTCTCACTGGATTTACCTGTTTTGTTTTGTTTTTTATTCCTGCAGTGCACAAAGCAAGAGGATGATGTTTAACTGATTCTGGAGAACAACATATTGCATGCACTATAATTTGCAATGTTTTACATTGGCTTCAGTGAGTCAGTTCTCACACAATTAATGACTGACAGGCGTGAAGGATGGTAATGTGTGAAAGCAAGCCTGGTTACAACCAGAGCAAGTGGATATCATCTGTCTATTGAAATAGATATCCAATTGGATCTCTAATTGATAAACAGGAACATGAAGGAAACACATTAGGAAAAGCAATTAATAGAACATTAAGGAAGACAGTAGTATGAATATTATAATAATGTACATATCGCTTGGTTATCACGCAGATGTGAAAGCAGAACAGCGAGTCTGTTGTAAGTGTAGAGACTGTTTTGCTCAGTGCCCTACTTCCAGCCTCCAAGACAATTCCTGGTACATGAATGACATGTGTTAACTATATCACTTAATGAGTTAAAAAAATAATCAGCTGATAGATGCAGAAGTACAAGAACACAGCACCTCGTTAGCCTTTTGGATCTAATTCTTAGAAGATGCAGATAAGTAAGCTAACGACCTGGCGCCATTTTGGTTTTCATTGAGTCCAATGAGTGACAAAAGTAGAAAATGCATTCCAGGAGAAAATAGAGACAATGAACTACCTCTGGCAGGTGAGGCGGTACCTTTTGTCTTCAGCCCTGTAAGTCTAGTACAGGAGTTCATGGCCACCAAAGCGCAGATGTCGTTGTCGAACAGCTGCATTACAGGACAGACCAGCAAGCCCAAGAAAGCTCCTGCCTCACCTCAGGAAAAGTGTGGCGCCCCCATCACCATACCAGCTTCCCCACACAGACTCACCCTGTGCGCTCTGCTAACACCAAAGAGAACCACGTTCATGGATCAGAGTTACAAGAGAGCACCATGAGAAGGAGACGCGGGTGGGTGAGTGCTGGGAGACAGGAGGCTTCTGCCCTTCTGCCCTTCCCACTGATGGCAAGCAGCGAGGTGTGTGTGTGTGTGTGTGTGTGTGTGTGTGTGTGTGTGCATGTGCATGCATGGGTGTCTTTTCCTCCTGAGCATGGGCTGGTGACATTATTTTGCGGGTATTTGGAGGCATTATGGCTGAGACACAGTAGGAAATGAATTCTGATACATGCGTCTCTAAGTGTTCAGTATGGTGCAGCTAATTTGTCTAGGGTTAAGTTCCTGTCTCCTCACCCCAGGAATGAGCAACAGTTAAATTTCTTTTTTCTTTCCCCCTGACTGAGCTTGATTCTGAGTGCCGTCTGGAGTCAGCGCAACAGGTGTTGAGCTGGAAAGTTTGGATTCTGAGTTCCAGGCCTTCCTTGCTGGTTCTGCTCCCAGAAGTGCTTCCTCCTTACTGTCCTTCACTCTGAGCCTCCGCTGAAGCCAGTGAGCCTGGGCTTTGCCTTTGCCGAACTTCTGCTCAAGCGCAAGTGCAGGCTGTCCTTGGGAGTAAACAGCAAACTTACTTTTTCTTCTTTCTTAGCTGTTCCTGGGTCCTTTGTCAGCGGTGTCTCTCCCAAATGGATTGATGGGAATGACAAAGGAAGCTGGAGGTTTCCCTATACTTGAATACTTCTCATCTATCTTCCCTTTTGTATGTAGCTTCTTTCCTTATCTTTAGTCATACAGAAAGTTGCGATTTTTGACTACACTGCATGTTGGGCATGTCCCCTCTTATTCTCACCCCTTCCACCCAACCCTTCCCGCACTTTTCCTCCATGTCCAGTTTACACAATGGAGTCTGGACTGCATTCTCTCATGTCCCCTCTTCACCTGCTCACCCCCTCCTCCCCACCCACTTCCCCCCTCCTCCCCACCCGTTCACCCCCTCCTCCCCACCATGCTCCCCCTCCTCCCCACCATGCTCCCCCCTCCTCCCCACCCGCTCACTCCCTCCTCCCCACTCCCTCACCCCCTCCTCCCCACCATTCTCTCCTCTCCTCTCCACCATGCTCCCCTCTCCTCCCCACCATGCTCCCCCCTCCTCCCCTCTTCACCTGCTCACCCCCTCCTCTCCACCATGCTCCCCTCTCCTCCCCACCATGCTCCCCCCTCCTCCCCTCTTCACCTGCTCACCCCCTCCTCTCCACCATGCTCCCCTCTCCTCCCCACCATGCTCCCCCCTCCTCCCCTCTTCACCTGCTCACCCCCTCCTCTCCACCATGCTCCCCTCTCCTCCCCACCATGCTCCCCCTCCTCTCCGCCACATTCCCCCTCCTCCCCACCATGCTCCCCTCTTGCCCCGTGCTGATTTTTATTGGGCTTTGACTTTGTCTTTCTAAAAAACTACTTTTTAAAAATTTGGCATTCTAAAAAGCTATTTTTTTTTCCCAATCAGGATGCTGTTGACGCTCCCTCTTATAGCTCCCTACTGCACACATCTGGTTCGGGATGTTTGGCAGCTGGCTAGGTATGAGATATAAATGAGCCTTTAATAATTTAGGGTCACATTGTCCAAAAAGAAATGTACTCATTACCTGATTTACTATGTACCTGTAACCCCTCTCTATATCACGTTTATCATAGCAATAAAAATTTTAAAAAATATAAAACATAAAAAAGAGAAACTATTTTAGGATCACTACAGACTGTTACTAGTAATTCCAGCCAGAGTCGGTGTAAATGGGCTCTGTCCCAGGCAGATGCAGGCGGGGTTATTATGTGGATTGTTTACTGCTGCGTCTGCATCATAGTCATGTCCTGGAGTTGCTACAACAAAATACCACACGTGGAGCCATTTGAAACTCAAGGTTATTTCCCAACAGTCCTGAAGGAGGAAAGTCTGAAGTGAAGATCGGCAGGTGCCAGGCTTCCTGTTTCCAAGTGCAGGGCTTTCTCCAGGCACCCTAGTGCTCTGCCCTAGCCACTGGGGCTGACCTCCTCTGGGAGTTCTTGACTTGTAAGTGGGTTGAAGTGCATTGCTCCAGCCCTCGCCTTTCACATGGTTTTGTTCCTGCATCCCTGTCACCCTATGTTTATCTCTTCTCTTTCTGTTTCCAGTAGAAGATTGTGCAAATTCACACAGTCAACATACAGTGTTGCTAGTGTAAGGCAAAGACAACAAAACACAAGTAAGGTTCAAGTTAAAAAAGAATCATCCTCTCCACACAGGATTCTTGGGAGTGGTCACATCATGCTAGTTAAGATAGTCTGGTGATCATGGTACATACCAATTTCCTGTCTTCATTTAGAGCATACGTTAATATAGTCCTGTTAAATACAATTCCCAGCAGCCTCGAACTCATCACCAGATTATTCAAAATGTAAACAGAGATGAATTCTAGAAGTCTAGTTTCTTAATTTTAATCAGTAAACACACGTCAGAGTAGATTCAAATGTTTACGAAGTTTGCATAATTAGGTGTTCCATTTGGAAGCCTTAATGTTTCATTTTGTTAAAATTACAGATCTACAGATGAGAATAAAGGACTTTAACCTCTGAAAAATTAGAACTCTACAAAAATTCATCTTATTACAATGCTCACAAGGAACACAGGGCCCAATGGCCCAGTTCTATTACTCCTTCCCCACTGCTTTTCCTTTCCAGTCTTGCAATGCAATTCCCAGGCACAACCCACTTGGAAGATTTGTCAGAGTCCTCATCGCTGCATCCTCTCCACACACTGCGCTTTCAGTGAGGTTTTAGCTTTTTAAGGAGAGAATGAATGGATTGTAATGAATGGCGTGACTCTTATGTATAGGAAAGCTGAGTTCACACTCACAGGAGGATAGCAAAGAGAGAAGACAATTCCAGTGAGCTCAGCAGAAAGACAGGACACCTTCCCATAGGAGGTCAGCTGTCCAGCAGCTGGGAGCGAGGACAGGCCTCTTCTGACCTCTTCATGCCAGAAAAGCTGTGTAAAAGAAAGGTGCTATGCACTGTCAGTCTATTTCTTGATGCAGTCTGTTCCTTAACAGCATCTGAGAATAGCACCTAAATCTAGGTGCTATACATCCACACAATATGCAATGAGAGATTGTGGGACCTGGCGCTGAAATCTGACTTTCTTTAGTTCTATGCTTTCAATGTAATCAAACCCTAACACACTAGAATAACTCTTCATGGGCTCATCTACGTTGGTGTTTGAGCAAAACCGGGGTATAGTAGCCTTGCCAAGTCAACTCATAAAATCATCACCAGCAGCATAGAGTCAGTGATGATAGAGATCATGACCATCCAGAGACAGAGACAGAAACAGAGAAAAATGGAGAGCTAGAAAGTCAGAGGAGGGAGTCTACAGGGGAAGAGAGAGATAGAGACAGACAAAAAGAGAGGTAGAGGTAGAGAGATAGAGAGGTAAAGATAGAAAGAGAGAGGTAGAGAGAGGTAGAGATAGATAAGAGAGAGGAGCTCCTGGATCCGTTTGGTCATGCCTGAAAACCATCTCTGGGATCAGTTATGGGAAATCTTCCAATCTTACATCAGAATCATTTCGCATGGGTTCCCACCAGGAGATGCAGCCTCCACCTCCATTCAACAACCCTGTCACCCATGCTTCCTTGAGGAGTTCCACGGCTGTACCTGGGGCCACCTCTAGTGTGAAATGTGTAACTACAAGCCAACATGCAACAAGCCCAATTCCACCATAGCAAAGGTTCTACTTTTCAAAGACCGCCCCTGTGTTGATATGCACACCTGAGTCTGAACTCACAGTTTTAAAAGATGGTTTGGACCCTTTCGTGGTTATAAAACAAATTGGTTCTCTTTCTCTTCAGTATTTCAATTGGGTACTTTTTGTTGTTGTTAGTCCTGGGGCTTGAACTCAGGGCCTGGGCACTGTCTCTGAGCTCTTTTGCACAAAGCTAGCACTCTACCATTTGAACCACAGTGCCACAGTTCCACTTTGGCTTTTGTGGTGGTTAATTGGAGGTAAGAGTCTCATGGACTTTTCTGCTTGGGCTGGTTTTTAAACTGCATCCTCAGATTTCAGCCTTCTTATAGCTAGGATAATAAGCATGAGGAACCAGTGCCCAGCAACTTAGATGCTTTTGGTTAATATGAAACAGCCAGATGTGACCTTGGGAACTCTTTGAAAGATAAGGAGCTGGGTAGACATATATAGTAATTACTACACGTCTTTCCCGTCACTCTCCCCTGAGAACATTGCAAGGTCACATGCAATCATATGCACACACACATATTAGGACCATGACAACAATATGACAAAATATTATTTTATTGATAGAGTAGTCTTAACATAGTTTACAGGCTACTATAACTATAAGCTTTAAAAACGCAAAGTAGCTGTAAGGAAGTTATGAATGTTTTCTCCCTTTTTTTTTTAAAGGAAATCAATGAAGGTCTAAAATTTTCTTGAAGAAAATTTGCATTTATGCCAAAATTAGTAAAATCTGGTTCTTAGTAGATAGTTTTTGAAATGAGTAGACTGACTGATTTACATTTTTCCTTGTAGGAAAGTGGCAAGAATGATTGAACACTGACAATTGAGGCATGAAAGGGAGGTCATTTCACCTGGAGTATCCACCTGGGCAATTAGTGTCTTTGACATTAACTGGGTGATTAGAACATTTTTTCCTTAATTTGATCCAGGTTATCAGCCTTTATGAGGAGTCAAATGGATTATGACTATATACTTTTATGTTTCATATCTTAAATCATCAACAAAATATGCTACCAAATTTTTATTCTACATGCATTAAATGCTGCTTGCCCATCTGAAAACCACAGGAATCAGAGACATCAGCTATTACTATTTCTATGCTGTCCATCACTCCCTCTCTGCCAGGATTCATATGTGAAGATCAGGGAAGATCAGCCAAGAGGAAGAGTTTGGGACTTTGGCATACTTTAAACACACACACACACACACACACACACACACACACACACACACACACACACAATTAAATAAGGAATTTGAGAATGTCAGTGGAGACACAGTCACGGGAAAGAAATCAGATGTACGACTTGCATGAAGAAGTTATATCTTTGAAGGGTCTAAATCACAGAAATGACATTTCATATGTGGTTATCACTGCCTAAATGTGAAACTTGGAGACTTGTCCATGTATCTGACATAGACACCAAGAAGACAAATAATATTCGACCTTGTATTTTAAACATAAGTTTGTGGACTTCATGAAATTTTACACCAACGGTACCACTGCTCCACTTCTTGTTGGAAAAAGAAGTAAATCCACTGTGGGGTCTCCATCGGTCCCCACCTGATTGTTATTCCTTCAGGATATTTTGTATTAACCTCAGCTTCTTTCTTTGAAGGCTGGATACCAGATTCCCTTGTGAAACTGCTCAGATGTCCCTCTAGGGCTTGCTCAGATCTCTGAGACTCTTCACTGATACCGCCAGGCAGCCATGTCCAAATGGCCATGTAACTACAGTGGAATGGACACTCTTCTGGCCCCGTCACTTTGCAGGAATGTGGCCCCGGTGGTGCCAAGTCTCAGCCCCTCCTGCTAGTGTGGAAAGTCAGAGGCCTGGGACCCTGAGCAGCCAGACGACATCATCTGGAAATGCTGACAACTCTGAAGTTTTCCAGTTAAAATTACAAGACTGAGGAGCTAGTAACAACCATGCACCAGGAAGTGTCCTGCTTACCTGTTTGTTTAGAAGGCTAGTAAGAGGATTTTTAATATTTTCACCACAAAGACATGATCAACGTGTGAGGAGCAGACCTGCTCACTGAAGTGCTCACATCACCTGTTTAGTGTGTGCCTTTGAACACCACATGCTACCCTCTAATGGCTACACTTTTATTGTAAACTTACTGAAGAAGGCAAAACCTCTTGGTTAGCGTTCCAAGAGTGATCAATTCAATAAGGATATAATAGTGATGATGGTGGTACAAATATGAGTGATGCCACTCTAGCCCATGAATGTGATTCTGTGCCACGTTACTTGACAATCCCAGATCTGCGGTGGAACAGAGCAAGACACCTCTAGCGGTCAAATAGGAGCTTTCTCATGTACAGCGCACACCGTGCCACTCCACACCGAGCTGAGGGGTAAGGCTCTGGGCCAGGGTTATGGTTAGCCTGAGAGATGGATACTCATGGGCTTTTCTGGGGGGCTTTGAGCTCAGTCTTCTGGAGATCACTCTCATATAGCTAGGGTGACAGGTGTGAGCCACTGTGACGAGCTGTTGGCGGGAAATGAGGTCTCTACTTTTTTCCCCCATGCTGGTGTCATAGTGTGTTGTAAGGTGAATCATCCCCAAAGCCACATTTAGGTGGATGGAACACTGCAGTCTTTATTACACAGTTAGCAGGCTTCAGGCAGCCAGTGTTAACAAAAAGGCCTGCAACCCCTAATACACCCAACGTGGTTAGGAAACAGGCCAGAGAGGAAAGAACAGAAACAATACCAACAAACCAGCTCTGGTGGAGAACTGAACTGGGACACCATGAGATGAGCCAGGAGACAGGACATGATCACAGAGACACACATGGCATAGCATAATGGCGGCTGGGCTGGTCCAGGCCTAAACAGGGTGAGAGCAGGGGACAGATCCACAGGAAATTCCCAGTCCCAGGCACTGGACTGAAAGGTTCAGTAACCTATCAGCTGAGTTCCTGCCCCTGTCTCCAGGGATCCAGGCATGCCTATCCCCTGGGATGCGGGTGATGGGCAGGGGGCGTTTCCTTCCCCCAGCATGAAGCAAGATGCCAGGCCCTGCCATCCACCATGCGGCCAATATGGCGCCAGCCTCCTTACTTTAATTGCAACCTTTCCAATCTCACCTTCTCTGAAGAAGCTAACTAAGGTCACGTGTGTGAACCAGTGGTGCCCAGCTTATTTTGCCCTTTTTAACATGGATTATATTTAAGTAGACTTAGAAGTCTATGTTGTCTAAAGTGTGGAAGATTTTATCAGGTATTTTAGATTGTATTATTTTACTTGAGAAGTCTGTGAAACTTCTCTTCCTCTTTAAAGATTTGTGAATTACTTTCCTCTGATAACTCTGATGGTTATACTTCTGTTTTTAATATTAAGAAATATTATCCCGATGGGTGTTTTCATTTTCATAGTTGTTTTCTTCTGGGATTTCTAATATGCAAATGTTAAAACTTTTGCTTTTCCTTTTCTTTTTAAAATTTGTATTATTATATTTAAGTAGTTGTACAAAGGAGTTGCCATTTAACAACGCAGGGTATAAATATAATGCATCCTGATCAATTCAACCATTCTCCCCCATTCTTTTCCTTCCCACCTTTCTCTCACTCTTCTTAATTCTGTAGGATATGCATTGTAATCCTACCTGCATGTTCCCTGTCTTCTCCTCTTCATTCATCTACCCCTTTCCCTTGACCCAACCCCACTCTTTCCAGTAGCTTCTGCCTGGTGTTTTATTTTGTTGAACTTTGTTTTGGTCTTTCTAAGGAATTAAGTTGGGTGATGTGTAAGTACAAACAAATGTAGTAAGTGAAATATGGTTAAAACTTTTTCATCATGTAACTGTATCTTTTGTTCTCTTTAATTGATTTTTACCTAATTTTTGGGTCCATTCTTTTGATTCCTCTTTCTGATTAATAATTCCTCTTTAGGTCTCAATATTCTATCACCAAATTAACAGATCATGTTAATGACTTCATAAAGGTTTCAATTATGTATTTTCTACTTGATTCATAATTATCATTTCAGTTTTTTGCTGATAGCCTTCACTTTCATCTAATCTATTTATCACAACGTGGTTATAAAATTTAAAGTTTGTATTTGCTCATTTCCGTGTCTGTCTAGCTGAGAGGAATATATCTGTTTTCTACAGGTACACATATCTTTTTCTATTTCTTTTTAAATTTTCTGTCATTTGAGCATGTCTTGCTTTTGTGGTTGCTGTGAGCTGCATGTTTCTATAAGAGGTTATAATTTTACTTTTTGTAATCAGATATTTTATCAACAATCATCATCCTCCCCCTCAAGATATTGATAAATTAGGGATTCTAAAACTATCAGTAGTGGTAAGTTTACTCCTTGGTGCTTCTTTTATCTCTATTACAAGCATGCTCATTCTTTTTCTTTCCCTTTGTGATACTGGGGTTTGATCTCTGCACCCTTTCCCCCCTTTTTGCCTGGCCTTCCCTGGACTGTGATCTTATTTATGCTCTCTGTGCAGTTTGGTAGATTTTCACTATCATACCCACCTTATTAGATGAGAGGATGTCTCTCTCACTAACATTTTTTCCTTGGCTACTCTTGAACTGAAATCCTTGAGCTATTCCTACTCAGTATCTTGGGATATAGCTGCGAGCTACTATGTTTGCTTTCACTTAATCACTGTGAGGAACTTTTAAACAGATACCTCCTTTATTTGGTCCAGGTATCCAGATGCCCTTGTGTGGAATTAATTCACTAATTTCTGCCTCAAAGCATGGTGGGTCATTGAGCACTGAGGGTTCACTCATGAGTGTGAAGAGTCAGTGATCAGAGAGTCAGACATCTCAGTTTGAATCGAAATCTGTCATTTTCATGCTTTCAGACATTTAGAAAATTATACAACTCTTTTTTAGATGAGAGAGGACGTAGTGGGAGAGTCTGGTCTTTGTCATTTGTAAAAAATAAGACCCTCAATAACTATTCTCATTTCATACAGATTGTTATATGGATGAAATAAGATTGAGAGACTGAGACAGGCTTATATCAGCTTTTCATAATTACACAAAAGATGCTTTTAGCTCTAATTTATATCTTTAGTTGATTTATGTCTTTAGAACAAGACAAACTACACAATTTCTTCTCATAATTGTGCTATTCACCAGAGAGAAAAGAAGGAACAAGGAGAGAAAATAAACCAGTTATATTTTATATTATCTAAAGAACCACGGCTACTTTCTCATGCTCCAATTGCGTGTCCCGTCTTTGAAGCTACATAGCTTTTATGGGCTTGAAGGAAAGATGAACAGACTTCCTTGGCTCTCAGTTGGTGCTAGCCAATCTGGAATACAAGAGAGGCTGAAGTAACTTCTACCCTGAATCTGTCTTCCCCACAAGCGCCCCTAGGGAAGCCTGCCTGTCTCCATAAGTAGCAAACTGAACCTCTAGAGCATTGGCATCCTTCCTCCTTCACGAGATTCCTGGGGAGCAGGGATCCTCAGCTCCCTGGACTAGCTGAGGCTCAATTATTTGCTACCCTGGCCGCTCCAAAGCTTTGCCAATGCTGCTGTTTCCCTTGGGGTCGTTTTCAGTACTGTTTTGATACACAGTGCCTCCATTACCAATCCAAAGAAGCACCCCCCTTCCCTCCTGCCCAGCCACAAGGCCGCTCCTGTCCCCCAAGGGTCTCACTACCCTCCCTCCCACCTGACCCCTTCCCCCTCCCTCCCCCCCATCTCAGCATAACCACCCCCTTGCAGCACAGTGTGCCAGTCTCTAGTTAGGTCCTGATTCAGCCTTCTTTTTCATGGTTGCCTATCATTTTTTATTTATAGAATGGATCAGAACTTTGAATTAACATTTGTTGGTTATCATGGCGGGTTAGCGACTGTATTTTCTCAAGGTGCAGCAATGCTCTTTTTATTCATAAAGGTGAACACCCTACTTGTCATAGAATACAAAATAATCTTTTGTTAAATGTGTTTTGGAAAAGACATATGGCATGAACTCCTTAATACCTATCTACTGTCCTCCTCAAGGGGGTGTGCGGGAAATAAGGAACGTTCAGATGCTGTGCTGTGATCATCCTCCTGTGTGGCTTCTCTAGCACTTAGGATAAAATCAGTGCCCTGTGTGTATGTAGGTGTCAGTGTGCATAAATAGGAGTGTGTAAGCTTGTGTTTGTGAGTGTGTGCATTTCGATGTACTTTCATTTGTTACCTTGGCACCTTTTGTCTGTGGGAGCAGAAAGCCATATTAGCTTCTTCTGACTGGATACTACTGTTTCACCTCTCTGGGTTCTTGATTTCTCTGAAAAGCAATGATTTGCTTTGGAATAAATGCTGGTTATTGTTTGGCCCATCCTCCCTCCCCATGAAGCTCATAATCTTTAATCCATCTCACTGAAATGCAAGTGAAATGTTATCTAATTTAAATTAGAGCATTATCTCTCTTCTAACTATTAATATAATGTATATGAGACAAATCAGAAGTTAGACTTAACCCTGCCCTCACATTTCTTAATAGATCTTCAACTTCATAAGAAATATCACACAATATTTCCAAGTATCACAGTGGTAGATGCAAGTTTTCCCGAAACTGCAATGTTTCATTGAGAAGCCCAGATTTTTATACAATAAAGCAAGAAAATAGCAGAAATCCAATGCTATCGGCTGTTTCTCTTGGTACTGACAGCTCACTGTATTCATTTATCAGAAAATATTTGCTAACTGTGTTTGAAGAACCATAGTTTGCCTTTCTTTCACATAGAAAGGGTGTTCAGTGGAAAAGCTGGCTAATAAAATTTGCAAGTCAAATATCTCCATGAATGATTTATCTTGAGCTAATTATTGCATTTCTCATTATAATACAAAATATCTGGAAAATGAATGAGTGCTAAGAGGTTGAGGTTTAATGGGTTTTGATGTTTCATCACGAGCATGGCTCAGTGTTCCTTTCAAACTTTGTTTTGCTGGGTGGAAGTGTGTGACTGCTAACAGAGTTTCATGCTAATGTCTCAAGTGATGCTTCACCATGGCTTTGTGTCACCGTCAAAAATGCCAGCAGAGCTCTCTGCCAGCCACCACCAGCCTATCCTACCCAGGCTGGCTTGGAGCCACGGTCCTCATACCTTGGCCTGCTGAGCAGCTAGAATGTGCACAATTGACAGGCATGGCCACCTTACTATAAAATTTAAGTCTATTTTCTAAGTGTAACACATCTGACAGTCTGTTTATTACTGACATCAACTTAGAAGAAGCACCTCTGAGAACTTACAGCATTCCAAAATTAGATGAAAATATATAGTCACATCCAAGTGGTGTATAATTTACTTCTTCTCAATGCATGTGACTTAAATGTATTTACATCAAGACCTCAATTATAAATATTTAATGATACTTTGTGGATAAAACAGCTACTTGTCAGTTTTGATGTGTGAGGCATTTGTCTACAGTCCAAACTTTGCACATTATTAAATCAGGACTTCTGAATTTGGCTGAGTTACAACTCACAGTTTCCCTGGTTTGAAAGACTTCCAGGGTGACAAAAACAAAAGCAAAAACCAAGAACCCCACCTGTGCCATGTAGAAGCTACTCTAAAGTAGAATGCACATTTTCTCTGACAGTAAGACATCAAAACGAAGTGTACTTGTTTATGATGAATGCTGAAGTGAGTACCATTACATTGGCCAATTTTCTGTTCATTTGGTAGTTTCAAATTCACCAAATGAATGTTCCTTTTGTTCCATTCCAACAGTGCGAAACGCTCTCCACAGGGAAGGATGATTGTTTTGACGGAAACATATTTTTGGCAGGCGATAAATGATGTCATGTGGTAGAGATAGCAGCGCTTTACCAGGTGAAGGGCTTGGAGGAGAGATCTCGTCACCCAATAGCTCCCTCCAGTGCCTACTTGCCAAGTGATTCTTTTTTAATATATATATTTGTTTTTATTGTGAAGATACTGCACAGAGGGGCTATAGTTACATGAGTAAGGTAATGAGTCCATTTCCTATCTAGCATTGTTTTCCCCTCCTTTGTTTTTCCCCTTCCCTCCCCACCTCCCCAACTCCTCCCTCCCCCTCCAAGTTGTAAAGTTCATTTTCAGCATAGTGTCTTGTACATCTCATTGTTATGGTGGGTCAACCTGTGTCCCTATTTAAGCATTTTGTTATTTCCTGTCCCCTCTCCATAGTTGATTCCGGTTGCCAGGTAATTCTGAGTCACAGAGCTGGCAGCCCCTTCCCTGCCCACCAGCCATTTCCAGTTCCTCTGCCAAGTCCAAGTTCCTCATCAGAAAAGATCTCAACAGGAAAAAAGGAGGCTCTGCGTGTGGCAAACAAAGGGGGAACTCTCCTGGATTAGTCAGCTTTCCCTCACTATCACAAAATGCCCAAGGCAGGTTAAGTGAGTGAAGACAAAGGTTTACTTTGCACATGCTTCTGGATGGTCTGGGGTCTCGTGGAAGTAGCCTGTGGCAGAGTGGGGGATCACAATCAACTGGAAGGGAGAGAGTGACCGGGCCAGGCTCAGATTGTCCCCACTGCCCTCCCCCCTCGGGTCTGCTCTCCAGGCCTTGCTCAAGTGACTCTGTGTCTCCTGCTTTTTAAAGGTTCCTGTTACTTCCTCTCATTGCTACTCAAACTCAGATCCCAGCACCTCAGCTGTCCTAGCGGGCATGCTGAAACTGCACAGGCACGGGCTAGGTGGGGAATTAGGAAATGTGATGGAAGAGCTGTAGCTTGCATGTTGGTATGACTCGGATCCTGGTTTGCCGGCATGACTAGAATGGCTTGTGACCTACAGGGGTGTGCTGCTGACCTGGCCGCAGCCCCGGTACTTACAGACGGTGCCAGTGCCGTGTGACAATCCAAGGCCAGAATGCCACCTGCTCTGTGGGTGCAGCTGATGACACCGCCTGGTGTCTGAGAGTTAGACACCCTCCTTCCAGCCCTACTTACTTGTCTCCCGAAACTCTGGCCCATGGCGTTAATGGTCTTTGATGCATAGCAAGCCACAGAGTACAGGCACCTGGGCACGCACTTCAGCTCTGGGGTCGCGGCGCCACACACCCTTTTCCATTTCAGACTGGGGAACCTGGGGACCTGGGGACCTGGTGCTGGGAAGGGAGCCGGTGTCCTCCTGGGGGCTGGGGGAGGGCTGGGGTGATGGGTCTTCAGAGAGAGAGGGGGCGGGGAGAGAAAGAAAGGGAGAGAGGGAGAGGGAGGGAGAGAGAAGGAGGGAGAGAGAGATCCTCTGAGCCTAGGAAGCTCTGACTTGTCTCTGGGCCCCCTCACTCCTCCAAGGTCATAGTTCCCTGCAGACGTCCAGATGTTCTATCTATGGCTCATCTCCTGAGCATAGACACAGAGGCTCATGGCTGTGGACTCCACCCTTAACCATAAACACAAACATCAACATTGATGCATTGGCACAAAAGAAACTCCACATTGCATCTCCTGCCCTGTAAATGTGTGAGTTCCAAAAGGCTAATACTACAGCAGAAGTAAGCTGCTCTTGCAGTTTCACAAGCTTTGAACCTTTGCGGCTTTGAATACTGCCAGTCGCCACACAGCTGTAAAGGTAAATACAGTTTTGCAAGCCAGCTTCCTGGCGGGGCTCTGGGCTTCCCATCGTGGTTTGAAGTTCCTAAACATCTTTCTCAGAATGATTTCAATCAATACTTTCCATAAATGCATTTGGCAGGTGTTTGATGTGTGCTGTTTCCCATACACAGAATGAGGGCTTTGAAGGGATTTACATAGTCCAAGGTCATGTGACCTGAGCTTTCTCATGCAGAATGACTCTAGATTAATTTTTACTCAGCATGTTGTTACAGAATATATAAAGTTAAGTGAAGCCATTTTGTTTTTTTTAAGGTTATTACCAGTTTCCTAGACTACCAGAGGAATTATTTCACCCATTAAACCATAAACTGAAAGACACCAAGTCCTGTCACATGGGCGATAACAACTCTGTTGGTCTATGTGTTTGGTGTCTGTTGCTTTTGAGGACTGTGTGCTGTGGGTGTGGGCAGCTGTGGATTCTTCTTATATCAGGAAGTGCCCACTTTCAAATCTTTCCATGCTGTTTTTATAGAATGGGAACTTTGTTGACACAGGTAATCCTTTATTGTCAAAATTTCTCAAGGAACAAACACATAAAAAAAAAACCAGAACCATGAAGTTTTAGATACCATCACCCGTATTGAAAACCCTCTTTTTCCCCCTCCAGTCTCTATCGTTGTGGGAAGCTATCTGTGTCTCTCCCCCTAGTGGACAACGTCAGCATTACACCATGCGGGGCACCCAGCGTGCTCCTTTCTAGGGCTGATTTGAAGGCCTCATTTTCTCCTCATTCACAACAACTCCATGCGGTAGACACAGTTATCGTTATATTTCCGGGGTCTGAGGTTCATTGCATTGAATGAGGGAACGTGCCCACGGTATAAGATTAGAAAGTGACATTGCCGGATTCTGAGCCCAGTTGTTATGGATCCACAGAACAATGAGGAAAATGCGCCCAGAAATGCTGAACTCCCAGAAAGATCCACTAACTCTCACACTCATTTTGCAAACGGTTTCCTATATCGATTCGGATCATGGAATTTAATTTTGTGGTTCATAAATATACTGATCAAAACATAAGCAATGCATTATCTTCTCTCATTTATGTCGTGTTCAATAAAGAATGTCCTGCTTCATCATCAAATTAACCATATACCGAGAAAATGAAGGAGCTGGTCCAGTTTCCAGTTGGGGAGCAGATGAGGCGTGGAAGCATGAAGAGGTAGGGAGGGTCTCTAAGCTGCTGCCGCCTCCTATGAGAGCCTTAGACGGAGTCTCACTTCCTGCATGACACCTAGTGTGCTGGTGCTGGGAAGCCAGAGCAGCCCTGTGTGGCCAAGCACCTCCGCAGAAGAGCAGCCCAGATGTGCTGAGCAAGGAAGAGACACTCAGGGACCTTCCTGAAGGATCCAGGGTCTGGAGAGGCTGGGAGGAGGGAAAGGCCACCAGGGAACAGAGCTGTGATGTCAGAGGCAAACATAGGTGGGCAGTAGGTAGTGATAAGACGATGTACAGAGATGGTTCCAGGGAGAAAGAGGGTGTATTAGGGGATATATTAAGGTAAGGATAAAGATTGAACTGTAGCCAAGGTGAAAGGAATGTTGATTAGGAGAGTCTGTAGGTTTTATCTGGCATTGGAGAGTATTAGGAACTAGAGGAGCAGAGGACGGACCGCTGCACCTTTGCTCTTCGGTGGTGAGGGCACTGAGCATCGTGAGAGTGACCTCATTGACCTCATCTCACTCCCACCCAGATTCAAGTCACAGGAAACAAATCTGAGGCTCAAAGACGATAATGAACGTTCCCCTGGTCCTTGCCAACGAGGAGAAGGCACACATGCGGAGCTCTGTTGTTACATGGAATTTTGTGCTGTCAGAAGCTTCGATATTTCACCCGTGACCTTGGGAAGATGTATGGTCAAGTTTCCTGAATATCTGACCACACACATGTCCACAGATCTTGAATAGATTTTTTCAAGGAATTTTGCTGAATTTGAATTTGGCCCATGGAAGTACCCAGTTATTTCATTTCCTCCTACGTCCAGGAGGAAGCTGGTCTGGCCGGCTTCCCGATCAAATGCATTTTAACACAGCCTCTGGCTGCCTCTTAATGGTGTTTTTAGGGCAGCAGCTAGAGGCCAAAATTGTATTCTAGAATTAATTTGAAGTTGTCTAAAAACTTACCTTTCATAATAATGAATCAGACCAAGCTGGAAGCATGATTAATTTAATTATAATTGATTTTGTATGTAAATTGATAGTCATTTGCATATTCTGAGTCCCATGGAATTATTGTTTTCTTTCACCATTGTCAAGGTGGAAGAAGGACTAAAATATACAAAGAAGCAATGCATTTCCTATAATTAGAAGGCAGCTGCTTGGGGGGAGGGGAGGAGCTATATTAAGTGAAGTAAGCCAGGTCCAAAGAAACATAGGCCCCATAGTTTCCCTTATCTGCAATAACTAGTATATGTCTAGGACAAGCAACACAGGTCAAACGCTATGGACATATGACCAGATAAGATGATGCTAAGTAAAATGAAGCCAAAGACAGGGACTCAAGACTCCTGTAGAGTAAACTCACACTCACACTGCCAGGAACTTCTCTTTCTCAGTGTGCGTTGTGCACACAATTCGAAACAGCCAGTTGCACTGAGGGATCCTGCCATGTGGGCTGGAGAATGGAGCACTTCCAATTGCTCAGCGGCCAAGCCAGCAGGAGCTCAGCTTCTGTGGCACCATCGCTGTCAGCCCATGACGATCCAGGCTTTTTGTCTCCTCCACTACTAGTGACCAGGCCAGGACCTTGCAGTGGCATCTCCAGGCGCTGGGCTGCGGCCTGGCTCCTTCAGCCTGACTCCTCCCTCCCGCAGTGACAAATAGCACGTCCTCCAAAGCAGCGACACACTCCTGCTCCATCTTACCTCTGTGGGCCGTGCCCTGCCCCTTCTCCAATTCTTCCCCCTGGTTGACAGCAAAGCTGGACTGACCCTGGTACAATTAGCTTCTCTGGGGGTCACCCTTGCCACAGATGCGAGCATGTGGGTATTCAGCAATAATAACAAAAATTCAGTAAGGGCTGCGGTGGCAGAGCAAATGAGGAATGGATCGGGTTCTCCTCAGTCCCCTGACAAGAACGACGACTGAGGAACAAGTGAAGCAATGGACGTTGAACAGACAAGAACACTAATGTGTGTGTGTGCGCGTGCACCTGTGTGTGTGTGTACGTGTGTGTGCACCTGTGTGTGAACCTGTGTGTGTACGTGTGTGTGTACCTGTGTGTGCACCTGTGTGTGTACGTGTGTGTGCACCTGTGTGTACGTGTGTGTGCACTTGTGTGTGTATGTGTGTGTGTGCACCTGTATGTGTACGTGTGTGTGCACTTGTGTGTGTGCACCTGTGTGTGTGTGTGCACCTGTGTGTGTGCGTGTGTGCACCTCTGTGTGTGTGCACCTGTGTGTGCACCTGTGTGTGCACCTGTGTGTGTACGTGTGTGTGCACCTGTGTGTACACCTGTGTGTGTACGTGTGTGTGCACCTCTGTGTGTATGTGTGTGAGTGTGCACCTGTGTGTGTATGTATGTGTGCACCTGTGTGTGTGCACCTGTGAGTGTATGTGTGTGCACCTGTGTGTGCGTGTGTGTGCACCTCTGTGTGTGTGCACCTGTGTGTGCACCTGTGTGTGTGTACGTGTGTGTGCACCTGTGTGTGTATGTGTGTGAGTGTGCACCTGTGCGTGTCCTGTTTCCTGGCCTCTGGGCTTTGGCAGGCTTGGGCAGGAGATTCTGCTCTGGCCCCCAAGGCCATTCTCCCAGGCAGCATGAGAAGGGGAACGTCTCGGAACCTGGGGCAAGAGAGTCCCCGCAGGCACGGGGGCGATGGCTTGGGCGCCCTCGGGAAGCAGGACTGGGGAGACCAGGGCGGGGAATCCTCAATTCCAGCAGCGGGTTCCTGCGTCCTGGTGTTAGGACAGGGAACATTTGCACCCGCCGGTCACAGGCCTGAGGATCATGATAAATGAGAGAAATGCAGCTGCGGCCATTCTGAGCTGCGAGACCACCACGCACAGGACGCTGCTCCCAGGCCGGCCTAGCGGACCCGCGGGGCGGAGGGTGGGAGGGTGCGTCATTCATTCATGCACTCAGCCCTGGGCCCGTGGGGTGGAGGGTGCGTCATTCATTCATGCGCTCAGCCCTGGGCCCACGGGTGGGGAGGGAGGGGTCCGTCATTCATTCAAGCGCTCAGCACTGGCCTCTGACCACCGCATTAGTAGTAATGACTCCACGTTTCATAAGGAACTTTATGGTTCCCAAAGTTGCTTACCATCTTTTCCACGGTCCACGTTACAATAAGATTGTTACACCATTTTTTTTTTTTTTGGTCGGCCGTGGGAGATTGTTACACCTTGTCTCCCCTCCTTCCCCTCCTCTGCTCCCTTCCTCTCCTCCCCTCCCCTCCCCCTCCTCTGCTCCCTTCCTCCCCTCCTCTCCCTTCCCTACCCCTTCCCTGCTTCCCCTTTCCTTCCTGCCCCTCTTCTCTCTTTCCACTTTCTTTTTCTCTTTTCGGCTGGTGCCGGGGCGGCGCGCCCTCAGACCGTGGCGTTTTCTCAGGATTCTTAATTTCGGGTCCTTGTGTTTCCACGGTTTTATTATCACCACTTAGATGCATATCAAGGTTTACTTTTTCCATGTCCATGTAGTAGATCATGAACCTCAATCATATGCCTCTCCTCCCCTCCCCTCCCACAGTCTCCCCGCCCTCTTCTTTTCCTTCATGAAGGAAGAGGCAGAGATTCTTTCATTGAATGATTCCTGCTACTGTCAGGTTGTTGAAACTAGAAGCTATTCCACTGTATAAATGTCATTTTGATTCTAACACATAAAAATAATCTTGCAGAAATAATATGGTAAGGTTCATTTTTATTACTTGTTTAACTGTAATGAATGGCGTTGTTACTTATGATGTTTCCGATATGCCACTGCCAACCTCTTCCTGGATATTTTCTGCTAGTGTTGCTGAACACCAAGTGTAGGAAATAGGAACTTGAAAGAAGAAAAACTTTGATCTCTCTTTCCACATAGATTGCTTTCTTCACTTTTCTTAGCCCTCTGCATTGTTTTTATAGTTACCCCAGTTACACTCATTTCAGCAAATAGATCATCTTTTATTGTAGAATTAAATGCATGTTCTAAAGACAAAATGATCTTATTTATTGCAGATTTATTAGTGTGAGTATGAATTCCCCTGGGAATTCTTTTTTTCCCATACTTTGTCCACCATTTGCATCAGATGAGGTAATTTATTCTCTTACATAC
Source organism: Dipodomys merriami (assembly GCF_024711535.1). Classification (NCBI taxonomy): domain Eukaryota; kingdom Metazoa; phylum Chordata; class Mammalia; order Rodentia; family Heteromyidae; genus Dipodomys; species Dipodomys merriami. The sequence continues at coordinate 5,415,645 of NW_027204715.1, read as the reverse complement.
AATTACATGACAAAATTCCTTTTAACAAATTTTATCATATGATAACTCATTATTCAGTAGCCTGTCATGGGAATAAAACATAATTGATCTAGGACAACCCAGGTAGAGGAAAGGGACAAATCAGTAGAACAAGCAAAAACAATTCTCCCATCCCAATGCACCAAGACAGACATGAAAATTCTTCATCCTGTGGCAATTTTGCAAATTGGTGGTAGAGGGATTTCTTTGTCTACCAAGGGTTATATAAGAAATGACAGTGTCCCAAGGCTTGATTGCTATGGAAGACTATTACCGTGTTCTGGAGTAATTATACTTTTTCTTGATCATAGGTATATAGGAAATATCAAAAGTATCTATGTATACACTTGCTGCTGAGACATGAAACCTTCCTTTTCTTTTTCTTTCTTTCCTTCTCTCCTTCTTTCCTTCCTTTTTTTTTGCTCATTGTATAAAGACATGAACATTCTCTATTCAGTATCCTTTGCTAGCTTTTCAGCAATAATTAGGGAACACCACAATGTTATATATCATGTGGAGAACACAATTAGACTAAAACACACTGAAATTATACCTTTATTGTACTTTTCATATGTTGTAGGAAGAATGAATATATTGTAGGCAACTACTTAATTTTCCAAAAGATTGTAGGCACTCATCTACTGTACCTACAGTATTTGGGGAAATTGATCTATATTTCTACCATCGACTAGAAATAAAAGCAAATGTATGAAAAAATTGCATCTACGTTATGTTCTTCCAAATCTAGAAATTATATTTTTGTGTATCTTTACAAATTGTACACAAACCTGAAATTTGTTTAGAAGTGCCTGGGGTCTCTGGGCCGTGCTTACTCCCCAGCTGGCAGGAGAGCCCTGGGGGATGAAGCAGGGGGGGGGTCCTGCCAGTGGGGCTCTGCCATCAACTTCCAAGTGTCAGCCGTGCGATGCACAGATTCATTTGTGATCCAGATTGGTCACAAGAAGCTTCTACTAAAACAGTGATAAAGAGGGGAAAAGCAAAATAATAAAACTTCTTTTTTCCATTTCTTGAAGTTCATTTTGATAAACATCATTTTATATGATCATCTGCGCATAGTTATTGGGCCTTTGTGATCCTCTTCTATTACCTGACAGTAACTGTTACCAGTATTGTTACCAATAACAATTGAATAGAAGAAGATTCCTTAAGAAGAATAATCCCTAAGAATGAAGGGAAGGAAGCAAATTAACAGGAACCATGGATTCTGAGCCATCTACTCAAAACTACTGTAAAATATACTATAGAAAAATTGTAATCACTCATTGATGAAATTATATAGATCAGTCTGTAGTCTAAAATAATAACACACTACAAAGCAAAAGATCCTTGAGGTCAATTGTAAATCAATTAAGGTCAATTATAAACTAAGTTAAAATAGTCTACACAAAAGTAATCCTCATGGAACCAATGTAAACACAGTAATGGAGTAGAAAACTATTACACTTTTCTATTCATCTCAGTCTAGATGAATCGTGTAAAATGAGACATTACTTATATTGAATAAAAGGCTCATTAAGTTTAAGGCTGATCTTTAATTGCTAAACCAATGAAAGAAAGACCGTCAGAGGAAGGAAAGGAGCAGACACTGCTTCTCAACTGTGAAACAGATCCTCCTTTTCATGCTGCCATGTTTGCTGACAGCGCTGTGTCCAGTGGTGGGGAGGAAGGGCCGGATCTGCTGCAGAGAGGCAGAAACAAACCAACCAGCTGCTTTCTGAGCAAATGCAAGCCCAGTGCACCCTTGTGTGTCATGGGCTTCCCAAGAGACCAGGCCTTCAACACCAGGTCATCAAAGGAAGCAATGCTGGCTATGGATACTGTTGAAATTAGAGATTCATTGGGATGACCATAATTATTCCAGAAGATAAGATAGAAATGTGCAAGCCTTGGAGCAAGAAGCAAATGCGATGCTAGTTAATGGTGGAATTGAAAGGGAGCCCAATAGAAACCATTTAGATATTTTCTCAGCTGGGATCCTAGCTACTCAGGAAGCTGAGATCTGAGGATCGTGGTTCAAAACCATCCCAGGCAGGAAAGTCCATAGGACTCTTATCCTCACTTAACTACCAAAAAAAGATGGAAGTCAGGCTGTGTCTCAAGTGCCAGAGCAGAAGCCTTTAGCAAAATAAGCCTAGAGACAAAGTCCAAGACCTGAGATCAAGACCCAGGACTAGCACAAAAAACATATTTGTCTCTTTCGGTTAGAGCTTTGTTAGATGACCAAATGAACTCTGTCCATCCTATTGCAGCCTCTCCTTCCTTTGTTTGTCCAATGCATATGACATAGGGTAGAGTATTGCTGGTTTTCAATGAAGGGAAACACACCTCTTGGGCTCCTTCAAAAGATTAGGTCTTGTAACACATTTGTTTTTCTTGCCCTTCTGGTTGGCATAGAAACTAATCTCATCTCTTCTGTGACTCAGGGTTTCTGCTTTTGTAGATCTCTTAGGATGAATTCGACTACTGATGTTCCTAAAAATACTTTATATTACCTCTAGATTTTTCTCTGCATTTTGGGCAGAATATAGATTGAATTCTGTTCAGAGACCAATTAAAATGACCATACATAGTTAATCTGATGTTTAGTCTTCATGGATATTGTATTTGTGATGCTCTTTCTCAGATTAGATGGTATGTATCTTTTTTCTTTCTTTTTTGGTCGGTTGTGGCATTTGAACTCTGGGCCTGGGCTCTGTCCCTCAGCTCTTTAGCTCAAGGCTGGCTCTCTACCACTAGAGCCACAGTGCCATTTCCTGTTTTCTGGTGGTCAATTGGAGATAAGAGTCTCATGGACTTTCCTTGCCTAGGCTGGCTTTGAACCACAATTCTCAGCTCTCAGCCTCCTGAGTAGCTAGGATTACAGGCGTGAGCCACCAGTGCCCGGCTCTAAGATGTTTTAATACATAAAATTATGTAAAAGTGCCATTACTAATGTTGTTGCTTTTGTCATTAAAATTTTAAAGCACTTATGTCGATTCAAATCTTCAGCCTCAAATGTTGTACACTGTTAATGTGTGCTATCAGGGCTCTCCTTTTGTTCTCTGGCAAGAAGTAATTTTGTACTAAATGCCACTCAAGGCCCATCACCTCGCAGATGACAATGGTTGGGCATGCTGTACGGAGCACCAGCTCTCAAAAGAGGAGGCTCTGAGGAAAACAGGAAGGCCAACAGTAAGCAGCTTATCTAATCCGATCTAATGTAATCTATTATTTCTGATTGTTGGATTAATATGCTGGTTTCTCATGGTTTGGGGACTGCGAAGCCCCATAAGGGAACTCATGGTAATGGCTGCTGGCTCTGAGCATGTTCTCCAGAATTCCCCTTCTTGGATGTGCCAAACACTGAACACAGGTCAAGAGAGCACCTGGAGTCCTGTTGTAGGAAAGCCTTGCACAAACAGGGTCACAGAAGGTTCTGCTCTTTCTCCTCTAGCCATTGTGTTTGTGTTTCTTGCAATAGGTGACCTTCAGAACAGGAAGAGCCCAGGACTTTTTTTTAAAACTATACATCAACAGTGTAGTCCATGACCAGCTGTACTCATTACAATCTGTGGTTGCATTAGCATCAGCCCACTTAGTTAACAGTGCTACATTTTCTATTTGTGTAGAACAATAAAGAGATTTGCCCACTTGGACAAAGCCCAGCAGGGATTCAGAATTTCATCTTCCTTAATTTGCCACTACTCTGCATCTTCCTTTTGAGGGAAAGATCAGATAAAGGTGAAAGACTGATGGGCACCAATTCTCAGAAAGGGAGCTGGCTTTGGAGGACTCTAAGATCCATAGCAATCCTACTAATTAGCACTCTGCCAGTACATACAACCTCCTGTGAGGAGCCGGTGTTGTGTGGTGTCTTCTGCCAGGAGATGAGGTGTAGCTGTCCTAATGAAGACAGACACAGCATGCTCCTACGGTGCTGTGTCAGGCTTCTGGAGGAAGCTACAATGTCTTTTAGCCAAGCACACGCCTGGGTGGCAGGACTTTGTTGATGGGAAGTGGCTTTCTTTCTTTGTCATTCAACTGGCTGTCCCCTGGGCTCTATGACTAAATGAGACTTCTGTCTCCTTATGCTAGTTTGCTTAGGTTTATTTTAAGAAGTAAATTGGTCTTTCTGACAAAGAGAACGCCAATGAAAATACCAGGGAGGTTTAGGTGAGAGATAGAAAAGACGTAACTTAGGAAATAAATGTGATTCATCAGAGAAGGAGATCCGTGAAGGGACAATTTGGGAGGAAGAATCTACTGTCACCAGGGAGGGATTACTCTGGGGGTGTCATTGCTGCAGACTGACTTCCAGGTCACAGAATCGGGGACATGGGACAGATTGTGTTTGGGGAGACATAGACGCAATTCTAGATCTTTATTTGTCTCAGAATCTTTTGAAGTCTACAGAGATGTCAATGGATCCGAGCTAGTGCACTTGTTAAGGTGACTGTATTGCTACTGGGAGTGAAATGCAAATGTTTGAATATCTCAAGCAAAGCAAATGTGATCCTGACAGATATCTCAAACACAAGTAGAGAGGCACATGTTCATACAGATCTCTGCGTGGATGCTTCTGAGAGGTGGACGGTTTCCTGGGAAAAAATGGCAGAGGAACCTGAGCTCTTTCTCTACATAACTCTAATGAAATAAATCCTCTAACCCTTTTTAAGGGAAATGTGTTCACAATGAATCATCACCACCTTTTATTTTTTTAATGTAATTTTTCCAATGGTTTACTATTTTAAAAAGTTACTGGATTTCCAAGTTACTTTGATTTCATGCATTTCCCTTGCACAGAGATTGTTTCCCCAACCGAGGGCTATTTTGTATAATTGCATCACAGATCACGGGCCCAGCAATTGTGTGAAATATAGTCTTAAAGGGGTCGGTTAAATAATCAGACTATGAACAAGCTCCAGGAGCAGCAGCAACACTGTGGCTGCCAATTCTTTGCTTATTGCTCTGGAAGAAAAATCAAGTTCAAAGAGCTGCAAGATGATTGTTACACATTCCCAGAGTAGCTGCACCTGGGACATTTCTGACTGAAATCTATTGATGTCACCTAAGCCCCACCCAGAGCACAGCAAATATTTGTCAAATGAAAGCACACAGAGCATCTCATGGTGACAGGATATCTGTTTCTAAATCTGGTAGCTAAACAAAAACAAAACCCAAGGCTGTGGTGCTGGCCACTTCCCGTGAGTCCTCACTGGGCATCTGAGTACAGAGTCACTTTCGCATCACTGTCTGTGATGTGCTCAGCACTGCCGGTGCTGAGAGTGGATTCAGACCTGGCCTCAGGGCTGCAGCCCTCCCTGGCAGGCACATGCCTTTCTTCCTACTTTCTGCATTCACAGAATCTTACGAACAAGTCACGACAAATAGATGTCATCCTTGTGTAACTGGGCCATATAAAAATGAAGTATCAGGTAATTCCTGATGGATACCCTGATTATCTGCATTTTTCTTTCCCAGATCAATAAGCAATGATTCATCTTACCTGATCTGATATGACTTAAACTTGAAAGTGAAGTCTTAGACAAATGAAGAGAAGACAGTGTGGAAATGCAGTCAAGAATCCAAGGTATATCCTATAAAATTAAGAAGAATGAGGGAAGGGGAGGGTTGGGAGGGATGGGTGAGAATGTTGATCAAGACTCATTGTAATCATGAACTGCTTCATTAATTCCAATTCCTTGTACATCTGCTTAAATATAATCGTGGACTGGTTAATTAAGCATGCATTACTTCACATAGTTATCATTTGGGTCCTGAGAGCCTTTTATGTTCACTTCAGGAGAAGAACACTACCTGTAGACAGACACTTTTCTGTATAATAGATTTTGTGACATTCACTCTCCTGGTTGAACTGTGATTGTCTATTTTTGAACATCATTTCCACACCAGGCTCTGGCAATTACTATGTTTGTGACTCAGTACTTCTATGAGAGCAACAATGGCACACTTTGTGTATGAATATATGATCTCCATGGTATTTGTGGTGTCAGACTTATTTGGCTTCACAGAATCTCCTGTAGACAAATGACAGGATGCATTCTCTTTATGGGTGATAGGCTTACATCATGTATTTACCATATGTTCTGTATCTCCTCACCATTTTGATAAATACTTAGCTTAATTCCATGTCTTTGCTATGGTGAATATTGCACAATAAACATGCCCATGCACGTATTCTTTTTAGCTTTTCTTTTTTCTTTTTGTCCATTGTGGGGCTTGAACTCAGGGCCTGGGCCCTGTCCCAAAGCCTCTTTGTGTTCATGGCTAGCACTCTACCACTTGAGCCACAGCCCCACTATCTGGAGATAAGAGTCTCATGGGGACTTTTCTGCCTGGGCTGGCTTGGAACCACAATTCTCAGATCTCAGCCTCCCGAGTAGCTAGGATTACAGGTGTGAGCCACTAGTGCTTAGCTATTTTTTGACATACACACACATATGCACATATATACACACACACACATATACATATATATATATATATATATATATATATTCAGTGTGAGGTTGCTGGATCCTAGTCTAATATGCTACAGAATTTTTCATAATGGCTGTACTAATTTACATTCCCACCAACCATATACAAGGCTAACAGTTGTTATCTTCTTTTCTTTTGGATAGCAGCTATTCTAATTGACATTGACTAATACACATTTTGTGTCATTAGGAAAGAGAAAAAAGTAGAAGTCATCCAAATTGAAAAGGAGTAAGTTAATTGTCCCTGATTTTTAGATGACATTCTGTTACATACTAGAAAAACAGTAAGAGGCCATGAAAAATCTATTACAGTAATAAAGTCAGTAAAGTTGCACGACCATAAGTAGTGAAAACTCAGTGAATTTACCTACAATGTGAAAAGACAGTTTTAAAAAGTCCTACTTACCTTAGTAAACAGAACACTTAGCAAAAATTTAACTTTGAAATGGAAATATCTCTACAATGAAAACAAGATAACACTGATGAAAAATTGAAGAAGATTCAAATAAATAGAAAGTTATTTTATATTCATGGGAGAATTAATATTGTTAAGTTTTTCATTTTTTCTCTAAGGAGTATATAGATTCAGAACAATTCCTATCAAAATACTAATAGCACTTTTCACAGAAATAGAAAAAGAAATTTCACATAGTACTATAGAAGATCTGAGTATCTGAAGCAATATTGACCAAACAGAACCTTGCTGGAGAGTCAAAATATACAATAGAATTTTAGTAGCCCAAATGGCATGGAATTAGAATTTAAATACACTTAAACACAGTGAGAGAAAATAGGACGTGAAAAATGAATCCACATGCTGAGAGACAATTTATTTTCCACAAAGGCTCTAAAAACACATACTAGAGGCAAAAAAAGTCTCTCCAATGACTGCTGTGTGGAAAAATGGACATTCACATGAAGATTTAAATTAGACAGTGACCTCTTGTCATTTACAAAAACCAACTCAAAATAGGTTAAACACTTAAATGTAAATAAAACCTGAGCTAGGCTCTGGTGACTGCTGCCTAGATTCCTACCTACTTAGGAGGCTGATATCCAAAGATGGTGGTTTGAAGCCAGTGGAGGGAAGGAAAGGCCACGAAACTTTTATCTCCAGTTAACAACCAAAAAGCTAGAAATGGAGCTGTGGTTATGTGGGAGAGCACCAGCCTTGAGTAAAAAAAGAAAAAACAAATGGTTTAAATAGGGATACAGGTGGATCCATTACAACAATGAGATGTACAAGTCATTATGTCGAAAACGAACTTTACAACTTTGGTGGGGTGGAGGAGGGTTAGGTGGGGGGGGGGCGAGAGGATGGGATGGGAGGGGGAAACAAAGGAGGAAGCTACAATGCTTGATAAGAAATGTACTCATTATCTTGCTCATGTAATTGTAACACCTCTGTACAGTATTTTCACAATAAAAAAAAAAAGAAATGTAAAAAAACAATGCTGAGAAACAGAGCCCAGGCTCTGAGTTTAAGCCTCAGTACTGGTACACGTGCGTGTGCATATGCACACACACACATATGCATGCACACACACTCTTACTCATACATGTAAGATTTGAAACTAGGAAATTACTACTATTAGCAGAAATGTTTAGACAAGAATTTTTTTAGTAAGACAAAAAGCATAGGAAAACAAAAACATGCAAATAAGATAGAACAAATATTAAGGCTTCTGCTTAGCACACAAAATAATCCACAACTCACAGAATGGGAGAAATTGTCAACTGTAATATCTAGCAAAGGACTGATTTTAAAATATAAAGAACATCATTTAAATCAAAGATCAAGTTTCAAATTACCCAAGTTTAAAATATGAACAAAAGAACTAATGGTTCAAATCAACAGAATCAGTTCAGAATCATCACTCCAAAGAAGGCATACAAATAGCCATATGAATTTTAGGATTTTTTTCTCTTCCTGTAAAGACTGACATTGATATTTTGATAATTTGTTTTGAATCTAAAATCATTTGGGACAATACGGACATTGTAATAATATTACTTATTTGCTAATACTTAATATTATTATATATATATATTAATATATATAATATATAATGAAATTCTCTGGATTTTTAAATTTTTTGATGACTGCAAAGGTATAATTAAATAGGAGCATATAAAAACGGTATTATAAACTACTATGTATTTTCAAAATAAAATTTAAAATAATCTGTTATTTAAATACTTATTTACCATTTTCAAGTCTTCACATTGCTTTACATATACAAATTTTCATGCAGTAAAATTTGCCTTCAACCTGCAGAAATTTCTTTCTTTCTTTTTCAAGAAAGAAGGGGGCTTGAACTCTGGGCCTGGGCACTGTCCTTCAACTCTTCAGCTCAGGGTGAGCGCTCTACCACTTGAGCCACAATGTCACTTCTGGTTTTCTGGTGGTTAATTGGAGATGAGTCTCACAGCCTTTCCTGCTTGGGCTGGCTTTGAACTGTGACCCTCAGATCTCAGCCTCCTGAGTAGCTAGGATTACAGGCGTGATCCACCAGTGCCTGGCAGAAATTTCTTTAGCATACTTTATATAGAAACAGTTCCATCTGTCTCTCTCCCCGCCCTTCTCCTTCCCCTCTACCTTTCCTTCCCCATCTCCCTCCCTCTTTGTCACACAGACATGGTATTTTTTTATTTCACTAAGTTGGTCTTTAGTCCACCTTCATGATAAAATTAATCTAGATTTAGAATTCTACATAGGCATTTTTGTGATACCCATCGTATCATTCTGCCAGACCCCCTCAGCTACTGTGAATGGTTTTTTGAGAAGGTCAAAGTGACCTTCATCCCAAGAAAAGAAGATGGAGTAAGAGAATAGAAGATTATTAATTGAAAATTTAATTCAGTGTGAAAATATGCCCTTTAAACTAATTCAAGGTCTATGGGCAGAAACTCAGATATTTCAGGTTGAATTGTGTTAAGATTTTAATCTTCGCCTAACCTCAGATCTTTAAAACTTTTGTGTAACCATCCATGCATAAGAATTTTTAGTTTAAAATTATTCCTTAGCTTAAGTCAATGTTATTTTATGTTTTCGATAAAAAGAAGTGAAGGAGAAGTTGGATGAACTTTCTAAATTTTTCTAATCTGTATTCTGCTAATGTGACTCTGTAAAGCAGTACTAGAAAAATGGCAAGTCTCTACAGAATGTCACAGAGTCATTGAATTTCTTTTAGCATTTGAACACAAGTGTCTTCTTAGAAATTTTATAAAATCCTGCATTTTCATCCTTTGATGATGATAACTTTGAACTCATTTCAGTAATAAATGCACAACACAGAACTTTCAGGAAAAAAACACACAAATCCATGCGCTAAAAGGAGAAGAGTGGGTTTTGCCCAAACTTATAAAAACTAAATAAAATTATGAGTATTAACTAAGATAAAGGCAGAACTACACACACACACACACACACACACACACACACACACACACACACACACACACACACACACACACACACACACACACACACACAGACTCACCCTCTTGGGTCTACTTTGGTTCTATTTCCTAGGCTTTCCAAAGGTTCTAGGATTGCCTATGGACATTTATCCTTTTGTAAGGATGGCAGACAGCAATAGAAGCTTTTCTCCTGGGACCTCTGCATTGTACTGAGCCTCTCACCAGCAAAGCCCCAGGACCTCTTCCCAAGCCTCTGCCTTCATCCAGAGGGCTTCTCCTGCTCTCCTCACATTCTACTGCGTCTTTGTGACCAGCTATCAGAAGGTCCATGCATTTCCTCCATAGACAGCAGATGGAAACCTGCTCCCTCCCCCATGGTATAACACCTGCTTTCACTGTATTTGGTGTTGGTATAATTTGTGGAGGGGGAGGGAAAAAACAATCGTTTAAATAGAGATACAGGTGGACCCATTGCAACAATGAGATGATGTACAAGTCATTATGTTGAAAAACAAACTTTACAACTTTGGGGGGGGGAAGAGGGGTGGCAAGGGGGGATGGGAAGGGATGGGAAGGGGAAACAAAGGAGGAGGCTACAATGCTTGATAAGAAATGTACTCGTTATCTTGCCCATGTAATTGTAACCCCTCCGTACAGTATTTTCACAATTAAAAAAATTTTTTAAAAGGGCACGTGGTCTCCCTTGATATACAGATGTTAAATTCAAAATGCAACGATACAGGACAAAGTAAATAGGACTCAAGCAACAAAGGACCTCTTCTTAATTTGCCGCATGGTTTTTAGATGGCTCTGTGTTCTTGAGACCTCACATGTGGTATGGACATATGCACACAAGAGGGAAGGAAGCTGGGGAGGGCACAGAATCAGAGGAAAATGGGTGGAAAGAAAAAGAAAACGACTAGTACTGCAGATCTCACAATACCTGATTTCAAATTATATTACAGACTGATTTCTGTAGTATTAAACATACGTGTGGTATTAAATATATTGTGTTGTTTTCACTTCTCTGATTGATAAATGATTTTAATCTTGAAATTCCCTTCAAAAATATTATTTATTTATTTAGCCACATTGCTTTTATTTCGGTTTCTGAATGCCTGGGCTAGTTGGTGGCGGCTTACTGTGGCCCTCCCGAGCCATAGGAAGGGCCCCTGCCTCTCTCAGACCAGCTCTCCTCCCTCCACAGTTGCTGCCAGCAGGGCAGGAGGATTGCTGGGCGCAGTCACTGGGGAGCGCGCCCTCCCTGGAGCCCGAACTGCCTGCACTGCAGGCTCTACACTCGGGGCCAGCTGGCCGGATTCAGCGCCTTCACGCTTCCAGCGCTCCATGTAATTTTGGGGTTAGGAAGCAGTGGGTATTGGTGTGACGACTACCGTATTAGCCTGAAGTTGAGGTCCAGAAGACACCTTGGACAGACATCATGAGAATGTTCTGCCACATGGTCTTAGGGGTGTTTCCAGAACATTTTCTTTGCAAGGGTAACCAAACACAGAACACTGGGAGAGTGGAAATGAGGAACAAGGCCACATGGTGAAGTGAGCTGCACAGAGAGATGTAGTTGTTTTCAGACAAGGAGCAGGCCCTGCTGTGATTCTGGAAGGTGAGGGTAATTCAGCATCTGTAGGAGAGGAAAGAAGAGAAAGGCGGGAAGTGTCTTTCCCGTGGTTGTGGTTACTGTGCTGATGGTGTTGCTGCTGACTACATCTCTGGTGTGCTGTCAGAACCACGTGCCTGAGGTGCCCTAATTTGTGAAGAGCATCCAAGTACATAATTTCATACTTGAAATAACCTAAGACATCCCATTTTGTCCCAGTACATAATCAGGGACATTTTCCTACAATGTTTGAGATTCAGCTAATACCTAATTGATATTTAATTAGGAACAATTGCTCTCTGTCTCAGCTTACTCAGGACTCTTGGATTGATGCACTCAGTGGGAGTTCCTGTCACAGAATAAGCTTCCTCATTAGTAATATATCTTTATTAGCAAGCAGCTGTGGCAAATGAACCTTACTGTTTTAATTTTTCATAAAGTTGTATACCTGTGGTTTCAGCTGAACATCATGAAATTTTGTTCATTGCCAGATGGATAAAGTAATAATAAACGCCAAGCATGAAATGCGAAACATAATAAAATAAGATCTCATGAAAGGAAATTAACTTCTCATACAGCTTCTCTTTTAAGTTATGCAGTCATTGGTGTCTAAATCATTGACCACTACATTGTGAAAATAAAATAGCTCCCACCATTTCTTTGATAGTTACCATTTAGAGTCAAACTTGTTAGAGACATAGCCACAAATTTTCAACCTGCATATTGGAATCCTTGAAGAACAACCTCAGACATTATGGAGAATAGCCAAGTTGATTCCGGCCACTAAGTATTATCTTCTTTAAAATTTTTTTAAAAGAAAGGAAAGGAAAGAAAGGAAGGAAGGCATGGGAGCTGGCCACCTGTGGATCAAGGTTCAAAGTCAATCCAGTTAGACAAATTTTGTGCTGGTCCTGGAGCTTGAACTCTGGGCCTGGGCACTGTCCCTGAGCTTTTTTTGCTCAAGGCTTGCACTCTACCACTTGAGCCACAGCGCCACTTCTGGCTTTTTCTGAGGTATCGACCCCAGGGCTCCATGCATGCTAGGCAAGCACATTACCACTAAGCCACATTCCCAGTCCTAAGTATGATTTTTAAAAGAATATTTTTTCTGGAATGCTATTTAGTCACATGCAAATAAAATGCTTTAACTACTCAACTATATGACAGTCTTCTTACTGAAAGTCCTTAAGTATGGCAACAATTCCTAATGACTACATTCTAAAGCAAAATCAAAATATGGTGGATTGGTTTCCATCCTGAGCAGTTACTATTGTGACTTTTCATAGGTTCAAGTCTACAGTAAAAATAGAAAACTATAGGACACAGCTGCTATGCAGACATGACCGGGGAAGTGTGGCTTACTGACCTCAATTATTTCCTGACCATGTCATTATCTCTAACAAGCAAGTCTGGTTCCCAGATCCAGACAAGCCAGAAATGGGCATGTTGACATCTGTTTTCACACTGTTGAAGAGATTGATTATGACCTATGATACAGGTGCCAGTAGCAATGCCAGGAAGAAATGAATGGCTAGACACCGAATGTCCCTGGATGAGATCCTGTGGCAGAGGAGGCCGGTGGATGTGAGGTCAGAGGCCTTTGCCTGGGTTGGAAGGTGTAGTTCTCAGTCTGCAGGGTGGTTGCAGGTGAGCTGGGAACAGCAGTTACTATTTCTCTGCAGGATGAATTTCCATGCACACATTTTTGGCTCATGGGACTGACAGTCAAGACATGGGTCTATTTAGTGAGGAATACTTCCTGCTTCTGAGACTTTGCTTTCCCCAGCATTGTACATGGTGAAAAGGCAAACAAAGTCCCCCGGGTCCCTTTTGTTACAACATCAATCCCCTTTGCCAGAGCTAATCATCTCCTGTCAGTTCTACCTTGTGAAGTCTTCAATGTGGAGTTAGGCTTTCAACATACGCATTTATATCTGAAGATGAGCTTCAATTTCCTCTTTGCCCAAATGGAGATAAAAATACAGTAGATAATATGCAATAGCTAAACATGAAAGGAATAGAACCCAGAGGAATCGCTGGTGTAATGCTAGCTAGTGGCTGTGACAAATGGGGGGTGGGCGGGCAAAGGAAACTCTTTCCCACTCCTGCATTTCCCTTGTCTTATCTGGCCTTCCGGAAAAGGCTTGATCACAGGATGAAACATCTGAAAGAGTACCCAGCCATTTTCAGCTGTTTTTTTTTTTCATTTTCTTATCCAAGGTGTCATTATTTTTTTTTCCTTTATCTTTCATTCTTGCTCGTGAGAGACTGCTGCCACTGGTGGAAACCAGTTCTTCCCTTAGAAAAGTTTAAGAAATGAGTTGAAGGGTTGACGTAGTAGCTTCACATTGGTTTCAGCCTCCGAATTCTACTTTTTCCTTTTTCTTTCTTCTTATTATGAAGCTGATGTACAGAGAGGTTACGGTTACATAAGTCAGGTAACGAGCACACTTCTTTTTGCACAATGTCACTGCTTTCCTCACTCTTTCTATCTTTTCAACATAGTGTCTAGTCAGTACACTGCTGTGTTTGTCCACTACTTGTCCCTTCATTTCTGTTCCCTTCCTTATCCTCCCAAAGACAGATAAATGAACAAATAAGTCAGAAGGAAAAGAAAACAAAAACAGCAAGAAAGAGAAAAATCTCGTTTCCATTTCCTGAAGTTCATTTTGATAACTTTTTTATTATCAGTTGCACTGAGGCAATGTACCTTTGTGTTCCTCTCCTAAAAACATCCTCCTTTGGTCTCACTATGGGTTCTATTTTTTAAACATATAATATGAAGAATAGCCTGTCATAAGTTGATTGTCATGAGAACACTATTGTCCTCAAAGAGGGGAAAAGAAGGCCTGGGTTTCTCTTAATATGGACCAAGGGCATCTTCTCCATTACTTGTAATTGTTGAAGTGAACTAGTATTTTGCTAATGAAGGTGATGCTGTTTTTCTGGGAGACACTACCATTTGCTCTGGTTTTGGATGTGTAAATGAGAAGATACCAGCCCACAGGAGTCTGTGCAGCAGAGACACAGAGAGAGGGGTCTGGTCTGTCTTCCCCAGGAGAGTCTCTGTCCAGTCAATGACAGAGCTGGAGCCATGGAAATGTGTCCAAAGATCTAAGAGTTTGGATCCAGCTTTGGTGTTTGTCCTCACTTGTGGAGAAGTGAGGGCTGAGTGTCCTAGGGGCTGAAGCTGAGAGAGAGAGGTGGGAGATTAATTTAATCACACCCCAGCTTCTGCTCTCTGGAGATGTCTGCTAAGCTGGGTGCTTCTGACAGCTGATGGACTAGTACCCTGTGATGATGGTGGTTACTGGATTCCAAATAAGTGGGATCTCCATCATCTAGCATACAAAGAGGGATGTAAGGAGGACAAATGTCACAGAACCCAGAGTTCCTTTAGCCATCTGTTCAGCTCACAGCTTAAACAAAGAGCTAACTTATAGCATAGGGTCAATTCATCAGTCATTCAAACTTTCCCAAAAACCTTGTCATGAAGAGCCACAGTACCTCTTGCAGGGTTGGCGAAGTTTGGGGATGATCTCGGGAGTGCAGTTTCCTTGGAGAATGCCAAATTCCATTTCCTAAGGCCTACACATGAGCAACCAAATCAACTTCAAAATTTGATTATTAAGATTAAGAAAGTCACACTACCTAGACTTCTAACAGAATTTATCATTCAAATACTATATCCTTGAGTATAAGGAGAAGCAGGAAATATCCTATTCAGAAAAAAGAATAAAAGGAGTCTGAAGAATAAGAGCAAAAATCCAAATGAACACTTGCCATCTGTGAAGGCACAGGAAAATAGACGACATGGTGACCAGTGGTTGGGCTTGTGAGCATAAGGGACAGGTGACACTCATAAGGGAAGAGACATGGGAGGCTGAAAAAGGAAGAAGTATCAAAAGATATCTCTGATTCAATTTTAGCAAGAAAATAAATTAAATATAAACCTCCTTTACTTTTATCTTCGTGATCATTCATATATTATATAAATATATATCATATAGTTATTGTGTTTTATATGATACATAATATATTATGTATAATATATACTATATTATATAATATATAATATTATATATACATCTTATATATGTATATACATATATATTATATACATATTATAAATGTATAATATATAAATACATATCATATAGTTATTATGTGTTTTATATATAACATAGTTCATATAAATATGACAAGTGCTTTGGCTGATAAATGAGGTGTGGAAGAACTGAATTAAAAGAAATCTAAAATGGAAATACTAACAAAAAATGTAGTGAAATACAAGTCAGTTGTAATTAAAAGTTTATAATCATTTAAATTCTTAAAATCATTTAAATTCATTTATTTTTATTTTTATTATTTTTTATTTTTATTTTATTTTTTATTTTTATTTATTTTTATTTTTATTTTTATTTATTTAAATTCTTAAAATCATTTAAATTCATTTAAATAAAAATAGACTCAGTTCTAGCCGAAAAGTCTCCATTATTTCCAGAATGAATCTCTGAAAAAATATTTTAAGCTGAAATTGACATTTTAAATTTGGTAGATAGAAATGTTTTTAAAAGCTACAAAACATTATCTGTTCCAAATTGAAAGCGTCCCCAAGAAGCATAGACTCTAAATTCATAGTTTAATGGTATTTGAAGGTGGAGCTCTGGGAATTAATCACAGTTGGATGAGATCATGGTGACAAAGGTCCAGGACAGTATTGGTGACATAGGCAAAGGATGAGAGATCTGAGCTAGGGTAACTGAACACAGTGGGTTGACATTCAGGTTTGATTGCAAAGTTCCAGCTTAAGCAGACCCAGGAAATGGAATGTAGGGACAGATTTATTACCTGTAATAGGAAGGAGCAGCAGGAGTTATTGCTCAAGTGATACCCTCTCTGAATGAAGGAAGTGTGGGTTATTCTCAGGCAGGCCTGCAACCTGGAGCAAGCTCAGTTGATAAACAGAATTCAAGGAAGGCTGATGACACTTACATGTAGGAGCATGCTTAACACATTGGAATGGTGGTCAGGAACATTCTGGGAATGCTCAGTTTGTACCAAATGAAAGGAAGAGGCTTTTGCAGTGTATCTGTGTGGGAGTGTGACTCTAACTGTGCCTCCCTCCATGGCTAGCTGTCACACCCTGGCTTTTCTCACACAGTCCTCTGCACAGCTCGCTGCTCCCGGAGGGTCCTCACCGCTTGCTGAGCAGATGCCGACTCCTCATTCTGTACTTTCTACCCTATGCACCCCTGTGCTGGGTCAACTTCTGTCTTTATGAATTACTCAGGTCTGTGTCGCTTACTTATAATATGCAGCCAACAAGGTTAAAATGACCACCCAAGCAAGAAAGCAAGGAAATAAAATAAAAATTGGAAAGGAATAGTAAATTGAAAACATGATAATAGTCTTCTGAAATAAAATCACTGCCTTAATAAATTAAGGAAATAAAACACAAACTTATAAGGTGATACTAATGTAGGCAGATACACACTCTTCTATGCTAATAGTGTTGAAAGAGTTAATAAATTATATAATTTCCAGTAAAATATATTTCTCATATTTACCTCAGGGATAGAATTCCTTAAAATATTGGTAACCGTAGAAAATTCACAACGTTGCTAAAGCGTTATATCCAGGGGCTGTGAATGTGGGTCAGTGGTAACATTTGGTGATGGCTGTGATTACCAGTACAAAAAAATGAATAAGTAAATAAAAGCCTAAAAGGTACAACAACTTTGGACTATTATGTTGTAGGTAGTGGCAGCATATTACCCTCTATGCAAATTATGAGGGACCAGACACATCCCATAAATCAGAATGTGAAAGCCAGCTGAAGCCAGCTGTGGTAATGCTCACCCTCACCTAGAATTCTGCCGTGGAAACAACTCAGCAGAAAGGCCAGCTTGAGAGGCCTCCTTCTGGGGTGCTTAGAGAGAATAGTGTATCTTAAAGGAAGGAGGAAGGAAGGGAAGGAAGGAAGGAGGGAGGGAGGGAGAGAGAAAGAGAGACAGAGAGAGACAGAGACAAAGACAGAGACAGAGACAGAAAGACAGAGAGAGAGGCAGAGACAAAGAGAGAGACAGAGACAGAGAGATAGAGAGAGACAGAAATAGAGAGAGACAGACAGAGACAGACAGAGAGACAGACACACAGAGAGAAACAGAGACAGAGGCAGAGATGGAAACAGACAGAGACAGACAGAAAGAGACAGAGACAGAGACAGAGAGATAGAAACAGACTCAGAGACAGACACAGAGAGAATGTACCTATAAAAGAAGGGGAAAAAACTAAAGTAAAATTCTAAAATTCTCTCCCCTCCACATCTGGCCAGCACATTGCTCATGATTTCAAGGCCCTCCATCTACAAGGAGGTCACTTTTCTCGTCCTTTTACCCGTCATGGGCCCAGCAAGGCCACCCTGAGATGCAGGGCTGCATTCCCTACATGGTCTGTAGGCCATGTCCCTCTTCAGGGAAGGTCTGCAACAAACACAAGGACCCAATTGCAGCAGGAAAAGCTGGAGGACTGATCTGCTACCAACCCGGACCATCTTCACCCCCTGATCAAGCTGAGAGCAGCTTCCTTCTACCTGAAAAGAGAAGGAGAAGCCACCTCCAGGGGCAATACATGTATTACAGAATTTTATTATTGTTTTCTTCTTAAATAGATTTTTATTGTTCAAAATTCCAGTAGGTTTTGTTGATGTGATCTTAATTTTGTAACTGAAATATACAAGTGTGTTGTAAATTATCCATGGAATTGTACCCGTTATTATCTGTTTTCTATCCTCTTACTGTCTAGTGGACTTTTAATGGAGAAGTTTTATGAGGATATTCTTTCCAAACAAGCAGTGGGGCATCCAGTATACATGGCATGGGCACTATGAAAGGATAAACACACTTTTTTCTGTAGTCATAAAGTATACATAGAAAATCTGCCAGAATCTATAAAGGATTAATCAAGCCGTTGTACAAAGAGCTTAGTAAGGGATCAATTGACATGATCAATTGCATTCATACATTCTATGAATTACTTCTATGTTAAATTATTTAATGATAATAATATTTAGAGCCATTCTCAAGAACACAGCAGCTGGGAAGCTTCTGTATTTGTCTGGCTAGATAAGTTACTCTGAAGAATGCCAAATCTCTGAGGTCTAGCACCAAGTCCTTCTTTCTTGTTTATTCAGTGTCTTCTACATGTCAGATTATGCCCCAATATCCTTCACTCCAACCTGTAGCAACCCAGACTAAAGACAACACTTTTTGACAGCTGCCTTTTGTAACACAAAAAACCTCAATGGTTGCCATGAGATTATTTAAAGGATTCTGGGAAATGAGATATTGGATCTTAAATGGTGCCATCTGGAATCAATGAACAACAGTTTTGATCAAGTCTCATTGATCAAATCCAGTCACACACTTAGATCCAACTTCCGGTAGCTGAGGAGAAACAGAGAGAGAGAGTGGCTAGGAAAGTGTTGCTGTACTCTGTGGTGATAAGAAAATGGGGAGAAGATGAACAGTACATGTGGAAAAAGTTGAAACCATAAAAACATAAAGAAAAGCCAGGCTCTGGTGGCCACATCTGTTATCCTAGTTACGTGGGAAGCCAAAATAGAAAGATTGTGGGTAAAAGTCAACCTGGGCAGAGAGGTCCATGAGATCTTTTTGTAACCCACGGCTGGGTGTGGGGCCATGCTTCTACCATCCCAAGCTCTGTGGAAGGCTGGAGTTGGGAGGATGGGGTCCTAGATCAGCCAGGGTAGAACAGTCAGAGAGCATCTCCACAGCAGAGGTGATATGAAGGCATGAGCCTGAGGTCCCAGCCACCATGGAAAGCCTGTGGAAGCCAGACTCAGGGGTTTACTCTGTCGGCAGTGAGACCTCATCCCCAAATAACCCACTGGCTGTGGAAAGAGCCCCAGCCCAACAAGCATGAGACCCTGAGTTCAGACCTAGTATTTGCCAAAAGAAGGAAGAAAGAAAAAATACCAATTAATTATGTGGAGAATGTTAGAATAAACAAAATAAAAATGCTAATGTTCTCCCAATTAGACTATATATACTGTATGTTTTAATCCACATTCTGAGTAATTTTTTAAATCAAAATAATGATGAGCTAGCTATAAATCTCATGTGGAGGAATACATTACCCATTACAACTAAGAAGAATAGCAAGGAAAAGAAATATTGCTGCTAATGTAATAAAGATGTCATCATCTGTCATAAATGTATATCAGCTTTGACATTTTTCAGGGAGAGGCAAATGAATCTCAACAGAAAGAAGATGGACGCAAGAAATATGATATAAATATGAGGTACCTGGATGGTGTGAATGGCGACAAAACAGGAGAAAAACTACAGTGAGAGCCATGACCTTCAAAATGAGAAGAAATTCATGGGCTTACAGACAGAGCTTACACATGAGAACTGTGCACATAGCAAAAATGGCGCCAGATAAACTGAGGTGATGGGTGGGGATGGGAGAGATTGGTTTGAGTGATGATGCTGACTTCGATCAGCACTGTACTCAGAAACGATCTACCTAGATAGATAGATGATAGATAGATAGATAGATAGATACATAGATAGATAGATAGATGATAGATAGATAGATAGATAGATAGATAGATAGATAGATAGATAGATAGATAGATAGATAGATAGATAGGGCAATCTTGGGGCTTGAACTCAGAGCCTGAACACTATCCTTAAGGTCTTTTGCTCAAGGTTAGTACTCTATCACTTTGAGCTACAGTTCCACTTCCAGTGTTTTTTTTTGAGTGGTTAACTGGAGGTAATTGTCTCACAGAGATTTTTCTGCTGGGGCTGGCTTCTAACTGGATCTTTACATCTCAGCCTCCTGAGTAGCTAGGATTATAGCGTGAGTCACTAGTGCCCAGCTTTAAAGGTAATTTAAAAATGAAAAACAGAGTTTGGAAATATATGTAAAATGTCTTCATTAACTTGTAATGTCAGGAACAAAAGCATTGTTGGCTCATACCTGTAATCCTCACTACTCAGGAGTTTGAGATCTGGGGTTCTAGTTAGAAGCCCACCCAAACAGGAAAGTCCGTGAGACTCTTATTTCCAATTAACCACCAGAAAACTGGAAGTGCTGCTGTGGCTCAAAGCTCTTTTGCCTTGAGCAAAAGAGCTCAGGGTATGTGCACAGAACTATGGGTACTTGTGACTATGTGTGTAAGTACATGACTTTCTGTTTCATTGGATATGTTAAAATGTGTGTTCACCTACATGTAAAAACATGATACACAAACTCTATTCGTGGGGTGTCTCTTTGTCTGTGTGTCAGTCTGTCTCTGAATCTCTGTCTTTGTCTCTTGAATGCTGTGCTGAAGAATTTTTTTCCTGTACTGGGAATTGCTGGTCAAGTTCTCTTACCACTAAGCCGTGCTGCGTGCCCCATGGAGATAAAATTTAATAATAGTAAGATTTTAGGAAAAGACCAGCATGGAAAACACTGGTGGTAAGATAGTAAATACTCCTGAATTTTCTAATATAGTATTTAACAATAATAGTAGGTTTATAATCATTATTATCTTTAATTTAGTGCTCTGATCATGCATTTATGATGAGGAGTTAATTAAATGTAATGTCAAATATTTATGTAAAATATTTTCATTACCTTACTATTAATAGATGAAAGATAGAAATAATTGCATACTGTTCATTAGGAAGAGGTTGAAATAAATTACGGTTTCATAATGGAAGTGGTGTAATGGGAGCTTTGCATAAATGGAAAGACACATTATGTGCTTTGTACGGGAGGCACTATCATTTGGCTTCCGGGATTCTTTCCTGCAGACATTGGTATACTCCCTAAAAGTTGAACTTTCCCACAGTAGAGCAGGCTACATGGGCAGGTCATGGCAGATGGTGTGTTGGTCTCCAGGGATGGAGGGTTAGATTTTTGTTTTTATCTGTGGTCTGATCAATTTCTATTAGTTTATGCAGTCTCATGTGGCTCATTTCTTAAGTTATCCTTTTGCCCTTGTCTTTTAAGCTGCTCCCAGAATAGTAGAGCATGGGAATAGTTCTGGCTTTCTTCTGCCACCCAGATGTGGAAGAGATCCTAGGATGTCATGCTTCATCTTTGATTCCCTAAAGTTTGCTTCATGCTATTGGGCACTGATGGCTCACGCTGGTAATTCTAGCCACTCAGGTGGCTGAGACTTGAGGATCTTGGTGGGAAGCCAGATTGGGCAGATTAGTCCATGGGACTCCACCTCCAATTAATCAGCAAAATGCTGAGCTAGAAGTGCAGTATTTGAATTAAATTAAGCTGAATTAAATTAAACTGAATCATGTAGTAATTGAATTAAATTAGTACTAATGAAAGATAGAAAGAAAAAGAAAAGAAAGGAAGAGAGAAAGGAAGGAGAGAGGGAGGGAGGAATATTTGTATATTGTATGATGTTTTACATTGCTTAGATTTCAGTTAACTTTAAATTAAATAAGAGAATGTACTTGGGGCAAACATATACCTCTCTGAAATAGGAAACCTAAATGTATTTTTGCTCTGGGAAACATTCAAGAAACGTAAGGAAAACAACCACATAATTCCATCAATGTAACCATAGGTCTGATTATGTGGAAGTTCTGGCTCTGTCTCAGAGTATGTGTGATGAATGACATGATCACACAGCACAGGCGTGCGGTGCTCAGTTGGCCTGGGGTGGAGGACATGTGTATATAGCAGTTTGAACATCTCATTGGTTTAGTGAAGCCAAACAGCCACAGTACACAAATAACAGATAATATTTGTTTACTTGAAATTTCGTGATTGTGTCTCCGGTGGGAACTGACTTGTGGCATCCATTCTTCTCCCACTGGTCCTCACACACGGGCTACAGAGGGCGGAAGGCGTCAGGGGAAGTGTCCCCTAGCCTCACATCCCAGCATACCGGGAACTCCGGTGAGCACAGAAAAGCTTCTCACCTCTGCAAAGACCCTGGCACCAAAAGCAAGGGTGCCAGTCTGTAAGAGTAGATATTCTTTCCACTTTGCCTTCAGTTCTTCCTAGAATATTAATGATAATTTTTGGAACCATTTTACAATGGATATTTTGGAATGTGGTGAGATCAAGGCATCGGTGTGCGATATTTGCCCAGGGTGTATTCTCTCGTATCCAGTATTTCCTCTCATTCATTTCCCTCTCTTATTTCCTTTTCATGTAACCTTTAGCATTGCAATTTTATTTATTATTTGCAAAACATCTCTGTTTGCAAAACAATGCATCAGAAGATATTGAATTCATTTTCTTTTCTCTGAATTTACCTTATATCAGAAAATTTATGGGTTTAAAATCAAGGTGATGCTAAGCGAAATAAACTCTAAGATATGGAAACAAGAGGTTTGTCTTTGTTGTTCTTGTTTTTAATGTACTAGGTGATTTATTTTTTCTTTTGTGTCCCCCCGCCATGGTTTGTCCCCTGTTGTCACTGTATTTGATTCTGGAACCCTGGGTATTGTCTATGTGTTTATCTGAATTAGGGAAGGGAAGGGAAGGGGAATGACAAAATAGTGAGACAAAGGATAAAGAGTGAACCAACGCAACAGCGATACTCACAAGACAAAATGTTGGAAATGAACAGTATAGCTTGGGTGGATTGGAGGACAGGTGGGAGAAAAATGAGAAAGGGGTAACAAGTTTGACAAGAAATGTCCTCACTGCCGCAGGTCTGTAACTGTAACCACGCTGAACATCACCTTGATAACAAAAATAAATTTAAAGAAATCAACATTTCCTTTGGATGAAAACTTCCAAGGTGAATTTAAAGCATTGATTTTAAGAAAACAAAGAATATAGTGTGTGACCAAAGAATATAACCTTGCTTTCTGTGCAAAGTAGAACTGACTTACTAATTGTGACTAATTGATTGGAACAATGAATTTCCCAGGCTCCTCCTAAAGGCTTTTGGGTGTTTCTTTTCTGTGACTTGAAGAAAACTAGGGTAGCTAGCTGGAGTGCAGACAATTGGTGTTTAGTGACTGGGCTGTGGGTATCTGCCGGTTGGACTGGTAACTGGAATGAACTACTTGCAGTCATTCTGCAGACAGGAAGTCAGGGGGAAAACTAATGATGACGTACGAACCTTTGGGAGCTGGTATCTTTCTGGCCTAGGTGGTGGTGGTAGGCTCATGGGTGCACTTGCTTCAGACCCATCAAGGGGACTCATTCAATATACCTGGCTTTTTGTGATAGTAACTTTGTTATTTTATCTTTAAGTAGTGTGCAAAGGAGATGCCATATAATGAAGTGGTTTATGAACACAATGCATCTTGGTCAGTGTCCCTCTCTTCAACATTCTCATCCCCTTTCTACCCATCTCTCCCCTTCATTTTGTGGTGTTTTTAATTTTTTGGTGTAAGCAATGAATTCTTGGTTGCAATCTCCCTATGCCTTTCTTTATCATACGTCAAACATATCTTCACAGAATGAGCTAAGGAAAAAATCAACCTAGTTTTCTTTTAGGAAATGATATTTTATTAAATATGAGTACAGGATATGTGTATAAAAAGCATATACTCTCATAAAGTAGATAACTGCAAATGAAATATAAAGCTCTCGATATTAAGCCAAGTGAATGTTTTATTTCTGTCATCCTAACTTCTTGGGAGGGCTGGATATAGAAGAATCACAGTTCAAAGCCAGCCTGGCCAAAAGACTTTATGAGGTCTCTTCTCAACCAATAGTTGGGTGTGGTTCATGCACTGGACTTCTGACATCTCAGCTAAGACAAGAAGAGCAAACAGGAGAATCAGAGTCTAGATTCAGGCCAGGATGAAATTAAAGTATAGAAATTTGTTCTATTGCACGGCAAGAGGGATTTTTTCCAGCTGTAACTAAGTTTGTGGACCTTAAGATGGGGCATTTTATGTCGACTTATAGATATGTCCAGTTAAATCCCATGGGCTTGTAGAAGTAGAGAAGTCTCCTCATGAGACAGGCAGGTGAGGCAAAGGGAACTCCAAGAAGAGAGAGACTGACTCTGACATCGAAGATGAAAGAGCCAGGAGCAGGTGTGCATTCAGAGCTGACAATGGCTTTCAATCCAGGAGTAAGAAAGCGTGGCACCCCACGACTGTGCCCACCTGGAAGTGATTCCTGTCAATGACCCGAGAGTTCTTAGACCTCCTGTTCCACCATTCCCAGCACGTGAGGCAACTCCATGGACACGGACACCCTGACTTCAGATTTTTGAGACCAAGGACAGACATCAACAAAGCCACATGGAGGAACATGTTTCATATGTAAGTCTGTAGTTTGTCTACAGTGAAATAAATATGGTTGTGCCTATATTTATTTATTTTTGTTTATTTCTTCCAAGGCAATTGAAATATCAAAGTAGTGTGATTTCCCCTACATTAAGGAATCTCACATTCTTAGCCAAAAAAGTGCAATGCCATAGGCAACTAGTCCTTCAAGTATGCCTGTAGGCTCAGACCTTTGCACAGGGCCTCCAGTATTAAGTAACATTGGCCTCATGTAATCGAGATGCAGTAATAATGGTGCTGTGTGAAGCATGCCTGATGTCTTACAACTTCTGGCCTCTCAGAGGACTAAACCAGCTTGAGAATGGCAGCTGAGAAGAACGTCAAGCTGTCCCATGCAAAGTCTCACCTTGCAGTCTTGATACTCATTGCCAGAAAGATGCCTGCGCATACTAACACAGGTTCTACACTGAATAATAACTTAGTCATGTTTTGCCCTTAATAGGAATCTCTAATGATTTCTCAGTACTTAACACATAAAGACTAGTCTTTAATATGTGGGTAAGAACTCTCTCATAATCACAATATAGCAACTTCCCAGTAAGATAATGAGATCAATGCCATATTCTAATACCAAAGTGTCTATATAACAGCAAACCAAAATAATCACAGATCTAGCAAATACTGGAACTCTATACAATGTATAACTTTGATATAATAACTAAGAAACATCAAAATAAATATATAATATATAATAACTAAAGAAACATCAAAAGCAAAAGATGAAGGTAAACGGAGCATGGTAAGTTTGAGTGAATAAAATTAAAAATCTTCCCAGAATAAATAGCATAATGTAGCTGAAGAAAACTGAAGTCAGAAATCGGGAGGAAATCCTTAACATATTCAGCCAACTATAGCATTTTAAAGCCTGACAGAAAAAGTTATAGGTAATTGACAAAGATTATGAATATACGTTCACAGAAGATACAAAACACACCAGTGAAGAGGGAAAATGTCAAAACCCTCTCAAATAATGAGATATATATTAAAATTAGTGGCCTGTGAGTACAGTACCCATAAACTAAATTATTTTGAATAATCTTCCAATAACAATGCTGCAGATAGGTAGCCCCTAAGCAGGCGTAAGTCGGTAAGGTGAAATATTGCAGTTGCTAACGATGTTTTTCCCCAGTGAGGATAGCGTAGGACTGTAAAGGTTGACACACAAAAGATTCTAACACTATCCATACATTTCTTATTGTTTGACTCTTTCTCACAAAAAAATCATTGCAGTTTTTATTATTCTATATAAGTAAAATAAGTTCTTTCGTTATGGATAGGTAAACTGCATAAATCTCATTAGAGACAGAAGCAGAATTTGACTCCTGTCACTCTGTCTTAGAAACACAGCTTTTAATTGATGTTTAATTTGCATCTGTCTCTGATTCTCTGTATTTGATGATCTGGTGGTGCCTGTGCTTTGCTGACACTTGAAGAAGCCATTAGCAACTTAAGGCTCCTGATAGTTATTGTTCCATAGACCAGTGACTGAAAAAAATCCTCAAAATATCCTCCTTAACTCAAGAGCTCCATACCTCTTCCTGTCCTACTTTTACATGAAAAGAGGGATGCAAAAAAATACCACGGGTGTCTCTATAACCAGAAGCCAAGGTGAGGAAACAGCAAATCCAGTAATCCTTAGCATTCTGTTTGCTAGAGAAAGACAATAGATTCAACCCAGGCCCTGGGTTCAAGGTCACTGACAGCATTACCTGTTTCCTTGGGAGTCCCAGAATCCAGTGACCATTGATTGGCACAGAGAAGGCCAAGAGGAATATTCCTTTGGTATTTGCTTCCCAAAGCAGGCAGGTTCCACTCTGCCCGTGATGGATGATTGTGGCTCTGGTCCCAGAGAGGTCCCACCATCCGGCCCTGGATCCTAGGCTTGCCCTCCCCAGTTCCATCGTGTCTCTCCACTCACTTCTCTGCCTCCTCATCCACGCCAGCCACCTTAGACGAAGCTCTTCAGCCTTGCATGTGGCTCATCCCCCCTTTTCTTCTTCACACCTCTGCCAGGGGTTTGATGTTGTGCAGTTACTTCCTTTTGCTTTCTCTAGTGCTGTCATCTAGTCTGGCCAGGGTCAGAAAGGCTCCACCAAACTCCTAAACTTTATTCATGAGCCTCAATGAGCCCCTTTACTCCTCAAGTTGGGTTTATCTTCCTATTCTGGTATTTCTCTTCAGTGTTTTCCTGTGTTTCCGTTCTGTGTGTGGTGAAGACACAAGTTTGTACCGATGCCCTCTACGCTGCCATGGGCTGCCATCTGTCTTTTTGTATTATTGCATCTTAAATAATGTTAACAGGTATCTCTTGTGAATGGATGGTTTCATCGGTGGGAAACCGGGACACGTTTTCACTAAAGCAAAGCCACAGTTAATGTGGGCGTCTTGAGTTTCTCCCCCTGACCCTTCTGGTGCTATGTTCAGTGCGTTTGGTAGGGGGACCCCTGTGCCCGTGATGGAGCTGTGGCAGCTGCTGTTCTCACGAGGTGGGGCTGCACTGGTGAACTCGTGCACGCTGGACATCCTTTCTGTATCATTCTATGTCTCCTGATCTTCAGGGCTTGTCAATTAATTACAGATTGGTAAAACACCTATGAACCATCTTCTGGCATGAGAAGGTTTATAAACCATTTGCTTCTTGTTGCAATGGTTTAATAATATCTGTGGTTTATTCTGCAGTGAGGCGGTATTCTCAGAAGGTGGAGAAGATGGGCTCCCTCTGCGGAATCTGATTCTCCTGACAGTGGCGAGCGAAGACTTCCTGCTGGAGGGCGTATGTGGGCATATCTGCTGCAGACAGACATGGCTGTGCCTCATTCATCAAAGTCCTCCCCAAGCATGCAGTCAGCAATGCCTCTGCCGCACGAGTCATGCTCTCTGCAGGGATGGAACTGGGAGCCTGAGACCCTGGTCTCCACAACTTGGCTGCTGAGAGTCAGACACGCAAAGGACAGGAAGGACCTAGCGTGCTCATCACCTCCACAGAGAGGAGCGCGACTCACACGGGGCACACAGGGCCGTCCCAGTCTCCTCCAGTGACAGCAGCAAGGGTGTCTTGGGGAAGCAAAAACTGGGCCTTGAAGGAGAAAGAAGAGCCAGTTGGCCCTCGGGGCTGTGTGTGCCTAGACCTCAGACAACTTCAACAACAGCATTGGAAGCCGAGGCTGTCCATGCCCTGGGGACAGAGGGATTTGAAGTGCTCAGGGCAGCGTGGGATATTCTGTCAGTCCAGCATCATCGCAGGAATCCGAGCTCATGAAGGAGCACCTTTAGTCCTGTCTCTAGGCACACAAGGCATAAAGTATTATTTCCTTGGAGGAAAGGAAAAGGAAAGGAAGGCTTTGACTTTTAAAGGGCAGTTTTCGGAAGGGAATGATGCTCCTCTGTCCTTGTGTAAATGCTTACCCAGGGGCGTTCTCTGTCAGTGGCTAGAATGACCATCGGCTCAATCCAATTCTGTCTATATTCTTGATGTCATTTCCTCTGTTTGCTCTGGTGGGCCAGGGAGTCTTTGAAAGTGTTCTTTTATAGGTTGGTCACAGACTTACTGAGTGCGATGGTCACAAGCAAGACCTTCACCTTGTTTCATTTGTAGAGGTGGCATGTTATGATTTTGATGACTAATAATTGACAGTTTTTCTTTATCTAGGCTGAGAGTGAGCAGATGTATGTAGAGAATTTAGTGAATTTTCACACAAAGGAACTTTTGATAATGAAGAATTCTTCCTGATTTCTATTGTGGGAAGAAAATTAGATTAAAAAAAGAGTTATAGTTATAATAGAGAAAACCAAGCAAGAATATCCCATCAGAATGAACACACTATAAATTAGTTCTATTCTCCTGACTTGCCTCAATGATTTCAAATAAATGATCCCCTTGGATTCTAGAAGGAGATTCTGCAGCTTGACTGCAGTATGGCAGGGGCCTGTTGACTGGGCACTGGGACATTTTCCATCTCAGCGTGGCCCGGGTGCTGACTTCCAGAGCCCATTCAGCACAAAGCAAACCATTTCTCTCCTCATTTTAGAAAATGAGCTGCTTGAATCAGAGGGCATACAGGCCTCTTTCAGTCCGGAAATTGTAAGCCCCATGTCAATGCCTTTCGACTGATGATAGCTTTTATTTTCTGTTCAAATTTTCCTCTTTAACGTAACTGTCAAGAACTCAAATACCTATGGGGAAAATAATATTAACAATGTTTTCTGGTCCCAACTATATTTCCATTGTTATTCTAAGCAGTTGAATACCTTAAATCATTTCATGCTTGTTCAAATGCAGCATGGTAAAAGACTCTGCATTGTGTCCATCTTGGTGATTTAAAATGCTGAAAGACAGCAATGGCTCCTATCTTAACCTCGGTCACTTGCAAGGTAAAGAGCAGAGTTTCACCCTTAGGGTGTCTGAGAGCCTGGATATGGGCCTCTGCAGTTCTGGTCTCTGTAGCAGAAGATGACGACCACAGAGAGGGCAGTGCTCAGTTGCTGTCCCAGGTTAGGATGGTCACAAGAGACATGGCTTTCACTCACTCCCCGAGAATATCTGAATGTCAGACATTATTTCCACACAGGCGATAAGGATTGTGGGGCCTGTGAAGCTACTATCTCCTCTCCCACCTAATTGCTTTTATAGAAATGACCAACCACATCGATGTCTTAGGCATGTGAGGGTGCACAACCTAAAGCCAGTCTCACCCAGTTAAGTCAGTGTCCTGTGAAGGCGGGCTTTCTTCAGGACCCTCCCCTTCCTTTCTTTCCAGCTTCCAGCAGCTGTCCTAGTTTGTGATTCATGATGCCCTCCCCACAGCTTCAAAGTTAGCAACCATAGATCTCTCTGATCCTTGTCCTGTGGTCATATAATTCTCTGATCACAGTCAGAACAGATGTCTTATTCCAAGGCCCATTTGGAGAATTCAGGATAGTCTTACCACCGCATTTGCAACTACATTTCAGCTGCAAAGGCTTTGCTGTGTGACATCATCTTCTCAAAATCCAGAGATTGGTACATGATGTCTTTGTGGATTCTCCATCTACCTACAGTTTGAATCAGACAACCATTACCATTTAGAAGGAGAGGTAATTGTCCATACCAAAGCCTTGATGACCCAGGAGGCCTTGGGTCATCAGTGGAAGAGTTATGGGTGTCATTGACTCTAAACCCCTAAGAAAGTATGAGTGAGTTGTTTTGGACCACAAAGATTATGGTTCTTTGTTTTTAATAGCAATTGGTAACATATACAATGAGTGAGAAGAGGGGAATATGAAGATATATCTTCAATGGTAAAGAAATTGAGAGAATAAGAGGAGAAAGGACAACTTGAAAGATAGTTGAGGTAAGATTTTATAGACAGATCTAGCTACCCCTTTTGAGTATGCATCTGAAGAAGATGTGTGTAGCGAGAAGGAGAGAAGAGAGGTTCAATGTGAGTAGCATTCACTAACAGCACTGCTGAACCGTGCATGCCCTCAATACCTAATACTCTAGCACTATGAATGAGAAGGCAAGGGGTTGGCTAGACTAAGGTCTAAATTAGCGCAGGACACAGTTCCTGTATACAGTGAGTTCACCTTTAGGGTTTCCTGGGTATCAAATCTGACAAACCATAAAAGCCTGTTACTGCTTTCTTTCAATGGGTACAACGTTCTAATGATTCAAACGGAGTACACTCTAGCTGTCTACTGTACAATATCATGCCTATGTTTAATAACACAGTTTAGCTCTTAGATATTTGTTAAGAGGGTATATGTCAAAGTAAATATTCAGCTCCTATCTAAAAAGTAAAAAGAAATTGTTTCTAGGTGAGAATTCTTCCAGAATTTTTTCCAGAATGCTTAGCAATGACAAGCTGGAGTACAATGGGGATTAAAGGGAAGAGCACAACTTGGAACAATGATTTAATATTTACTCAGTCCCATCCTAGAACATTACGGGCTTCCTATCACAAGAAAACAAGAAGCTACTAGCCAGGATCAGAGTTAGAAATCATTTTTATTTACAAAGTCTTGTTCCCCTAGCTTGGGTTTCTGTTGTGATGGAATCTCAAATCAGCCAAGTTCACAGCCCATCTGGAAGGCACACATGTGACTCGTTCCTAGGCCGTAAGTCCCCACACATCCCATAATTTCCATCTTGGCGACCCCCGTTGCTTTTATAACCACACCACAGTGTAAAGTTAATTTCTTCATTTACTTACGGGGAGGGCGGCTGGAGGTGTTAGAGCTGAAAAAAAAAAAAACCCAAGGCCTAGGCATACTGAGTAATTGTGCCACCACTGACATACATCATCAGCCCCTAAATATTTGTAAAGTCACAATTCATTGCATGAAGAAGAAAATTGAAGGTCGCAAGTATAAACCAATCTGGTGGTGTATTTATCTTGTATACCTACATATAACATAATGGAATTTAATTTAATTATATTATAAAATTAATTTAACTTGACATCATAAAATTAGAAAATGACTTGTGTTTTTTCAGAGTAATTTAGTAATCACTTATAAATGTTTTTAATGCTGCTAAACTATTAAGTGCAGTTGGGTTTAACTTTAATTATTAAATATAGCATTACATTTAATATTTGTGTGGAGGGGTTGTATAAGAGAGAGACAGTAAAGACAAAAAGGAATGACCAATAAAATAAACGCAAAGGACAAAGGCAACAAATTAAAATTACAATAGACATAAATCCAACTATATCAATAATCACTATGTGTATCAATGGTCCAAATATGCCAATTAAAAAGCAGCAATTGTCAGGATAGATCTATAATAAAATTCAAATATATGAAAATTTTATTTTAAATATGAATCACTATTGCTAAAAAATAAAGGGGTGGAGAAAGATATGTTATTCAAACATATATCAAAGGACCCAGAGAAGCTCTATGATGATAGCACAAACTTCAAATGAGAGAAACTAATAATGAATAAAGGAGGAATTAAATGATAAAAGGATCAATGTCTCAAGAAGACATCCCCTTTATATTTATGTCAAACAACAGAACATCATCATACACAGGAAAAGCTGACAAAAGAGCAAGGAAAAGAAATTATTTTATTATGATAGTTGCAGTCTTCAAGACCTTCCTGTCAGAAATGACAGACTGTCAGGGGCAGAAAATTATGAAAGACAGAGTTGAATTCAACAGTGCCATCAATCTACTGGACATAATTGACATCTATTGACTGTCACATGACTCTGAAGTTCACACAAAACATTCACTAAGCCAGATTACATTCTGGGACAGA
This sequence comes from Dipodomys merriami, assembly GCF_024711535.1. Classification (NCBI taxonomy): domain Eukaryota; kingdom Metazoa; phylum Chordata; class Mammalia; order Rodentia; family Heteromyidae; genus Dipodomys; species Dipodomys merriami. Next base: position 5,383,536 of record NW_027204715.1, on the reverse strand, counting down.
CAACATAGTAGTAAATTTAAAACAGTAGGAATCCTATAATATCTATTTTCAGATCATAGTGAAATCAAGCTAAAAGCAAACAAAATACAGGAAGATCCCAAGATACTTCAAGTTTAAGTAAGACACTTCTAAATAATCTGTTTATCAAAGAATACATCTGAAACGAAAATTGAGTGTTCTGAATTGACTACATATGAAAACAAATTCAACAACATTTATAGGATGCAATGAAACCAGTATTTGGAGGTAAATTATAGCATTGAATACACTTATGAATAAAGGACAAATAAAAATCAGTCTAAAATTCTAGGCTAGAAAAAGAGAAAAGAAAAACAAATTAAAACCACAATGAACAGAGGGAAACTAGAACAGGTATCAATGAAATTGAAAACAGAAAAATCTATAGAAAAAAATCAACAAAACTAAATGCAACTTCTTCACAAAGATCAATAAAATTGACAAACCTCTAATCGCAATAAGGAAAAAAATTAGAAGTTACAAATTACAATCTGACTTGAATGAGAAGCCATGCCTTCAGATCAATGGTTACCTTAAAGGATAATAAGAAATATGAAGAATGGCTCTATCCACAACTTTCACAACCTAAATGGCATATATTAATCCCTTGAAAGACACAATGGGCCAAAACTCATAGAAATGGAAGAGCACCATCAAGCTAAGTCTATATTAAACACCAGAATAGAGTACTAGATCCAGATGTGGAATTCTACCAAGCATTTTAAAAAAGAAAGTGTACCAATTTCCTATAATCTCTACCTGAAGATAAAAATCAGAAGAAATCCTTCACTCATTCTGAGGTCACAGTACTATAATACCATCACTAGATGAACACAAGGAGAGAACACTATGCACTATTGCCCAAGAACAGGGGTAGATATAAAAAAAAACCCTCAACACTATTTTACCCAGTTGAGATTGGTTCCAGATATGCAATGTTGGGGTTCAGCCTATGATAATGCTGTATCACTGATATACCATTGGAAAAGCATCCAGCATCCATTTATAACAACTCTCAGTAAGCTAGGGATAGAGGGGCCACCCACAAACAGATAAAACACACACACACACACACACACACACACACACACACACACACACACAGAGACAAATGCATCCTATAGCTATGGAGAAGTTTGAGATATAAAGCACCAAAAGACTAGTGTATTGTGAACTTGGCCCACAGATGGTGGTATTTTGGAAAGTTGTGGAAGCTTTAGGAAATAGTATCTAGCTAGAGGAAGTAAGCCACTGGAGGTAGATTCCCCAGTATTTTCTGTCTGGCTCTTTTTTCCCCCCAGTTATAGGGCTTGAACTCTAGGCCTGGGCGCTGTCCCTCAGCTCTTCAGCTCAAGGCGAGCACTCTACCACGAGAGCCACAGCTGGTAGTGTATTGGTGACAACAGTCACATGGACTTTCCTGTTCTGGCTGGCTTTGATCCACGACCCTCAGATCTCAGCCTCCTAAGTAGCTAGGACTATAGGCGTGAGCCACCAGCGCTCAGCTGTCTAGGTCTTATTCTCTCTCTCTTCCCTTTTTCTTCCCCATGGGCCACCAACATGTTTCCTGCTCTGCTCTCCTTGTTGAAACCATAAGCCAAAAAAAAAGAAAGAAAGAAATTCTCTTGCGTGTTATTTTTCTCAAGTATTTTCAAGCAATATGTAAAGACTTAGAAAAAATTATATTTAGTGAAGTAAGCCAGACCCAAAGAAATATAGGTTGCATAGTCTTCCTTATTTGTTGTAACTGGCATGTGCCTAGAAATCCACAAGTAAACACACTGATGGTAAAAGACAAAAAAATTACACTTGGACATGATAAATTATACAGGACTCTAGGCATTTCCACAATGAGCTCAAAGAAGGATATCCTTAGGATATCACAAAGGCTCAATAGCTATGTGCGTATGATCATATAAAATGGTGTTTATGGAAATGAACTCCAAGAAATGGAAACATGAGCTTTTGTTTTTTGTTTTTGTTTTTCCTTCTTTTTTGGAAAGACAAAGGACAAATTAATGCCATAGTGATACTCACTTAACACTAGGTTGAAAATTAACTATATAACTTGTAGGGGAAAGGGGTCAGGATGGAAAAACTGGGAGAAAATGAGAGAAGATGTGATAGATATTGTTCAAAAAGAAATGTACTCACTGTCCGACTTATACAACTGCAACCTCTCTGTATAACCACTTTATAATAGCAATAAAATGAAAGGTAACTAACTAGAATCTTTCTTAGTAGCATCAGAAACAAAGCAAGGGTAGCTCTTTCTACTGCTTTTCAGAATCATACTGTAAGTCCAAGATAATTCAGTATGAAAAGAAAAGAAAACCAATGTCATATGTATTAAACAGAAGGAAATAAAACAGTTTGCAGAGGAGACAGAGGAGAAAATATTCACAAGTAAAATGGTTTTCTTGTATACCATCAATAAACAAAGGTATCTGACATTTAAAAACAAATCGCTATTTTCTTTGGCACCACAGAAAATAAAATTCTTAAATCTAACAGATGTAACAAAATGCATAGTGATCTATATGAAGAAAATTATAAAACTCTAACCATAGAGATTTTACAAAAGACTAATTAAAAGGAGATAAAAATCTACCATTTTCCAATATTCTTAGGCTATGAACATAGGTCTCTCTCAGAGCATTTCCCTAAAGGTTAGTCCTGTTATGTAAATGTAAGTTTCCAGCCAAGGGATAATAACAGGAATAAGATGTTCTTTTCCTCCTCCTCTTCCAAAAAAAAAATAATATAAAGGGGAAAGCACACAAGGCTGCTAAGAAGACTGAGCCCTAAAGACACAGGAAAGAAATCTGGTGAAATTTAAAATTGCTCCAAATTTTGTGTCTTAAAAGTTGCAAGACAACAGCACAGAGCTGGAATTCAGGCAGAAAGCATCCGATTCCTGTTAAGTAGGAGAGCAGGGAGGAAGTTAGAATGCAGAGAGTAGAGAACTGGAGGGTACAGTCAACTGCATGGAAAGACAAACCTGGAGCTCCTCCCAGGATCTGATCCTCAAAGCTCCAAAGAGCACACACATGTGCGTGCGGAGGCTCTGCAGAGTTGACTCCCCACTCACCCCTGCCCTGTTCCCACCAACCACCAGAAAAGCAAAGCCTTAAAGGTCCATGAATCCTTCCAGTGTCCACACAAGCTGGAACTGTGGAGATGAAATGGAAGAAGACTGCAGAAGTAGCATATCTGGTTACATATGAATTTAGTCCTGATTGTGCTTAGGTTTTAGCAGACAGCCATATAAATGGATCGCTCAAATAGCCAATCTAGTAACTGGTGGAGATATCTCTGTGGAGATGAGTGAACTTCATTAGTGAAAGAAAGAAAACCTTGACACTCGATTGCCTTGAGAAGTATAATAACAAGTCAACCAGGAGATGGGATGGGGGAGGGATGGAATGACTGTATCAGGAAGGATTATTTTTTGCCTGAAATACAATCAATAGAAGTAGAAAATATAGATGTCAATGTAGGAAAAGAGACACTGAAATCAGATTATCTGGATTTCATCTCAGTTCCTTCATTTCTCTGACCTTGGGAAAATTAGCTACTTAGCACCTTCCTTCCTTCACCTTTAAAATGACAATAATAATGACATTTAGTTCATAGGTTTCATCAAGATCTCAAAGGAGCAGAAACATAACCTACTCAGTCCAGATATAATATGATTCTATACTTGATGAACTTTGTCAGTAACTATAAATCCTACCTGCACTGTATTGCCTGAAAGTTTTAAAATATTGATATATGATCTCCATTTTCAGAAGATCTTCTTTAATTGAGACCCTTGAGGGAACTTGCAGGTTGACAGGCATTGATCTTCTCATGTCAAGATTCTTCAAGCCCTCAAGACATGATTTGAATATCAAATGTCATAAAAAAGCCTCTGAGTTTCCAAAGATAAATTTTTTATAAATACAAATTTAATGTCTTCCACATATTGTTTCCCGAGATAAAAATATATGCAGTATATTTTTGAATGTTAAGAATTTGTCATTCTTCTGAAATAAATGGTGATTTTTTCCTGATATATAAATCTCAGATATTTCCATGGGAGAAGTATCTAGAAGTTTCACATTGAGACTCAACTGAACACATTTTTAAAAAATGATGTCACAGGAAGTAAGAGTAAGCATTATTATACCAAAGCAGAAGCTCTTTGGCTATTCTTAAGCATATTTCTAATCATATTTCTACCTCAAAAGGGGTAGTGCTTATAATTTCTGGACAGAAAAAAATACACATATTTTCATCTTATGCATGGTAATAACAGCTATAACCATGCATTTAACTATCAGAAAGTATTTCAAGAATCAGTGGAAAACAACATAATTAGAAACATTTCCAATTTTAATCGTGTATTAAATTAATTTTCCATGTGACTGCTTAAGCCAAATTAGAAATTCAACGAAGAGGGGAAATAAATAAAGTTATTTTTATTTGATTCTTCTTTATTTGAGTCATACTATGTTCATACCTGCTCAGTCTCTATACCTTACTGCAGCAATAGCTCCTCACCTAATGCCTTTTTGAGATGGTTTGTTTCTCCCCAAATATATTCAGAATGCTCATAAATTCCTTCACAATGAAACATCCATTTGTTCTTACCTTTCTTCTTACATAAAATAAACTTTTAAAAGAATAACATACTTGGGAACAGAATTTTCTTTCCCAAATTATGATCAAGACTTCTTTTTAGAATAATTCCAGAGTAGAGAAGGTTGCACCAACTCATCCAAAAACAATAATGACAAACCCTTATATAAAACCCCTTTGAACAACTTACATGAAATTTAATAAAAATGAGTATGTGGGAATGACTCAAATTCTGGTAAATTCCCAGAGTCTTACAGGCTGAGAAATGAGAGGAATGAGCTGAGGGGTATCACAACATCTGGAAACTGAGGGTGGGAAAATTCCACAAAGAAACAAGTTAAAAAAGGAGAAACACAGGTTTCATGTCAACTCTATTCAAATGTGTGCGTTGTTCTTTTAATTATGCAAAACATAGGTTGTGAGGTACAGAGCAGACCCCATGTACCAGTCTTGAAATTCTGGAATGTTCTATTACCACCTCACCTCTTAGCATCACAACTTTAAGATGAATTTGGAAACTTCCTGAGGAAGACTCATGTTTCACTGCTCATTAATGTGTAAGTAAGTGAAGGATGAGGAAAGGAAATTAAAAAAATTTCTCCAGGTCAGGCATTTTATTTTATTTTTTTTAATTGTATTTTATTTTATTTGAGAACATACTGTACAGAGGGGCTACAATTACATGGGCAGGATAATGCATACATTTCTTACCAAGCATTGCAGCCTCCTCCTTTGTTTACCCTTTACTTCCCTTCCCCGCCTCACCCTCCCCCCACCCAATTTTACCCCCCTCCCCCCACCCAATTATACCCCCCTCCCCCCCCACACCGACATTGTAAAGCTGGTTTTGACATGACATTTTGTACTTCTCATTGTTGCAACAGGTCCACCTGAATCCTTAAACGACTTGTTTGTCCCCATCTCCTCCACATGTTATACTGACGTCAAATATACTGAAAGCGGGGGTTATACTGTGGGGGAGGGACATACAAAGCAACAAAGAAATAATCTTATAAATGCGTTAGAAACACATGCATGAAAGAAACGAAAACATTAAAATACATATTTAAGGGTTCATTTTCCTAACATCACATTATCTGACCTTTTCCGCTTGCAGGTCAGGCATTTTAATTAGTCATGTCTAGAAACTTGTTTCCTTGATACAACTGGAAGAGGGCATGCTATCTAGTGGGTCAAGGCCAAGGACAGTAACTGTACATATGGGGTACATGACAGCCCAAATTAAGTCCAAACTGTAACTGTTCCCAGTTGAGAGTTTAAGTCCAAACTGTAACTGTTCCCAGTTGAGAGGCCAACTCTGAAACAAATTTGCACACAAATGTGTATGTACACACACTCACACATATGCATATGCACACAGGTACCGTTAAAAGATTAATAGTGATTTCTTTGAGGAAAGGCCTAGATCACATCAAATGTGTGGAAAATAAGAGTGAAAGAGTACATTAAAATTTTTAACTAAGACATGCAGATATGTTGAAGTGTGCAGTATAAATACAATGTACCATATTTTAGGGAGTGGACTACTATGTCTTAAGAGATTTTTTTTAACATGGCATGCTGCTGCATTAGTTTTGTATGCTTCCCTGTTATTTGTATGCTTTTATTTGTATGCTTCCCTGTTATTTGTATGCCTTTTCTTTTTTTTTAATTTTCATATGGGATTGCTTTGGCTAGTATTTCAAGTTCTGTAAGAAATACAAAGTTTAAAGGAAAATCTTTCATATTCTCTCCATTAAATATATTTGTAGTGAATTTTTATAATCTGCTTTTTTTGTACTGATAAAATGCGCTTCCTTTCCCAAATTGATGAGATTTTCTTCATCAAGACAAGATGTTGAGCATTTTCCAATATTTAATGCATACCCTGAGAAACTACAACAATTGTCTCTAAGACTGGAGACTCTGGGCACTCACGCCTGTAATCCTAGGTACTCAGGAGGCTGAGATCTGAGGATTGCAGTTTGAAGCCAGCCCAAGGAAAAAAAATCCTGGTGAGGCTCTTATCTCAAACAACAAAAATCAGAAGTGGAGATGTGGTTGAAGTTGTGGAGAACTAGCCTTGAGCAAAAGAGCTCAGGGACAGCACTGAGGCCCCGAGTTCAAGCCCCACAACTGATAGTACAAAGCCCATGGAGAAATGGACACCTTTGTGTTGACTGGATTACCAATTACCATACCTCTGTAGAAAGCACCCTCCATAACTACATAAATGAATTACTTATTGAAAAATCTCTTTCCTGTTTTTTCTCTCAAGATGATAGATATATAAATAGGGACAGGGACAGGAATAGGACAAATACACTCCCCTAAAATCTACACCACATTTTTGAGCTGTATCATGTATTTCATTAAGTCAAACTATGGTTGAAAATATTTATTTTTTTCACCATTGCTATTCAATATTTAAGCAATATTTAGTTGACTTTCATACATTTCTGAAGTTCCATATGTAGCCTAACCATTTTTCATTTCCTTTGGCTACTGGTTTTATTCTGTACTTTTGAAGATTAGATTTCTCACTTCCAATAGGTAAAGATGATCATCTAGTTTAACAAGCAAAAACCCCCGTGACCACATTATTTCATTATTCACTTCGCAGGCTGAGTTGCCATGGTCACGCAGAAAGACTCTGTCAGGGGAAAGGAGAGGGTGGCTTTGATGGCGTTTTGTTGTCGGGACACAGAGAGTGGGTTCATCCTTAGAAGCTGACCAGGCCCTCACCTGGCTGCCCCCGGGGTGTGTTTTATTGGCTTTGTGTTCCAATGAACAGGATACAGAGACTTCCTCGGTTGGGAGACCTTAACAGCAAGGAGCCTGGCGTCCACATCCTTTCCGGGTTCCTCTTTCCCAGTTGCAGGAGGCCACCCACCCACCCGTGTCCCTGGATGGGGATGGAGCCTCAGCCTCGACCTCAAGGGCCGCTCTGCCCGCCCCTGGGCCCGGCACCGCCTGGAGGCCCCGCAGGCCCTCGTTCACCCAGGGGGCACGTTCACCTTAGAGCCTCTTCTTCCGCATGTGACTCCCATTAGACACTCCTGATGGTTCCACGTGCCTGCCCGCATGGCGACCCCACATCTCACATCCTTTCCGGAAAGCCTTCAGCTTGGCTTCTCTTCCTCAAGCTGTGCGTCCTGTGGGGGTTAGGGGGCCTCTCCAGAGCCCCAGCCAGGGGTGCCTCATGTGGGCGCTGACCCGCGTGGGCGCTGGCCCAGCTGGCATCCCCACGGAGACCTTTCTCCTTTGCGCACGAGGGTGCGCCGGCGCCCCCTGCGCGCACACCCGACCTTTCCCGCAGGGTTGACGGAGAGTCCTGGTGTTTTATGATCCGCGATTACTTCCCCAGAGGCATTTCTTTCTGTTTCCTTCCCAATTGATTTCTGTCCAGGGTTCATTACGTTAGAGCCATGTTCCCCGGGCAGCCAGGGCTGGACGTAGCCAGCAGCCTGCTCCAAGTGTGAAGGGTCCCCCGGACTCTGGGCTCGAGCCCGGCCCGCCCCAGCCTGTGCGGTCCCAAGAGCCATCACGGAAGTCCTGCGTGTGCCAAGTTACTCTGACTTCTACTTTAAAAAAATAATACTGTACTTTTTTTTTTATTATAAGTTATATAGAAGTAGGAGTAAATCCAGTCGGAAAGGTACAACTTCATCCTTTTCAGGTTGTGTGAATACTTAGAGATGTTTTCAATTGCACCTGGAGCAGACTTTTCTTTTCTTTCTTTCTTTTTTAATTGTGAAAATACTGTACAGAGGGGTTACTTGCTTTTCTAAGGTTGAGTGCTCAAAGGCCATACAATAGACCAAGCCTGAACCTTGGTGTCTGGCCTGTTCTTGGGGCTCTTTAGCCCCCCCTTCGACCCCACTTTATTTGCTTTAAGCAGATTCTGTTGACTGCCATTCGTTGGTTTGTTTACTTTGATATAGAAGTGTTTTCTATTGATTAAATACAATCACAGGAATGTGACACTGTGTGAAGGTTCACATTAGAATCTTCAGGTAGGCTACTTTCCTAATACCAGCCTTCAGGTGGACATCTTTTCCAAAGCAGTTCTAGGTTTTATACATTTTGTATATGATTTTTAAAAAACAACAACAAATTTTCTTTTCTCTTTAGAAATTTTCCTGGCATCTAGGAGCCCTACAATATATCTAAAGTCTATTTGTTTCAATGCATTCAAGACTGGCTTGTATTTATTCTGCCACATTGATAGAAATGGATGTCTAAGGAAATCATCAAATATTGATGTTGATTATATATGCCTATACACATGGGTTGTATATAGACATATTTAATTCATAATCTAAAAAGTAAGTGTTATTTAGTTTAGATTAAGTGTTTATATCAATGACTACAAGATTCTGAATGCCTTTGGGAGTCAAAAATTAGAGTTCAAGTGTTTGTTCATGTGGATTAGTAAAGACTAAGAGTTTTAATCAATACAAAAGGGCAGAGAGCTAAAAGTTGAACGTCCATAAATTAGATATTTGATATCAGCTTTACCCTTTAATGATTTCTTATTCCTTCCTCATAAATTTCTAATTGTACTTTTAGGAGAAGTTAAATTGGATAATAAAAAATGAATTACAAACCTCACTTCAAATGTTCTTCCAGCTCATGGGTTTAGTATATAAATACCTTAGAACTAGGAAGTTACCAATAGTTATCTTCCTCACACAGACACATTAGCTAATTCTCCTTTAAGTAGATTTGTACATTTTATGGGTTAGCTTTTAACTGAGCATCTTTATAGGAATGAGATTAAATGATTTTTTATTTCAACAGTTCAAAGCTCAGGAAATAAGTGCAAAAGAATTGCTGTTCAGAGCTACGCTTAGTGTGTTATTAATTAAAATGTTATTCTGCTTATGATGTGTAACTGTGGAGACTTCAGGCATTTGAACTGTGCAGCGCACCAGCTCATCCTCTTCCTGCGCCTTGTGTTAAGGTTCTGAAAATACGTTCTTCGTGCACGTTGGTTTTCTGGTGTTGACCAGAGCACTGCTTCACAACTCATAGGAGCTCAGTCAATATTTGTTGAATGATGAAGGCTTTTCTACATAGTGCCCACCACTCAAGTGTGTGGAGGCCCTTTGCATCTCTGCATGATGAGGGAATCAGACTACATCAGAGAAAAGTAGGGACTCTGGGAAAGTGAAAGGCAGAGCAGGAAGGATATATGGAGCAAAGCACACTCACCATGGAGACCAGAGAGAAGCTGAGGAAAACGCTGTCTTCAGTTTTGTTTCCATGAAGACTTCATGGTGTCATCATAGAGGCTGTTCATTCCCTTGATTAAATTAATCCCTAGGTATTAAGGATATTGTGAATAAAATTGTTTCCCTGATATGTTTCTTACACTGATTATTGTTTACATATGGAAAAGTGACTTATCTGTGTGGTTTACAACCTATTGCCTCTACCCCCACTTTTTAGATCTAGGAGATAAGTATAGACTCATATCTTCTGCAAATAGCAATGCTTTGGTTTCTTTCTTCTTTATTGGAATCCATTGTTTTTCCTTTCTCTTATCTCACTGTCTGGGTCCAAAACTATGGTATTATAGGAAATAAGAGTTGGGAGAGTGGACACTTTTATCTCATTTCTGACTTTTGATCAATATTTCCTGTTCAGCATGATGTGGTCTATAGATTTGACATAGTTATCATTTATTATACTAAATACACTCCTTCTCTTCAGAGTTGTCATCATGAAAGGATGTTGAAAATTTGTCAGAGGAGATGATCAACAAAGAGATGATCACAAAGGAAATGACCATGTGATTTTGTCCTTCATTCTGTTAGGTACTACATTACATTTACTGTTTATATATTTGGACCATCTTTGAAACCTTAATAACATACTTAACATATTTTAATATGCCATTGAATGCAGTTTGCAGGTAATTTAATGAGATTTTTTGTCTATGTATCAAAGAGATTGGTTTATACTTCCCTATTCTTGGTTGTGTCCTTGTTTGAATTTGGTGTGACTGCAATTTTGGCTTCAAAATGAGTTTGATAAAATTCAACATCATTTTATGATACATGCTCTTTCATGAGGAATTTTGAGAAGTGCTGGTGTCAGTTCTTGTCTGAAGGTCTGCTGGCATTCAGTGGTGATTCCTTCAGGTTCTGGGCTCTTCTTTACTGGGAGGTTTATTTTACTACCCCAACCTCAGGAGTTTTAATTTGCTTATGTCTTCTTGGTTCAGTTTTGGCAGGTGAAATGTGTGTACAGTTACCTATTTCTTCTAAATTTTCCAGGTTTTAGAACACAAATTTTTTTTAAAAAGATGCTTTCAAAATATTAAATACTTACTTTGTACACATCTGTTTTGTAATTTATCATTGTATAAAATATGTAGTAACTTCTGTATATGCATATACACTATGTTATATATTTACATGTAACAAATATTGCCTCTGTAAAGGTGTCCCTATTATCTACTTGTCTATATATACTAAGTCAAATAATTGACTTACTATTTAATTTAGCCAACTCCAAGTGGACCAGAGCAAGGTTTTATTTATCTTGTAGAATTATAAAGCAATTATTATAAGTCAGATTGCTTGCTACCTGCTGGATGAATATGATTGAAGTGGATTTAAATGTACATAGCACTTGCCACTAGATGGCACTTAGTCAAAGCCATAAGGCTGATATTCAATATAGATTGGCTTTTCTGTCTATTTGCATACAGGCTTTTAAAGCATTCCATCATGATGTTCTGGCTTTCATTGCCATATTGAACGATAGAAAGGCCTCCTATGTTCATGGATTGGCAAGTTTAAAATGGTCTTACTACCAAAAGAAATCTTCAGGTGTTATCCAAATACTACTGTCATTCTTTGCCAAAATAGAAATATCAATCCTAAAATTTACTTGAAAACTTAAAAGGCACCAATTATAAATAAGATCTTGGATAAAAAGAGCAACATTGGAGGTATCACAATATCAGATGTACAGAATCACAATGGAGCAATAGTGTGGTACTATCAAAATACGCACACATAGAGACATAAATATCAATGAAACAGAACAGAATGCCAAGAAATGAAGCCACACGCGTGCACATGCACACACACACACACACACACACACACACACACACACACACACACACAGAAGGAGAGAGAGAGAGAGAGAGAGAGAGAGAGAGAGAGAGAGAGAGGGATGAAATGAGGCCACACAAAGTGAGCCTCTTTAACAATAGTGCTGGGAAAACTGGTTTTCTTACACACACAGGAAAATAAAACTAGAACCTTTATCTCACCATATACAAAATCAACGGCTAATGTAGCATCTGAAACTATGAAACTGCTACATGAAAACATAGGCAAACCCCTGGTAGAGATAGAACTAGGTCATTATTTTCTGTATAAGATCCCAACTGCCCAGAACATAAGCACAAGAATTGGCAAATGGTACTGCATCGGACTAAAGTTTCTGCACAGTAAAACATGCAATTATCAGAACCAAGAACACACATGGAGTGGGAGAAAATCTCCACTAGCTATTTTATACATACAGGATAATAACCAAGAGATACACAGAGCCAAAAACAGTAGAAGAACAAATAGCCCAATTACTAAATGGAAAGATGAATAAAACATACTTCCTAGAAGGAATACAGTGGCTAATGAAGAGATGAAGAATTGTCCAATATCCTTAGCCACAAAGGAAATTGAAATGAAAGCTACTCTACGATCCCATCTCACTCCAATCAGCATTCCAATGGCAGCCCTCAGGAAATCAAACAACAGCAAATGCCGGTGTACATGCAGAGAGAAAGGAAGGATCCTACACTTCTGTTGTAAATGGAAACTAGTGTAATCACTTTGGAAACCAATATGGAAGTACCTTAAAAATACATCTCTTCTATGACCCTGACATACCATATAAATGAAGTGTATATCAATAAGCTAGAAAGGTATCTGCATACCCATGTTTATTGTAGCACTGTTCACAATAGACAAACTGTAGATTCAACAAAGTGCTCAACAACTGATAAATAGATAAAGCAAATACAGTACATCTGTGTCATGGAATAAACTGTGTCATAAAAAGGAAATTAGATCATTTGCAAAAAAAATGGAACTGGAGTCCATGTTGAATAAAACAAGACAAACTAAAAAAGCAAACCATTTTTTATTTGTGAAATCTACAATATCTACAATATATAATACACAGATATATTCATTGTGATCCCTACACACAAATATATGCATACATATATACCACATTATAATATGAATATATATGTATTTATGTATACACACATATGATAACATATTACAATATGCAATATGTGTGTTTATGTATAGAAATGACTATGATGATCACTGTGGGACTGCTTGGGGCACAGTATGGAAGGAAGAGAAGTGTGAGAATGAAGGAAAGTGAATTATATTGAAGTATATTTTGTCTGGGTATGAAGATGTCTGGGAGACAGACAGAAACTTGGGAGTGTGAAGTTGAGGGAGCTGGTTCTTCTCACGTCTGAGCTCTTCAAATTTTTAAAACTCTTAAGGGCAGAGGGCACCCCAGAATTTCAAGGAACCCCTCTGCCTATGGATCTTCCTTTATAGTTCTGTCTTTCATCAGAGGCAATCATGTGACCATCTGTGGTGTATCACAAAATTCTTGGCAATGTATAAGTCTCTAACAATATGTTTCCTATTACTTTTAAGCTTAGTTGCCCGGCATTTTCTCTAAAATTAATGTTTTTTACTACGATGACAGCTTATTTAGCTGCGTTCTTGGGCTCCTGTGCCTATCTGGACAATAGTGCTTTCAGGATGGTCTCTGCCCTCTCTCCTTAATCATCCCCAAAGCGGGCAATGTATTTATGTCAGCCTAATTTACGTGGATCAATTGGGGCATGAGTGCCACAGAATCAATTTGATAAACGGCTCATTTAGCAAGACCTCCTTCTGGTTACTACTCAGGATAAATTAGCTTTTCTCTTTCTGCAGGAAAGTAAAAGAATGTTCGACACTTGATATCCTTATTTTGTTCTGAAATAAATTGATATTGAAAACCATCTACAAATGTGTTTCTGACATATTTTCTAATTAGACTCCGCCTTGCAGACTAAAAATTTCCCCAGCAGAGAGAGAAATTTGCCCCTCCTAGATGGATGTCAGCCGAGCTCTGTGGATGCCCAGAACACTGTCTTCCACAGATAGAAAATGGAAAAAAAAAACCTCATTTTGATTTAAGAGAGTTACATGACACATGTGGATTGGAAAATCTTAATATAATACTCCTCAGTCCAAAACAAGGAGCATACTGGGTGTAACAGAGCTCCCAGCACTGGGGCCATGACAGCATTCTGGGGTAAAGATTGGAAAGATCACTTAATCATTACTACTCAAGTGATGCACGGATGGTTCTCGAATGTCATTTCTTCATTTAGAAAACAGCCTCTTCAGAGCGCAGCACTCACATGCTGCTATCCAACAGGGCGTGCGGTGGGAGGGAAGGAACACATGTCCAGGCAAGGTTTGCGCTTCTCCAAGTCAGATCCTGTCCAGGTAAACGAAGAGAACAGGACCCTTCTTAAGGTCCCTTAGCTCCCCTTTGCAAAGACAACGTGAGAGACTGGAGGCGATCCTAGCTCCTGTAGCCACGAGGAGAGCGCCAGGAATCACCAGTGTGGCAGGAGTGACAGCCACTGCAGAGCCACATCTATATTGAGACAGGAAGGACCAGGTCTGCAGAGACCTTCTGGAATCCAGAGGGTGCTAGAACGGGGAGGGGGGGGTGAGGGTGTCTGGGGACTGGAGTAGAAGGTGGAGAGTATAGGTGAGAAAGCGGGCAGTAGGCCCCGCAGATCTTCAGTGAGCCAGGGTTTGACATCCATCCTGACCTGGGGAGCTCTTGAGGAGAAACACGGCCGGATCCATGGCACATACCACCCTCTTCCCCCATTGCAGAGCTTGGGCTACCAAGTAAGAGCCATCTGGAGTTGTGTGCTGACCCGGTGAGCCTCTCTCTTTTTTATTGTAAAAACACTGTTCAGAGGGGTTACAGTTACATGAGTAAGGTAATAAGCCGATTTCCTATCGAGCATTTTTACCTCCTCCTTTGTTTTTCCCCAGCCATCCCTTCCCTCCCCACCTCCCCAACTCCTCCCCTTGCAAGTTGTAAAGTTCCTTTTCAACATAGTGTCATGTACATCTCATTGCCACAATGGGTCAACCAGTATCCTTGTTTCAGCATTTTGTTACTTCCTTTCCCCTCCCCAAATTAGAAAAATGTGTATACAAGATGCAGGACACCGGAATCAAATACAGTGAAAACAGGAGTTATACCATGAGAGAAGAACAAAAGAAATCACATAGTGCATTATAAGTACATTAAAAAAACAGTGACAAAGATAAACCCTCTTGTGTCTCTGTCTTGGGGTTCATTTCACTTAGCATCCTCTTATATGGTCATATGTGCATAGCTTTTGACCTTTTCTACTAGTCTGGTAAAATTGTCTCAGACATATACTAGTTATTACAAATAAGGGAAACCATGGGACCAATTTTCTTTGGGCCTTGCTTACTTCACTTAATATAATTTTCTCCAAGTCTTTCTATTTCCTAACAAATGGGGCAATGCCATTCTTTCTGATGGAAGCATAGAATTCCATTGTGTATATATACCACATTTTCTTGATCCATTCATCTACTGAGGGGCATCTGGGTTGGTTCCATATCTTAGCTATGGTAAATAATGCTGCAATAAATATGGTTGTGCTGGTAGCTTTAGTATGGTCTTGTGATCATTTGGGTAAATGCCCAAAAGTGGGATTGCGGGGTCATAGGGAGCTCTAAGAGGAGTCGGGTCAGTATCTCTTGTGGTCGTTACCTGGCAGGCTGGCTTTGCTGTGTGAGGGCCTGATGGCGAAGCCCAAGTTTAGCTTGTAGAATGGCCACAAAGTTTCCTTGGAAAAGCACACCGGAAGTCCTTTATCCTCTTCCAGGGCGCACGTGCATGTTCCCGTCCTCTTGCAGCATCTCCTCCTGGCTGGGGCGGCTGGTGATCCTCACCCCTTTTCAGGCATCCTCACTGAAGACCGGGGCTGACCCTCTCCTCAGAGGGACCCCACACCCCTCACAGGAAGCCTCGAGGTGGGTGCTTGCACCAGTCCACGTCGCTCCCAACATTGCGTTCTCTGGGCTCATTGCACGCCATGACGTCATGGATGTTTCTGGAACCTTCTGCGTGAGCTCCTTTCTGCTGGGGACTCGTGGGCTGTGCTCTGTGTGCTTCTCCGCAGATGGAGGCGAGTTTCCCCCTCTCGCCAGGGCACACTGAGGCTTCAGGAAGGCCTGGGACTGTGGGTCAGGAGAAGCGCATTGCAGCGCTGACTCCACTCCCAGGGTTCGGGGCTGGCCTCAGCAGGTTCTCCTGTGTGCCATTTATATCGACAGGGGCTTCAAGGTCTCCTCTCCCACATTTTTTTCTAGGGGTTGGCTGGATAGAAATGGAATTAGAGCTGAAACTCTCAGGGGAAATCCCCGATTTCTGTTTGGCTGGTTGTCATCTTTCTGTCCCTTGGAGTGATCAGATGCGGGTCTGTGGACAGTGTCCTGAAGAGTCTCCTGTGTGTATTTCATTGTCCATACTCAGGGGAGGTCTGCCATGGTAAGTTACATAGATAACGTATCAGTCAGGTAATAAAAATAGTAAGAAAAAAACTTTAAAAGTATGTAGTGCTCCCCAAACATAAGTTGCACAGACAGCTATTTTATAGGAATACAAGATGTAACCATGAGAAAGAAATGTCTAGAAAAGAAAGTTGGGGAACTTTCCTAAAGCTGTATCATGAAGGTTGATTGGCTGGTGATGTTATTTTCCATTATTGCAGGATGATGGACGGAGGATTCCCGGATGAAGTCCCACACCGACCACTGATGGAATCTTTCCTACAGACCAGATGGAATGAGCAACCTACTCACAGCCTGCTCTGCTCATGCTTCACTTACATCGGTCTCGGTAACGTGATGGTAAATAACTTCTAGTAAATAAGGATATGGTAAATGACTTCTGATTCCATTCACTGTGCAGTAGCAAAACTAGCTGACTCTTGTGCACTGTGTCTGGCTGCCTCTCCCCCTCTTCCCCTTCCAGGAATAACACTGGGCAGCCACTATCAGGACAGTGTGAGCAGGATCATCTGAACAACTTTACTGAACTTTCCTTGTCAAATCCCCCATGGTCCTTGCCTGAGAGGTGGGGGCTCCAGAAAGAGAATCACAGAGAGATGAGTTCTCAGAACAGACACCAGTGGAGGACATTCACAGAGCCAGACAGTGCTGGTGCTCACGATTTCAGATGGGAAGCTATGGTGGTGGGCTTAAATTTTGATTAAATCCTGGGAAATGGCATCACCTTTCTATTTAGCCCTCTTAAATAGAAGGCTGAGCATTTGCTGCCTCTCCAAAGAGAGGATTGAATTTATCCAGCGTCAGAATGAGCTTCAGAATGGGTTTAAACAGAGCTTGGAAGAGTGGAGACGTAGGTGACAAGCCATGCTTGTTGAGGAGAGCTCGGGGACACCCAGCCCTAAAGTGATGTAGGCAGAAGAGACCACTTTTATTCCTTTATGAAAACAAGAATGTGCTGTGCAGTCCCAAACTCTCAGGATTGACTGAAGGATTAGATGCCACAACACACCTGAGACATTTTTCATAATACCTTGTGAATGTCAATATCTCCATAATTAATTGTTACTGTGAACTCTGGGAAAAAAAGATCATCCACTCCTACCCCTGGTATTATCCTAGAGCTAAATAAACACAATGCAGTTCCACAAACTCCTACAAATGTTTCAATCTAATAAGTGACCTCAAACTTGAAAGACCAATTTCATAATTGCTTGAAAACTAGAATGCTTTCCAGTCCATGGTGTGTATGTTATAGGCGTTTCCTTTTCATTTTAGCTGAGGATTGAGCCCAGAACCTAGATCATGCTAAGCAAGCATTCCTCCGCATGAGCCCTACCCCTACTTGGTTTAGCGTTAGCTGTTTGTCATCTAGGGTCTTTAAGCCTTTTGCCTGAACTCAGGCTAAGACTATGGTCTATGCCTGATCCAATGCAGTTTTTAATAGACAGGTGCCAAGAAACCTGGTTTGTGTGTTGAGAAGGAGCCTTGATAATTTTTTAAAATCTGGGCTAGTCTTGCAAGATCTGTGCCTCTTGAGAAAGTTGGGATTATAGGCATGCAACTCTATGGTTGAGCTTTTTATTATTTATTATTATTATTATTATTTTGGGTCCGGTCGTGGAGCCTGAACTCTGGGCCTGGGCACTGTCTCTCAGCTCTTCAGCTCAAAGCTAGCGCTCTACCACTTGAGCCACAGCGCCACTTCTGGCTTTTTTCTTTTTGCTTATGTGGTGCTGAGGATCGAACCCAGGCATGCAAGGCAAGCGCTCTACCATTGAGCCACCTTCCCAGCCCTTTTATTTTGGTTTTGAACTATACACTGACTAAAAAAATAGTCTCAAACTGGTAATCCTCTACTGTCTGCTCCTTGAGTAGCTGGTATTAGAGAAGTATATCACCACACCCAGCTAGTACTCTTGACATCAATAAGTTTTCCTATATGGGTCAGGATCCTTTTAAACAACTTCTCACGTGCTCTTTCAAAATGCTGGAGAAGATGCCTGGAAATGAACATTTTTCTTCAAATAAAGACTATAGTTTTTGTTGCTGTTGCTGTTAATAGAAAGTACAATTCACTTTTAGGACAGTAGGTGAGTGTGGACAATTGCTTTAATTTTGTAACTATCCAAAGATTTATGATCACATCATCCCCAGAGGTAGGCGCCGGACAAAGCACATAAGATACATTTTTCTTTGTCACTTTCCTCCATTGTTACCCATAAGGAAAGGAAATAAAGATTGCCAGAGCTGGTTTGCTGGAGGCTGATGGCACAGCACACATGTGTGCGATTGGCGTCCTTCTGATGGAAATCCTTTGAATGCCTTCTGTGCTGAATGAGTCTTGGTGTGACTTAGGCATCACAAGTTCTCTGAACACTGAGCCTCTGGTTTCCCAGACTCCCCCTGCTTGGCCGCGTGGTGAGGAGTCCCCTGCGGGAGCCTTGGCCAGTGCCCATCTCTGCGCAAAGAAGTAGAGAGATGTTTTTCCGTGAAGTGATCAGTTCCAACTAAATATCCCCCACATCTGAGTAAGTCTCCAAACTTCTGCATAAATGTCTTTCGGGAATCCCACGGATGTATTTCTCTGCTCTGCATTTCTTGATTTTTTTAACATTAAATAATCTCATACTATACTCCCTACTTGCTACAGGTGGCCATGCTGAGGGCTGGGGTGAGGTGATTTCTGCTAACGTAGCCATTGGTATCCAAAAGAAAAAGGCTGAGTTAGGGATCCCCAGTCTTGTCAATCATCAATTAACATGTCTGCTCTTTCCTTGGGGTAACACTCTTCTTACCTCTGTTACCAACCTCCAAAGCTGTTGGTTATACAAAACACTTTGGAAAGATAGTGAAGAAGAGAAACAACTCTTCTCTTTGTGCACAAGGCTTGAAAAAAAACCTCAAGAAACAGGGAATTATGTAATGATATAATTGTTTAAATGGTTTCATTTGATACTGAAATTGTTTCCCAATTACTCAACAGACAGCTTCTAAACATCTCTCTCCGGTGTTGGATAAATTCTCTGTTCACACCAATGAATATCAAGACTTAAAATCTGAAATTTTTATTCACCTTCAAAGCAAAAAAATGGATATTTCACCAAATCCAGGTAGCTTTTATTGTTAAATTATAGAATGAACAATAGACCAACCAAAAACTGATACAATAAACTCTTCACAACTAAGTCTGTGAATAAATTTTACTGAATTTGATTCCAAAACTCGGTGTGACATAGAAGGAAATTATTTGGAATTCCCTAGATTTGAGTAATACAGTGTTTTCTTTAAAGTAAAATCAAAACAGCAAGAACATATAGCTGAAGAATCTGAAGAAGCGATGCCAAGAGCAGATCTTCCATCACAGATTATCAATTTAAAAGAAAAGGTTTCACATACTGTAGAAAACCTGATATCCTGACGGGATGGAAACACACTCGGTGTGTATTGTGCAGCATGTTGGCACTTGAGAAGATGACTTGAACCCTCAGGAAAAGCTTAACACAAATCAACACAGAGGAAGACAGCAAACACCATGACAAGATGTCACATGCCATTCTGAGGAATATTCCAGAATCAGAGTAGATGGCACGTTTGCACAAATCTCACAAAACCTTGTGATTGCTTTGTAAAATCACCCCACGGAAAACCACGTACCAAAGCGCTGACACCAGGGGACTGCCAGCCGCCGCGTCTATTGGCGGCTGAGATCGCAGCATGGCTCACGATTGAAGTGTTTGGAATTCCCAGACCACCATTGAACTCGCAGCTAATCCACATCGCGTGCAAAACATGAGATCTCCCCAAATGACCTCGTCCGCCAATAGCTCTGTGACTTAATTATTCTGCTTCTCATCCACTGCTGGCAGAGACTCTGAGCGGGGAATTTTTTTTTATTTTATGGTGTCACAGAGTAAAATCGAGACAATGCTCACTTTGACATGGCCAGGGCGGGAATGAGAACGCCTGGAGGTCTGGTCTGCCTAAGGGCCGGGCCCGTGACCCCGGACCGCGTCTCCAGCAGCCTTTCTCCCACTGAAACGCGCCCACTCGCCCTGCTCTTTCCTGCCTTCCGCGGGTGAGGAGTCCGCTGTGACCCTTTGCATTCAGACCACGGGTGGGTCCCAGGCCTGGACTGGTTGCCATGGTCCCCAGAGCCCCGGGAGGCCTCCGGACCCAGGATATTGCGTTCCCTGTCCAAATCAGAGCCGCGGTCCTGCCTGACTCCTGGAAACGACCTGTCGGAGATCCCCTCTCCCGTACCTCCTCCCAAAGCGCCCCTGGGCCCCGCCATCCTGCCGTGACTCCCGTGCCCTTCCTCTCCCCCTGGGCGCAGGGACGGTCGCATGCCGCTTTTCCTTGCGAGCCTTTTTACCCACCCTGTGTTGGAAATGTGGGTAATTCTCTTTTGGACGGAGAAACCCCCCCCGCCCCCAGAGAGCTCCTCTGCATTTCAGAAACCGAGCCAGAGTCACCCTGAAGCCAAAGAAACCATCACCGCTGAGTCCAGCCCTTTCAGATCATCTTCAGGAAGGGAAGGCTAAGATAGGGCCTGCTAATTGTTAAATAAAATAGCTTATTTCACTGGATTTATGTTTGGCACTAGGCATCAATGGGACCTAAAAAGCAAAGAAAGTATTGAAAGACAATGTGGTCACGTTTGCCAAATGAAACCACATTCAGCAATGGCTGCCCGGGGTTGGCAGCCAGGGGTCCAGCTGAGGTCTAGTGTCTCCTCATCCCTTTTATTGACCACTTACTTACTGCACCTTTTGAAATTTTAAAAAACAAAACAAAAAACCTTATACATGCCAGTTTGGCCTAGGAAAACTTTCTAGTATTCTTTGTGGACTAAGCAACTCAGTACCCTCAAGATGTCTTCAGTGGACACAATCCAACATCTTATTTGTGTAAAGAATTATTGGCTTACATGCTGGTCTTCTCCATTCATAGCGATACGGATTTAAGTTAAAGCTGTTTCTCAGCCTGCCTCCCTGCTCAAGGCAGGCGATAGCAGCCACACTGGGCTAATAGCCTGATAGTCTCCTTCAGTCACTATCATAAAGGGAGTGAGAGACAGATTCAGTTTATTTGGCCAAACCAGTTTCATGAGCATCTGGGAAAAGTAGGTGTTCCAATTTCTTAAACTTTTGACATTTTTATCTTCAAACGGTTGTCCAAGGGGGTTCTGATTTAACATGTCCCTCTGTGGGTACCATACATCTTGATCCGAAAAGTGTTGAAATTTTGAAGCATCATTTATGTTATAGAAGAACGTCCTGACTCTCCAATGCAATCCAAGAATTCCTTCCTTGTCAGTTAGCCATCTCCCTATATGGGTTGGTTTTACACACTTCCGTTGCTTGTTTGTAAAACTCTGTTTTCAAATGCATGATTCCCTTTATACAAGGTACAATGTGCATTTCTTTTGCTGATGTCTGACACTGATCAGATACTGAAACAGTGCTAGGCAAGGTATTACTAGGGTCACATTCTATGGCTTGACAGGAGTCCAGTGCATCCTAATGTCCTCGCTAAGTGTCTGTTTGCCTGCATGTCCCTGCCGTGGATGTGTGGAGAGCCGATTCTGTGTTTTGGTGCTGAGATGCACCCCTGTCAAGTGTAGACATATTGGGAGGCAGGAAGCATGACGTGAAAAGGTATGAGCCGTACAACATGCCATGGAAGAGGCCAGGAAATCAGCTGTGCCATCGCTGATGGTTTTTCTCTCCTATTCTGCACCTGTTCTCACACCCTGCAATGGCAGACATGGTCAGGGTCTTTCGTGGCAGCCCGTGGGCACTGTGGTCCATGTACAGTGGACTGTTCCCGTATTGCCAGAACAGGGCTGTGGGCTCTCCAGCTGTCTCACCCACCTGGCAAGTTTGTGGCCAGCACTGTTGTGTGGAAACCTAACACCAGGCCCCACCCATCAACGACAAGCCACATATCTGAACAAGACCACCAAGTGGTTAAGTGGCATCCAAGGAGTAGAGACTATGCATTCTCCCTCAACACCAGGCCTGTGGTGGCTTGTGTCAGCCCAAGGTATTTATCATCCTTCTAATAGTTTGTGATCACACATGAGTGTGTGCTTTAAGCATATATGGGTTCACATGTACACTTTCTTCTTTGCTGAAATGACTGCGTGGGCTGTCTCCTAGACCCTGAGAGGAAGATGCTCAGATCCTCCCCTGCTCCTTGCTCTCTCAGAACTACCTTGTGAAAAACACTTCACGTTATTCAAGGAAAGCCGGTGCTGAGACTTGTGGGGAACTTTTGTATATTTTTTTTTTATGTAGACAGGGTTAGAATGAACACACGGAACTGGGACTGTTCTAGCTACAATGACATCAAAACCAGCTGTCCAGACCTGGTAATCCAATGGCAATAGACAAACCTTAATTCAAAGCAAACAAACAAAAAAGCAAATTGTTGAAACAGGATTTTGCCCATATGGAAACAGAATTATCCACTGGCTAAGGTGTCTAAATGGCAAATAAGATGTATTTTTAAATTCACATGCAAGGATGAGGGGGGCTACTGAGGAGGGGGGACAAGGGCGCCAGGGGGATGGCCAGGACTGAGGAAAATAGGATGTCTGTATATTGTGTGCATCTATGAAAATATCATATTAAAATCTATTAACATTTACAAAGTAAAAATTACACTAAATGAATAAATGGAGGCGGGAAGCTGTCATATCCGCAGATGCTCTGGGAGGTGGCATCTGATGACCCTGGGCCTCTGCCCCCTTGGGTCATTCTCTCTGCCTTTCTCTCTGGTCTTTACATCCCATGATGCCAGTGCCTGCTGGACTCAGTTCTCTACCACCAGGTGAAAGCACGAATCATATTCCCGGCAGGCTTACTTCCAGAAAACACTGACCACTGCACCGCTTTACAGTGCAGAAGCACCAGATTGACGTTCAAGGTTTAATTACAAATGCTCACATTAAAGGGCCCTACCTTAACAAATTAATTTAAATTCTATTGTCACGGGAGGCCTTTGCTTTCCTGTGACTGCATTTGAACTCTATGAAGAACCTGCTGTGAATAACAGCTAACTCGTGCATTTCTTTTTTCTCTGTTTTTAAAAGTATATGTTAATCGTATAACTGTTTAAAATAGTGTATATAGATTGGAGAGGAGGTTTTCATTGTGATATTTCTTGCATGACTTTTGCACATAATTTCCCAGAATATCCTCACAGCATGTAGGGAGATGGGCTGGTGGTGGGATGTCTCCCATGATGGCTGCAGCTGGGATCTGTCGCGTAGTAAGTGCTATTGTTACTTCCATGATTTCCCCCAAAGTTGAAAGTCCAACAGACTTATCACAACAATTGGAATAATGTCATTTAATGGCAGCACCCAAGAAACCCGGGGTCACCACACAAGGATGAAGTGGAGCGAGGATGGAAGGACAAATGATGGTGAGACTGGGTTTGTCAGCCTGTGGCTGGTGTGGGAGTGGGCAGAGCTCTCCAGAGAGACAGGCCCAAAGTGGATCTTGTGCCGTATGGAGACCTGAAGGAGCAAATTTATTTTGAATGCATAGGTATGCTGCTTTAATGCATGCATATACTATGCATGAACCAAATCCACACACTCTTTCTCCCCTTCCCTCTCTTCCAGACTCTAGGACTCACCAGTCTGTACTCGGGATAACACTTTTTAGAAATCTTTAACATAGGACTACTTTTCAGTGTGTGTCTGGATTATTTCATTTAACATTACCTTCCTGTTCCATAAATTATTTTGCATTGCAGTTTTCTTTTTTTAATTATGAAAATACTGTACAGAGGGTTACAATTACATGAGCAAGATAATGAGTACATTTCTTATCAAGCATTGTTGCCTTCTCCTTTGTTTCCCCTTCCCATCCCTTCCCATCCCCCCCACAAGAAAGTTGTAAAATTCATTTTTGACATAACATCTTGTACATCTCATTGGTGCAATGGGTCCACCTGTATACCTATTTAAATTTTGCTTCAAATAATAACATTTAGTTCTTTTTAAATAACTGAACAATATTCCATTTTGTAGCTCATTTTTTAAACCATTCATTTTCTTGTGAAAACCTTAGCTGATTCCACATCTTAGCTCTTGTGAATACTAACACCATAAACATGGACATGTTCATATGTTGTATCTTTATATGGATACCTATTGCAGGACAACCAGTACACATAGTCAATCTGTTTTTAGTTTTTGATGAACCTCCATATTCTTCTTCATCATGGCTGTACCAACATATTGTCACTCCTGTCAACACTGTAGGTAAGTTCCTCTTCTGTAGTCTTTGCTATTTTTTTAGCATGACATATATTTAATAATTTATATACATTTATATCTATCTAAAACATTAATTAAAGACTATGAGTGTCCACTGTGAATTTTCTAGGCTCCTCTCTTTCATTATGTGTTCCTACTGTTTCAATGAGAGCATCATAAAGAAGGGGTAGTCATAGGGATTTGTGTCTAACATGCACACATACATAGACTCTGACTATGGAACTGTTTAAGATGATGAGGTGGACAGGATAGGAAAAGGGGAAACTGGAGGATAAATAATTATTATGAAGAATCTCAGTAAAAAGATGTGGGAAGAGCAAAGGATTGAGATTCAGAGAAAGAAACAATGATAAAGGGTTATTCTAATTAAATTATAATATGTGCACATATGAAACCCCAGGGTGAAACACCTTGTACAATAAGTGCACGCTATAAAATTGAGTGCTAGAGATGTGTCTCCATGGTGGACAGGTGCCCACAGCAATCACCATCTCCATGGTGATAAGGTGTAGGCAGCGTGGAAGTGCATGCTCATCATTCCAATACAGCCCTGAAAGGGAGCAGAAAATGTTAGTGTGTTATCACCACGGTATGAAATGAGAGCAGTGAAGGATGCTGTGGACATGCTTTGCAAGTGAGTTTTATCTGAAAAAACACACGATAGTCTCCTCAAATATGGTGGTGGAACGAGGTTTATCAGGGAAGGACTGTGGTACCGATGTGGAACATGTGAAGGCGATTTGCACTAAGAGGAAGTAGGGCTCATCCTGGGATCAGGAGCTATCTGCATGTGTTGGAGGAAGAAGCTACCTCACCAATGGCTGGAGCTGTGTTGCTGTATTGAAATGAGATACGGTTTCTGGCTACACATGGCTAGAGGAAATTAGTGGCCTGGCTTCTTGAATTTCAGAGGATTCCACTTCAAGCTTTGTGAAAGACAAAAGGAGAGCGAAAACTCCCGTGATGGATATTAAGGCTTCATTCACAGAATTTTCTGGAGTGGCTGATTGCTTATGTAGGAAGAAAATAGCTTCCAAGTGACTAAAAAGACAGCAAATCTGGAGAGGTGGATGGCTAGGAATGAATTCAAGATAAAATAAAACCAGACTCTCCTGAAGATTGGAAATTTGTATCTGTGGAGTGGTTTTCAGAAAAGAACGTTGAGGGATTTTTATTTCACTCATTTGTTCCTTTTCAATATTCCTATTTAATTATTTTTGCTATCTTAATTGGCTAACTAGTTCAGCTGAGGTGATTTCCTGCTGTTTCTGGTGCAGTTGGATTTCTCGAGTTGATTGTTCAGCTGTCTAGAATGCAAAGCAGGAAGCCCCGTGTTTCCCAAGCGTCGCTTGAGAGAATGAAGGAAGCGGTCAGCTCTTGGTTTTGAGAGGGATGGGGAACGGTGCGCAGAGCTGCAATCTAGACTATTAGCAATGACTTCACACCTTGCCCGTGCAGTGAAATATCCAGGTGCATTGCTGACACGGCAGCGAAAACCGAGAATTGGTTCAGAAATTAGGTAGGCAGTTTTAAGGATGCCCAATATACACAGAGATTCCCAACCATTCAAAGGGAAGTGTAGTGATTCTCAGACAAAACTGATTATGTACTTTCCACAATAAAAATCAGAGAACTTCACATACTCAAGTTGTTTGGAATGATGCTGTTGCTTCCTTGTAATGTTTTCAGATAGTTTTAGACTTACAAAAAACTTGCAAAGGTAGTACACAGAGCTTCACTACACCCCAACTCAATTTTGTTTACAACCTCTTTTTTTTTTTTAATTGTATTTTATTTTATTTGAGAACATACTGTACAAAGGGGCTACAATTACATGGGCAGGATAATGCATACATTTCTTACCAAGCATTGCAGCCTCCTCCTTTGTTTACCCTTCACTTCCCTTCCCCGCCTCCCCCTCCCCCCACCCAATTTTACCCCCCTCCCCCCACCCAATTATACCCCCCTCCCCCCCCCACACTGACATTGTAAAGCTGGTTTTGACATGACATTTTGTACTTCTCATTGTTGCAACAGGTACAACCTCTTGACAGCTTATCTATGATCCATATTATAACTCAGGAATGCGTATTAGCAGGAGATGAACATTTTACAATATGTTTTTTACTTTCCTTACTTTATGGGTTGTTTTTTTCAGTATGGGAAAATGAACTCGAGACTGTGTGTATTTCAGACAATTTCTCACCCTGAATTTTCTTGAGGTGGCCGTGGGCTGTGATCTTCACATTTCAACCTTCTGAGTAGCTGGGACTATAGGCATGTGTCACTACACTCAGATCAACCTCTTCATACATTGGAAATACTGCCTTTGACGGTTCTTGTTCTTGATTTACTCCTTCTGATCGATTACCCATAACATTCACCCACCTCTGAGAAGTTAAAATCTTCTACCTTTCAGGGCTAGTGTCAGCTGAAGACAGCACGAAAGTACTCTTTAGATTCTAATTTCAGCCTGCATCCGCCATTCTGCAGAGATAATAAGCTGCCAATATTCCCACAGTCTGATGGCAAGGGGATCCTTCTTTTTTCTTGTTAAATTACTCAAATCACTGTCTTCTTTGCCTTCTTCCAGAACCTTCTTTCTTTTATAGTTTCTGTCCATTCATGTGGAAAGATTTATTTCCTTACTTCCAGCCCAGGACTATTTAATGTCCAAGGGCATAGTGTTAACATTAACTGGATGCAGAAGACATTTAAAATGATAAAGGTGAGAGAGGAGAGAGAGAGACAGAGACAGAGAGGAAGAAAGACAAGAAGAGAGGAGGATACAGAGATATGAGAAAGGTGAAATTTGAACTAAATATATTATTAATGAATCAAAGTGACTCTTGTCCTATTGGATAACACAGCACAGATTTACCATTGAAAACACCACAAGTTTATGCAAGGATTGATATGAGGTGCACAAAATGTACCAATGCTCCCAAAGATAAATTTTACAATGAGGAGGCAAGGATAATGCTGATAAGGAAATACAATGTCACAACTATATTACATATTTTTTCCTTTTGGAAAGCATTATGTCTAGAGGAAGAAACAAGATACCGAATAATTTTAGTATTCCTTTCATACAGCCTTCTCTCATTTATCGCTGAATCCTTGGAAAACAATCGAAGTCCTAACCACTAAGCTCAGAAGTGAAACACACTGTGTTGTTTTCCCAAGACTAGAAGATTCCAACAAACCCAGAGTCCTCAGAACTCAGGGGCCGTGAGTCTTGGGCTTGGATGAAGCCTGCTGAACATGCCAGAGCTGTAGCATTTCTGCGTGGAGAGGAGAGAGGCGGTGGTGTGCACTTCCCAGCTTTCTGCTTTTCCAGCATGGTGGAACCAGCTGCTGAAAGGCCTCTGGTGCTTTGTGCTTAGCAATGCTATTTGCTACTTGCTTGGAGCAAATAGAATAAACTGATAGAAACATTTGATGGAACCTTACAAAATGGCATATTCAGAATGACTGCAAATACTCCTGTCATGATGAGAATATTCTCTTAGGTTTGTATGGCTGTGTGCCTTTGGATCTATATGAGCAATGCGGTTTTATAACCGGGGACAAAGCATATCAGAATTCAGCAGCTATGAACAGGGTGCGTGTGTGGAATAGGATACTCTGTTTGCTCAGTGTGTTTTTCTATTTTAACGTGTTACAGCAGATACCCACAATTCTTCTGAAAATTATTTCTCTTCCTTTATTCTTGTCTTTCCTCCCTTCTTGTCTGTTTTCCTCTGTGTTATACAAACCTCAGGCATGCATCACAATGTGATCTAGGAAGTGGCTGATGGAGCTTAGGAGCGAATGGAGACATGGGGCAGCTTCACATCAGTTCTCAAGCAGGTTATTAGGAAAGGTTAATCTTCCTCAATTATAAACTCTGCATGGATAGAAATGGTCTGGCTTCAAAACAGTTGGTAAATATTGCCATGCTAAAATTGAATTGGTTTTAAATTATAATGCATTCCATAAAATCAGAAGTAGAGGGAGGAGCAGGAGGAGCACAGAGCATGCTTCGGGAACTGAAACTACTCTGTACGACACTTGAGTGTTGGACACATGTCCTTATACATTTGTCCAAACCCAGAGAACTTGCTACGCCTAGGTGAATGTTCATGTAAACTACGGGGTCTGGTATTGCTGCATTACTGGAGAACCATTCAAAATGGTTCTTTGATTTCTGTAAAAATGACTTTGGATCTGATTGTATATGATAAAATTGCAGTGAACTTGTAAAGGACATATTTTTCAATTCAGACATCTATGGATCCCTTTGCTAGCACTAATTTAACCTCCCATTTATGTCTCTTGTTAAAAAAAAGACACCTAGATTTTGGCCACGGAGTGATAGAAGGATGAGACAAACAGCAGTTCTGTAGAAGGTTGAATTGTCATTAGCCATGGTAACTTTTATATGCAACATGCATGAAAGGGGTAAAGAATTCACCTCCACATGAGGACCAGAGACGAGTCAGAGGGCACGGAACCATTGCCTCCCTGTGACTAATTCCTGCACGGCCTTCTTGCTGGGCTCTCCTCTCCTCAATTCTTCCAACATGTGAAAGTGCTCACCTTTCAAGCACAGTACTGTTTCTTAAACACATACAAATACCCGTAGGGTACAAATCTAACAAGAGTTATAAGAGTTTTTGAACTAACAAGGCATCAAAGATTTGATGCTCCATGAAATGGTTTTCATGGTGAACCCAAGTGAAATGGTGCTCAGGTCTGGGTTTGCTTGAAGTTTCGTGCTCATTTCCAGGTAATAGAATTAGTCAGGGGCCTTTGGGAAGTGAATGGGTCACACAGACATGCATGGCATCAAAACAAAAGAACAAACAAACCCTTCCTCCAGCTCCTATCAGCCAGGACAGATGGAGGAGGGCTATGTCCCACGAGTAGTCACTCTTTCAACAACAAATCAGCCCCAGTCTGTAGATCTATAGAAGGAAGCTCCTAGTCCATAAAAGCTACTCTGCTCTTGGATAGACTGGGACATCATTGCATGGACGAACTTGATTTACTTCCTTAGTTCTTATTGTTTGTATGTTCCTCCTCTGCCATTGTCCACTCCATTATCAGCCAATGAGCAGTAAAACCAGGATCCATCACATAAACACCACAAATTAAGTCTCAATCAAATAGCAAGTTATCTTCCAATTTGCTTTCTTATGGTCTTATTATTTTAGAAAGCCATGTACAAGTTTTAATAACTCCATGAAACAAAGACCATATTCATCTTTATCACTTGGGAAGATATACTGAAACCACACCCCAATCAGTCAACGTGATCTCCCTGTTAGTGCCTCTTAATGCATGTCTCTACCCTGGAACTCTTCTCTGAACTCTAGATTGAAACATGAAGCTATCCATGCCAAGGCCTTGTGAATCACTGGGGTCATTGAAGACCCTGGTGACAGTCATGTGAGAACAGAATGCAACAAATGCAAAGACAAGGTAGATTGGATCAATGTGCACCTGATGAATTCAGGTTAGGTAGGATGTAGATGGAAATAGGGTAGGTTCAGAACCAGGGCTATGAGAGTCATCCAAAAGCAGAGCTGGGCATAGGCAGATGAGAGATGTGCCAAGAATGTACGATCTGACAACCACCAGTCATTAGAGAAAAGGAATATTGAATTTGCTGTAGTAACTTAAGCCATTAACTTAGCAATGCATCATATTCTAGAGTTTCAGTAGTGACATTATGTTTCCAATTATCTTTCCAATTATTTATGTTATCAAGACAAAACGTTTCTGGTTTTGACCATTCTTTTTTTTTGGGGGGGGAAGGAGGGGGCCCGGTCATGGGGCCTGAACTCTGGGCCTGGGCACTGTCCCTCAGCTCTTCAGCTTAAGGGTAGCACTCTAACACTTGAGCCATAGCACCACTTCCAGCTTTTTTTCCTGCTTATGTAGTGCTGAGGAATCAAACCCAGGGCCTCATGCATGCAAGGCAAGTGCTTTACCACTGAGCCACCTTCCCAGCCCCTTGACCATTCTTTATTTAGCAATAACTTATTGGTGTGAAGTGCATAGGCAATAGTCACTATACCACCTCTCTCAGCACAAACAGAGGTATCTTCTAAACAGTGCTGTCTGCAGACCTTTGAGGGGGGAGGGGGTCTCACCAGATTTCTTCCACTCTCCATTCTTCTTCCTGTTTCTTTTCTGTGTTGTAAATAGTCACAAATGGGAGTCAGAAATCACTGAAGTAGAGTTATACATAGTGCACTCACATATACATCTTTGGGGAGGGGGAGACACAGAACTCAAGGGAAAAGGGTGAAAAAGTACAGCAGTGGAGCTCCCTGGACACTGATGAAGGTGAACTGTACAACTTGTGTGTGGAGAAGGGGGAGAGGTAGTGGGAGAGAGCGAGGGAACGGATGACACCCTATGAGAGGAAATGTGTTCGTTACTGGACTTGTCACTGCCATCCCGCTATGCTTCACCTCTGTAATAACAATAAAGGAAATTAAAAAAAGAAAACTGTGAAATTCTATTGGCTCCTGTCTACAAAACCAAAATAATCAAAGGAAAATTTCTTTAAAATGTTTGAGTGTTACTTTTGCTCTAGTTAGCTTGTATTTATTTGGGAACTTCTCTATGTAGGAAAAGTATGAGTATCTTAACTTCAGCCTTGATATTTGTTCCAGGTGTTTTGAGGAAAAACTTCAGGAAGAACTGAATCACTGCATTCTTGGACATCACCTGTCATTGTCAAGTCTATAAAGTACCCATAGGCTCTGTCTGTACAAATCCCTACTGTTCTTTTCACACTGATCAGAAACACTGGGCGGTCTGAGCGTGCTGAAAGTTGCATAACTCCACACACACAGCTTTCTTAGAGAAGAGACATGTAGCGTCAGTTAATGATTAAATCAGTGTTGTTATACAAATGGCCATCCTGGGAAATCACCACAGGGTAAGGACCGTCTGCAGCCAGGTTGACAAACTATTATGAGCAGCCCAGGAAATCAGGCTTTGGGGATGGTGGCTCTATTGGGCCAACATTACAGTAGCATCTTTTGTTATCGCCAGTTGCAGTTAGTGAAAGATGAACCCAGTTCCTTCGCCTGTCAGGGCATAGGGCTGTCCTCTGCCTCCATGAAGAACATGTCAGCAGGGCAAATCTGCCTGTTCCTCGACTGTGCATACCAAGGCAGTGTGGATGAGGAGGAAGTGCCGGCCTTTCCTAAATGGGGAGATTTCATAAAAGAGTATGATTTTATAAAGTTTGTAAAGTGAGGACTCCATAGAGACATTCGTTTACTATGTGAGAAATAACTCTAAAGACTTTTTTATCTTTATGTAGTTATACAAAGAAGTTGCCACATTCTCACCCATGTTTCTCTACCCACCACTCAAAGCTTTGTGTTTCAAGTAATTCTAGTGGTGTACCGTATTATTTGTTAACCTGTTGTGGAAAAACACTTGCCAGAATAGCTATAAATTTACCTCAATTAGCAAAGGAGTAAATGGAGACTAAAATGGCCAGGAAGCAACAATCATCCTCCAATATTTTCCAGGTATCTACCTTCCAGGAATTTCCCCCCAAAACCTGCCCATGTGGTACTTCAATTCTACACAATGCCTATATTTTGGAACAGTTCTCATCACTTTAAGACATTCAGTTGTTGAAAATTTTGGAAACTTTCTAATTTAATAAAATCTGAAGATGTGGGTCTTTCAAACCATGACTGTCACAAGAATATTAAATGCTGTAATTTAACAATTTGAAGGAATGACATCTTGATGAATAGTTTCATCAATACTTTGAGCTCCATTGCACTGTAAAATGTGTGTTCTGGGAGAGCATTTGGGAGGATGGCCTGGGAGCTGTGCAGGCATATTTAATCCAGCAATACCGACACAGCCCAGAGGCTTTTATGATGGTAGAAGGAATCTTGGGTAAGAGAGGAGGGTGAAGCCGACATAAGTATCTCCTCAGGCCTCTTCATTGTGTTACAAATAAAATCTCCTCTATTTCTCATGGACCACAATTTGTTCTCAGTCTCCTACAATCCCTTCTACCGAGACCATGTAGGCATGAGAACAGAAATCATGAAACCGGAATTTCTTTTATGTCTTTAATACCATAAAAGCAACAATTCCTTCTTATTTGGATACAGTCTGCACTAGGAAGAAAACATGCTGAAGTGGAGGAATGTTTAGAAAATATGTTTAACAAGAACCAAACTATAAAGTTCTCTTAATAAATATGGAGCTGTGCTGCCTAATCAAGGTGCTTGTACGTCTTGGAGACACCAGTGGTATTTTTTGACCGAGAGAAAAGGGAATATTTGTTAGTCCTCAAAGTTCTTTTCAGAACAAGGCAATCCTAGTGACATGTTTTAAAGGGAAGGTTTTGTGGATGTTGCTGACTCTGTGATCTTAATCCAGCACACCTTTATTAAGTGCTGATAATGCACAGGTGGCTGCTGTAGGTAACCAGAAGTAGGGATCTTCCCAAACTTCAAGTCATATACAAGCTATTAAAGCACATCAACCCTGGTTTCTGGTTCATTGGGAAAACTGTATCAAGCCACAAAGCAGAATTTTATCCCTTCTCATAGTCAAACAGTGTAAGTGAAGTTATACATTCTCAGCCATACTATTCTGTGATATAATCTCTAATGTTAAATTTACAGTGATCTCAAAACAAGGCTTAAAACTCATCGAGGAGGTACCATTCATTTATCTCTCTTTAGTTAAAAGGACTTCTTTGCCATAATGTTTTCTCTTTTATTTATAAGGGAACCTTGTTTTGCTGACAAAAGTTCTCCATCAATTTTGTTTATTGCCTTATCTTGATGCAATGGGCCATAGAAATAATCGTTTCTGAAGTGAATGTGATGTCTACTGTGCATATTGCTGAGAACAAATTATTGGACTTTTGTGAAGGATAATTTAGGATTTTGTGTCAAAAGTTTGGCCCAGAGGAAGATCTTCTATAACTCAATATTGCGTTGAGGATTTGTATGTCAAATACATGACTAGAAAAAAATAAACAATTTGTTCCAGAACCCTTAAAGTAAAAAGAAATGCTGCTCGGTGAGTTCCTACTTCATTGTGTGTCCCTGGAAGCATCTGTGGGAGCTTTCTCAGGAATAAGACAGAGAGCTTCAAGATATGAGGCATACATGAAAGGTCTGACATGTAATATATGCACACACATATATGTATATATTTTAGAAGTAAAAAGATCAAGAAATCTCATAATGTCTCAGTACCAATAAGTAAATCAACACATGAACAGTGAGTGTAAATAGCTCATGTACAAAATGGCCACAACTGGACAAATCGCAGTAAAATAGAGAGAGAGAGAGAGAGAGAGAGAGAGAGAGAGAGAGAGAGAGAGAGAGAGAGAGAGAGAGAGAGAGAGAGGGAGGGAGGAGAGAGAGAGAGAGAGAGAGAGAGAGAGAGAGAGAGAGAGAGAGAGAGAGAGAGAGAGAGAGAGAGAGAGAGAGAGAGAGAGAGAGAGAAGGGAATAATTTGACAAGTAACCAGAAATAAAAATACACATAACTTTTAAGAAGAAAGAATACCACTGATGGCCCGTATCCTCAGTAGAAGTCAGATGATACAGTGCAGGATTTTCAAAGGGCAAAGATCAGACAAACACATTTTTCTTTAAATCTTAACAAACTTCCATTATGGAATTAAATATGAAATAAAGATCTGCTAATTCTACTCATCCATCAGAAAGGATGATAATGTACTATTCATAAGGAAATGGAGAGACTTGGGAAAAATTATATTAAGTGAAGTATGCCAGACCCGGGGAACACAGGTTTCATGGATTTCCTTTTTTGTGGTGATTAGAATATGTCTATAAATCCATAGGTAAAAACACTGGGTGGAAACAACTAAGTCATATCCCAACAAAATAAGTCCCAGGAAATGGGTACTTGCAAGGGGGGAAGATGAGGCCAAAGAGAAGGAGGGAGGATGCATGTTAAATACCACAGAATTGAGAAGTAGAAGGGAAGGGGAGGGAAGGGGAGTTGAAGGAAGACAAAGATGTTGGAGGGGTGACACAGATCCAGGTCAAGATGAATTGTACACATAAACTGCTAAAAGGTGAAACAAATCCAATGCTTAACCTAAAATTAAGATAGTTAAGGGAGGGGTAGGTTGAGAGAAATGGATAAGAATCTCGAAAAAAGTGACACTGGTCAAGCTCGCCTGTCTTCCTACGCTGCTCTGGGGAATGCCAACTCCTTTGTGCAGCTGCTTAAAGATAATACAACTGCTAAAAAACAAAACTCTGCTGCAAATCCAGATGTAAAATAACTAAGTACAAAAGAACGAACAGAATTATCACCTTCAGGCACAAACCAGAAGACTTATGAAAGTAACTTCTTAACAAAAGTATAGTAATTATGATGGGAAAAATTTAGAGAAAAACCCAAGAGTAAATTCATTGGTAAGAATAAATAAAAAGTAACTTTAAGAAACAACAATGAGGCCATGATCTCTCTCTCTTTCTCTACCTATCTATGACCTAATTACATGAATATCAATCAAGTATTAGGAAGGCGTAGATGTAAGTACTATTAGTGTGCTCTCAAATACTTGCACTGCTTAGAAAATCATAAATAAAATCAGTTCATTTGAGGTTAAAATGATACATGGGTTTATGTAGTCATCTCTAAAGAAAACCCCAAATATGTTAAAACTATATACAATTGAAAAGCATAAAAATAATAATGAGCCAACCAACCCTCCAAAAAGTAAAACAAAATGACAAAAATATATATCAATTTGGTGAGAAAAATGTGAAATAGTACTTCTCATTTTTTATATTAACAATTGGTGCTGAAACATTCAGAAATCCTCCAGAAAGTGGCAGATAAAAGGGTGATCTAGCTCATTTCACTCATTTACCAGTGATAGATCGGAGACCTAAAATATGAAGATTTCTAGCACATCCATGAACCCAGGTACATCATCAATATGCTGTACAGAAATCAGTGTGTGGAATTTCCTTACTCACGACACACATGTTGATCACTTTTTACACATTGTGCTGGATGCTAGAGAGCTAAATATATATACAAATAATACTCTCAAGCTATATATCCTTGGTCGAAATATAATCATCAAGCCAAAAAAATCTACAGCGGGGAAACTCCCCTGAAAGAAGGTTGAAAGTGTGAGCAGAGCACAAAGTTGTGGGTACATCCTCCCCGCTAAATATGCTTGGACAAGAAATGTACAGCTTCATTTTCCCATTATTTTTGTTATTAGAATCTCCTTTGGTAACCTTGTAATACAATGAGAGATTTCTTTAATTTTTTTTTTTGTCTCAAGGAGCCAGAATTTGAATTGACAGCATCGAAGAGATAACACAATCAAACAGAATTCCTCAGTTAAATTTTATTTCCTGAAGTGTTTGACTTTTCCAACTAAAGTAGTTAAAGATCAAACAATTCTAATTAATGTCAATTCTTGTCACTGAATAGGACAAGTGACAAAGAGAAAACTGGGAAAGAAGTCAGGAAAAAGACAAGTTACTGTCCAGCACACTGAAACCTTTTTAAATTTTTTTTCATTTTCATAGGAGTATCTCTTTATTTTCTGAGGATGGTTGACTTATCTTGCGTAGAAATATGAAAGATAAGACAAGACATGTTTTTTACATGAAAATAATTTTTTAAATTTTATTTTGTGAAAGTAAATTTTTGGTAGATTCAGAATACCAGAAACTAAGACAAGTCTATTTTCTAAACTCTCATGATCGTTTCCATACATCTTAGGGTCTCAACTTTAATTCCTATAATGAAGTCATATTCCTTTGCACTGAATGGCTCATATATTCTATTGATCTACATAACTCATATGAAATTATTTTCTCACAAATTTATGAACAACAAAGAAATACCAGAGGCAAGCTGGAAGCTTCTGGGCTCAGAGACTGAGGAGTGGAGGAGCCCATAAGGACAGTCACCAGCCTTATAGAGCAAGTGAGGCCCCAGGAGGAGGGAGAATTCTAGAACACTGTGGGTGTGGAGGTTATCGGCGTGACTCACCACAGCCAGGGAGGAGGCAGTTAGACAGCAGGATATCAGTTGAAACTATGCTGCAGACCTGCTTTCCCCCCAAGTGCAGACATTAGTCATTCCCTGTTAATTGACTGACTGTAACGCTAGCCAAGAAAACATCATTTGCAAACTGAACTTATAAAACAGAAGATGCTTTTATAGACAAGCTAAGAGGAGGAATTTTTTCTAATTTAATAACTTTAATAGCAGCTACATCATGAAAACATGAAAGTAAAAAACTCCATTGGCATTTTCAGATTTCCTTAATTTGTATATATTTCATTTTAATTTAATTGTATTTAAAAATTATGTTAGCTTTCCAAAGAGGTGTTGTTTTGGCATTTTTAGATATTCATACAATGTACTTTGATCAAAGTTACCCTGCTCCCGTTCTCCTTTATTCTCCCCTTTCTTAAAGTCCAATTGCTTTCTGTTTTTTAATAAAAATATTCACAGGTGTGGCTATCAATTAGCTCAAAATAACCAAAAGGATTCCAAAATCTTCAGGAAACCGAAGACTTGCATAATTAAATAAGATACAAGCATAATGCCACATTACATTCAGTATACATAAATCAATAATAGCCATTTGGGGTATTTGTTACAGGAGTTTCAGAATGTTTAACTTTTTCACTTGGTCCAAAATATGTGAATGGAGTGAATACATTTAGTGAATATTACTGTTTTGGCTGCTTTCCTCATAATGATAAATGTAATGTGTTAATACTGTATTTATTGCAGAAGCATGAGGGGAGAAACATGTTAGCAAATCATGAGTAGTGCATAATGCTATTAATGAGCTCTTTATTACCTCCCCTCCAGAACATTCATTTTTGGAGTCTCATAATTCACTAAGATCATGAATTGCATCATGAGCCATTTATTGGGAAATCATTGGCCATTAAAGAAAATTCATTTCTATCAGTTGTTGACAATTTATAACTATATAATACTCTGATTATTATAAACTTTATGCTTTGCATAGAAATAGGCACAGATATCTTAATAAATCTTATGGATAACTATATAACGGGGTATAAATCAGTTTACTAGGGCTGCTGCATTAAATTATGAAGGGTACAGCTCTATTATAAATTATGAGTGAATACTTACACATTCCTTGATGATCAATAAATTGATCACAAAGGAGTATGCAAGCAAGACTCCTTGAGAATGTCATTCTTTGATTTTAAACAATGGTGGTAATGATATGTGAAGTCTGACATCCCTAAAATGGGAAAACTATAAACATTATCAATAGATTGCATTATGGATTTGTTGATCCATATTTTATATGGCCTGGTTTTCAGACCAACATCTGAAAACAGAAAATGAGTTTAGCACTTTGTATATTGTATATATGCTTATCTGAATTAGGGCAGGGAAAGGGAACAACAAAATGGCGAGACACAGGACGAGAGAACCAATGCAACAGCGATACTCAGGAGACAACATGTTGGAAATGAACTTTACAACTCGGTGGGGGGAGGGAGAGGGGGGAGAAAACCCAGGGAGGGGGTAACAATGTTTTACCAGAAATGTACTCACTACCTTACTAGGTAACGGTAACCCCTCTGTACATCACCTTGACAATAAAATCAAATTTAAAAAAAGAAAATGATTTAACATTCTTCAAACACTTCCAAAACCTAAAAATCTCCATTGAAGAGCTTTGGTAAGTTCAGCGATTGTTTTGAGTACAGAGCTTATTCTCACTGTGAAAAATTGTGACTGAATTCCCCTACCTCCAGGAAGGAAGGAGATATTGATGGCACATTTCCTTCGGTGGGAACACTGGCATGATGGACGCAAGGCTGCTTTTCAAGCTGCCATTCTCATCTGTCTTCTGCTCTTACGGTTGGCACTTGCTGGCTAAAGGTAGTTGTTGGTGCAAAACACGCAGGAGCGTTGGAGCCCTCTGTACTGTGGAGCTGCTGTCTGAGCCGTGCAAGCCGACTAAGCGTCTCTGCTGTAAGAACATAAACCCACATGGGAGCAGAGCTGTCAGGCTTCTGCTGCAGGAAGCTAAGTTTTGACTCATGGAGAAAGGTCAGAACACTTTATACAGGAATTGTCATGAAATTCCATGGTCCCTGAGGGGAGCTAAAGCTACCTGCATGATTTGAAAAGGGAGAGCAAAACTGGTAGCTGATTCCATGAGACTGTGCGCATCACTGGCATAATGTGGCCTAAACATGGGCTAGCGCCGCAAGGGAGCCCTGAGTGGGGGCCATCCCTCCAAATCACCTTTCCCTTGAATTTATCAAGCAGCATGCTTCTATAATGCATTTGTCAGTTTTCCTCCATGATGTTCGAAACTGTTCAGAGACGCTCACTCATTTGTTAGTGATGCCCACAAGGTTTTCATGATCAAAGTATAAAACAGAAAGGTAAAGCTCATAATCCCTCCGAAGTACTCCCTGCACCGTGGAGTGATATTGTCAGCACTTTATTTTTACTCAAATATGTCCTCTAGTTCCCACTTCTGCTGAGATCCTCCAGCTCACACAACAGTTGGGGGTGGAAACATGGTACCTCAGACCTCCACTTTTTCCCTAGCTGGTGGTCTGACTTTTTCTAAATCTCAAGAGCCATAGATGAAGAGAGAATTTCTGGAAATCCCATAGAAAGAAATTATTTCATTTTATTCTGTAGCCTTTCTCGTTTTGTTTTAAGGCAGAAATCAAGGTAAAGAACACATGTCTCTGAGGACATACAAAAGGGGATGTGTCAGGAGTACAGGAATGATCTCAGTGTAGAATGGTACATTACAAAATACATCGAATCATGCACTAAATTAAGAAATTCCAATGCAACCAACACATCCGAGTTTTAGTAATTTTATTACATTTTTATATCATCGCTACCCAAGGTGAAACTGCTTACAACAAGCTAATAATAATTTATATTTAAAGCATTTTAAATGCATAACAGAGTATAAGAGGAGAAAATCGTTATTTTATAAGAAAAATGTATGAAACCATACACCTGTGCCTAAATTCAAAATGTAGCTTTGCTTTCTAGGAGATAGGAAATAAAACATTTTTTTTCTATCATTCTTGACCAATACTTCCAATTTGACTACCTGCTGAATTCAATTTTAAACAATAGTTTAACAATAAAGCTCATCTAAGAAATAACCAGACAATATTTCAGCCTTAAAAATATGTAAACCACTTTGAACATTTCCAAGTGTTTTTGATGTGGAAAACAATGGACTCATTCCCCATTGTTGCCAGTATTTTCAATTACCATCATGACAGTCTTGGTAAATACATTTATTTTGCTGCTACGACAATAAACTCAACTTTTGAAAAGCATGACTTTGAAAAATGTACTAAATTTCAGCTATTTTGAAAATATACAAAAAGTTATTGTTTGACAAAATACCTAAGAGCCATTGGTGAGATTGCTTCAAATATCTCAAATCAGGAAAAATAGGAAACTCATCTTACAAAAATAATATATTATAATGAGCTGTAATAATGATCTAATGAGATGTTATCAGAAAATTTAATTTGTTAAAATACTGTTACTTTTAACAGGCATTGGAAGGTAAAATTTCTTTGTTATTTTATTGTAAACATGGGTTACAGTTACACGAGTAAGACAATGAGTACATTTTTTCCAAGCATTGTTATCCCTCCCCTTAGTGTTCTCCCCCTCCTTCCGCAAGATGTAAAGACCATTTCCAACACAGTGTCTTGTGAGTATCACTGTTGCAATGGGTCATCCTGTGCCCTTGTTTCAGTGTTTCATTATTCCTATTCCCCTGCCCCTCCCCAGATTAGACAAATGTGTATACAAGATTCTGGGTAACAAAGTCAAGTATAGTGACAACAAGGGATATACCATAGAGGGAAGAACATACAAAGGGAACAAAAAATCCCATAGTACATTTAAAACAACAACAACAAAGAAAGATCTCTTGTGTCCCTATCTTGGGGTTCATTTCGCTTAGCATCATCTTATATGGCCACATGTACATAGCTTTTGAGGTTTTCTGCTCATCTGATAAAATTATCCTAGACATATATTAATTATTGCGAATGAGGGAAATCATGGGAACTATATTTCTTTTGGGTCTGGCTTATGATTTTTTCCAAGTCTTGGAAGATAAAATGTCTATTCTTTAATTTCTTTCATAATATTGCTGGGGGGTTGTATATTAGCCTAAGACTAGTTCTTAGGTGGTTTTTTTCTTTTTATGGATGTCCCTGTAGAATTTATTGGTTTTTTAATTCACTTCTTTTTTATTTTTAAAATTTTATTGTCAACGTGATGTACAGAGGGGCTACAATTCACTTCTTAAAGGTATTTGCACTGTTGCTTTTATTTTGGTTATTATAGGGCACATGCATTTTCCAGCCCCTTTCCCTTCAAAATAACAAGTATTTCCATGAGGATTTGTGCCTCGGGCCTTTGTAGTGACATTTTGTTTATTTCTGCTTCTCCCTCTAGGGCAGGCACATGTAACTAGACCAAGACAAAAGAAAACCTTGAATCTTTCATGCTTGCTGTCTAATTCAGAAATGATCTAATCACAGTGTATTCAAGACTATTCTTTTAGAGCTACTATGAAAATAAAATAGTCTTTCCAACTGAGAAAATGTAGCCTGAATCTACCTGGAATTGGAGCTCGTGCCATGGAAAGCAAAGCTAAGGACAAGGAGCGAAGAATACCCACATCTTTCCAACACCATGAGGCATTTGGGCTGAAATACATCTCATTCCCAGATGCCACTATTGCTGAGTTGAATCAATTCCATCTTAGGATGAATTAATGATCTAAAATGGTCTTTTGCTGGCAGGAGGACTAAAATCACATGCCTAAGTAAAGCTTTGTATCTCTCCTGCTTACTGGATATTTCTATTCATGTAAGATTTCCCACTTCATCTGTCATGGATTTCTCCATCTCTCCATAACCAATGTATATTGGCTATGTCCATTCTTGCCTCTGTTATTCCTTTTGTACACACCATACTAGTTGACAGTTTTCCCCAACAATTTGATTATCCTCGAATTAAAACATCCAGCTGATCACTGACCTGAGTTTTAGAGTCATGTGTTCAGATTTCTCCTAAAGCATATTTAAATATTTCACCTGGAATACAAATGCAATGTGCATAAAACAATGACCACAGTGCAACCCTCCCTTTATAAATTTCAACACAGTTCCTTAAATAAGAGCTATTTCATTTATTCACCAAGTCTAAAATGCTAGATTCATCACTCCTGAGTTTTAGACGAGTAGATGTTATAGCATCTCATTCACTAAGAGTTGTGGTTAAACGGAGCCACGCTCAGAGAGGAAGCAAGCCAGTAATCTCTAAATAAGAATGCTGCCATTTACATCATGTTTTAAAACTGTTTTGATGGACGTCTATAAGGCTCCCAAATAAACCTAAGAAAGCTATACTTAAGAAACCAAGGAACATAGGAATAAAGTTAAGTATTTCTAATATAATTCCAGATCCACTTCCTAATATGCTTGTAACATTCTTGCTGTAAGGTCATTTCTGTAGGAAGACAGAGGCATGTGGATCCTCATGGGTCTTTTTTATATGATGCACAGTGGTAAGCAACGTTTTTAAATGTGTGAAATAAGAGGAAAAGTTATACATCAAATAAACAATGATAAACAATAAAAGATGCTCCAATGAATTGCTTTTATAGTTGTTCATGTCTGTCAAGCAAATTAAAGATGTAGAACCTGGGTAAAAGAATGGAAAAAGCTGGGCACTGGTGGCTCACGCCTGTAATCCTAGTTACTCAGGAGGCTGAGATCTGAGGATCTCGGTTCAAAGCCAGCCCGGGCAGAAAAGTTCGTGAGGCTCTTATCTCCAATAAACCACTAGAAAACTGGAAGTGGTGCTGTGGCTCAAGCAGTAGAGTGCTCACCTTGAGCTGAAGAGCACAGGGACAGCGCCCAAGTCCAGAGTTCAAGCCCCACGACTGACAAAAAAAAAAGTGGAAAAATTGGCATTTATAAAAGTCAAAAAGGACACTCAAAAGATGAGAAAAGGGTTAATATCTGAAATTATAAACTCAATTAATGAGCAAAAGAGCAGTGGAGACCAACAGAAAGAGATGTAATAGAACTTGGTGTTAGGTGCACGGAGAGTCATTCAGTGTCATCAGAGCGATGAAGCAATGTATACAACACAGAAATGTTCATATGGCTGAAATCCAGTAAACAAAACTGTGCACAAAGGAAAAATCAGTCATGATGGTGAAAACTACCAGTGTCTATTCAAAACCCTCCAAAGATTCCAAAGAATAAGTGTAATGCAAGCATGCAGGGAGATTGTGGTAAAACCCTTGACATTTACTTCAAGTGTATGTTTTAAAGTGACCAGGAAAGAGAAGACAATGCTGTTCAGAGGAAAAGTCGTAGTACTGGCAACTGAGTTTTCAATGGAAGTGCTAGAAGCTGGAAACATGGAGCTGACTTTTTTTTCATATTACTGAAATTAAGTTTTTTCATATTACTGAAATTAAGTGTTAACATTGCCTTTGGCACACAGACATGTCTGGCTCAGCCCAGAGAGGTTAGAAAGAGAGCAGGAAGTCAGCGATCGAGTCGCAAGGGCTCCTCCGGGGGATCCTGAGGCTGATTAAGAGATTATTTTTGTTCAGCTGGGAAACCTCCACAGAGAGAGCACAGATTGGAAATAAAAATGGGTGATAATAAGCTTCCTCCTCATTTGTTCATCTTTGTCTTCAAAACCTTTCATTATTTCTTCCCCAAAGTTTTTTTTACAACCTCTACTTTATATATGATGGAGATTTTCATATGCTTTCCAATTGCTCCTGACAAGACTATTAACTATTCTGTTGTGCCCCTTCCATGTGGAGTTGTGAATTCTATTTTAAAATTATTTGTCTGAGAAAAATCAAATATGAAAACTTGTTCTATAGAAACGATGCCATTATCCTAAATCATAGATTACATGAATTTTTGTTTTCATTCTCTTTCACTTTACTTTAGCTTCAAATCTAACTTGTTTGACTTGCCTGTGATCACAAGTTGTGGGTTGAGACAGATCATGAATATGTCAGAGAGAGCATGTTTGAGTAGAATATGATCTCATGACAGCCTGGAAACAGAGGGAGAGAAACTGAGGGTTGGGGGGGGGGACACTACCCTGTAAGGATACTCCAAAACATAACCTCAGTGATCCACTTCCTCCATGAATTCCACCTCTTACCCTTCCACCCCTCCCTACAGCTCATTAATCCATCTTAGACCAACCCACTTCTGAAACTTGAGCCCTCATTATTTAATCTCCTCTAAACATCTTTGTATATCCACACACAAGTTTTAGGGACTTTTTTACATCAACTCATAATGGAAAATAGAGTAGAGAATCTGCCCTGCCTAAAATGGATTGCCAAAGGATGTGCCTGTTTTCAAGATCTGTACATACCCTTTCTCACAGACACACACACACACACACACACACACACACACACACACACACACACAGAGACACACACACACAGACACAGACACAGACACACACAGACACAGACACACACACACACATACACACACAGACACACAGACACACAGACACACACACAGACACACACACACAGACACAGACACAGACACAGACACACTCACAGACACACAGACAGACACAGACACAGACACACACACAGACACAGACACACACACACAGACACAGACACAGACACACACACAGACACACACACAGACACAGACACACACACAGACACACACACACACAGACACACACACACGCAGACACACACTTTTGTCCTATTGTAGAAGTTCTAATTTTACACTTCCCTCTATGTTTCTTTCACAGAAATGTCATAAAGGTAAAAACTAAGGGATTCCCAATCATCCCAACATGACGACTAACAAATTTGATATATGACACCTGTATGTGGCACTATGAGTTACAATTTGATAGGTTGGGAAGCTCAGTGCTTTGCAGTAATTAAAGTATAAACATACTTTAAATCCACATTGTATGGTATTGTGGGTTTTTAATCACTCAATGGTTTATTTCATTTTAAAAACACACTGCTAAGTTTTACAAAATG
Source organism: Dipodomys merriami (assembly GCF_024711535.1). Lineage (NCBI taxonomy): Eukaryota > Metazoa > Chordata > Mammalia > Rodentia > Heteromyidae > Dipodomys > Dipodomys merriami. Next base: position 5,338,779 of record NW_027204715.1, on the reverse strand, counting down.
CACCTACAAGGTAAGATCTTTCGTGCTAAGCTTATTTTAGATCAGGAAAAATTCTTTGGAAATAGATGATCTGGAAAATACTTTTGTCTTGGCTTTAATTACTACCTAGCATCATGCAGCCTTATTAAAACCCAGAGATGATTCTTAAATTTAAAACAAATTATAGAACATTACTGAAGAAGCTATAATTCAAGCAACTCTAATGGTTAAATTGAAATAGGTCACAGTGTCGATGGCCTAGAGATAAGCAGTAAAATCCTTTTTTTATTTCTAAATTCAGATGTCCTTTTAGTGTTATATATACCTAACTGTAACTTTTCTTTTGTTGTGATAAAAATGTAACCTGACAAACTAAATACAGTGTAGAGGACTGCATGATATTAATCATGTGAATTTCATTAGAATTTCAACAGCGTGAGCTGAAAGGTAGAAAAATAAGTTGTGACACGAAGGCAGAGCTAAGATCATGTTATAGAGGAACTATTAACATTCTAAGCTGAGACGAGAAGGCTGATTAGGCACATTCAATGTTTGTGACTTTTATATACTCACAAAAGTTAATGTAGGAGACATTGATAGATGTAAGCAATAAATATTCTGACTTTTGAGATCTTGGTAGAGGAACCAAGATGTAAACACAATACATAAGTCCATCAATTACTTCATTCATTCCTGTAGAGAAAATTCAATAAGAATTACTTAGGTTTACAATATACTTAATATTAACAGTTTAAGCAATTCCCTTAAACATCCTTCTGAAGAAAATTCAATAGGAGTTTGAGGGAAAATGCTTATTTTCTATACAGTCCCAGTGGAACCTCTAGTTTTCATACTAAGGAGTGAGAAGCAACTGATTTTTAGCTACACTAAGGTTATGCAGTGCAAATATTTGTAAAACTTCAAGAAAGTATTGGTTAGCATTTTGTCTAAAATCATAGTATTTCCAGTGTTGAGCACTTTAAAGGAATCATATTATTCCTTTATAATGTTAGGGAATTTACATTAAACTGTTTAGGTTAGTCTAGAAAGCAGTAGTAAAACATTGATATGAATAGATTCAAATAAACTGAAATTCTAGAAAAGCAAGAGCATAAGCATTCACCCTGAGTGAGACCAATGGAGAATGTTCACAGGAGAGGAGCGCATAGGTGCAAAGGCTATGTGCAAGTGACCAAATAAAATAGTATTTATTGAAATGAACTCCAGGAAATGGAAACAAGAGTTTTTTTCTGTTTGTTGCTATTTTTGTTTCCATATCCTTTGTCTTGTTTGTTCATTTATCTATCTTTGGGGAGGATGCGGGTGGGCACAGAAAGGGTGGAACAAAGGGAGAAGAAAACAGCAGTAATACTCATTAGACACGTTGAAATGAACTGTACGACTTGCAGGTGGGTATGGGAGGGAAAAACTGGGAAGGAGCAAGGGAAGGGTTGATACTGTTCAAAAGGTATGTATGCTTTATCTGACTTGTGTACCACCTTTACAATAACAATAAATAAATTTAAAAGAAAAACCAACCATCCAATGTCACATATCAGTTAAAAAATGTGGAGCTCAATACCTTCGCCCAAATTCCAAGACTTCATATAAAACACAGAATCCACATTAGTAGAAAGCACTTCAAGCTCATGCAAACATTCTGCACAGGTAGTGACAAATGAAATATCAGGGCTTGAAAGCTCTAATTTTATACAGAACCCAGAAATGTCCAATTTAAGATTACAAGTAGTAGTAGTATCATATAGGAAAATGACACAATTCACTTCAGCTAGTGATCTTTTAATTATTAAGGTTATTACTTATTAACATATCCCCGTGAGCATTTTGTTTATAATATTAATACCATCATTAGCATAACAATATGCCACCCTTCTTTTTACTTTAATAATTATAATGTTAATGCTAATTAACTTCCTCTATTGATAACGACTGCATATCATCTCAAGAGACACAGTAGGAAACAGACCACTTGCTTATGAGTGGGATTGTTTTTTCCCAGATCTTTGGTACCAGTCCGTGTGCGTGCAGAGTACATCCATATAACCATCTTTGTAAGAAGGCTTGATGGGATGACACTTGGTTAGGATGCATTTTATCTTGATGTCAGTCTTCCTTTGACAAAGCCTCTGTCCTCTCTTACCAGTTTGATGGTTCTGGTAGGACAATGGCGATAATAAGGTCTTCATTGATGTAATTTTATCACCAGACCAGCCTAATTTGAGTGAAAATGCATGTCCGAATGTACTTGGCTATTTTGTTTAAAGTAGCATTGCTGATGGCACCAGGCTGTATTTGAAAATGGCCAATTGTGCTAAGTCTGGCTGCAACAAAACAAGACAGATGCACAGTTCTGGAGAAAAAGGAAAAAATCCCTTGCTCCAAAACTAGAATCATTATGTCACCAAGAGTAAAGAATTCCATAAGACTTTGTGGGCTCTAGTGTAAAATTGATAACACGGAATGTTCTAAAAGTCTTTTAGACTTTATTGATCTCTACACACTGAAAATAGAAGCAAACATTTTCTTACTTGATTTCAATGGCAAAGGCTATCTCACCAAATGGAGATAATATGCACAGTAAATAATAACCGTGAATGCTTTCATCATCTCTAATCTTTACTTTTATCTTCTATAACAAAATTCACGGCCTAAGTCTCTTATTTTCCTATTTTCTCAAAATAAGATTAAGAGCTTATAAAACCTATTAGAGATCACATTCATATTCATAATAATATTTTCTTAGCATTGTTAGTTGCACTAGATTTCATTTTGACATTTTAAGGTTCAATATATGCATGCAATGTACCTTTGTCTATAAGACTCACCTCTTCAGTCATTCTCCTTCATTCTTACTACCCCTCCCCCATTCCCAAGCCAGTGTCAACAGCTTCATTGTTCTGTTTTCACACACATCCATAGAACTTTAATTATAGTCATATTCCTTTGCTTTCTCTGTTGACCCTTTCTCCTTCCACTATGACTTTCCTCAAAGTCAGGACCTGGAAAACTATAATTTAATTTTAAAGACTGAAAAAGTCTCAGGAATTGTCCTGAATAACCTAAAAATTATTTCCACCATCCTTGTGTGGAAATATAACCCACCGTAAATTCAACCAGTCCTCCAGCCTGCATGCTGCCTCTCTCATGTAAGAGAAGGTGCAATTATCGCAAATTCTAACGATTTTGTGAGTGCTGAGCCTGTTTTACAATTCTTTCTTTCTATAGTGATACAAAAATCAGCAAATCTTTTTAGTTGGTGCCAATTATTTTGTTTTTAGAAACTGCAAACATTTGGTATATACTGCCTATTTCAAACTTTTCAAATATATTTCAATCCTTTGTGGTATAATATAGCAACTTTCTCACTGCATTGGTAAATAATGAGATAGTTTTGAAATTTAAAAGTATTTATCAATTTCTAGTTCATCCATAAAGGCTGACTTCTACTCAATTTTTAGGAATAAGACATGACAGCAAGATTCTAGTAATAAGGAAAATTGTGAGAAGTGACATAAGATAGGCCATATATAAGAAAGTATTATTCAGTATAGCCAGCATTTCTATAGGAAGGAAATTTTTATTAGCTGCCAATCACAGAAGCGATCAAGTTAATGCTTATTTTACTTACCTTCCCCAATTTTTACCTGTTGTTAATTATGTTAATTATGTTATTGACAACATCATGTTTAATGCTGTTTTTTACTTGGAATCAAGAGGGCTTCTGAGGTCAGTGCACATAGATTCTCATAAAGAAGGAAGTTCTCACTAAGGTGTTAGACAGACTTGTGAAGGTAGCTGTTATTCAGTCAAGTTAAAAGCGCATTACAAAGTTTGACTTTGCCATGAGCCATTTCAAGTAGGAAAACCTTAGGGCTAGGACTTAAAGAATAAAGAATGGGCTATCACCTCTCCTCTTGAGAGAGACTGGTTGGCTCCTTGTGGATGCCAAATATTTAGTTGCTCAAATCATTACCCTACTCTATTGTTGGATCTATAATGACAAGAAAGGAGGTAGGAACATATTCAGGAGAGATGCAGCTGTTAACAGATATGTTTGATCTCTGGTGAAACAGCAGATAACTCAGTGTGTTTATGGAGAGAAGCGAGGAAACACCATCCTTACCAGAGAAGGTTATGGATATAGGAAACAGTAGGAACTGGAACTTCAGAGAAAATCTTTGAAAAAATTGATTGGCACTCATGTATCCTTAAGAGAATATGTTAGGAAAATTGTGAGTTCAAGGCCAGTGAGGGCTATCAAGGGAATCAGAACTGTCTTAAAAAGGAGGAAGAGAAGAAGGAGGAGAAGGAGGAGGAGAAGGAGGAGGAGGAGGAGGAGGAGGAGGAGGAGGAGGAGGAGGAGGAGGAGGAGGAGGAGGAGGAGGAGGAGGAGGAGGAGGAGGAGGAGGAGGAGGAGGAGGAGGAGGACAAAACAGATGAATTTGAAGGATGAAGAAGTCAGTTGTGCCTAGAAAAGCTGAAAAAAATTATTGAGTGAGAGTTGATAGAAAAGGGAGTGGAAAGAAGGCAGCATCTTGCACACACAAACTCATTTTCTCACATCAATACTTTGCGGTAGGAATTGCCCTCTTAGCCAACAGAGAGTTAGGAAAACAGTAAATACACTGATTTGATCAATATACACAGCATTCAGTGTCAAATTAGCAGCCATGTGGTCCACCATTGGTACAATTAAAATAATTATTCATTTTAAAGGAAAAAAATTAAGATTAATTTCCTTGCTCAAGACCATACAGCCAGTGGCTTGGCCAGACTCTGCATCTTTAGGAAAATGTTGGTCCTACTTATTGTGAAATTGGTCAAAGTCATGGTAGCCAAGCCAGGGAGGATGGGGGCCGGGGAAGACATAGGCAGAGGACCCCAGAGAGACTAAGACAGAAGCTCCACACAAACTCTAACAGGCTGCAGGACAAAAGGGTGAAAGAGGAATGGCCAGAAAGAAACCACACGATCGACGTGGGAATCCCATAGCAATGCAATGGAATGGCAAGGCCACCCTCCTCTGGCACATACGTGAGGCCAGCATGAGCCAAGAGCTGTGTCTGCCCAGGACAATGTGAAGAGGCCGAGGGAATACAGAGCCTGCCATGACCCACCGGGGATGAGTGATGAAATTAAACGGGTATCACTTACCTGGTCCTCTCGCCATTCATCCAAAAAAGTTAATATTAGGATGGTGAGCCAAGTATCCTACTAACCGTTCTGTAATTGAAAAATTATTTCCTAACAGTGAAACAAAATCAGCAGTATGTGGTGCCCTAATGATTGTTCTGCATTCTGCGTAGATGAGCATTTGTTTATCCATTGCAAATGACTCTCTCTTGGGGTGATACTCTAAGTTAATAGAGCGTTATAAGCTAAATCTCTCCAGCAGAATCATACTGTGAGGGAGGAGATTTTACATTAAAGCTTGATTTACAATTAGTGCATGTAGTTCCCCTTAGGTGATTGCTCCTAGGCCAAATAATTTGATTTCACTTGGTAAACTAATTTTCTCCAGTTATATTGTTGGGGATTTCATCTTACAATATAAAAATGTACAGGATGTTTTACTTCACACTGTGCTCAATATTATTTATTTACGTCCCAAGAATATGCCCAATTGGACGCTGATCTTCCTGAGTCCTTGGGGATGAATTGTGAACTTGCAGATACACAAAGACTTCATAGGAAAGAAGTGAGGAAGGTGACTTCATCAACCAGAGCGGCCTCTGTTCCCTGCCTGCACCCTGGCTTCGTGATCATCACATGCCACTGACTGAGCATCCACCATTATCAGAGTGTAAAAGGTCGGGGACGCACGGGGGATGAGAGGAGGCGGCCCACGCTTGTCTGGACGCTCTCTGTGCTGGGTATGGGTGTCAGCCATGTTGGTATGGTGCTGTTCCCAGGGGTAGGCCTGGGGGCTTGGGCAGCTCGTGGGTTCCCTTACCAGCGCTGACCCTGGGAGCCCCTGGCTCTCTGTCTTTTCCACGTGGCCGTGAAGAGAAGAGGGGAGGACTCAGGAGTTGGAGGTGTCCTGACCTTCAGCGACCTGCTGCTCCCACACACAGAGCATTCACGCACCATGACTATGACGGGGATCAGCACACTATGACTCGGGTGTCCTCCAACGGGGCACCCCCGCTTGTATCCAAGAGACGGAAAATTGATATTCTAAACAGGTGATAATTAGATAATTAGATAATTATAAACGCATTCTGAACTAATTTCAGATCTCTGCTCCCATGTTGTTTATTTCCCAGAATTTAATCAACAGTATCATTACAGGTTGCAAGTACCTGAGCCATACATGTCATAAAGTTTTAGTATTTAATGGATCTGGTTTATGCAACACCACATCTTTTGAGGTTAAAATAAAAATTTGTTCAAGTTGGAACTCACAGTAATCAGTCATGGCAAAGGGTCATATTCTTTGCAGACATGAATGAATGATAGTTTTGCTCTTAGTATATTAGTGGCATTTTCCACTCACTAATATTTTGGTGCTTGTTCCAACAGCACTCCTCTCAGATTGGGCCTTTTGCTGCTCCAGCTGTCCCCTGCTCCGCTGACACCAGCCCAGGGCACAGGGAGATTGCGATCTTGCTTTCATCATTCTAGCATGGTACACAGCCAGCTCAGAAAAATGTTCAAGGGAAGTTTCTATTGGAGTAAGTATCTTTTCTCCACTTCCTAATCAATTCTGTCTGCTCTTCCATAATAGGAAATATGAAGGCATTAGAAATAATTTTTACAAGAATATTATCTATTTTTGTTTAAACACATTTGGCTACACCATGTTTTAAATTACGATCCATATAGCATCTGGTGTTGTTTGTTTGACCTATCTTAGAAGTAGGTAACTTTTTGTGCCCAGGGCCACAAAATGAGCTCTACCCATGGTAACTGATTCCACACCATCATGAGAGAAACAAAAGGCTCTGTGTGGCCCTCAGTATCTGAGCATTTACTAACTGGCCCTTTGAATAAAGCGTTTGGTAACAGCTGCCTTAGATAAAAGCTCAACTGCGGCATTAGCATCTGTTACTGTGCCTTCCATTTCAAGGTGGATGAGGGCAAAGGAAGGTTCTCATCCTTCTTTGTATCTCTTACTGCTGTTGGCACTAACGGGGATGTATTCTTTTTGATTTATTACCTACATGTGCACAATGACTTGAAGTTGGCTGATTTCTCACTAGGTCATAGAGATAAGCTGCAGGGTCAGAACTCTGAAACCGTGAAGAGACATCGATGCAAACAGCCTAAATGCAAGAGAATGGATTAAAACAAGAATAAGGAAATCAGAATGTGCTATTATTAAAAGCTTCCAAGGTATTTGCATGAAGGTATGGAAATTGCACAATAAACACTACCCCATGTTGAATAAGTAGTATGTGCTAATACACATATGGAAAAAATTCTACGTTTTTCCATAGACCTTTCAAGACAATGAGTATTTTATTTTCATTCAATAACATAAGTTAAATGTCAGAAAAGGTTTTAGTGATTATAATTATTAATATATTTTTAAATTTTACAATCACTTTCAATACTCAGTTTCTTTAGATTCTTTGCAATGTGTGCTACAATTTGAAAAAATACTGTAAAATTTGCATTAGGGCCAACATCAGTGGCTCATGCCTATACTGCTAGCTTCTCAGGAGGCTAAATCTGAGGATTGTGGTTCAAAGCCAGCTCAGACAGGGAAGTCCATGAAACTCTTATCTACAATAAACTACTCAGAAAAAACCAGAGGGTACTGTGGCTCAAGTGGTAGAGCATTAGCCTTGAGCAAAAGGAACTCAGGGACAGGGCCTAGGCCCAGAGTTCAAGCCCCAGGACTGGCAAAAAAATTGAATTAGGAAACATTAAAAGTGATTGATAATATAGGATTAATAAAGTTATATTTCTGGGATGGTTAATTAATTGTAAAACTTTAGGGATACATGGGAAGAAAAATAAGAATATAAAAATGTCAACTTTCCTTGAGAGCAAAAATACAATTTTTTCCCCCAAATCAAAATACACTATGCATTTTGAAGGTGAAATTTGAATGGGTGAAATAAGGTGAAGGGGAGACAGGCAGATGAAGAAAGGGAGAATAGAGGAGAGAATAGAGAGGAGGAGAATAGAGGGGAAAATAGAGCCCAAATTTGATGTATAGCTACAACATTAAGAAAAGTGAGGGAAGAGAAGAGTTGGGAGGGATGGGAGAGAATGAGGAGTGGGTGGCATTGGTCAAGAAGCAATATACTCATCAACTGCTTTGTTGAATAGAAACTTCTATGTACAACTACTTTAAGATAGTAAAAGTATTTTCAAACAGATTTTCTTTTTTGAGACAATATCAGAAAATATCAGATTCTATGCAGAGACAAACTATTTAGATCATATAAAGAGGTGCATGGCATGATCTGTTATAACTGACACCTTTCTCTCTTTTCCTGTGTGGCCCATGGCTGGGTATGAAGGCCAGCCTCTCTCCAGTTCCACCTCCATCACGTTCTACACCAGGCACCCACTCGTTCATTCACCATACTCTCTCATTAAGTTTCCTGCATCAAATTGGTAACAAACAATTTGCTATTTTACTAAGTGACCATTGCAGTTTGTCTCGTGCTAATTGCCATATCTGTGATTGTATTACCTTAGGGAAAGAAATTGATTATATGTATCTTGGAAAGAACATAAGACATTACAAGGAAATTAGGATCAGGTTGGGGCTAGGTAATGCCAACTGTGAAATCCTATTGTGAACTCTGTCTTTATTCTCCAGAGGAAAGAAGAGGAAGGCCTGAGTGGACCAAAATAAATCATTAGTTCATGCTTGCTGTATATTTGTTCATTCTCCCTACCATTTGCGATAGTTTGGAATTTACTCTGAAAAGCTTGAAATGAGACTTTCCAACATCACTGCTTCCTGTGGCCATTTTTCTATAAATAACACTCTCAATGATTCTTTCTCTGAGATGTTTTTCTTTACTTAAAAATAAAACACATAACACCTTGTTTTTTCATTAACAATGAAAAATTGGTTAATTCTAGTATATACAATAGCATAAAAGTTTTGTTGAAAAAGTTTCCCACAAAAATTCCATTTGAGTTGCTTATGATTTTTCATCTACCTTTTCTCTGCTTTCAGTTTTATGCAAGTTTTGCCATATTAATTAGAATGCAAGTATATTTTGAAGTACTCCTTAAATATTGTCAAAATAATTTAGCTGTTTATTCTTATGTAGTGCTATTTATAACTAAGTTTTGTGAAAGAACAACAGCGATGCTAATTTATCTGAGTTGGACTTTTCCTCTGTTATCATTTCTGTCCTTGTGATCCTTCTTTGTGATGTCCCTCTTTCCCTCTTTTTCTCCCTTCTGTCCCAGGTCCCCTGAGGAGCCTGATGACCATGACCAAAGGCTACCAAGGCATCAGGGAAATTTCTAACCAAGACAAAAAGAAAGACAACAGGAAACGAAACAGAAAAGATAGTTTATTCTATTCTCTAGTAGATGAAGGAACCCTTTGATTCTTAGGTTGCAAAAATCTGAGGAAATATTCACAAAGGGAAAGAGAGAAGATGAATGAGAAAATAGACCAGAGCTAAACTATAAAGTTTAAATACAGGAAGTTCCAGAATGAATGTTTTTCTGCAGGTTGAATGGAATATGGGTTTGGTATTTTAGAATCTCTCTGTGATTTGATACTGTGCAAGGTGCCATATAAGGAACTAGTTTCACTTTTCTGCTTGTGGATATCCAGTTTTCACAGCACCATTTGTTGAAGAAGCTGTTTTTCTTCCAACCTATGATTTTTGTTTCCTTATTGAATATTACATTACTGTAGATCTGTGAGTTCATCTCTGGGCCTGTTCCATGGGTCCTCGGCCCATTTTTGTGCCAGTACCAAATTTTTCATTACTGTGTCTTTGTAATAGAAGGTTTTGCTTTGTTTTAGAATGTATACAATATTTTATTTATACACTAAAAGACAGAGTGATGTAACAGACAACAGGGAGTTTTCTTCCCCAAGAGAGTTTGGAAATTTTGAAAAATTGAGACAATTTTAAAAAACTGAGTGAAAATGACCAATAGAGATTGAAGTAATAGATTTTGAAGTTTGGTATTGTTATTCCGCCAACACTGTTCTTCCTGCTAAGGACTGACTTTGCTATTTGGGGTTTTTTGTTTTTCCATATGAGTTTTTGTATTTATTTCCTTGAAGACTGTTGTTGGGATTTTGATGGGTATTACTGAATTTGTAAATTGCTTTGGGAAGTATTGACATTTTTACAATGTTCATCCTTACAATATGGAGCATAGAAGGTCTTTCCATTTCATTACATCTTCTCCAATTTCCTTTTTCAAAAATTTAAAGTTTTCACTATAGGGATCTTTATAACTTCGTTAAGTTAATTGCTGCGTATTTTTTGAGGCTATTACAAATGGGGTTGCTAGATCAAAGGCTTCAGTGTAAGACCAGAGACCATGAAACCATTTCAAGAAGGAGTAGGGGAAATATTAGGTTGTAAGTTTCTAAGTAAATATCTAGAAAACAAAAAATATCAAACCCAGACTTTTATATGGGATTGCATCAAACTTAAAAATCTCTGTACAGCAAAGGACATAACTAAGAATCTAAATAGAAGTCCAGAACTGAAGTTTTTTTCTATCAGCTATATATTAATCAAGGGCCTAATATCCAAAACAACTGAGGGCTCAAAAATTTAATGCTCAAAAAATAAGGCCTTAAAGAAACAACAACCTATTTAATAAATAGGCTGATTAGCTAAACAGAGACTTTTCAGAAAAAAGAGTAAAAATGACCAATAGGTACATGAAGAAATGCTCAACATCTCCAGACATAAAGGTAATGATAATCAAAATAACACTGAAATTCCACCTCACCCCATTTAGAATAACCATTGTCAAGAAAACTAATAATAACAAATGCTGGTGAGCATCCATCAAAACTAATACACTGTTGGTAAGTATGTAAGCTTCTTCAACAACTATGGAAAGCAGTGTGATGGTTCCTCAGAAAACTAAAGATTAAACTATCCTATGACCCAGCAATTCCACTCCTCAGCATTTATTGAATAGAATGCAAACAGGGTTACAGTAAAGCCATCAGCACAATCATGATCATTGCAGCACTATTTACTAAAGCCAAGATGTAGAACCAGTCCAGATGCCCCTTAAAAGATGAATGGATAAAGAAAATGTGGTATCTATACACAACGAAATTATACTCATCTATCAGAAACATTATTATACTATACATAAAGAAATGAAAAGACTTGGAAAAATTATATTAAGTGAAGTAATCCAGACCACGAGGAACAAAGTTTGTGTGGTTTTCCTCATTTTTCATAGAAAGAATGTGCCTATAAATGTATAAACACTTTGTGTGGTATGTAGGTGTTTAATGAATTAACTGAAGTATAATAGTGTCTATGGACAGTTCACATAGTATAATTCTTTAGAAAGACTAAGTCAAAGCCCAACAAAATAAACACCAGGAAATGGTCACTTGCAAAAGGGAGAGGTGTAGAAGAATGAGGAGAAGAGGAGACAATGCAACCAAAAATTCATTGTATATTCCACAGAATTATGTAGCCAAAAATTAAGAAAAGTGGAGGAAGGGATGTGTTGTGGGGGGTGGGTGAAAATGTTCAAAGGGTGACATTATTCAAGATGCGCTGTATTTATAAATTGCGTCACTAATGGCAACCCCTTTGTATAATTACTTAAAGACGGTAAAATATTTTTGTCAAAATTAATATATCTGAGATTGACTTTCCTTCCATTACCCTGAGGCCATCCCTCGGGGCTCTTCACTGCCTGCCCTTAGTCCTGTTCCACTCCCACTGCTGAAGCTGTACAAAGCAGGGCTAAAGCCCTGAGGCTGAGCAAATACTCATGTTGCTTCTGCTCCCATTTCAAAACCCTTACAGCAGATGCTGTCTTCATGATCAGCATCTTTTCAAATGCTATTCTTAATTTAAATGATTTCAACATTCCAGAGTCCATGTTCCTTATGTTTAAGCTAATTTGAACAATTGTAAAACAAATTTTTCTGTAGATAGACTATTAAAGTTTGGGCGAATGAAAACTTCTAAACAAAACCTGAACATCATAAGCAGAGGCTCTGTAGTCTTTTCTGACTCAACATTAATTCTTCTCTCAGGCCCCTAATGTTCTAATTGCGTGTGTGTGTGTGTGTGTGTGTGTGTGTGTGTGTGTGTGTGTGTGTGTGTGTGTGTGTGTAAAACCTTTAGGTCAATGGATGTGCAAATCTATAGATAGAGGTTCTCAAATGAATTCTGAGTGTAGCCCAGAGACAAATTCCACCTGGTTACTAGAGCTCTGCCTCCTCACCCAGGCTGCCTGTGGGAAGTTCAGAGCATCACCAGGACTGAAGGCTTCCTTCCACTTCGATCACTCTGTAACAGGTAAGCCCAGAGTTGTCATTGTAACCATCCTTCCTTTGGCTGAAATATTGTCTTCCAGACAAAATAGAAAACATTCCTATGATCCACACTGACTAAGCTTGCATTCTTAAATTTTTGCTTCTTTGGTGACTTTCAAAGTTAGACAGACTTGATCTGAGACTTGAACATTTTGGAATGGGCCAAAGGATATTGGTTAGTGACATGGGTAGGAAAACAAACTGTAGTGAAAATGCTGTGGGTCATTGATAAGAAAGTTGACACTATGTATTCCATAGAAAATGCCAGTCTATCTTAAACAATTCAACTTCTCAATCCCTTCCCCAAATGTGCTCAAGTCTCCTCTTCTCAGCAGGCTTTTCCTTAAGGATTCAAATTGCCTTTTCACATTTCAAACTCTATGTCACCAAGACTTTTGCTGACAAATTCATCAAAGTCCTAAGACAAAACCATTCTATTTAAATTCACACAATGGAAATCTAGGACCATTGAGATCGTACATTTTTGTTCACTTTTCCTTATCACCCTCAGATGTCAAATCAGTAAGATGGCAATTTAAACATCTGTGCACATAATTACAGAGCTTTTGAAAGGAGAAAGAAAAATCTGCAATTACAGTCAAAGACTTCAACATCCATCTCCCAATAATTGATAGAGGAACCAGACAGAAAATCAGTAATGTTAAGAAATCTTAAGTAAGTCAAAGTCTCTGATAAAATCTGATTTAATTGATATTTCTAGAACACTACACAAAATATCATCACCATACATAGTTATAATTAATATGTTTACCAACATTGAGACTTTAACAATTCTCAAATTTGTAAGATTTTGAAGATGAAAAGCATATTTTATGACCTAAATGACATTAAATGAAAATAATTATCAGAATTTTATATGAAAAATACCCCCGTTAGATGTCAAATAATACACTTCTGATAATCTACTGCACAAAGACAGAAATAAAAAAAAATAAAGGCTAGAGTTGAGGTTCAAGGATGAGCACTTGTCTAGAAAGCCTAGGGCCTTGGATTCAAATTCTACTACTTCCATAGAAAGAAAAATTTATTTGTACTGAAAGGTGATTTATTACAACATAGAAACATTTGTAAACTCAAAAGTATTATATATAGGAAATTCAATAGTATTCAATAAATCAGTGGCCAAAAGGAATGCTTTAAAATCAATAGCCCATCTTCTATCTAAAACAAAATTTAAAAATATCATTAAAATTAAATTCAATTAAGTAGAAAAATAATAAACATAGTAAGAGAAATCAGTAAAATTGATATCCAAAAAGCAAGAAAATACAAATGAAATGAAAATCTAGTTCTTTAAGATCAATGAACTAAATACACTAGCAGCAAAATATTTAGGAGAAATAGGAGAGATGAAAAGTATTGATGCTCTGAATGGAGAAAGAATATAACTACAGACAACTTAGATCCTAAAGAACAATAAGGGTATTTAACAAATTTGGGAGCTTATAGCTGATAACTCAGACATAATGGAGACATTTCCTAAATATACCATGAACCCTATTCATAAAAAAAATAAAATGAGAGCTTTATCTACAAAAGAAACAGAATTTGTAACTAAACTATACTCATAAAGTGAACTTCAGACAAGGTTTCACTGATGATTCTACATATCATCACATAAGTTGATGATTCCAAACCTATTTAAATGATTCTAGAAAACTAAATGGACACAGTACTCTTTAGTTCATTATATGATGTCCACTATTCTGACACTCAAACTAAAAAATGGTGTTAATCTGTGAATGAAAATAACTATCACTATAAAGGTGAATGTGGTTAAAAAAAAAGATTGTGGTCAACTAAATGCATGTATATGTATGTGTGTGTATGTGTATAAGATGTGTTTTTTGGGGGTATCTTCATGTGCACACAATATACAAAGATATACAAAGCATGCACAAAGGACACTATATCCAGTTAAAGTTTAGGAAGAACCAGATAATTCAGGAAGTCAGTCTTCACAGCTTTTGTATTGTCAGTTCTATTATCATGGAATTTTCTATTTAGATAGGGTTGCCTAAAACACTTACAACATAGCTTTTGCAGAGGAATCTCAAAGGAGTGAGTGAATTGATAACCGTCATGTCTTTCTGACTGATGCCAATTTCTGATGATAGACTTCCCTTGTCTGTTGGGGTCTCTGTGTACTTACTGGCCAACTCATTTACTCACAGAAACTTCAGTTCTTAGCATCTGAATCACCTCCACTGTCCCCCCTTCTGTGCCTCCTGGCTTGACTTTTTTTAAAATTTTATTTTCTTGTAAAGATGCTGTACAGAGAGGTTACAGTTACATGAGTAAGGTAATGAGTACATTTCCTATAGAGCATTATTACCCCTTCTTCAACCAAGCTTGACTTTTTAGATTGTGTTTCTACTGAGAAGCTGAGTTCCAGATACCTGCTTACCCCTTCACCTGACAAAAACCTGTATGTAGTTAGTTATATTCCTTGTATTTTTATGTAGAAGAAGAGTAAATATTGTAATAAAAGTATACTTCCACAAAATTTCACAAGAGTTTGATTAAGAAAATATTGCCCAAAGCAATTTACAAATTCAATGCAATATCCATCAAAATATTAACTACATTTTTCAATGAAATATATGAACTAATCCAAAATTATATATGGAATAATAAAATACCCTGAAAAGCAAAAAACAATTCTTAGCAAGAGGAACAGTGTTGGAGGTATATCAATACTAAACCTCAAACTCTATTACAAAGCCATAGTTTTTAAAAAAAAAACAAAACCAGTTTAGTATTGGCCCAAGAATAGGCCTGAAAACCAATGGAATAGAATAGAAGACCCAGAAATGAACTCTTAGACCTAAAGCCATCTAATATTCAGTAAAAAATCAAAAAATATAGGCTTGAAGAATGATAGCTTCTTGAACAAATGGTGCTGGCAAAATTGGACATCTGTATACAGAAAACTGAGACTAGATACCCATATAAATTGATCAAAGACCTCAATGTAAAGCCAGAAACCATGGAATTTTTTAGGAAAGGCTAGGTGAAACACAAGGGTTCCTGGGCTCAGGTCCAAACTTTCTAAGTGAAAATCCAGAATCACAACAAATCAAAGAATTGATAAATGGGGCTACATCAAACTTAAACGTTTCTGCACAGCAAAGGACATAGCTAACAAGCTAAAGAGAACAATGGCAGAATGGGAGAAGATTTTACCAGATATCCATCAGACAAGTGCCTGATATCCAAAATATACTTAGAACTCAAAGACTGAACCATAAAGAAACAATAACTCAATTAATAAATGGGCTAATGAGCTAAAGAGAGAATTCTCAGAAATAAATATGGCCAATAGACACATGAAAAAATGTTCAACATCTCTGAATGTAAAGGAAATGAAAACCAAAATAACATTGTGATTCCACCCCCCTCCACCCTTGTTAGAATGACCATTATCATAATAGTAACAAATTCTGGCAGGAATGGGGCCAAAAAGGAATTCTATTACACTGTTGGTGAGAATGTAAACTTGTTCAACCACCCTGGAAAGCAGAACTAATCTATGATCTAGCAATTCCACTCCTGGGCATTTTTCCAATAGAGCACAGACAAGGCCACAATAAAGCCACCAGCACAACCATGTTTATTTCAGCTTTATTCACTATAGCCAAGATATGGACTCATTCTAGATTCCCCTCAATGGATGAATAGATCAAGAGAATGCGGTATATACGTAGTGGAATTCTATTCTTCCATCAGAAAGAATGACATTGAACCAATGAAAAGGAGATACTTGAACATGATTATGTTAAGTGAAGTAAGCCAGGCCCAGAGAAGCACATCCGCATAGTTTCCTTCATTAATGGGAAGTAGAAGGTACCTATAAATCTAGAATTAAAAGTGTACTGGGTAGCAACCAAATGGTTGTAAATGAATTAACTGACATATAATAGAGGTTGTCTTTCTTCCATTCTATTTTTGTAGCTCCCTTGCTGAAGATTAGATGGCTATAGGTCTTTAGGTTCATTTCTGGGTTTTCAATTCTATTCCATTGGTCCTGTTGTCCCTTCTTGTGCCAGTACCAAGCTGTTTTGATTACTATGGCTTTGTAGTAGAGTTTGAAATTTGGTATTGATATTCCTCCAGCATTGTTCTTTCTGTTTAGGACTGTTTTTGCTGTTCGGGGTCTTTTATTGTTCCATATGAATTTTTGGATTGCCTCTTCTATTTCCTTGAAGAATGAGGTTGGAATATTGATAGGTATCGCATTGAGTTTGTAGATAGCCTTAGGAAGTATTGCCATTTTCACGATGTTGATTCTTCCAATCCAGGAGCATGGGAATTTTTGCCACTTTCTAAATTCTGTTTTGATTTCCTTTTTTCAGGTTTTTAAAGTTTTCATCATAGAGGTCCTTCACTTCTTTGGTTAAGTTAATTCCTAGGTATTTTATTTTTTGTGAGACTATTATGAATGGAGTTGCTTTCCTAATCTCAGCCACACTTTTCTCATTGTTGGCATATGGAAAAGCCATTGATTTTTGAGGGTTAATTTTATCCCTGCTACTTTGCCAAAGTTTTGAATCTGTTTGGTGCTTGGAAAGAGGTAAAGAGACTTTAGTTAAAATGATGCCATTTTAGATACAAATGTATAATATTAAGAAGTGAAATATAATAATAATCAATAATAATAATATAATCAATAATAATCAAAAATCTACTGAAGCCATTTATTCTGTGCTCAGAGAGTGGTAATGGGACCTTAGACGAATGGCTTTTTTTCCCATATGGCAGAAGGCATTTCTGTG
The DNA here is from genome assembly GCF_024711535.1 of Dipodomys merriami. Lineage (NCBI taxonomy): Eukaryota > Metazoa > Chordata > Mammalia > Rodentia > Heteromyidae > Dipodomys > Dipodomys merriami. The sequence continues at coordinate 5,321,514 of NW_027204715.1, read as the reverse complement.
GCTCAACATAATGTGATGAGATTGAAGGGCATTTCCAACTTAGTCTCACGTCTTCTCACCATTTGGCTTTGCTGTGATGGCTGGAGGGGATGTGGACAGAAGGGAACCTTACAGCATTTTTGGTGGGAGTGTAAACTTGTTCAACCACTTTGGAAAGCAGTATGGAGGTTCCTCAAAAGACTCCACATAGAGCTCCCCTATGACCTAGCAATCCCACTTTTGGGCATTTACCCAAATGATCACAAACAAGACCATACTAAAGCTACCAGCACAACTATGTTTATTGCAGCATTATTTACCATAGCTAAGATATGGAACCAACCCAGATGCCCCTCAGTAGATGAATGGATCAAGAAAATGTGGTTTATATACACAATGGAATTCTATGCCTCCATCAGAAAGAATGACATTTCCCCATTTGTTAGGAAATGGAAAGACAGGGAAGAAATTATGTTGTGAAGTAAGCCAGGCCCAAAGAAACATAGGTTCCATGCTTTCCCTTATTTGCAATAACTAGTATATGTCTGAGACAAGCAGAAATGGTCAAATAAGTTGATGTTAGGCAAATGAACCCCAAGATAAGGACACAAGTGTTTTTTTTCCTTTCTTGCGATTGTTTCTAACATATTTATAGGGTGATTGTATTCTTGCTTTGTATGTCCCTGCTCCATGGTATAACCCCTGTTTACACTGAATTTGTTGTTGGTATAATTTGGGGGAGGGGAAGGGAAAGAACAAATTGTTTAAATAGGGACACAGGTGGACCCATTGCAACAATGAAATGTACAAGATGCTATGTTGAAAACCGAAAGGGTTCGGAGGAAGATGGCGGAGGAGAAACTGGAGGCAAAACAAGCTTTTGCATAGAAAACAGTTTTAATGTTCCAGTGAACAGTCCTAGCCGAGAGATTCACACCAAGTGTGCCAACACAGTATGGCCAGAAAGGAAAATCAAGGCAAGGAGACAGATCTGAGCACTTGCCGGTAGCTAAGGCTGCAACAGCTGTGTCAGCGGTGGCGGCAGCGGTGGCAGCTGTAGCCACTGTACCTACAACAGAGAGACTCTGGGAAAAATGCACCAGACACAGTGGGTGAGTGGATTCTACTCAATACCAGCAAGAACTGAGAAGGAGCAGATATCTTCATCCTGAAGATCGCAGAGCAGATACGGCCCAGGAACCAAGATTCTGGCATGAGTAGGACCCTGACATCCTCACTCCTTCTCAGGTAGCAGTGGAGGGAAGGCCGCCCCACCCCTATCACCAGAGATCACCATTTTGATACTGACAAAGGCCCAGCTGAGCAGCTGGCTCCAACTTAGGCCTTGGAAGAAAACAAAAGAGTCATTTAACAGGTCACAGGAACCTGACCTGATCTTCCAGGTTCAGCTTCACCAAGGGGAAAGTTACTCCCCCCAGGCAGGGATAGCTCTGCCCCTGGAGGAGTGACTTTCTTCACTGTAAACAGAGACAGAGGCTGCCCCTCCTTACAGCAGCCTAGACAATCAATTGAAATTCAGTAAACATAAACCCTGAGAATGGCTCCAGGCTGGGCTCTGTGAGTGTTTCAGGAGCTAGCCCCTCAGGAAAAAGCTACTGTCTGCTGAAAGGTTTCAACCCTATCGGAAACCTAGCCTCATCATAGCATCTCCAAACTAGAGGAAAGAACCATCTCCTCTTTTGTGATACTCAATGCAGTTCTCTCTCCCACTGAACTGGACTGGGAGGAGGATCACAAAATCCTGGGTAATGCAGACCATTTTTCTCCCTGCTTAAACGAACTGACTTAAGAATCCAATCAAGCCACAGGAAAACAAAATCCACAAGCAGACCAGAGACTCCACCAAGAGACTTGTTATGGACACAGGAGATACAGGATCTTCCCATTCCCACCCCCCCCACACAAAAAACAACAACAAAGCACTCCTTTTTGTACCTTTTTTAATTTTTAATTTTTTAAAAATTGTCTTCTATTTTAATCTTTTTTTCCTCTCACAATTTTTATTTTAGGTGTAGGTGTGATCTTCTTTTGGTCCTTTTTAAAAATTCTTTTCATTTTTTTCTTTTTTTCTTTTTTGCATGACTTAATTGATGTTCTGCTCATCCCCAGACATATACCCTTCATCGATGATTAGACCTTATACCCCATTGTGTACACACTTAATCCAGAAATTTATTACTCAATTCACAATCTCTTAGGCTTAAATTCGTTAGTAGCAGCATTATCTCTTTATACCTATATAATTTTCATATAACTAATTTTAAGAATTTTTAGTTTTAGTTTTTCATGTCTCCATTCTATCCTTCCTCTCATCCTATCCTTCTTCTTTCTGTAAGTTCCATTCCTGGACGGCGAACAGACCTCGCCCAGTACCTGCGTTACCTAGGCAACTGGGACACCTGGAAGAGGTCACATCCGCATCCTCTGAGGTCACATCTTAACCTGATGTGGCCACACCTTTCTCCCACCTGATCCCACTTCCCTTTACCTGGACACACCCTTCCCCACCCCCTACCCTATATAAAGCCTAATCTGGGGCCAGACTCTCCTTTTCTTTTGCCAGCCGCCTGGAGTGCCAACTTTGTCTGGTCCCAGCAGGTCTACTGAATAAACCTACCCCTTACCTGAATACCACTTGCATGCTGCTGCTGCTATTCTTACTCAGCTACCTCTTTTTAAAAACCTAATACTTTCAAGATCATTTCTTTACACTTACATAATTTTTAAGTGTTTCACTTTTTAAATTTAAAGTTTTGTTTTTCCATTTTTTCTTTTTTTTTTTTTTTTAAATCTCTCTCCTATCATTCTGTCCAATCTATTTCCCTCCCTGAGATTAGGACTTGGATAAATTCACTCTCATTTTACCTCTCCACCTCCCTCTAATCCTATTTTCTCCCTAAACTTAATAATTTCTGGTTTGCCAATTCTTCTTTGCTGTCTTTAGCTCATTAATCCATAGTTGTTTGATGTTGAATAGATTGTATCTGTTGAACTAGATTGTATCTGCAGCCATTTTGACTGTGCAACTACAGGACTCTGATTCATGCTAGCCTCAAAATAGTGTTCTAGCACAAAATTGGTGTTACTTTCATACCAAATGGGCAGAACAAGCCAGAAAAACACAAGAAAAATGGCAAGTCTGGGATCTCAACTCCCACTCATGATAATCAGGTGACAGAACAGTTAATGAATAATCCAGAGGAGAATTCCCAAAAAACTCTACAAACACTACTGGTAAACATGGTAAATGAAAAGATTGAAAACTTGCAAAGGACTCAGTGTGAGCATGATAGGGAGGGAGAGGAGGCAAACCAAAGATTAATACATGAATCTCGTGAGTGTGAGGAAACTACTCAAAGATTGATACAGGAATTGCATGAGCAGGTTGAGACTAGTCAATGCGAAATAAAGGAATTGAATATGCAGGCTGAGAACAGACAAAGAGAAACACAGAAATTGCGTGAATATGAGGAAGCTCATTAAAGAGTAATACAAGAATTGGGAGAGTGGGATGAGAATAGATAAAGATCAATAGAGGCATTCATGGAATCCATAAACAGACAGCTGAAAGAATTCAGGGAGACCACAAAAGGAATGTTGAATGGAGCCCAACAGAAGGAATGGGAGTCCAAGGAAACCATAACCAATCAACCAAGTGATTTGAGAATAAACACTGAACACCAAATTAAGGAAGTAAAGAAGTTCATAGAAGAGCTAAAACAAAGCTCCAATAAAGAATGTGAAGCCATCAAAGCCAACCAATTGGAAGGAAAAAAATAAAAAACAAAGTTGAAGTCTTGACAGTAGACCATGCAGAAGATCGAATCTTGGGGATTGAAGACAGCCTAGATATTATAGAGCAAGAACATACAACTAGCCAAGACAAATCCAAGAAATATGGAAGACACCATCAGAAGGCCTAATCAGAGGATAATGGATATATATAGAGGAGCACCTAGAAACAGAAGTTAATGGTCTAGGAAATTTGTTGAACAGGATCCTAGCAGAGAATTTCCCAAACATGCAAAAAGATAGGCCTGTTCAGATACAAGAAGTTTTTAGAACTCCAAATAGATCAGACCAGTACAGGACATCCCACCATCACATTATAATCCACACAGGATCAACTCAGACCAAGGTAAAGATCCTTAAAGCTGTCAAGGAGAAAAGAACAAGGGAAACCAATTAGAATCACCTCAGATTTCTCAGCAGAGACAATTACCACAAGAAGAGCCTGGAATGATATATGCCATGCCGTAAAGACAAACAACTATCAATCAAGAATAATGTACCCAGCTAAACTCTCCTTTATAACACAGGGTCAAATGAAAACCTTCCATAGCAAAGAAAAACTGAAACAATATATCTCCACCAAACCAGCCCTTAAAGATATCCTACACATAGAAAACCAATAAGACTGCAATAAAGTCCAAGAAACTGTGTTCAAACTGAGAACCCAAGAGCAATAGGAAGACTTAGTTGCCACAGCCTCCAAAAGGTGGATAACATGGCTGGAACTCCCAAACACCTCTCAGTCCTAACTCTCAACATTAACAGACTTAAGTGAGACAGACTGTCTAGATGGATTAAAAAACAAGATCCTTCTATCTGCTGCTTTCAGGGGTTGTCTAGTTGGATTAAAAAGCAAGATCCTTCTATCTGCTGCTTTCAGGAGTCACACTTTGCCCATAAAAACAAACACATTTTGACAGTTAAAGGCTGGAACAAAATCTACCAAACAAATGGCCCCCATAAAAAGGCGGGAGTTGCAATCCTAATATCAGATAGAATAGACTTCAAATTAATTTAGTGAGAAGAGATAAAGAAGGTTGCTACATATTAATTAAGGGATCTCTCCTCCAGGAGGATATTACAATTCTAGATATCTACTCGCCAAACAACAAAGCCCCCAAATTTATCCAAGAAACACTACTTTCCCTCAAATCCCACATAGATCCAAAGACATTAATTGTTAGGGACTTTAACACACCACTCTCCCCACTAGATAGATCAACTCGGCAAAAACTCAACAGAAAAATGCAGTGCTAAACAACTGTATAGATCAACTAGATTTAACAGACATCTACTGAATATTTCACCGAGCAGCAGCAGAATACACATTTTTTTCAGCAGCACAAGGAACATTTTCCAAAATAGACCACATTTTAGGTCACAAGGCAAATTTGTCCACATTCAGAAATATTGAAGTTATACCTTGCATTCTCTCAGACCACAAGGGAATAAAATTAGAACTCAACATTAAAAGCCACCAAAGAAAGTCCTGTAACACATGGAGGCTGAACAACACACTGTTGAATCACTAGTGTATCTTGGAAGAGATTAGAAAGGAGATTCATATGTTCATGATATTCAACAAAAATTAACACACAAATTACCAACTGCCCTGGGACACAGCAAAGGCAGTATTCAGAGGCAAGTTTATAGCTCTGAGTTCCTACATCAACAAATTGGAGAGATCTGAAATCAACAATTTAATGAGACATCTGAACCTCCTTGAAAAAGAGAAGCAAGATAAACCCCAATCCAGTAGACAGAAAGAAATAATTAAATTTAAAGCAGAATTCAATGAATTAGAATAAAAAAACATAGAAGGAATCACCAAAACAAAGAGTTGGTTCTTCAAAAAATTTAACAAAATTGACAGACCCTTAGCAAATCTTATCAGAAGAAGAAGAGAACACACCCAAACACATAAACTCAGAGATGAGAATGGAAATATCACCACAGAAACAACCAAGATTCAGAACATTATAAGGAAATACTTCACAAAACTTTATGCTAATAAGTTTGAGAACTTGGCAGAAATGGACCTTTTCCTAGCAAATATCAACATGACAAAACTAAACCAAGATGTGTTAAACCATCTTCACAGGCCCATATCCAGCATTGAAATAGAAACAGCAATAAGAGCCCTCCCGGCTAAGAAAAGCCCAGGACCAGATGGTTTTACAGCGGAATTCTTCAAGGCCTTCAAAGCAGAACTCACACCAATACTCCTCCAACTCTTCAATAAAATTGAAAGAGAAAGTTCACTACCGAACTCATTCTATGAAGCCATCATGATCCTCATCCCAAATCCAGGCAGGGACTCACCAAAGAAAGAGAACTATAGATCCATTTCTTTGATGAACATTGTTGCAAAACTTCTCAACAAAATTTTGGCCAATTGACTTCAACAATTCATCCAAAAAAATCATACACCATGATCAAACAGGATTCATTTCAGAGATGCAAAGCTGATTCAATATACCCACATCAATTAATATAATTCATCACATCAACAGGAGCAAGGATAAGAACCACATAGTTATTTCAATAGATGCAGAAAAAGCATTTGACAAGATCCAACACCCCTTTATGATGAAGGCTCTGGAAAAATTAGGCTGTATATGACAAACCTACAGCCAGCATTATACTTAATGGTGAAAAACTAAAGCCACTTCCTCCTAACTCAAATGAGACAAGGATGTCCACTCTCTCCACTTCTCTTCAACTTAGTATTAGAATGCCTAGCTACAGCAATAAGGCAAGATGCAAACATAAAAGGGATCCGAATAGGGAAAGATGAAGTAAAACTCTCCCTCTTTGCATCAGACAGTCTTATATTTTTAGAATCCCATGGACTCCACTCCCAAATAACTCAAGCTGATTGAAAACTTTGGCAAGTAGCAAGGTATAAAATTAACCCTCAAAAATCAATGGCTTTTCTGTATGCCAACAACGAGAAAACCATGGGTGAAATCAGGAAACCAACTCCATTCTTAATAGCCCCACAAAATATAAAATACCTAGGAATTAACTTAACCAAAGAAGTGAAGGACCTGTATGATGAAAACTTTAAAAACATGAAAAAGGAAATCAACACAGAACTTAGAAAGTGGTAAAACCTCCCATGCTCCTGGATATGAAGGATCAACATCGTGAAAATGACAATACTTCCTAAGGCCATACCTATCCAATGCGATACCTATCAAAATTCCAACCTCATTCTTCAAGGAAATAGAAGAGGCAATCCAAAAATTTATATGGAACAATAAAAGACCCCAAATAGTAAAAATGATCCTCAACGGGGTTTCAAACTCTACTACAAAGCCATAGTAATCAAAACAGCTTGGTACTGGCACAAGAAGGGACAACAGGACCAATGGAATAGAATTGAAAACCCAGAAATGAACCTACAGACCTATAGACATCTAATCTTTGACAAGGGAGCTAAAAAAATAGACTGGAAGAAAGACAGCCTCTTCAGAAAATGGTGCTGGCAAAATTGGTTAACTACTTGTAGAAAACTAAAGCTAGATCCTTATATATCACCCTGCACCAGAATCAACACCAAATGGATCAAAGACCTTGGAGTCAAAGCATTACAGGATGAAAACATTACAGGATGGAATAGGAGAAACCCTAGGTCTCCTTGGCACAGGCTGAAATTTTCTTAATAGAGATCCAGAAACACAACAAATCAAAGAAAGGTTGGACAAATGGGATTGCATGAAATTGCAGAGCTTCTGCATGGCAAAGGACATAGCTAGCAAGATCAATAGAAAGCCTACGGATTGGGAGAAGATCTTTACTAGCCATACAATGGACAAAGGTCTCATATCTAAAATATACCTGGAACTCAAAAAAATTAAATCTCCCAACAATAAATCCTCAAAGAAACAACTGTCCAATAAATAAGTGGGCTAAAGAGTTAAAAAGAAACTTCTCTGAAGATGAAAGAAGGATGGCCAATAGTCACATGAAGAAATGCTCAACCTCCCTAGCCATGAAAGAAATGGAAATCAAAACAACATTGAGATACCACCTCACCCCAGTTAGAATGGCTATAATCAAGAACTCTAACAACAACAGGTGCTGGAGGGGATGTGAACAGAAGGGAATTTTACTGCATTGTTGGTGGGAGTGTAAACTTGTTCAACCACTTTGTAAAGCAGTATGGAGGTTCCTCAAAAGACTCCACATAGAGCTCCCCTATGACCTAGCAATCCCACTTTTGGGCATTTACCCAAATGATCACAAACAAGACCATACTAAAGCTACCAGCATAACTATATTTATTGCAGCATTATTTACCATATCTAAGATATGGAACCAACCCAGATGCCCCTCAGTAGATGAGTGGATCAAGAAAATGTGGTATATATACACAATGGAATTCTATGCCTCCATCAGAAAGAATGACATTTCCCCATTTGTTAGGAAATGGAAAGACTTGGAAGAAATTATATTAAGTGAAGTAAGCCAGGCCCAAAGAAACATAGGTTCCATGCTTTCCCTTATTTGCAATAACTAGTATATGTCAGAGACAAGCAGAAATGGTCAAATAAGTTGATGTTAGGCAAATGAATCCCAAGATAAGTATTCAAGTGTTTTTCTTTCTTGCGATAATTTCTAACATATTTATAAGATGATTTCTTTGTTGCTTTGCATGTCCCTCACCCACAGGATAACCCCTGTTTTCACTGTACTTGATGTTGGTATAATTTGTGGAGGGGAAGGGAAAAAACAAATCATGTAAATAGGGATACAGGTGGACCCATTGTAACAATAAGATGTATAAGATGTTATGTCGAAAAACGCACTTTACAGTTTAGCGGGGGAGAGGATGGGGGGACTGAGGGAGAGATGGAGGGGGGAGTTGGGAAGGGATGAAGAGGTGGTAAGGGGAAACAAAGGAGGAGGCAACAATGCTTGATAAGAAATGTACTCATTACATTGCTCATGTAATATAACCTCTCTATACCGTATTTTCACAATAAAAATCTTACTAAGAAAAAAATAAAAATAAAATAACAAGCCAGAAGAGGTTTTCCAGCATCTGTAATATAAGCCCCACAGGAGGTATTAGAAAGAGGAATGTGGTCTGAGAAGATCCTTGGGCAAAATCCTGAAACCATAACTGAAAAGCACTTAAAACATGTGAAGGTTAGAGGCATGTCTCAAGTGGAAGAGTGGTTGGAAATCAAAGCATGAGGTTCTAATTTCAAATCCCATATTGCTGAATGAAGAAGAAGGAGGAGGAGGCGATGATGATGATGATGATGATGATGATGATGATGATGATGATGATGATGATGATGATGATGATGATCTAGAAGGAGGAGGAGGAGGAGAAGGAAAGATAAGAAAGAAGAGAGAGAGAGACAGAGAGAGAGAGAGAGAGAGAGAGAGAGAGAGAGAGAGAGAGAGAGAGAGAGAGAGAGAGAGAGAGAGAGAGAGAGAGAGAGAGAGAGAGAGAGAGAGAAGCAGCATCCCGTCATGGTACTTGTGGGAGGCTATTGGTGGAACATTGACATGACATTTTTGGTCTGAACTTTCTGTGAACTTGAACGTGGATACATCAATTCATGGTAGAATTTTCCAGATGGAAGTAATGATTGTCACCAAAATCTACGTGTATACTTTTAAAACAGACATTGGATGGATTTTATATGCCAAAGCATTTTAACCTAACAGCAAGCAAGACACTAACCTTTGTAAGAAAAATCCATTTTTATTTTACATGTGAGAATGGATATAGTGATACTAAGCGCCTAATTAAGAAAAATTCAGTTATTTTCAGGGAAAAGTGTTGGATGATTAGAGAATGAAGAAAGGTTTAAAAATATCCTGAGATATGACATTGCCAAAATGTATTTCAAGAAAGTTAAAACACTATTTTCTCAAGATTTTGCTTGGACAAATGTGGTCCCATCATCCTCACCTGAATGGATTTAGAAAGTGCCTTTTCCAAGAGACAGAAAATGCCCCTATCTGGATTTATCAGGCAATTACAACACGCATGGTCAAATCCTAATTAGCTGGTGAATCCATTTTGTTAAGATTTACTTATACGGGCTTTAAAGGCTCCTTCTCGAAACAATTTTCCAGTGTGTTCTATTTATATATTTAAATATGTTTCTACTCTATAAATCCCCAGCCTCTGAGCACAGCAATTAAAAACATCTAGCTCCCCATTTTTCTCAGTTGAGAAGATGGCTTTCCTTGGATGAATTACCTGGTAACTTTTCTTTCAGCTGCAATACAATTATATCCTGTGACTAAGTCTGCTGAACTGAAAGGAAGTTTTGTAATGTTCTGGGTGTGTTGGTTGATCATTTCCGCTTTGTTTTTTTTTTTTTTTTTACTGGCTCTTTCCTTTAACAGGCAAAGGAGCAAAAGCTTCTTTTAAAAATTACCTTAGATTATTTGTTTTATAAATTATTATTATCTTTAAGTATCTGTACAAAGCGGTCACCATTTAATGAAATAGTTTATCAATGCAATACATCTTGATCAATGCCACAGTCAGTGGAGGTAAGGAGGCTGTGCGCAGACCCTGCACATTCTAGAACACAAGATAATAAATATGGTCCCCTTCCCTTCCTCACCATCTGTGAACCAGAGTGAACAGAGAAAGCTGCTCGTTAACGTGGGGGAGTCATGTCCTTAGCAGCGAAGGGCAGACTGTAGCATAAGATAGGGCTGGAGGCATGAAATCGGTCCATAAGTTCTTGGAGTTCAGTTCCAGAAATGCGAAAACAATCTATTCATCAAGATGCCATTAAAAAACCTGAACACAGGAAATTAGTATTAATTGAAGCTATAATGCTTGGCAGTAACCGTGGTAGGTAGTGTCTGAGGAAGGGGAAGCAGGAGAGACAGTGGGTGAAGAGGATCTGGGGGGAGTTGTCTGGCTCAGCCAGCCCAGGGTGCTAGGACTCAGGGATGCTTGTCACTTGCATTGGGTTTCTAATGACGTTATTGGGAGAACTGTGCAGAGCAGGAAATGTAGCCATCTAAATATACAGTTCACTGATTTCTAGTCAATGTACATACAGTTCTGTTACAAGTACAATCCAGTTTCAAGCCTTTCTGCTGCCCCCATATTGTCATTGTCCATGTTCCCTGTGTGGAGCCAGTCCTGCATTTCAGTTTTAAGTCACTCTTGTAAATTTTATTTTTGTATGTTCTACAGTGTATGTAATTCAGAAAGGCACATTTATAGACAATATAGATAAAGGGGTGTTTAATAAAATGATCAGATTCCCTCAAATTTATTCTATTGAGTAGATAATGTCAAGATCTGAATTAGATTAGGATTGGCAGGGCTAGATCAGAGACAGGGATGAGAGAAACTCATGTCCGTTACTCAGTTTGACCTAAATTTTAAGTTGAACTATGCATATTTAGTGCCAAATTGAGTGGCATTTTAAGGGAGCAAATTCAACTCTGTGTTTCAATAAAATAGATTCTTTTACTTCAAGTTCCCCGATGGCAAATATTGGTGAAAGACAACCCAAAATCTCAATATGAGAAATGTGCATGGCCTTGACTTTTCCAAAAAGTGTGTGTTCTATTACAGTAGCGTTTGTTTTGCTCCTTTTATATTGTGATGCTCATGATAATTTTTCAGGAAAAGATAATTAAGGGCTCTTTTAATACCAAATTTCAAGGCATTAATTCACTCAAGATTCTGGTTAAATTATTTTTTCTTTTTTTGTACATTTTTATTGTAAAAATACTGTACAGTGGGGTTACAGTTACATGAGCAATATAATGAGTACATTTCTCATCAAGCATTGTTGCCTCCTTCTTTGTTTTTCCCCTCCCTTCCTTTTCTTCCCACCTCCACAACTATACCTCTTCCACCCCCTCCAAAGTTGTAAAATTCGTTTTCAACATAGCATCTTGTACATCTCATTGTTACAATGGATCTACCTGTGTCCCTATTTAAGCATTTTGTTTTTTCCCTTCCCCTCTCTGAAAGTCCCATGGTTTCCCTTATTTGCAATAACTAGTACATGTATAGGACAAGCAGAAAAGGTCAAAAACTATGTACATATGACCATATAAAAATGAACCTCAAGATTGGGACACAAATTTTTTTTCCTTCTTGCTATTGTTTCTAACACATCTATAATGCACCATGTGAACTTTTTGTTTCTTTGCATGTTCTTCCCCCATGGTATAACCTGTTTTCACTGCATTTGATGTCAGTGCCCTGCATCTTGTATATTTTTTCTTAAAATACATTTTATTATTATTGAAGTGATGTACAGAGGGGTTACAGTTACACAAGTAAGATAAGGTTTACATTTCTCTTTCAACAGTCATGCCATCCCCCTCTCTCACCCACTTTTCCCCTCCCATCTCCACACAAAAACTGTATAATTCATTTCCCACATAGTGTCTAGTGAGTAGCACTGCTGTATTTTTCCTCACCCTTTGTGCTTTGGTTAAATTATTGAAAGAGAGAAATAATCAATGCTTATTCCTGACATAAAGTGCTTTATTTTCCTCTGAGTAATTAAAAATTACATTATAAAATTTATAATTATGGCTGGGAATGTGACTTGGTGGTACAGTGCTTGCCTAGCAAGCATGAAGTCCTCGGTTCAATTCCTTAGTACCACATAAATAGAAAAAGCTGGAAGTTGTGCTGTGGCTCAAGTGGTAGAATGCTAGCTTTGAGTAAAAAGAAGCTCAGGGACAGAGTCCAGGCCCTGATTTCAAGCCCCAGGATGGGCAAAAAATTATAATTACAATATTATATTTTAGAATATAATATTAATTTGGTTGTATATAATATAATATTACTATTGTGTTATATAATTAATATTCCAAATCAATGCATACAATGTCCTATCATTATAATATATTATGTATCATTATATATTATAAATGTTTTATATGCATATAAATATATGTATACACCTAGTTGCTCCTTGGTATCTGTGGGTTGATGGTTCACAGGAGACTAACAATCAGAAAACCTTTAAAGGGTCAGGATGGGCAGTGTTCAGGCCTTAATGTGACTGTCACAATCATCTGGCTCATTGTGCCAACACATCTTCCACTAAGGACAAACCACTTTCACCAGCTTCCCATTAACACTTAAATTAAGCCTGGTCACTTTCTCCTTGCTTGAAGGGCACCATTTCTTTTTTGTAGGTTATTGTCAGTGATCAGTGAAACTGTAGATCATACAGTGATTTAAACACAACTGACAATAACATTGATTCCCGAGAGCTCTGTCAACTGTGCTGTGAAGGGCCCACATGGGAACTTAACAGTTTTGCTGTTCTTTTTATTTTTCTTTCTAGAATGTTTAGACCATGCTTGGTCAAAACCATGTATGGTCAATCCAAGAATCAGATGAACATATTGTGTTATACAGCTGTTAGTTTAATGGAAAAGCTAACAGCAACTATCTAAGCAATTTGCTCTAAAAATCGGGTGAATGTAGAGACAGAAAATTAAATACATTCATTCTATAAACACCAAGAGACTCCATACATCTCCCCACCAATGAGAGACAAGCTGGGTATGCACAGGAAGTCTTCCACTGTGTTGTTCCATTAACTACTGAAACACTCCCCTGCAAGTCTGCTGGCTTGTTAGTGTATCTGTCATCTCACTCTAATTCTTGCTCAGATACTTAATATATAGTATGACAAACTCAAATCTCAACAGTTCTGCACCAGTGATTCATGCTTATGACTTCCTATTAGCAGTTATTCATTTTCGTCTACCATCTCTGAGAATACTAAGTGGGATTGGGACAGCTGCCTGGGTTTAATGCATGAAACAGAAGATTGGAGCCATCCGGTGATTTGGGGCACTGAACCTCTCATTTAACACTGAAGTAAAACGCTTCATGGGAGGTTTCTCCAAAACCACCTCAAAGCTTCTATGATTGGCCCTGAAATGTCAGAGATGCCCTAAACTCTAATTAACCGCCCCCCAACTCTTTTCCTTATCACAAAGTCAAGAATTTGCCATATGGTCATGTTGCAGAATTTATCCTTCCCAAGATTTTAAAACTAATTTTAAAAAGCCATAGTTGAATGTCTTGACTTTGAGAAATTCTGTACCATCGCTTGCATCCGTGCGATTTGAGGCTTAGAGAAATTGCAGAATCCAGAGGAGAGAAGGACTGCCTGACGCAACTACAGGGATTGCTCTGACAGACTTATTTTCTGAGTTACAAGCTGCTCATCTGTGCTATGCCTGATAAATAACAGTAAAGGGAGGAAGGCGAGGTTGACGGTTGTTGATGGCCTTGGAAATAGCTACACAGATGTGTGTGTTGCTTGGGATTTCTTGCTTCCTCGCTGCTAACGGGGCTTCTGACGCTCCCCCCAACACTCTAGCAACTACCCTTTGAGCAGATAATCCAGAGGGAAAGTAGGAACGTTCATCCCAGTACTGAGTGTTCGAGAACCCCCCTACCACAACCAGATCCCTAGAGTAACACAGTACCTCAAATAGCAAAGTAACAGTAAGTATCATATTTAAAAAATCAACACAAATATGATACTGGGAGGGTTCTGGAGCTGGAGACGAACAAGAGAGAGAGAGAGAGAGAGAGAGAGAGAGAGAGAGAGAGAGAGAGACAGAGACAGAGACAGAGACAGAGACAGAGACAGAGACAGAGACAGAGACAGAGACAGAGAGACAGAGAGAGAGACAGAGAGAGAGACAGAGAGAGAGACAGAGAGACAGAGAGACAGAGAGACAGAGAGACAGAGAGAGAGACAGAGAGAGAGACAGAGAGAGAGAGAGAGAGTGTAGATGGAGAAGATGAAGGCGTATGGGTGTGAATATGATCATAACACTGTATTTGAACATGAGAAAATAGTATAATAAAACTCATTAAAATCGATTTAAAAAACAGAGAAGGGATAAGAAAGAATACTTTTATAAAGATCTATTTTGTGCATGTTTTTTGTTTTACTACTTTGGTTACAGTGTGACTAACAGAATGACATATTTAATACTTTCAGTCTTGTTTAACTTGTATATTTTAATAGCTAATTGCAAGTACTAGAATATTAGATTATGTAACACTCTAAAGAATAGTTATTTTAGTTTTAATAAGTAGATTTTAGTTACATGCTTTATAAATTTCATTATATTTTTGGAAATCTATATAATTACATGCATATATTCTCTTGAGCTATAAGTTACACATGGAAATTTTTCTACAGAGAATATTTTCTTTTAGTAAAATAAAATTTCAAGCATGGTAATATCGTTTATATGTATTTCATATGAATTATTTTTAAATTTTAAATTTTATTGCAAAGATACTGTATAGAGGGATTACAGATATATGAGTAAGGTAATGAGTACATTCTTGTTGAGTATTGTTACCCTCTCACTTGTTTTCCTCCTACTATCCCTTCCCAACTCCTCCTTCCCCAAGTTGTAAAGTTTTTTCCAACATAGTGTCTTGTGAGTTTTGTTATTGCAATGGGTCATGATTGTTATTGCAATGGGCCCTTGTTTCAGCATTTTGTTATTCCCCTTCCCCTCCCAAATTAGATAAATTTATGTACAAGATGCAGCCAAAAAAATCAAATACAGTGACAACAAGGGATATATCATAGTGGTAAGAAAATACAAAAGAAACAAAAAATCACATGGTACATTAAAAACAACAACAAAGAAAGACCTCTTATGTCCATATCTTGGGTTTCATGTTGCTTAGCATATTTTATATGGTCATATGTACATATCTTTTGAGCTTTTTTTGCTCATCTGTTAAGATTATTCTAGATGTATGAGAAAATGTGGTATAAAACAAAGACAGCTTGGTACTGGCACAAAGACCGACCCGAGGACCAATGGAATAGAATAGAAGATCCAGAAATGAAGCCACACACCTGTAGTCAGTTGATATTTGACAAAGTTGCCAAGACATACAGTGGAAGAAGCACAGCCTCTTCAACCACTGGTGCTGGGAAAACTGGGCGGCCACATTCAGAAAACTAAAAGTGGACCCCAGCCTATCACCATGCACCAACATCAACTCAAAGTGGATTAAAGACCTTAACATTAAACCTGAATCTCTGAAACTACTGCAGGACAGAGTAGGGGAGACACTTGAACTAATAGGCACAGGAAGGAGCTTCCTGAACAGAGTCCCAGGGTCACAACAAATTGGAGAGAGACTCGACAAATGGGACTAGCTTAAAATAAAAAGCTTCTGCACAGCTAAAGACATAGCAACCAAGCTAGAAAGACAACCAACTAACTGGGAAAAATATTTACTAGCAATATATCAGACAAAGGCTTAATATCCAGTATAGACAGGGAACTCAAGAAATGAATCCTTCCCAAACCTAACAAACCAATTACTAAATGGGCAAGGGAACTAAAGAGGGACTTCTCAGAAGAAGAGATGAAAATGGCAAAGAAACACATGAGGAAATGTTCATCATCCCTGGTGGTGAAGGAAATGCAAATAAAGACAACCCTGAGATACCACCTGACCCCAGTCAGAATGGCCCACATCCTAAAGTCAGCCAACGACAAATTCTGGATGGAATGCAGAGAAAGAGGAACCCTATTACACTGCTGGTGGGAATTTACACTTATACAACCACTTTGGAAAGCAGTCTGGAGGGTCCTCAGAAAGCTAAAGATTGACCTCCCCTATGACCCAGCCAAACCACTTCTAGGTATCTATCCTGAACAACAGGAACCAATATACAAGGACACGTGCACCTCCATGTTTATTGCAGCACTGTTTACAATAGCCAGGATATGGAAACAACCCAGATGCCCCACTACAGATGAATGGATCCAAAAATTGTGGTACCTATACACAATGGAATATTATACAGCCGTTACAAAGGACAAAATAATAGCATTTGCAGGGAAATGGATGGAACTAGAAGAACTCATGTTGAGTGAGGTAAGCCAAGAGCAAAGAGATAAATGGTGCATGGTCTCCCTGACAAGTGGATGTTAAATCCAAAACGTAAGATGATATGACAAAGTAAACAAGACTTAAGAAACAAAGGACCTCCACTCCTCTGGTCGAATCATTACTAAATGACCCCATGTATGGTATATATGGTATCACATGTATGGTATATATGTGCATACCAGAGGGAAACCAGGAGGACCACACAGAACTAGAGGGAATCAGGGGAAAACATACAACAATGGGACCCATCAGCTGAGCTGGTCATTGATCAAAACCAACTAAGCAACTCAATCGCAGCGATGGGAGGGAGGGAATGAGCAGGAAAGAGGGAACAGCCGACACTAAG
Organism: Dipodomys merriami; assembly: GCF_024711535.1. Classification (NCBI taxonomy): domain Eukaryota; kingdom Metazoa; phylum Chordata; class Mammalia; order Rodentia; family Heteromyidae; genus Dipodomys; species Dipodomys merriami. The sequence goes on along the minus strand of NW_027204715.1, from coordinate 5,304,445 downwards.
CAAAAGAAAAGAAATGTACATATAAACTGATGTGGAAGAAATAAAACACACACACACACACACACACACACACACACACACACACACACACACACAATGGAATTCTATGCTTCTATCTTAAAGAATGATACTGCCCCATTTGTTAGGAAATGGAAAAACTTGGAAAAAAATCATATAGGTCCCATGTTTTCCCTGATTTTATATGAATTATCTATCTTATTTTATAATAATATTTATTAAATAAAGACAATCAGGTAAAATGAAACAAATTGCTCTTGGGGGAGACAATTCTCTGTAGTTAGCAAAGAAAAAGTCTTTTATGTTAATGGATTATGATGAGAGAAATGTGTTTTGTATGATATTTTCTTATAGGATACTGTTTTTAACATATGTCCAACTTGTGCTGCATGTAAGAGGTAATACTACACATTTTTATAATATTTGCCCAATTCATCCTAATATTTTTAAATACATAATCACCGCAATAGCACAAATTCTTTTTAATTTTGGGCAGTTGTGGGGCTTGAACTGTGGGCCTGGGTGCTGTCCCTCAGCTCTTCAGCTCAAGGTGAGCGCTCTACTGCTTGAGCCACAGCACCACTTCCAGTTTTCTAGTGGTTTATTGGAGATAAGAGTCTCACAGACTTTCCTGCCTGGGCTGGCTTTGAACCGTTATCCTCAGATCTCAGCTTCCTGAGTAGCTAGGATTACAAGCATGAGCCACTGGTGCTCGGCACAGATTCTTTTAACTTGGTTGCACTTATTCACTTTCATTTATTTGTTTCACTTCATATTTCATGTATCCATGAATCACTCATCGGTGACATATTAATCATGCACTGGACAGTCAACCCACCCAGAAGGAGTGGGACAAGGTTGGGGCAATGCCTTGGCTCAGAGCTCGCTTCCTTCCCTTGGGGCAAGGGTCCTTGGCCCTTTTGTAGGGCCATGAAAAACAAGGTTGGAGACTCAGTGCCCTCTCACCAGCACAACTCTGCCCCGCTTCCAGCTCTTGTCTCTGGGCGATGGTTTGTCTTTCTAGATTCACCCACAGCAATTCTGTTCTCCCTTCCTACTCCATCCTCAATCTAGAATAAACTACAAAGAATGTCAGGACGAGAACCCCATCATAGCAGCACACATTCTGGTGTTCTGACACAGGGTGGCACAAATGCCATGGTTGGAAGGGCCTCCACTCACACCTGAAGTAAGGGAAATGTCACTATGCTCACATGACTCTGGTCATGAGATGGCCAGCAAGCTTTCCACCACCATAGACCCTGGAGCTGGGAGCAGGTGCAGCTGCCTCTGAGGCCAACAGGAACTTGGGTACAATGTGCAACTGTCTCAAAACAAAGCAAAGCAGGGGACCACAGGGACTCACATAGCTGCGCATTGAGCCACAGGCTAAAGTAGATTTGATGGACTTTCATCTTCACAATGCTCCTAGACAAGTCTTTTTTATCCTCCCTTTACAGGGGAAGAAAGTGAGGTTTTGAGAGGTTACTGACCTGCCCACAGTTTGCAGTTTAGATGGACAGGTCTGTTTTAGGGTTCATTGTTTGCAGCACTGTTCTGCCTCTTATTCAATACCACCATCCCACAATGCACTGCACATGTCCTTCTATTCAACCCAGGGCAGGGCAGGCAAGGAGGGCTTGCTTCTCTCAGGTACCCAGGAAGGGACCAGGTTAATTCAGGACATGGTGGTGATTGGTTCATTTTCCTTGTCACCATTTTTACTGTTCTTCTTGGCTTTTTCCAGTGTCCCTGCATGGGAAAGCAGTCAGACAGAATGGCGTTTGGAGTAGAACTGGGAGATTTCAAGAATGTGGCCTACTTCAGTTTAAAGCTGTCTTAACTAATTTGGTATCTGTAAAAATACTATCATTTGGCTATAAACTGGTTAATAGGGTCTGAATCGCTATAGCCGTAATATAACAAAATACAAATTTTCCTTATTCATGTAAGACATTTGAAGTGCAAAGCAAGTTCCACATAACAGCCCCAAAGTGTACAATATAGAAATTCCAGATGTGTGGATTACTTACACAGGAGCCATTTTATTCGTGGTCTTCAGTGTGCTCTGTATATATAGGATCATACATACTGGGAGCAGGATACACAGTGGTGGTAAATTTCAAGCGCTTGGGATAGTACTTCCCAAAGCTCGCTGCAGCATTATCCCCCTTCCCAGTCGCCTTCCCAGTGCTGGGTTTTGTCCCCCATAATCATCAGAGGCAGACAAACTATGGCTTCAGGTCAGGAAGAGCCGTGGAGCCTCTGCTCGCGTTGTTGGGTGGCTCTTGTTCCAGAGAACTGCTGCTCATTCTTTCTTAGAATCCAGGTCTCGTGCTCAGAGAACCCTGAGCATGTGGAGAAGACTTTCTGAAACCTGGGTAAACATTTCCCTAGCTCTCAGATTGTCCCAGGGCAGGGGTCAGATCTGAAGGTTGAAAAGCATTTTGCAAGTGAGTTCTGTCACAGGACAGCAAGTGATACCCAGTGGGGGGTTCCCACAGTTCTGAGCCACACAGACTCTGAGGATAATGAAGCAGCGTTCCTATGTCTCAGAACCTGGCATGCCTATGACAAGTAAAGACATTTAGAAGGATGAGTAGTGTCATCAGGGATTGTCACTTCTGTAAACTACTGTGTTATCTTCACCCAGACATATAATTATTTACATGTCATACTATTGGTAGGCATAAGAAATTATACTGAACTCTTTGCTTTTATTTTAAACTGTACAGTATGTGCAGTTTTGTTTCATTTTATGAAATCAGTTTGAACTTGTGAAGATTAAATTTTGACTTACATAGTTTAGCATCTTGCATAGGGCTTGTTGTTGTTGGTTATGGGGCTTGACTCAGGATCTGGGTGCTGTCCTTGAACTCTTTTGCTCAAGGCTAGCACTTTACCACCTTAAACCCCAGCGCCACTTCCAGTTTTCTGGTGGTTAATTGGAGATAAGCATCTCTTGGACTTTCTTGCCTAGGCTGGCTTTGAACTGCAATCCTCAGATCTCAGCCTCCTGAGTAGCTAGGATTACAGGCGTGAGCCACCCATGCCCAGCTTGTATAGGATATTGAAGCCAAAGATCACACTTGTTCTTCAGAGAGACAGTATCTGGAGGACATTTCTGAAACTCTCCAGCCATAACCAAGACTCAAAGAGAAATTAGAAGAAATTGCCTTTCAAAATAAAAGCTAAGAAGCCGGCAATCAAACAACAGAAAAATGAGCATCCATGAAAATTCTTACAAAAAAGTTAAAATCCATTATGATCCCAACATTCACTTATGAATTACAGCAACTACATTCTTGTTAAAAACCTTTGAAATTTTACAAAAGTGCGTACTGAAATGATTGTGCTGGCTCTTTATCTGGCATTAATCATACTAAGGCTAACTATCTTTTGCCTTCATGTTTAAGTTTCAAATTACAGCTTCATTACATTCATTGTCATTGATTGTAACATGCCAACTGAGCATTTAGTCTCAAATTTTAAAAATAGTGGGGAAAAAACTGGCCCAAGTGGTGTCTACACGAATTCAACTCCTGTTGGTTTTTCCATTATAATTGTGCCCAAACCTCCTCAATTTTCATAGAAAATTATGCAGCACAATGAAAGGCATGCATGAAGGAGCTACAGAATCAAAGGATGTCCACAAGGTATGGGTAGAAGTAATTACTGTCACGATATTCTACAACTTGCTACTTTGCCAATAGAAACATATTGAATAAGTATTCACATTCAAGGCAACAGGTTTGGATAATGATTTGTTGGTCAAAAACTAAGAGTGACATTTTAAAAAATGAAGAACAATTATTTAGTGTTTAGGAAGAAATGATAAATGAGCACCTGTTAACTCGATGAAAGCTAGAATGGAAGAGTGCCTGAGAGAATTCCAACCCAAATAACAGCAGTGGGGCATTGGCCAGACCACCACCAGGTCCATAAGCTCCAAGGTTGACACGTGAAGCAGGGGCCAGTGGTCTACATAGACTGCAGCAGACAGGACCAGGTCAGTGTTTGATATTATGAACTGAACCCAAACCAAACTGTATGTTAGAATGGCTGGGAAGAGAATCTGATCAACAGCAGAACAACAAAAGTTTGAAATGGAAGCTACTTTACAAGCAGATGCCAGCATGGCATAATCACTCTGAGCTTGAAGTTTTCTTTTTAATTTCTAGAGACTGAATGCTAATTTTATAACAGTGTTTAAAAAATAAAAAAGTGAGGTGTTAATAATAAAAGTAGGGAATACGTGTATCCACCCATCTCTAGCTGAGAATTTTAGGACCTCACTAGCAACCATATAATGGCGATAAATGCAGACTATCTGAGGATAACACTAATTTGACTAATTGATAAACCATTCCTTGCTTGTAAGTAATTGAAATAAAAGAGGAGCATCTGATTAGTGAGAAAGTTTCAAAGAACAACCAAAAGATGTGATTTCAGAATATGTGGTTTTTGATATATTGTCTCCCTATCTTAGCTCAAGCTGGCCTCAAACTTTTGATCTTCCTGCCTTTACCTCTTGAGCATCTTGGATTATAAGTGTGAGTCACCACGGCTGGCCTAGTATTCATCTTTGATCTCTGTCTTTCTCTAGCATACTACAGTTGATCTGTCATGAAATATTGTCTGGCAGATCTATCTTCAAATGCATCTTCAATGTGACTCTCTTTAGCTTCATCCCCACTGTCATTTATGATCAATCCACTCTTATTTCATACCTGAATTCCTGAAACATTTCACGTTATACATAGTGTTCTTCCTTGACCCCAAATAGTCTGCTTTCAACACAGCTACCAGAAGAATCTGTGAAAAATATCATGACCTGACATCACACAAGCCTTGTGCTCAAAACCTTCCAGTGCCTAAAACATGCTTCAACTGAGGAAAAAACTCCTTGCTAAAAGGAGTTTTCTATCTCTTCTCAGTTCTCTATCCTAACTTATTTCTACTCCATCATAAGTACATCATAAGTACATGGTATTATCATAAAGTATATGTGTCACTTGCACAAGAAAAGATATTACAACATAATGAATATAAGAAAGATGTGCATATGATTGTCTCATCATACATTTCTGGTAAATGGATTACTTTGAGGGCTTAGAATTGCAATAAATGCTAAGGAAAGTGAAGCCTAACTTGTAAGCCATTTTCTGAATTTCTCATGGACTGACTTGTCTATTTTGACTGTATGCAACTGGAAAAATTTATCTTGCATGTTGTTAACTTTTGTCACTTGATTCATCATTCTGTAAGTGTTCACTATTAAAATCCTTGTTTCATAAACCGTGTTAGGTGCTGTGGATAGAAATAGGAACTGTGTCTATCTTCAAAGACCGTTCAAACAGTGAGCAATGCTGGTTAGTTCACGGTCCTTAACAGTTTCTAGCCTCTCCCACATTCAACTTGCTAATGAATAACCAGATCCTCCTCTGATCCTCCAGGGAGCGAACCATTCCACTGCCTGTGATCAGCTCCAGGGTGTCAGGAGGTACCTATGGTGGCCCAGTGAGGACACTGGACATAAACGTGTCCACCCAAGGGTTTGTATTTCCATAAATGCCTTTAGTAGGAGGGGGGGATGTTTTGTTTTTATTTGTTTAACCAATTACCTTTCAGCAGTTGTACGTAGGGATTGCAGTTGAGATGTAAACTTAGTAGTGCAGTGTTTCCCTTTCATCATCCTCCCCTCCCCCAGCTCCCACCAGCCGAGTTCCACTGTGACAATTACACATTGAATGCTATCGTCATTCAGCCACCCTTCTGCTCTCCATTTCAGCATGAATTTCACCTCTAGGTGTTCACATTTAGTGGACTTAATAATGATTTTTCACCTTTGTATCATTTATCGGCATTTGCTGACAGTTAACTCAGTGCCGGAAGCTTGTATCCTCCTTAATCACCTAGATTACATTCAGCGTCGAACATGGATTCAGTTTTCTCTTGCCAGGCTGCTGCTGAATACAAACTTTCAACTTTCTATTAAGTGTACTTAACAAAATTTTAAAATTTTATAACTCCTTTATTACTCCATTTTTCATATGTACGTGGCTAAAGTGCTTCCTCATTGCTGGTATGTTATACATTCATTGAAAATTATACATTTTTATTCTTTTTAAATTTTTTAAAAAACATGATTTTACCTTATGAAATGTGTATGAGATCACACAAGTTAAAATGCTTGGATTTCTCCTGTGCCTATTGTTTTATTATGCTTCAAAGCAATATATTGTAGATATACTCGAACTCAACCCCAGAAATAAATTACCATTGATATTTTGGCTTCCCACTTGGAACAATAAGAGATAATATGAAAACATTAATGTAAACAGCCTCGCTTGAACCAGCTATGAATTGTTTACCTTTCTTCTTCATCTGACTGCAGAAAATTGCTCAGAAAAATTTGACAGGATATCTCATTACAGAGAGAAATAAAATCACCCCCCTGCGGACATCGTGCTGTGTGTACTTTATTGCCCGGCCTTATTTTTACTTAGCATTTAGGAAGGAGGTTGATAACTTGTGACCCCCTTCTTCCCGGACATTAATAAAAATCTGTGCAGAAGAAGGGAGAATGCTCGGCCCTGCAGGTGATGAAATGCAGTGGGCATGTGAGCAGCCAAGCGGACAAGGTTAGGGTTGTGGGGGAGGGGCGGTCGCAGGCACAGGTGCAGGCACAGGTGCAGGCACAGGTGCAGGCACAGGTGCAGGCAGGAGCAGGGAAACAGCTAGCTCCTCTCCAGGGAAGGAGGAGGCAGGATTGCCCCCGGCAGGAGGAAGCTTGAATAGCCCTGGAAATTCAGCCTCTGCCCCCTGGAAAAGGTACTCATGGGAGAGACAATGCATGTTCCCAGATGACTTCAAACTTTAACTCTTGGTTCTATCCAGAAAATTGAAAAGAGCTTACAGGCTATG